>NC_133503.1:65530000-66130000 GCF_049354715.1 Callithrix jacchus | reverse complement strand
TCTCAGCTCACTGCAACCTCCACTTCCCGGGTTCAAGAGATTCTAGTGCCTCAGCCTCCTGAGTAGCTGGGATTACAGGCACATGCCACCACACCTGACTACATTTTTAGATTTTTCAAAGAAATGGAGTTTCACCCATGTTGGCCAGGCTGGTCTCAAACTCTGGACCTCAGGTGATCCAGCCTGAGCCACCCAGTTTTCCAAATTGCTGGGATTACAGCCATGAGCCACCACTCCTGCCCAAGGAGTGTTTTTAAAAGAAAAGAAAAGAGCTCATTCCTGAACCAATCTCCCAAGCTGAGGTTTTAAAGTATGGTGGGTGACTCCTTCATTCATAAATCTGTTCAGCAATTCTATCTTGAGAATCTGTTATGTGGTGGGCACAGGTCTGGGCATAGTTGATACAACAGGTAACAAGATATATCCCTACCCCAAAGTACTCACATTCTGGTGGAAACACAGAGAACAGAGGAACACATCCATGTATAAGGCATTGAGAGGTCATGTTTGTAAGAAAAACAGAGCAGGGTGAGGTACAGTTATAAGTGGTGGCCTGTCTTTTGAATAGAGTGGTCAGAGAAGATCCTGGGCAGAAACCTGAATGGATTGAAGGACAGAAGAGCCTGGGGAAGGAAGATCCAGGGAAGTGTGACCCTCCAGAAGGCCTCTGAGGGCAAATACACAGAGGTGGAACATACTGGAAATGCTCAGAGCAACCAGGTCAGTGCAGGAGTTGGCGTAATTTCGGCACAGGAAGTATTTTGAATGTCATTCTGTGGGGGTTTGTCTTTAAAAAGCAGCTTTCATCATTCCTGGACTTGTTCAAGACTGCAGTCAGCCCAGGCTATATCCTGGAGGGTCTAAGCAAAGGTTCAGCAGAGGTCCTGGTGGGCTCCAGGCAGGAACCGAAGATGTCGAGCAAGACCCTGATCATTCATGCAAATGAAAGCCACCATGGTGTACCCCAGAGGTTTAAGCAAACATGGTTTAAACCTCTGCAGAAATTAACAAAGTAGCATACACTCACAACAACGCATAAAACACATGATAATTACATAGATCTATGTGCTTATACACACACACATTTCTTCCAGTGGGATGTGGTAGAACAGCCCCTGCTGGTGGGAGAATCCTTGTGGAGCAAGCCCTTTGGAAATGGTTGGCGTTTCCTAGTTAAGCTGAACACGCATGCACCCTGAGATCTACAATTGCACTCCTAGGGCGGTCCCCTCTAGGAACTGCAGCATGCCAGTGCTGGGAAACACACACAAACCTGCACGCAGCAAGACCATTCATGATAGCAAAAGCGGGAACAGCCCAAATGTCTGCGGAGAGTAGAATGTGTGAGAAAACTGGGTTGCCTTCCTCAGTGTGTTACAACACAGCAGTAACAATGAATAAACGGCTGCGGCAGGCCTGGGTTTGGGTGAATCCCAGAGCCTCGTGTGAACACAGAAAGCAAGTCACAGAGCACAGAGAGTATGATTCCATTTGCACAAAGTCCAAAACCAGGCAAAATAGCTAGACTTTGTTTAGAAATCCATAAATAGGTCGGCCAGGTGTGGTGGCTCACCCCTGTAATCCCAGCACTTTGGGAACACGAGATCCGGAGATCAAGACCATCCTGGTCTTGGTGAAAGCCCATCTCTACTAAAATACAAAAAGTTAGCCGGGCATGGTGGTACACCCCTGTAGTCCCAGCTACTCAGGAGGTTGAAGCAGGGGAATCCCTTGAATCCGGGAGACAGAGGTTGCAGTGGGCCAAGCAAGATCGTGCCACTGCACACCAGCCTAATGACAGAGAAAGACTTGGTCTAAAAAAAAAAAAATCTGTAAGTAGCTCATAAAAGTATGCAGAGAAACAAAGGAGTAATTAACACAAAATTTTTTTAAAAAGGTGTTATAGACAGTAATTTTTAAGTGAAAATAGTTGATATTTGATTGTATGACTCACTTAAAAAGAAGCCAAAATGTATGAGTGCTTTTGATTTATTTTGTTAAGTAGATGATGAAGGTGAAATTGTCAGTGGATGACACTAATCCTTCTCTCTCCTCCATTTTCCATGGGACTGTAGATTTAAAGCAAAAAGTCAGTACTGTTGATGCCTTGAAATAAGCTATACAGTTACCCATTTTGGAGATTAGCAGAGTGGGGCTCAAAGAGGTGATGGCACTTACGCAAGATAACCCGGGATTCAAATCCAGGTTGGTAGGACTCCAAAGCCAGAAAGAACTTGACATATTTGAGAACTGAAAAAGAGGGCAGGGTGGTGGGAACACAGTGTATGAGGGATAGCAGAAGGATTTGTAGGTCATGGAAGGAAGCTTGCACTTTATTAATGGTGCCCTAGGGAGCCACCAAAGTGTTTTTAAGCAGAGGAGGGACAGGGCCAGATCTGCACTGTATAAAAACTTCTCTAGCTGCTGTGTCATGAATAGACTGGAAAGGGGCAAGGGTGAAGGAGGAGACCAGCAGAGCAGGCATGGCCGGGACAGTGCGGAGAAAAACCAGGTGAGAGCTTCCTGGCTTCCGGGCCTGAGTGCCAGGGCTCATGGTGAGAAATGAGCAAGGTGGCAGTGATTTGGAAAAATTGCAAAAGAAGAGAATTTTGGTTGGAAGAGCCAAGATCTTCTTGCTATTATATAGATGGAGGAACAGAGGCCTGGAGACATTGCAGGGTTTGCTCAAGGACCCACATTAGAGGTGGAACTCTACCAGAAGTCAATGCCACACCTGACCCCCAGCCCTGTTCTCTCTCCAGACCAATCCCTTGGGGAAGAGCTGCAGATATGAGGGAAGACAGCAAGACCTGCATGATGTGTGTTTTCAGTTGCTGGGAAACAGAGAGACCCACTGGAGTCCCACAGGCTGGATGGTTTTGTTTTTTCACCCAGGGTAAAATCTTAACTAGTTGCTACTATTTATGTATTAGGAGGTTTCCTGAAAAAAATCAAAATTTCTGAATTTTTTTGAAAAATCAGAAAACATGGCCACCCAGCCCTGTATTCCTACATGGTGGCAGCAGTGGGAGCAGACCTGTTGCTGTGCCCTTGTGGATCTGTGCTCTCTAGTTCGCCATGGTCCCTGCCCCTCTGTATTATCTCCGGGATGCAATAGCCTGGTGTCACCTGCAGTTGGCCACCATGCTTGAGCTGTTGTGTTTTGAATATGTGGCCCACTTCCCTCATTCGTGTGAACTGCCTTGTCCACAGAGACATACTCTTGTGATTCTGACTCTAGAATGTCTCCTTTAAAAAGTGTTTTAGGACATAAAGATATATACATGCTCTAATCCATTACTACCCAATTAGCTATTGTTGTGGAACCCTGAGTCATTTTTCTCAAAATTCTCCTGGCAAATATGTTCCCTCTGAAATCTTCCTCCCCACATCCCCTGGAAATAGAATCTCCTGCCCACGGCTGTAGTGGTCCCTTTCTCTGCATCCCCCACTATTCCTCTTCTTTTGGATCTTGCCAAGGGTTATGGTCTGCAGTTTTCTATACCCTTTCATTCCCTTGCCCTAACCCCCTCGCCTGCCCACTATGGAAACCTGGCCCTCCCTCCCCGCTGTGGAAACGTGGACCTGTGCTCTGCTTCCCTGCAGCTCTCCATGGCTAGTGTTCTTTTTTTGCATCTGGTAGGTAAAAGGAACCAAAGACAAACATTTACAAGGAACGGAGGACAGGGACGGGTCAGGTTTCTTAAGCTTCTTGGAGCCGGAATGTCGATCACCAACTCTATACCCTTAACAATTCGCTCTGGACAGTGGCATAATAAATCTGTGCCTTCCACTTTCAGAGATGAATAAACAAGAATGTCTTATCTCAGATGTTTGAGGCCTCCCCTCTTTGGCTTTCTATTCTACTGCCTCTGTTTAGACCTGTGCCACTTGCAAACTTGCCACGGCCTCCCATCCAGCCTTCCTGCTTCCAGCTCACCCACTCCTGTCCATCTTCTGCCCTGCCTCAATCTTCATCAGGTCTCCCCTCTATGTGAATTTGATCGAGAGCTCCCTATCACCTTAGAGTGAAGCCCAGGCCCTTGACCAACCAGGCAGGGCTCACCTAAGTTCCCAGCCTCATTGCTCATTTCTCACCATGAGCCCTGGCACTCAGGTCAGGAAGTCAGGAAGCTCTCACCTGGTTTTCCTTGCCCACATTTTTTTTCCCTCTATCAGAAAAACTTATCTCATTAGGATGGAGTTGGGTAGGAGGGACACTTGCACAGATCCTTCAGGAATCAGTTTAAACACCAATTCCTCCCCACCCTTTGTCTGACTGCCTGTCTCCACCAAAGCATTTAGATTGTTTTGTTTCTCCTCTGCTCCTACCTCTGCTGTGGCCTGCCTGCTTGCACAATTTACCGATCCGTTTCCTCCAGACTCTGAGGCCCCAGACAGAGACCCTCTGGCTTGTCTCTGTGTCCTCAGAACATGGCCCAGGATCTGGCATGAGGACAGCCTAATCCAAGCTTGAGGAATTGAATGATGCAGTACTGAATTTCAGCAAAGACACACAGAGGTTGTTCATAAAAGGCTGTCCTTGGGTTTTTTAAAAATATGTTTCTTGCTTCCTAGAAGCAAGGACCATTCTTCAAGACAATGACCATGGGCCTCTCTCCACCCTTGCCAGCCACAAGGCCCTCTCTATTCCTTTCACAGGAATAGGTCCTTCTGTCACTGGGCACAGGACCTTTGACCACAAAATGTTGTGAGTTACCACTGACTATTTTCTGGGTCTTAATCTTGTGACTCCAAATGGATGGTAAGCTCCTTAAAGGAAACTCTGTGATATTCATCAACCATCCACCCATCCCTTCATCTACCCAACCATCCATCCATCTGACCATCATCCATCCATCCATCCATCTATCCATCTATCCATCTTCCATCCATCTGTCCACCCACCCATCCACCCATCCATTCAATTATTCATCCCTCCCTCTTCCATCCATTCATCTATCTTCCATCTGTCTGTCCACCCATCCATTCAACCATTTATCCATCCAACCACCCATCTATTCCTCCAACTACTCGTCTATTCATCCCTCTGACCATCCAACCATCCATTGATTTGTTCAATTATTTCATCAAGCATCTTCGCTGCACCACACACCCTAATGGGTGTTGGAGAGAAAATGGGAGTAAAATCAGATGGGACCTCTGATCTCAGTGCAGCTAGCTATCAGTCCAGTGGAAGAGACATGTAAACTGACAATTACAAATAAGCATAATGTGTCAACTGTGACAAGTGCGGTGAGGGAGAAATCAGCAGTACTGTAAAAGTCTGTGTGGTCCTGGCGTGAGAGGTGGGATAAGCCAGCATGGTAACAGCAGCAAGACCATGGGAGAGTGTGGTACAGATGAGCAGGTGTGTAGAGCATGCAGGCCATGTGCACCAGCCCATTCTTTGTGCATTAAAATGCACAAAGACAATAAAACGGGATTGTCCCATAACAATAAAACAGGACCTGTGTTTCGGCAGATTATACTATTGGTTGACTGGGCACAGTGGCTCACACCTGTAATCCCAGCACTTTGGGAGACGGAGGTGAGAAGATCACCTGAAGTCAGGAGTTCGAGACCAGCCTGGCCAACATGGCAAAACCCCATCTCTACTAAAAATACAAAAGTTAGCCAGGCATGGTAACATGCACCTGTAATCCCAGCTACCCAGGAGGCTGAGGCAGGAGAATCACTGGAACCTGGGAGGCAGAGGCTGCAGTGAGATGAGATAACCCCATTGCACTCCAGCCTGGGTGACAGAGCAAGACTCCGTCTCAAAAAATTATAAAAATATAAATAAATGCCACTGGCCTTGCATCTCAAATGTCTCTTTGTTCATTCATTTATACAAATACGCTCAATAATATCTATGCATTTTTCCTGGGATATCATTTTCTTATATAATACAAAGCGTCTATTTATATACTGTATATGTAAATATAATACACAGATGCACACACATGCACAAGCACACATGCACAGAACGTCTTGACAGTCGGTCCCACGTAAGGTAGTCCACTGCAGTGCAGTCATTACCATCATCAGACCTTAGAATTATATAACCAGAGCACCTTATATTTTTATATTTTATTATGTATTTAATAATCACATAACTCTTTAGTGAATGCCAATTAATTTAAAGAATTACATGCATTATCTCTGCTCCTCATAACATCCTCCCTAGATAGGTTTTGTTTTCCCATTTCAAAGATGTGGGAACTGGGCCGGGCACAGTGGCTCACGCCTATAATCCCAGCACTTTGGGAGAATAAGGCAGGTGGACCACATGAGGTCAGGAGTTTGAGACCAGCCTGGCCAACATAGCAAAACTCTGTCTCCACTAAAAATACCAAAATTAGCCAGGTCTGGTGGCACACACCTGTAATCCCAACTACTTGGGTGGCTGAGGCAGGAGAATCGCTTGAACCCTGGAGGTGGAGGTTGCAGTGAGCTGAGATCACTCCACTGCACTTCAGCCTAGGTGACAGAGCAAGACTTTGTCTCAAAAAAAAATATATATATATGGAGACCGGGGCTCTGAGTTGTGAAGTCACTTGCCCAGGTCACACAGCCGGAATTTGGGGAAGGCAGCCCTGGAGCTAGGTCTCTGTGACCCCTCTCCATTCACACTGCCCCCTCTCTAGCATTTTAGGATCCAAAGGCACCTGAGAGAGTGCTCAGACAGCTGGCTGAGTTAGGAGCTACCTGAGGCTGCTGAAGAAGAGTTAGCCTTTATTTAAAGAAAGAGCCATTCAAGGAATGAGGACCATGACCTTGGCTGCACTGAGCAGCTGGGCTCTGGGACTCTGTGAGGCTGCCCAGACATCAACAGGCCCTGCACAATAGATCCACTGACCCAGCGATCAGAGGTGACCCTAGGGGTCAGTGGCTCTTGGCTAAGGAGGAGGAGCACAGACCTGCGATCCCCTTTTCTCATGGACCACCCAGGGAGGCTGAGAGGGGACTGTGAGTTCAGATGGACAACCTCAGAGCCACTGGGGATTTGCCTGAGGCCACTGGGGTCAGGCTTGAATCCATATGCAACCAGCGTGGGCTGTGCGCCTGCCATTTTCTAGGCTCTGTCACATGCGTCTTTCTGCCAAATCTCATGGTGATTCTCCAAGAATAGTACTATTACTATCCTCATTGACAGAGGGAGAAAGGGAGGCTCCGAGAGGTTAAGTGTCTCACCGAAGCTCACACAGTTTCTGAGTAATAGAACTTGACTCAGTACGGGTTAACACCCATCCATTCATTCATTCATTCAATAACCATTCACAGCACAGCTACCACATGCCAGGCACTGTTCTAGGCACTTAGAATACATAGATGAGCAAAACAGGCATGACATTACCATTCGAGTGTCATCATGCCAGGGCTGGTACAGTTGCTACGGGAACAAATAAAAGAAGACTCACTTCTTGCCTTTGGGGAGTAGGTAGTCTAGTGGAGGAGGCATATAGACGGAAAATTTCAAAGCACTGTGGAAATTTTAGGGTACTTTAATAGGGCTTAGCAAAGGGGCTATGAGAATAAAGGGTGGAAGGCTTCCTGGAAGAGGTGTTGCCTGAGATGAGGCCGGAAGAATCAGTTAGGGAAAGAAAATTCATTCCATGTAGAATTCATGGTGGGTGATAGAGCCTAATCCAGTCTTTTTTGGGTACTGAGCACTGAGACCCAGACACGGGTGCTCAGACTTGACTTATTCTCTCAGGTATAGCTTGAGCAAAGACATAGAAGAAGGTAGGTTTTTGGTTCAGTGAACTCTACGTCTGGCTACAAAGTGTGAAGAGAAACAGGAAGAGACGTGGTTGAAGAGAACAGGCTTGTTCTTCAAGTCGCAGTAAAATGAGCTAATGCCATTTATGATCACAAAGATAACTCTGCTGGGGAGGGGCAAACAGAGGCTGAAGTGGAGTGGGTGAGGATGGAGGCAGGGAGATGGCTGCAGGGATCCCGGCAATGACAGTGATTGTGTGAAGGGACAACCCCTAATTCTGTGCTTCGAAATGCAAATCCAGTGCTTTAAACAAATTATTTTAAATTTATTTATTTATTTTTGAGATGGAGTCTCACTCTGTCACCCAGGCTAGAGTGTAGTGGCACAATCTCAGCTCACTGCAATCTTTGCCTCCCGGGTTCAAGCAATTCTTCTGCCTCAGCCTCCCAAATAGTTGGGACTACAGGTGCACGCCACCATGCCCAGCTATTTTTTTATATTTTTGGTAGAGACGGGGTTTCACCATGTTGGCCAGGCTGGTCTCAAACTCCTGACCTCAAGTGATCCACCCACCTCGGCCTCCCAAAGTGCTGGGATTACAGGCGTGAGCCACCATGACTAGTCTTATTTTTTTTTTTAATTTATATTTTCAGAGACAAAATGATCCTTGCTCATTAAAAAAAAGAAATGGAAAGTAGAAACAAAAATGCCTGTATCAGATGGGAAAGATAAGCCCAATGTTCTTTTTCTAAAAACCTTTATTATGAAATATTTCAATAAGTATATGCAGTTTATATTGTGATAAAGCATGATAAGCAATCAAACAACTGTGAACCCAGCACTCCATGTCAGAATTAGAACTTGACCAAGCAGTCGCAACTGAGGTGAGATCCACTCTGATGCCCTTCCCTGACTCTGCCCCATTCCCCGAGACCTGACCACCTGATCACTCTAGAATTTCATTTTTGTCTTGTTGCCTTGCTTTGCTTTACACCTTTACCAAATGTGAATGAGCCCCAAACAATACAGTGCTTAATTTGCTTGTGTTTAAGCTTTATTAAAAATATATCTTTGATCCTTCTGCTACTTGCAATTCTAAATTTGGTATTATGAGTCAGCCTCATCGGTGTTGCTGCGCGTGGCTGTCATCTATTCACTCTCACCAGTACCTGGTGTGCTTTGTTGCATGCATGCACCCCTGCTGGGGTATCCATTCTCCTGTTGGCCTTTGGTGGTGTCAGTTGTTTGTTGTCTCCATGGTGCTGTTCTCATGCAGGCCTCCAGGACACATGTGCATGAGATCCTCTAGGAAACCATGGTGTAGAACTGCTGGGTTGCAGGCCCAGCGTTCTTTCCACTTCCCTATCCTCCCAAGTAGGGTCTAGCTGGCCCCAAAACAGCCTTAGTGCCGCCATGTTGGGCAATCTGGGAGTGGCAGTCCAGGGCAGACAGGCCCAGGCCAGCCACCCTGCCCCAGGAATTTCCTAGAACTCAGCAGGCACCCAGCGACCCCTCATCAGTGAGCAATACCCAGAAATGTGCCAGCTGGTTGCTAACTAGGTCACACGAGAGTATTGCTCTCTCACTCAGGGTTTGTCCCATTTCCTTCAGCACTTGGGCCAAGGAAGGCTCTGTTCACAGGCCACATACCCAAGGGAGCTGGCAATCAGCTCACAGATGCTGAGCTGACCACATACCAGGCAGTGTGCAAAGCACCTTACATGTAGAACGCACTTCATCCTCATCCAACTGCATGAGGAAGGCACTATTATTAACCTCATTTACAGATAAGAAACTGAGGCACAGGAAGTTGAGAATTTTGCCCAGAGCAACATGTGCTACATCAAATCTGGGCAGCCAGGCTGCTCTGCTCTTACTACTCTGCCACACCATTTCTCAAGAGGGGGAAAAGACGAGCTCCTTGCTCAATCCTGAAGTTGTCAGCATTCTTTTACTTGCAAGGAAAAGAAATAGAATTTGAATGAATATATGTGGAAAGAGGGACTTATTAGCTGACAAAAATAAATAGAGAGAAGACAGGTTAGAAGCAGACCTCAGGGCCCACTGGGTACAGGGAGGCCGACAGCTATGAGAAACCTCTCCATCTTCCTCCTCCGTGTCTCTCTATGAGCTATCTTCATTCTTTCCTATTGCAAAGGGCCTCCTCCTCTGGGCAGGTAGGTGGCTGCCTGCAACTGTCACCTGAACTTCTCACAGATACACCTATTTCTATTTTACAAAACCAACCAACCAACCAAAAGCCAGAGAAGGATCCTGACAGGCCCAGGAAAGGGCACTGATTAGCTTAGCTTGGGCCACGTGCCCATTTTTTATGGACTGAATGTTTTTGTGTGCCTCTAAATTGGTATGTGGAAGCCCTAACCCTCAATGTGACAGTATTAAGAAGTGGGGCCTCTAAAAGGTAATTAGGTGTCAATGAGGTCATGAGGGTGGGGGGAATCCATAATGGAATTAGTGCCCTTATAAGAAAAGGAAGAGACACCAGAGTTTTCTCTCCATGTGAGGTTACAGCAAGAAGGCAGCTGTCTGCAAGCATGAAGAGAGCCCTCACCAGGAGTCACATCTGCGCACCCTAATCTTGGACTTCCAGAACTGTGAGAAATAAATCCCTGCTCCTGAAGCCACTCAGTCCACGGGATTTTATTAGCAGTCAAGGCTGACCTGGACATCGTTCCTGGAACAATACTAGTGGCCTGGGGAAGCTGGGCTCTGTGACTGGTGTAGGGAGAGCCACGAGTCCCAGCCTATAGCAATGGAAGCTCCATATACTCCCAGGAAGGTGACCTTACAGACATAATCCCAGAGGCAGTGGTGGGGCCAGACATGAGTGATTGTGAGCAAGGCAACAGTCCCACGGGGCCCATCTATGCCCAGGACCGGAAGAAGCTGAAGGAACCCTGGTCGTGAAGAGAGCCCTCACCAGAGGCCAAACCTGCCAGCACCTTGATCTTGGACTTCCAGCTTCCTCCCTGGAAATGCATGACGGTACATATGGGCAGCTCTTCCTTCTTGAACAAGGCCTGAGTCTTCACCCAGGATCAAACTAGACTAAAAGGAATTTTCTCTTTAATAGCACTCCTTCAGCATTCAGAGAATAGAGATTTCTACCTGGTGTTTTTAACCAACACAACCTCCTTCTACACCCGAACCCATGGAGGGCCCTGGGACCAGCATAAGGAGTGTGAGTGTTAAGCTAGGACTGCTAGAAGGAGCAACAGCATCATGGGAGCAGGGCACAAGGGTCCCTCTTGACCTGCTGATTGCAAACACTGCAGCCAGGGAGACACTCACTCAGGCCATGCTGGGAAAGACCAGGGGAGGTGCATGTCCTCATCCTCCAAGGGCAATAGGGGTCGGGCACAGGACAGGCTATTTGACATCAGAAAATCCTGCAAGGGCTGGCCTGGCCCCTGGATGCATGTCTTCCCCTCAGACCCACCCACACTCCCCCAGTCCTGAGCTCTGGCCACCCCGTGGCAAAGGCTTGATGTGTCCTCAGTGAATCCAGGTCAGAGAGCGGTCGAGCAGCAACTTGGGGAGCCAAGTGGATGAAAATCTGGACAAGAGAACAAAGCCAACCTGTTGGCCAAGGAAACTCAATCTGATTATGCCCCAGAGCCCCCCGTGGCTGGGAGCAGCCGTGTGACAGAGAAGAAAGGGCGCTTTCATAGGCCCGGGCCTGCCTGCTAGCAAATGGGCCCCGCGAATGCCCTGCCCCCTCTCCAGCGGCCCCACGGGATTGTCTGGGTGTGGGGAAGGAACCCCTCCATTGAGTCTCAGAGGAGACGGTATGGGGGAGAGGGGCATCAGGATAAGCCTTGACCAATGAATACCTTCAAGGTTAAGCCTCCGGAGATTAAAGAAAAAGAAAGAAAAAAAAGCCAGTGCGCGTTTGTCCTGGAAATTGGCTCATGGGCAGATTAAATTTAGGAGTAACTGGGGCAGATACGCAGGGAAGCATGTTTCCTTAATGAGCCTGTCTTTATTTAACTGCTTAATCATTTACTGGGCCAAAAAATCTGGAGGTGACTCCGAAAGTCACGATGGTTAAGACAGTGACAGATTGAGCCCTTGTCGAACCACGTCAGGGCCTGGCTCTGGTGACATCAATTCCCTGCTCCTGTCCTTGTCACTCTAATGGGGCACGGAGGGGCCACACCTACAGCCAGGATAACCCCAACGTGGATCATCAGCCACTTGGTTCCAGAACAGTTCTGCTTTGCCATTTCATTTTCCTCAAAAGGAGGCTCCTGGGATGGGCAATGTTGTTTCTGGCGGGGCTTCCTTTTCTCACTCTGACACCTCCTTCCCTCAGCCTCCTTCATTCCCTCTACTTCACTTCTCATTCATTCATTCATTCATTCAACTAAGTGCTTACACTAACATATACCACGTACTGTAAGAAAGCCCAGGAAACACAGTGTGGCAAAACCCAGTATAGCTGTTGCCCTTGTGAGGCTGCTTACAGTCCCATGGGGGAGGCTGATGTTAATCAAGTAACTCCACAATTCGATCTTCACAACTGCAGGGCCCAGGGTAGGAAGAGGAGGAAGAGGGTGATGAGTAGGCAGAGCACAGGGCAATTTTAGGGCAGTAAAACTATTCTGTATGGTACCGTAATGATGGGTATGGAGACAATGCATTTGCCAAAACCCATAGAACTGTCTAACACAGAGGAGGAACCCTAATGTAAATGATGAACTGCAGCGAATAATAGTGTATGAATATGGGTTCACCTGTTGTAACAAATATATCACACCAATGCAAGAGGTTGGCAATGGGCCAGGAAACTGGGAGAGTGGGCGGAGGAGATATACCGAAACTTTCTGTGTTTTCTGCAAACCTAAAACTGCTCTAAAAGATAAAGTCTATTTTTTGAAGAAGTGAAGAGAGCTATGAGACGATATTAAGGAGCTTATCAATACAAGGGGGTCTGCATAGGGGCTACTTGAAACTAGACTCTAATTGACCTTCGCCTGGCCGTGGCTGCAGGGCCTGCCTGCACATCTCCTTTCGTCTGCAGGGTGCAGGGACCCATTATTTAGTGAATGCCTGTCACCAGCAGCTCATGGGGAGTGACCTTCGAGGGGTGTACCAGAACTAAGAGAGGGAAGGTGAGGGGAGGGAAAAGGGTGTAGCTCAGAACAGCAGCATCATAACATAATTTAATATTTTTGGGGAAAAAAAACTTTCATTTCATAACACAAATTGTGGGAACGCTGTACAAAGTGTTCTTGGCTGGTGGATGTGCATGAATACTCACCAGTGGGGCAGCAAAGAGAGGCAAAATCTTCCACAAGGAAAGCAGAGATTTTTGTGTTTACCAAAAGGGATACAGGCTAGAAAAGCCTGGCAGTACCGTATCATCTCATTCATCTCATGTGAACTCACTGCCACACAGTGAACAAGTTAAGAGAATCTCCACTTTCCAGAAGGGTAACCGAGGCTCAATATGTTTATGTCACACAGCTAATAAATTGGAGGGGCAGAACTGGAACTCCAACTAGACACACAGATGCAATAGCCATCACTGCTAGCAGGGGCATGCGGAGGGCTCTAGTGGACACGAGGGACATTCTCTGGGAGACTTGGACCCATGGGCAGAGTGTCAACTGGTCAATGGGCTGGTCACTCTCTGCTTTGATAGCATGTGTAAGACAATGGCAGGGAGTCCCCTGTGGCAGGACAGTCCTTCAGGAGAGCGAGGAACCTGTGATGGTGATGTACTGTGGAAGCTAGCAGTGCCAGCCCAGGAAGTAGAGTAAATGCCTCACTTGTCTGGACAACACCGATGCTGTGGGACACTGTTACCCTGACCTGGGCTGAGCTGAGGTCCAGGCTGCTCCTAGGTACTAAGAAAGGGTTATAGAGCAAATCATAGAATAAGATGGCGGAGAGAACACCTAACCTATTTCAACTACCTCTCCAAGTATTTTGGATATTTATTTTTCTAATAAAAACTAGGCATGACCAGACACAGTGGCTCATGCCTGCAATCCCAGCACTTTGGGAGGCTGAGTTTGGAGGATGGCTTGAGGCCAGGAGTTCAGTAAGCATGATCACACCATGGCACTCTAGCCCGTCTCAAAAATCAATCAATCATCAGTGTGGGAGCTCATAAAATCATGTAGAAGATTTCAAATTCATGTTCCCCTGTTTCTCCCAAAAACAAATCCAAGGAAACTTCCAGTAGGCTACGTGTCATTAGCAGTGTCGGGAGATGAAAACAGTAAGCATGGCACAACCAACTCAATGCAGTCCCATTGGGCTCTTTGCTGTGGTGGACATGTCCTCATCTGTGTTGTCCAACCCAATAGCCACTCTCCACATGTGGCTATTGAACACCTGTGATATGGCTACTATGCAAAAGGAACTGTGCTTAGTTTAACTTAATTTAATCTGTTGAAAGTAAATAGCCACATGTCGCAACTGGCTACTGCTTCAGACAGCACAGACTTAGATGGTTCCCTAAGGTGATATGACTTCTCTCCCTATTTAGTTCAAATTCTTACGCTGAAGGATGCAGCATAGCAGCAGCTCACCTCTATGGGATGGACGGCCCACCGTCCCAGAGGCTTGCATGCCTCCTCAATTGGCACGAAAGCCTGGGAGGGAGGTCCATGAGAATACCCATGGTCCAGAGAGGAAAGAGACTCACCCAAGGTCTGGCAGCTCTGAGAGGGCAGAATGGGACTCGGATCTGAGGCCTCTGAGGACTGTGTTTTCACCTATACCCTTGTGCCCCAAGCTACATGGCAGAAGAGGTATTTATTTCTCCAGGTCAGCAAGCAATACTGGCTGCCTGAGGATGGCCCTTGTGACTACTGTGTGCTATAAGAAATAATCATTTGCTACCAACAAACAAATATACGTACATATGTACACGCACGTGTGTGCATGCGTGTGTGTGTGTGTGTGTGTGTGTGTGTATCAAGCACCAGGCCCTGGGGCCACCAGACTTTTAATAAAGAGTAGTCAGGCTCCCTCCTGCCCCCTCTGGAGCTTCCAGCCATGAGCACATCATAGGCACCCAGCTGCATGAGCTGGGAGGATGGGGCTTTGGAGACAAGGGGACAAGCCAGGAATCCTTGAGTCCCTAGTATTTGATTCTCAAAAGGTACTCTGCATTTTAACAAAATGAAAACAGGAAGGCAGAAAAGAGTTTCAACTGACAAATGGGCTTGGGAATTACTGAAAACAATATTTTCCGCCTGGAGTCTGACAAATGCCCCTTAGCATCTTAAAGAAAGGGACAGGGAGGAGAGAGGCAGTTGGAGGAGAGGACAGAGGCCTGGATTTAGCCTGTGTCACTCCAGTCCTTGTTCTGTCCCATTTACCAGCTGGGCGACTTTTGGCAGGAGCCTCTTGGATATTAAGTCTATGCATCTGTGAAATGGGAATGAAGGGAGTACTACGTCTTTCATACTCCAGGGCATGGGTCTGCTCCTAGTCTCGGGTGAGGCTTAGTGAATTACTGAGTTTCTTTTTCTTTCACCTGATTGGGATGTAGAGGGCAAGGTGGGGAGACAGAAAAAGGGAGGTAGAACAATGATTATCTGTCTGGCCATCCTGGGCAGGCCTTGACCATTAGGTAAGGAATGGGGACCTCTAATTAGCAGTCACCTCCCTGCAGAGCATGCCACATCCTGGACAGTGGGACTGAGCAAAGCTCATGCACTCAGCCAGAGCCTCCCAGCTCTTCAGCTGCCCACGGTTCTATCCCAGCTTGGTATCCTTCCCTGCAAGCACAGGGCAGCTTCACAGCAAGACCTTAGCCAGCCCTCAGGAAGGGCAGGCTGGCCTGCCCTACACATCCACACAACAGGAGCCCACCAGAGCCCAAGCTGTGCCAGCTACACCAAGTCCTGCAGGAGAATGTGAGCGACCTCCCAGGGGCAACCCATCAGGAGCAACCATCAACACACCTTCCAGTTTTCTGGTGGAGGCAAAATTAAAATATAACACCACCTCCCCAAGGCCACATCTTTGGATGGTAAATCAGGAAACCTGGGCTGAGGTCTGGTTTTGCGACTTTCCTGCTGTGGACCTCCTTTCATGTTCTATGTCCTAGCTAAAAGGCACTAGGAAAGCAAATTCACCTATCCAAGCTTCCCTTTCCTCACTAGAAAAAATGAAAGTGAAAATACCTACCCCTCATATTTGGGCAGTACTGGGCTTACAGTAAGGATTGGCTAGGCTGGTGGTCTTCAAAGTGTGATCTTGGGACCAGCAGCACCAGCATCTCTTGGGAACTTGTTAGAAATGCAAATTTCTGGGTCCCACCTCAGACCTGCTGAATCAGTAACTCTGGGGGTGAGACCCAGCAATTCATGCTTTAATGAGACCACCAGGGATTTCTGACACTTGCTCAAGCTTGCCAAGCACCACATTAAGTACTAGCTGTCTGAGGGGTTGTTGATATTCTCAAAAAACACCGCAAGCTGAGTCTGACTATAGCAAGGCTTGTGGTCAGACAAACAAGGGAGAAGTCCTGGTATCTCCACTTTTCACCAGTGGCCTCAGGCAAGCTGGTTGGTCTCTGGGCCTCAGCTTTCTCATCCTTCAAATGGGAGTAATACTTGACTGGCAGACTGCCCTAAAACACCTCAGCTTACATAAAGCCTGATCTCGGTGCCTGGAACATTAGAATTGCTTCCTAACTAGAAATAACTATTATTGTTGCTGTGGTTATTGTTTTCTTCTTAAACCATCAGATGCCAGAGTTTTGTTTCTGAAAAGGGTCAAGTTTCTCTGGCATAAATCCCCACTCATACAGCCATGGTACTCCAAAGAAAGTCCCCAAAAGACTGTCAAGTAAATTGCCAAAGGGCCCTCTGCTACCCATCAGATGGAAGGCTTTCCAAGTCTGAATAAGGCAGAGGATTTCAATTACCCAGGATTACAAAGGAGGACCTTGGATGCACCATATGGCCCAGGCCTGGCCGCCCATCGTCCTGCATGATCGGGGGCTCTCGTGTGAGATATTAACATAATATCCCTTCCAAAAGTGATTACAGAGTTGAAGGCAGCAGAATGTTATTTGGTGGCCATGGCCTGCTCTCATCAGCAGCGATGACTAAACAAGCTAATCAAATCAGCACAAATTTGCACACGAGCCCAGCAGCTGGGCCTGGATATCATTGCGGTGGAGGCATAATCCTGCCTAGGATGACTTGACTAATGGGATCCCAGTGGGCAGCCAGGCCAGCCTCCAGGGCGAGGTGGCATCACCCACAGTCAGGGACCTGGAAGGTATGGAGGTGGTGGGAGCAAACAGCAAACAGAAGGGGAGGAGAGGCAGGGAAGACACCTGTGCATTCATCACTCCAGTCTCAGTATGTGTGTATGTGTGTGTGAGTGTGTGTTTATGCATGTGTGTGTGCATGTGTGTGTTTGTGCACGTGTGTGTTTTTATGCATGTGTATGCATGCGTTTGTGTGCATGTGTGTTTGTGCATGCGTGTGTGTGCATGCGTGTGTGTGTGTGTGTAGCACCTCCCGTGGCTTCCTGAGAACACTGGTTCCAGAGCTGCTTTGGTTCAAGCCTCAGTTCTGTCTTTTACTATGTGTCCTTGAGCAAGATACTGAACATCTCTGATCTCAGTGTCCTCAGTCATAAAAATGGGTATAGTGTTTGATCTTAATTATTGAGGCTGTTGTGAGGATTCAATACAATCATATAAATAAAGTTCATCCCACAGTGTGTGAGGCAAGGAGTGTTCAGTGAATGGCAGTTGTTACAACTCTTATTCTTGTTCAAAAGCCTTCACCATGGACCTTCCATGGGCCAGGCCCCAGGCCCTGGGAATGCCAAATTAAGGAAGACCTTGTCCTTGCCTCAAGCAGTACATAATAAAATGGGGCAATGGATCTGTAACCAGATAGTCAACTCACACTATCCTGTAGGAAGCGCTGTGGGAGCCGCATGGGGGCTGAGAGCAAAGCGGGGGTGCCTCCACCTTGGGGCCCCAGGAAATGGTGCTAGAGGAAGTGATACTACAGGTGAGTTCTGGACACTAAGTTGAGTTTCCATAGCAGTCTGGCCAGGTTCTGAGAGGGCAGACGGGTTCCTGCTGTGAGGAATGGAAACCAGGGGTGTTTACCTTCTTGCTCACATGCCAGCGGGCCATCTGCCCAAGGACTGAGGGCTTCTCAAGTTTGAGGCAATATCAGAACTTGCAGAATGTCTGAGAAGGCTGGGATAAAAGGGACGCATTTCCAGGTGTGTAAATAACATAGGGTGCAGCGGAGGCATTGCAGGCCTGCAGGAATAGAAAGGTAGCAGGGAAGGTGCCCACTTGCAGCCTGGAGCACTGGCTTCCTGAATGTTTCTGGGCAAACCCCGCCCTGTCTCTACATTCCATTTGCAGAGTGGAGGGTTGGCAGGCTCAATGCCTCCCACCTGCACCTACTTTCCTTCTATTCCACAAGGTTGCCACAGCCTAGGAAACCCGCAGCATTCATGACTTAATATTTGTCTCTCAAACAGCAACTTCCTAAATCTTAAATCACTAACTTAAAGGAAGTCTTTACAATGTTACTGTCGTTAACGAGCCGGGACCATTTGCGATTGATAGAAGGTAACAGTAGAAATAAAATGAAAACTGAACAAGCAAGGTTACATGCTTTAGTTAGATGCTGTTCCTTCCTGGACAAACCTGGAGGGGAGGGTGGGAGGAGGCTGGCGAGTGTTAGGGGAAGTGTTAAAGAAACTCCAGCACCAAGGTGAGACCTTCTCCCTGGGCGATCACAAGGCTTGAAGGAAAAATGAAGAGGGACTGCAATCCTCACTGGTCAACACGTTATTTAGAACCAGGCATAGGCACCACCTCCCCGTCCTTGCAGACCCCAAGTAATCACCCCATCTACTGCCCACCTCCTACACACACTTTGGGAAATTGCTCGCCCCAATAATCGGGATAAGCTATAAACCCTTCGATGCTGTGAATTCATCAACTCTTTAGAATAGGTAGGAGTGACTGGATGTGAACCACCAGGTCACTGCACCTGCCCTCCTCTCTAAGCCCCTCCCTAGTCCCACCCAATGAATGCAGACCAGGTGACACTCCTGGGAGGGGTTGAGCCCTGCCACAAGGCCCCTGGTATGGTTCTATAGATGGCAGTGCTCAGTGTGGTCTCCTCAGATTCTTGGCTGGAAGACATCCTGTGACCCTCTCATGGTCCCACATCAGGGATACCTGTTTCCATGGTCTCCCTTCACCCACCAACCCAGCTCCACCCCTACCTGCAACTCTAGCCCTGTGACTTAACCCCTTACCCCCAGAATGGAGGCAAAGCCCATCAAAGGCCAAGGCTGCCCTGACCACCCAGCTCCAACTGAGTCCTTCCTCCGACTCCCCATCTAACTTCACCTCTCCCCAGAGACGTGCCTTCAAATTCTACCTCTGCTATTTGCCTGCTGGGATCTTGGACCACTCACTTCACCTCTCTGAACATCAGTCTCCTTATCTGCATCCCTATCCCATCAGCTACAATGTAACTTATCTCACCAGTTTTTAGTTTTTTAGAATCAAGTGAAATGATGTAGGCAAACTCACTGAAATGTTGCTCAAGGGACTGAACAAATGAATGAGTGAATAACTGAATAAATGAATGAATGAACCTAGAAGGTTTCTAGTGGATGAGGAACTGGATACAAAGTCTAGAGACCCGGGTTCAAGTCCCAGTCCAGGACTTTTCCTCCCTGAGCTTTAGTTTCCCTAACTGCCAGCAAAAAGATCAAATTTAGATGACCACAGAGATTGTTTCCAACTTTAAATGCTAAACTATGGTTCAGGGTGTGAGACCAGCAAGCATACTTTTGCAAGCCCTTGATTTACGCAAAGCACAGGCTACACCTATCATCTCTCCACTGCTGGGAAGCATAGGCAGGAAGGAGACTGGCTAAAGAGGCAAGGCCAGATTAAAAAGCAGTTACTCAGGCCGGGTGCGGTGGCTCACGCCTGTAATCCCAGCACTTTGGGAGGCCGAGGCGGGTGGATCACGAGTTCAAGAGATCGAGACCATCCTGGTCAACATGGTGAAACCCCGTCTCTATTAAAAATACAAAAAATTAGCTGGGCACGGTGGCGCATGCCTGTAGTCCCAGCTACTCAGGAGGCTGAGGCAGGAGAATTGCCTGAACCCAGGAGGTGGAGGTTGCGGTGAGCCGAGATCACGCTATTGCACTCCAGCCCGGGTAACGAGAGCGAAACTCCGTTTCAAAAAAAAAAAAAAGCAGTTACTCTTTTGCAGCAGAGTTGGCAAATGATTAATAGCACAGTTAAAAAACACAACCCAGGTGTGCAATTATCTTAAGAACGTAATATGAGTTGTGAGCCTCAGTTTTCCTCATCAGTGAAATGGGCATAATCTTACCATCCTCTCTGGCATGTTATGAGAATGGAAAGAACATGTTGACTCTTACTGCTTGCTCATTCTTGCTACCTACATGTAGCGAACTCTCAACAAATGATAATATCCTTACTTTGTACATTTTAGATTACTGTTATCCTGTCATAAACAACAACCTTCACATTGAATGCAAGGGTCTAAAACCAAAGGCTGGAAGGGCCTCTAAGTGGTGGCAAAGGAGTTTGGGGATGCTCTGTTCTTCCACACCCTCCCCCCAACCTCTGCACACACCCGGCCACCTGGACACAGCCAAACCTGCATAAGCCCAGATGGATGGCAGCGGTGACCCTGCTGAGATAGGAGCCCGGTCTTAGGGATGGACAGTGGCCCTGTCCAGCTCTTGCCCCTTCTCTGACCAGCTGAGGGCACTCTGCCCTGGGCCCCTGGTGTGGAGACTCCCAGCCCTGACCTTTCACACACTAACATCCCTGACTCCTCTGAGGCCCATGTCACAACCTCAATACACAGAAATGAAATATGCACAGGCAGATGTGTGTGTTGGTGAGCACACAGCGGGCTGAGAGGTTACCATTGCCAGAGGGAAGATGAGACCCTGAGTCTGAATCTTGTTGTCCACCAATTCTGCAAGCGGTGCAAATGACTCCACCCCTCTGGACCTCAGTTTCCTCCTCTGTAAATGAGGAAATGTTGCAAGGATGAAGTTCAAAACCATGCAGGGAGCCGAATTAGCTGAGTCCAGGTCACAGTTCATACTCCATCAATCCCATCTTTTAGAAATCATTTTTAAGGGATCACAGGTATATTTCCCTTCCCTCCACACAGGTGGAAACATGGGATTAGTGAAGGTGAAATCAGGAAGGAAACATTGTCTCTAAACACAAGCTCCCTGGCTTTCTGAGCTAGGAAGCACTACACCAATGTGTGAAGTGGGGTTAAAGCAGGGGCTTTTCACCCTGGCTGCACATTTGAGTCACCTGGGGAGGTTTGGAAAACCCAATACGGGGGCCACACCCCTGGCCAGCTACTTCAGACCCTCTGGGGTGGCAGGGGTGGCGGCTTATGTTAGGCTCCCCAGGGGCTTTCAGTGTGGAGCCAGGCTTGAGAACTGATGGCTTAGATCCAAAGAACAAGCTTGGGATCAGCCCAGCCCAGCCCAGGTTGAATCCTGGCTCTATTCCTTATCAATGTGACCCTTACAAGGCACTCAATGCACTCAAGTCTTGGTGTTTTTATTTGTACAAAAAAAAAAAAAAATGGGAATAATATGGAGATTCAGAGAGACAGCAGGTGAAAGCATGAGGCCAGGCATATATTAAGCACTCAATAAATGAGAGCCTGCTACCATATGGGGCCTTTCAACCAATTTATGTTTACAACAAATGGGACATTAAGTGAAGGCAAATTCAACCACAAACCATTACAAGACCATTACATTTACCTATATATTTATTTATTTTTATTTGCTTGTGCTGATGTTTGTTAAACCCCACTTTGTTGTATTAATAGAAAAAAATGTAAGACTGCCAGATGTATCTGCATTGCAACTATCTATCCCGATATAAGGTGTTATTCAAAATATCACCTTTTGCAAGCAGACGTGACTGCCCCTGCTTGGTTCCCCATTATTGAATGGGACATCTCTTTGAGCCATGTAGTGTAACTGGGTGCTGATGAAGTCAGGCGGGGTTGATCCCCTGTGACAGCTGCTCCTTCCCATGTTCTCACAACAGCCTCGCCATTTGCCTGGTCTTGGGAGAAGCTGCTTTGGGACCCTGCAAACCTATCCTGGTTACAGAGACAACCATAGCTTACAGGCCACCAGTGCCTAGTGCAGGGTGGCTGGCAGAATGTTCCAGAAAGGACAGTGCATGGAGGAGGACTCAGGAGAGCCAGGTTCCAGGCTTGCCACTGGTGAAGCTCCTGGCTATGTGGCTCAAGTAGCTCCTTCTGCTTCTCTGAGTCTCAGTGTCCCCACTCTATAAAATGAGGACGGCCAGGGCTGACTGCCTACTCCACCCAGCTGTCCTGTGGTTTCAGGGTGAAAAGGGTGGAGGGCACTGGATTTGCTTGCAGTGGCTGCTGTGACTGCTGTGCCAAACTACCCAAACTGGGCAGCTTCAAATAACCATTGATTATGGAAGCATTCTGGAGACCAGAAGTCCAAAGTCAAAGTGTGGGCGGGGCTGTGCTCCCTTTGCAGGCTCCAGGGGAAAATCCTTCCTTCTTCCTCCAGCTTCTGGTGTTTGTTGACATCCCTTGGCTTGTGGCTGCATCTCTCCAATCCCTGTCTCCAGTCATTATCTCTTCTCCTCCTGTCCAGCTTCTCCTCTCTGTGTCTCTTATAAGGACACTTGTCATTGGATTTAGGGACCACATGGATAATCCAGGATGATCTCATCTCAGGATCCTTAACTTAATTACATCTGCAAAGACAATAAAGTCACATCCATGAATTCCTGAGAGCCAGATGTGGGCATATCTTTTTTTCCAGTGCTGGTGGAGGCAGTGTCAACACTGAGCCCACTGCAAGCAGCTCGTAAGTCATTTTAGTGAACTTGAACTGCAACCTATTGCTAGGGCCAGTAGATTGGAGAGTGTGCGCCAGTCTCATGGGTTGGTGATGGTGTCCTGGAGAATAAGAGCACATGGTCAAGGAGCACCTACTACATGCCAGGCAGTGCACTGAGCATTTTGACAATTTATCTCATTTTGTCTTCACAGCAACTCTAAGTCAAGTACTCCTGCTCCTTCCTCAGATGGGGAACCTACCTGAGGCTCAGAAGCATGAAGTGACTTGGTTGAGGTCACTTTCATAGTAAGAACTGGAGCTGGCATTTGAATCCAGGCAGGCTGTGACTTCACAGGCCATGCTCATAACCGCTGCCTTCCACAGATACGAACAGGCCTGAGGTTGGCAGGGAAAGAGGCCACAACTAAGGGTCACATGTGGTAGGAAGCATCGTAGGTCACATCAGTGCATAGTTACAACATATATATGAACATGATAACTCATGTTCATAAGCCCAATAATAATCACAGCTAATGATGATGACATTAACATCACATATGGCATTGTGATCATGGAGGCCTCCTACAGCCAGACACCACGCTAAGTGCTTTTCATGTATTATCTCATTTAATCTCACTAGCACTCTGTGAGGAGGAAACTACTATTATCCCCATTTACAGGCTGGCCCCAAAATCCATGGATTGTAATATGACAACTCATAAAAACAAGGAACTCACAGGGAGAAGAGAACAGGGTGGAGAAGCTACAAAGCCAGAGCAAATTACTAAAAAGAAATGTGTTTCAGAAGGTCCTTGTTTTCAGCTTGACCCTGGCCCCTGCACAGAGTAGGACCCCAGTACCCTGCCGTCTGCATCTCATTTCCAGAGACGGCTCAAGAAGCCCCAAGTCCAGTCTGCCCAGAACCAAGCATGCCATCTCCCTCCCCCAGACACCCCAACTACAGCAATCTCTGTCCATCAGGCACCCAGGCCAGAAACTCTGGCTCGGCCTCCCTCCCCAGTGGTCATCATCAAGTAGGTAACATCCTGCTGGGTTTTTTTTTTTTTTTTTTTTGAGACGGAGTCTAGCTCTGTTGCTAGGCTATAGTGCAGTGGTGCAATCTCAGCTCACTGCAACCTCCACCTCCTGGGTTCAAACTATTCTCCTGCCTCAGCCTCCCAAGTAACTGGGATTACAGGCGCCTGCCACCATGCCAAGCTAATTTTTGTATTTTTAGTAGAGATAGGGTTTCACCATGTTGGCCAGGCTGATCTCAAACTCCTGACCTCATGATCCACCCACCTCGGCGTCCC
This sequence comes from Callithrix jacchus, assembly GCF_049354715.1. Classification (NCBI taxonomy): domain Eukaryota; kingdom Metazoa; phylum Chordata; class Mammalia; order Primates; family Cebidae; genus Callithrix; species Callithrix jacchus. The sequence continues at coordinate 66,106,057 of NC_133503.1, read as the reverse complement.
AAAATGCTGGGATTACAGGCATGAGCCACCGCACCCGGCCCAACATCCTGCTGATTTTAACTCCTGCAGAGCCCTCAAATGTACACCCACCTCCCATTCCCGCACAATGCCCCAGTTCAGGCCTTCACCACCTTGTTCCTGGGACACTGCCCAAGTCCCCCCTGACTGCCCTCTGGACTTCTGCTATTTTTCCAACTCCCCACTCATTAAATCCATCCCCCTCTCAATAGCTGGTGTGAATTCAGGAAAACTGAGTTCCAGCCATGTCATCCCCATACTCATGACCCTTCCAGGCCTGCAGGTCCTCGTTCAAACCCCTTAATTGTATGTACAGTACATGCCACTATCACCTGCCACTTCTTCCCTTTTCAGCCTTACCTTCCAGCCCTCCTTCAATTATGGCTCAGTTCCCCAGTGCTGACCTGGCTGTAGCTCCCACTCACAATGTGCTATTTGCACTTCAGGGTCTTTGCACAGGCAGGTCTCCCTGATAGAAATTCCCACCTTCCTGGTTTCTCTGTCCGGTTTTCCAGCTTGCATACTCTTTGACAGCCAGGGACTGTCTTGTTAGCAGTTTTATCCCTAGTCTCAGCATAAAGCGGTCATAGGAGAGGATTTTCTTTTCTTTTTTTTTTTTTTTTTTTTTTTTTGAGATGGAGGCTTAGGCTATTGCCCAAGCTGGAGTGCAGTGGGTGCCATCTTGGCTCATTACAACCTCCACCTCCCGGGTTCAAGCGATCTCCTGCCTCAGCCTCCCAAGTAGTTGGGACCACAGGTGTGAGCCACTGATTTTTGTATTTTTAGTAGAGACGGGATTTCACCGTGTTGGCATGCTGGTCTCAAACTCCTGACCTCAAGTGATCCACCTGCCTCAGTCTCCCAAAGTACTGGGACTATAGGCATGAGCCATAGCACCCAGCTTTATGTTTTTTTTTTAATGTTTTAATTAATTGCTAATATTTCAATGTTGGATGATTTCACGAAAATTCAAATTCAGGCTTCTCTTGAAGATATTGGGATCTAGCAACCCTGGGCCTGGTCCCTGAATGACAAGGATGGGCTGGAGTGGAGTAGCTGATGCCCCTTCTGCCAGGTCACTGGCTGTCCAGTCCTCACTGGCCTAGCCAGCACACTTCACTCATCTTTGTCACCTGCCTGGCCCCTCTGGTATTTGAATTTTCAGGTGTCAGACACATTGAATTTATCTGTGAAATCCTTCCCTTAAGCACATACTTATTTGGTCTCTGATATGTGGCATTCCCCAGTTCAGGCCTTCGCCTGGCAGTCTTACATTTTCTTCTATTAATTCAGCACAGTGGGGTTTAACAAGCAAATAAAAATAAATAAGTACATAGGTAAATGTAATGGTCTTGTAATGGCTTGTGGCTGAATTTGCCTTCACTAAGTGCCCTATTTGTTGTAGATATAAATGGTTGGAAGGCCCCATATGGTAGCAGACTCTCATCTATTGAGTGCTTCATATATGCTCGGCCTCTGATATGCCACATATCAGAGACCAAAGAAGCCGACATTTACTTCAAATTAAGCCTGCTTTTCTTAGCAAAGAGAGAAACAAGATCAGTCACAAGAGTCATTATGCCCATGGGATTTTAAAAAGCACAAGCTGTCCAAAGTCAGCACAGGCGTCCTCGTAATGAGGACAGAGGGATGGGTTCTCCAGAGCAGCACTTCTCTGACTTTAATGTGAGAAGAGTCACCTGGGGCATCTGCTAAACTGCAGATTCACATGCAGTGGGTCTGGGACAGGGTCTGAGACCACCTTTCTAACCAGCTCCAAGGTGAGGAAAATACTGCTGGTCCCTGGACACACTTTCAGTCCCTGGACACACAGCAAGGCTCTGTGACATCCCTGGAACAAGCTAGAGGGTCCTAACACCCAGATAGCTCGGCCATCTCCTGAGGCAGTGCCACCATCCCTCCTGCCTGGAGAGAATGTGTTCTAGGTCATTCAGGTATTCTTGGAACCCACTTCTGAGGTCACCACAGGTGCTGAAGGTAGGAAGCTCTTTGCTTGGAATTCCCAGCTGCTTCACTTTGATCCAGGACCGGGAAACATGGGAGGCAAGGGACACACAGCAAGAGGAGTGGGGTGAGGAGAGGGGTGGGATGGGTTGGGGTGGGGCGAAGGTGGTGTGAGGATGGATGTGGTGGCAGAGCCTAGCTGTTTATGCCTTTACAGGTGCCTTCCCCATTCCCTACTCCCTACTGCCCTTGAGTCCCAAAGTAGGTTGTCTCACAGGGTCTAAGATGCTCCCAGAGAGACCAGAAGACTTGAGTTCAAGTCAGCCTTAGTCACAAACCCCAAATTGCCATATGTTGTTTTGAGCAGCCTTCACAGGCAAGCTCAGGTTCCCGGTCTGCATATTATTTTTTCCAGGCAGCAGGAGGGAAACCCTTTGCCCTTCCACATCAGGGATCTCAGAGGAAGCAGAAAGAAACTGACGCACGTAGAATGGGTCCCAGGGGCTTCTCACCCTGAGCCTGTAAACAGGAAGTGCAGCTATACTCTTAGGAACACCCTGGTGTTTGCCGGTTTGTTTTGCAGGCGTTAGGCTCATCCAGATAAACTGTGGAGAGGATTGTCAGAAACTCACCATGCCATTCACAGCACAGCCTACCTCAGCAAGGTTTGGTGATACTAAGGCTGCTAGCCAAAGATTTGCATGGGGGAGGGATGGGGCCAGTGCTATCGGCTGCAGGGAGGGTCCCACCTTCCCCAAAGTCCCCTTCTGCCATCCCCTAATAGAAACATTTCTTGGGGCCATAAAGTGGGGAGAAGCCAACCTCTCCCTGGTGGCTGCAACTGGCATAACGCTGGCTGCAACTGGCATAACGCTGGCTGCATCAGCAGGCAGGAGGAAATAGGAGATGGGGTGCCAGGCCCATATCAGGCTGCCTGCTCTTGGCTTTCATTATTATCCCATTTTCAAAGTACCAGCTCTGGAGGGGGCAGGGGAGGGTAGGGTTTTGGGACTTGTTTGGCCTAGGTATACATAAACAGCAGCAGACAAAATCTCCTTTATCAGCTGTTTCCCAGGAAACAGGGAGAAAAGTCTTCTCAGCACCGGATGATTAAAGAAGAGGCTCACCCTTCTGGGAGACAGCCCTCTCTTTTTCCCTCTTCCCTGTGCAAAACACTAAGTCACTGTTACGGTTACCCACCAGGAGGATCCCTGTTGGAGAGGAGGCAGCCACAGGGCTGGAGGAGGAGGTCAGCTGCTAAAGGGACCAGTGCACTGCCAGCCAGGGCATAGAAATTCTTTCCCAGGGGATGTTACGTAGCCTGCTGGGTAAACTGGAAATTATTAACTATGTGATGAGTAGAATCAAAAGGTTCTGAAAACTGGTTGTTGGCTTTACTGGGAGTTGCAAGCATGCTAGGGAAAAAAAAATATTACAAATGTATTTGGAATTTTTTTCCCTCTGAACCAGGAAGAGGCGTTTCCAATAATTCTATCAAGTAAAACTCTCCAGTGTTCTTTCCTGCTGATATTTCAAGGTTTTGTTATTGCTTCACACAGACGGCCAAGGAAACAATGTATTTTTCTTTTCTTTCTTCCTTTTTCATCCTTGCCCAAAAGAATTTGAGTCTTTCTAAGCTGGCCATTTCTTATTTTTTTCCTCTCTATTTCTGATTTAGATAAAATGGTGACTTCGCAGGGCCTTTGAGACCACTTACATCACAGTAGAGTTTGAGGTTCCTTCTCATCATAAAAATAATAGGTGCCACCTCCTGTCATGGTCAGCGAGTGTCTGGATCTGTGTGGGTACCTCACACCAGGACTTCTCCAAGGCATGATGTGTGTGTAGACCACTCAGGGATCATTAGAAGAGCCTCACTCAGCAGTTCAGGGCCCCGGGTGTCAGCATTTCTGACCGTTCCCATGGGGTGCCCATGCTGCTGGCTTCTGGACCACTCACCGAGGAGCAACCTTCTTCCCCAATCTCATCTAATCAACCCTCATCTCTGGTTGGCAGGACTGAATTTATTTAAAGAAGCTGAGGAGTTTTCCGTTTGAAAGAGAGGCAGACAGGCCTTAAGGAATCTTTTTTTTTTTCAATTGAGACAGAATTTCACTCTTGTCACCCAGGCTGGAGTGCAATGGTGCAATCTCGGCCCACTGCAACCCCTGCCTCCTGGGTTCAAGCAATTCTCCTGTCTCAGCCTCCCCAGTAGCTGGAATTGTAGGCATGCACCACCATGCCTGACTAATTTTTACATTTTTAGTAAAGGCAGGGTTTTGCCATGTTGGCCGGGCTGGTCTCAAACTCCTGACCTCAAGTGATCCACCCACCTTGGCGTCCCAAAGTGCTGGGATTACAGGCCTTAGCCATGCCTGGCTGGCCTTAAGCAATCTTTAATATGCTTTTAAAACAGGCAGTGCTGACATGGCAAGGTGAGCAGATGTAAGTAAGATACATGTGGGTACAACACACCCAGGCTTGAGACGTCCTCCCTGAGCTGCAAAAGAGGGGCGTATAGACTTTGGGTTTTGGATGCAGGAAGGTGAAAGTTCAAATCCCTGCTCTGCTACTTACTAGCTTGATGGCCCTGGATGGGTAAGTCACATCACCTCTCTGAGCCTTAAAATGGGGGTAAACTCTGTCCCCAAGGGTTATGGCAAACAGCAAATGAGAAAACACACATAGAGCACCTCGTATCAGCTCAGCGCCTCGTATCTGTGCAATAAATGGTAGCTTTCACTTACCCAGAAAATTCAATGAACACCTACTAATTTCCTCGTCTGTTCTACACACTAGACACATAAAGGGATTAAAAACCCAAATATGGTGGTCAGAATAATGCACCCCAAAGATGTCCATGTCTTAATCCCTGAAATTGGTGAATATGTGACCTTACATGGCAAAAGGGATTGTCAGATGCGATTAAGGTTAAGGACCTTGGAATGGGGAGATTATTCTGGATTATGCAAGTGGGTCCCATGTAATCATGTGGAGATGAAGGCAAAGAAACTCTCCTGGCTGTGGTCAGAGAGAGATGCAATGGCTTGGAAGATGGAACAAAAAGCCACAAGCCAAGGAATATAGGCAGCCTCTAGAAGCTGAAAAAAGAAAAACAGATTCTTCCCTACAGCTTCCAGAAAGGAATGCAATTTAGACCTGTGTGGTGATTTTGACCTACAGAACTCTAAGGTAATATATCTGTACTGTTTTAATTCCCTCACTCATTTGCATTAATATATTACATCAGCAACAGAAAGCATCCAACTGACATGATTTCTGATTTCTGCTCTCACGAAACTCACACATCTAATGGGGATAGATGCAATAATAGGGTAAATGAACAAATGAGCAAGGAAAGATTGAGTTACATGCCATGAACACATGCAGCGATGCGACAGAAAATGAGTAAGGAGAAATGGGTGCCTGAGAGGTCCTCTCTGAGGAGCTGTTGTTTCTACAAAACCTCAATCACAAGCAAGAACAAGGCAGGAAGAAATCAGACCCAGGCAGAGGGTTCAGCAAGTGCGGGCCAAAGTAGGAAGAAGCTGGGTGTGTTTCCCATGGAACGGTGGCCGGTGGGTGGGGAGTGACATGTGAAGTTGGAGAGGCCTGGAATGGGTCAGACCAGGAAGGACTTGGATTCTAAGTGTGATTTCTATTCTTTTGGTGTATCACCAAATACATTCTGTATGTCAGAAAGAGTCACCAAGACCTAGCAGAGTGCCAGAGACATGGCATATTGTTTTGCCCAGGTGCTTTGCAGGGTGCGTGCATGTAACAAAGCACCATAGACTGGGTGGCTTAAATGACAGAAATGTATTGTCAATGTGTCAGCACTGTTGTTTCTCCTCAGGCTTTGCTTTGGCTTATAGATAGATGGCTGTCTTCTTCCGGCTGTCTTCTTCTGTGTGGAAGGGCGCCCTCTGTGTGGGTCGGTGTCCCAGTCTCTTCTTATAAAGACATCACTCATGGCTGCGTGCAGTGGCTCACACCTATAATCAGAACACGTTGAGAGGCCAACGTGGGAGAATTTCTTGAGCCCAGGAATTCAAGACAAGCCTGGGCAGCATAGGAGACCTCATCTCTATAAAAAATTAAAAAATTAGCCAAGTGTGGTGACACGCACCAGTAGTCCCAGCTACTCCAAAGGCTAAAGTAGGAAGATCACTTGAGCCTGGGAGGTGGAGGCTGCAGTGAGCCGTGATTATAATCACTGCACTCCAGCCTGAATGATGGAATGAGATTCTGTCTCAAAAAAAAAAAAAAAGCAATTATATTGGTCCTATTAGATTAGGGCTCACCCATATGACCCCATTTTACCTTAATCACCTTGATAAAGGCCCTATCTCCAAATACAGTCCCATTCTGAGACACGAGGGGTTGGGTCTTGAACATGGAAGAAGCCACAAGCCAAGGAATGTAGGCAGCCTTTAGAAGCTGAAAAAAGAAAAAAAAAGTAGACTCTATTTTTTAAGAATATAGGGTCATATGGGTGAGCCCTAATCTAATACGACAAATATAATTGATTTTTTTTTTTGAGACAAGGTCTCACTCTGTCATCCAGGCTGGAGTGCAGTGACTAATCACAACTCACTGCAGCCTCCACCTCCCAGGCTCAAATGATCCTCCCACTTCAGCTTATGAAGCAGCTGGGACTACAGGTGCCTGCCACCATACTTGGCTAATTTTTAATTTTTTTTTTTAAAAGAGATGAGGTCTCCTGTGTTGCCCAGGCTGGTCTTGAACTCCCGGGCTCAATTAGAGGGAGATACATTTCAGCCCATGACATCTGGAAACGTTTGTTCCTAATGATGGTAGGGATTGCATTGCCAAGACCTGTCTTTAGAAAACTGTGTTTGAAGGAATCCCCTCAGGAGCCACTTGACTGGGGTGGGGGAGGCCTCCCAGAGAGCAGAGATTTGGATGTCCTTTTGAGAAGATGGTGCTTTGTTAAGCACAGAACTGAGCAATAAGGAGCCTGGGACTGTGCCAATCTGGGGCAGAGTGTAATTGTTCTACAGAGAAAAGGAGAGAGGAGATAACAAGGTCACGTGCTGCAATGCCCAGGGCCGCTCAGTGAGAAGGAGAAATTAGAAGAAGCGGCATGGCTAATGGCAATCTTCAGGCAACTCACTGTGCAATAAGAGCTTCTCTTCTTGCTTCCTCATCAGACCATCAGTAAATTCCACATTCTATGAGCAAACTATTCAGAAAAGCTCAAAGGGGAGGATGGGGAGATCCTGATGTACAGTTTACATTTATAATGCTGTATACATTACAAATGTACACACAATATAGAACATGGACATATTATGTAGAACCTCATAACATTTGTGTAGTGCATTACAGTGGGTTTTAAACTTTTAATGACAGAACATTTGGTCCACATTAAATCTTCTGACAACCTAAGTAGAGCAGCTGCCCATCTTCCCTCATCAAGACTTTTCTGAATTTACTGAGACTTCAAAGGCACAGTTTCAAATGACTGGAGCACTGAGTATTTCTATAATAAGTAGTAAAGGGACCCTGGATGAGAGTGGGATGGGCCTCTCCAGAATCACTTGTGATGTCACTTCAAACACTATGTCCAATTCCCAAAATGTCCCCATTAGAAAAGCAGGGGACACATGCACTTTGAAAACCATCAGTACATTGTGGTTTTAAATAAAAACCTAGCTGGGAGCAGTGGCTCATGTCTGTAAATATAGCAGTTAGGGAGACCGAGGCAGTGGATCGCCTGAAGTCAGGAGTTTGATATCAGCCCGGCTAACATGGCAAAATCCCATCTCTACTAAAAATACAAAAATTAGTTGGGCATGGTGGTGCATGCCTGCATTCCCAGCAACTTGGGAGGCTGAGGAAGGAGAATCACTTGAACTTGAGCAGGAAAGTTTGCAGTGAGCAGAGGTTGCGCCACCGCACTCCAGCCTGGGTGACAGAGGGAAACTCTGTCTCAACAACAACAAAAAGTATTCAGTGATTAAATAAAAGTCCTGTCGAAAAGAGGATGGGGGAATGTCCAGTTTCCTCAAGTTTGAGTCAGGTTGAGACATGGTATGTCCCTGTGGCAGGCAAGCTGAATCCTGCCTGGCTCTAGCATCTGCTGTCATCTTGAAGTTTAATCGAGCAAGAATAAATTTTGGCTTATTTTTCCAAAAGTTGGAAAATGTTGGCATTACTGAGTCCACCCTGGCTAAAGTTAAGAGAAGCTGTGTCCCGGCTTGCCGGGCTCAGTCACCTGGAAACAGGATGCTCTCTGGCTAATGGTGCCAAATCCATAGTGTTATCTAGCCCTTTGTGAGAATTTAAATTGACTCTCTCACAAAGTGCTTTTCACAGTTCATCTACTTAGCTAGTATCTATTAGCTATTCACTCCTTGCTAGAAATGTAGCAGATGACATTCAGTATAAAATCCATGACGAAGAAGAAAGGCCCATGTCTGTGGCTGGAACAAAATGATTTAATCCACCAAAATTTCTTTCAGGGAATGCACTTTAAAAGTTAGAACAAATATTTGGGGAGCAAGTGGGTAGGGGTACAGATAGCCAGGGCTGCTACTACGCAACTTCAGAATACACTGCCCCCGGAGTTGTTCAACTCAGGGGTACTGGGAGCCCCCAGTGGCATATGTTGATAACAAATGTGGCCCCTGCAATGCCTTCTGGCAAGGTCAGCCCTGTTTTCTAGAGGGCCCAGTTTCGGAGAAGCCCCAATAATTTAAAGATTATTATCAGTACAATATCAAATCAATATCAGTACCTTGTAGGGAGCAGTATCTCTTTGCATGACAGAAGGGAAGAAGAGCAGAGAGAAGAACACTACTTGGTGGGTGCATGAGATTCTTGAAGATTTTGCTGTGAACTATGGGATCAGATACCGCCCTGTGATCAAAAAGATCTAAAAAATCTAAGGATCTACAGGAATGCTTTATTTTTATTTTTTTGGGAGTAGCAATGAGAAGGCTGAGTTCTGAGTCTAGATTGAAGCTGTATCAGGGAGGAGGGACATCTGGTTCATATCAGTGATGACTCTTTTTCATTCATTTATTGAGCATCTACTGTATACAGGTAGTGATGCAGGAACAGGGAGCATATATATATTCTAAATAGACAAGTTCACATTTGTTGTGTGTGATAAAATACATATAACTTAAAAGTTACCATCTTAACCATTTTTAAAAACACAGTTTAGTGACATTAAGTACATTGCTGTGCAACTATCCCCATTTTTAATCTCCAGCAATTTCTCATCTTACAAAACAGAAACTCTACCCTTTAAACAATAACTCCCCCTTGCTCTCCGCCCTTGCAACCACCGTTCTGTTTTCTGTCTCCTTGAATTTGACTGCTCTAGAAACCTCATTTAAGTGGAATCATACAGTCTTTGTCCTTTTGTGTCTGGTTGATTTCACTTAACGTCCTCAAAGTCCATCGTGTTGGATGAACATGGATCTGAACATGGATGATCAGAATTTCCTTCCTTTCAAAGGCTGAATAAAATTCCCTTGTATATATCAATGGGTAAACGAAATGACAGATCCATTTCGTTTACCCATTCATCTGTCTATGGATACTTGGGTTGTTTCTATGTTTTGGTTATTGTGAACAATGCTACTATGATCATAGGTGTATACAAATCATCTCTTTGAGACCCTGCTTTCAATTCTTCTGTCTATAAATCAGAAGTGCTTAGATTGTTGAGGAATGGAAAGACTATTTTCCACAGTGGTTGTACCATTTTACATTCCCACCAATAATGCACGTGGGTTCCAATCTCTCCATATACTTTTTAAATGTTTTTTTTTAATAGTGGCCATCCTAATGGATGGAGTTTTGATTTGCACTTCTCTAATGATTAATGATGCTGAGCATCTTTTCCTGTGCTTATTAGTTATTTGAATATCTTTTCTGGAGAATTGTCGATACGAGGCCTTTGCCCATTTGTAATTGGGTTGTTGGAGAGTTTTTGTTGTTGCTGAGTTGACAAGTTTGAATTTCTGAGTCCTTGTAAGACCTACCTAATTTTGCTGGCCTTTGACTACCAAGATTCTAAGACACCCCCTGTTAACAAAATAAATGATCCATGACAAAGACTCCCACATGTCACAAAACAAGTAGTATTTCCAAATATTCCAGACTTACTGTGCTTAGACCCTGTTCAGAGCAACTTTCAGCTTCTGAGAAGAAATCGGGAATATCTAAGACCCAAGCATATGGCTTATATTCCTCTCATCTTAACAGTTCTCATCTGGGAGCCTTCATTTAGCCTTCACTTTGTAGGGGGTAGAAATACCCTTCACCCAGTTCCAAAGCTGCAGCTGCTGATGTGTGAAAAACCCCCAAAGTCACATGCCCCAAAAGCAGCTGCCCTTTGACTTGAGTATTTCCAAGGAACACTTTTACTTGGAAAACAAGGGAGCTTGTGTGATACATATGGAGAAAAATTGATCTCTCCTGGTACCCCAAAGCAAGAAAGATTGAATTGGTGCAGGATTTGGATTGTTTATTCTTAGGAATATACTTTTTCTCAGTTTAATATGTGCAAATTTGAGTCTACAGGGCAGTTACACAATAGCGTACCTAAATTTGTATTTTTTTAGCTCCAAGACATTGATATGCTCCTGACTTTGTACAAGGCCTGCAAACTGTCTTCTGACCAGTGTGTACAGTTCATTGTAGAATGCATGTCATATCGTATACTGTGCAATGCATTAAGCAGCTAATCATCAGGACCACAATGAGCCTATGTGCCAGTCATGCTGCTAAGCATTTTACATGTATTGTGAGTATAACCAGGAAGAATCAAGAGCAGGAATCCTAACTCTGGCCATTACTAGCCTTGAGATACTGGCAAGCTACTGAAGTCTCAGTTTCTTTATCTGAAAAATGGAAATAATATTACCATCTTTCATCAATTTCAAGATGCATAATTTTTCACATTTTAGCAGATATGGAACCAGAGCGTGTCACACAATCAACAGAGTTTTAGATTCAGTAAAAAATAGCATCCGCTGTTCAAGACGTTGTCATGAAAATTAGAGGAGATCCCACGTATAAAATGCAGAGCATTGGCTCTGAGGCACAGTAGTCCTGAAATACACATCAGTGGATACAACTTAATCTGTGTTTCCCACTCCAGGCACCCCCATAGCTATCAAAGGACATCTCAACCTGCCCCAAGCTGGACCCTGATTTCTGTGCCCTGCTCCTACCCCTACCCAGTTCTTCCCTTCCTAGCGTACAGTTCTACCTTACACCAGCTGCTCCACGCCAAACATCTAGGAGGCCAATTTCCTAATCACACTAGATTGGCTCTTGAAAATCTCAGTATAAATTATGAGGAAGAAAGAAATTCAAACCAAAGGATAGTAGAACTAGAGGATTATTTGAGATTATCTAGTTCAGAGTCAACAAAAATTGGGCTACCTCTCTTCCATCTCACACCTTTGGCAGACATCACTAAAGGATTACAGCACTTTCCATCATTGAACTTCTGAGTCCTCTTATAGCATAATGCCTCAGGCAGCCTTAGCTGCTCAAATGAAGTGATTTGTCATTCCAAATCTAGCCCACCCCAATCAGTGTTTGGATTGAGAGTCTGAGGCCCAGAGAGGAGCACTCATTTGTCCCAAATTGCACAGCATGCCAGAGTCAAGGCCCAGGTCACTCAAAGCTGACCTGGCTTTTGTTGCTATGGTCCAGCATTGGGCTGAAAGGGAACTTAGAGGTCATTTTCAATATAAAATCACATAGAAGGCTATTATTTCTAAATGAGCTTTCATTACTTCTGATTACTTCTAAAAATTTTAATCACTTGCAGCCAAAAGTTAAGTTACAAGTAAAATGAGCTACAGGAATCAGACCAATTCTGGCTGCCAGCAAGATGCTAAATAGAACCAATTGTAGTTAAAAGACCAAGAAGAAATTCCTGCCTTTTGAGATCAAAGAAAGTAAAAGACAGTTCAGCAAAAATAGAGAATGAGCAGCTTGAACGGTGAAAAGTGAGGGCGGATCAACACGTTTTTCAAACCCGTGCAGGCTGCAGAAGACACTATGGCCTTCCTCCCAAGTGCCACCCTCCACTTTTATCTCTGCTAACAGAAACCCAGTCATATTCTGATCTCCACCCCTCAGGCAAGGTAACGATCCCTAACTCAAGACTAAACCCCAGTTGTCCAAGCCAAACATGCAGTCTCATTCCCTCTCACAATGATGAATACAAAACTGCGTGTGACCTGATTCTGACCACAGTCCTGCTACAGGACTCTGGGGGAAACTGCTCACTCTTAAAATGAAAAGCACACACAAAAAAATCCAGTCTCTTTTTGCCTCTGGACATTGTTGCATTTGAGTGTGATGACTGGGCTATGGCAACCATGTTGGCACCATGAGGAGAACAATTTAAGGCAGAACTGACAGGCCCAGGACCCCAGAAAGGAAGGACAATAGAAGAAACCTGGGTGCTTGGAAATGTGGAAAACCAGGAAGTTAACCAGGAGACACCCTGCCTTGGGTCACAGATCTTTCTTCTTGTTTAATCTATTTTGCATTAGGGTTTCTACTACCTGCTACCCAGAGCATTCCAACTGGTATATGAGATCCCTCCCATTTCTTCCTAGAGACTGAAACAGGCCTAGTCAAAGCTCCAGGCCTTTCCCAACTCCGAGGCATTGCACCCTCACTCTCCCAGTTGTGTAAGGGAAGAGTAGACCCTTGTGTCTGAGGGCAGCTGAGGGAGTTCCACCAAGACTCACAGGTATTCCTGGTGCCTGAAATACCACTCTTAGTGAGGTATTGTTCCCTATAGATGCGCAAATAGTCCTGGAGTAGATTAAGTCCCCTAAGTGTGAAAGAACTAATTGTATCTCTTTCTTCTTCCAAGAAACTTTAGCAGTCTGTTATTACAGGAGAAACAGATGCCGAGATGGGAAGTAATGCACAGGAGTTTTATTAAGGCAAATGCCTGTGAGAGAAAATGGGTGAGAGGGAGGGTAGAGAAAGCAGTCAGTCCATGCAAGTGGAGGAGAGAGGGAAGGAAGATGGGGTGGAAGCATTCTAAGCAGTCGTGCTGACTTGATAGGTCTGGCAGAGCCTTCCTTGAGCCAAGGTCTAGTAATAGAGGTGTTCTGTGTCTGCCAGTGATAGACCTCCTTAAACTCCTGCCAGTCAGTCTTGGGTAGGAGCACCCTGTGGGAGGCGTGGCCTCACAGCTGGAAACAATAGGGTCCTGGGGCAGCAGGGAAGGAGACACAGCATGGGAGACACCCCCACAAGGGGTCATGTCTGTGATGGTCACACTCTGCTCCCTTCAGGCACTCACTCAGTAAACCTCTTTCAGCGAAGTCAGCTCAGACCACCAATTCTTCACATGGGCAATGGCCATCATTGCTGACAAATGGAAACCGGAGAAGGGGCTAGGTCACTTGAGACCTAGACCCATTCATATGTCATGGCCGGGTTGGCACAGGAGAAAGCTGAGCTCATGAGGCAGAGGCTCTTGGAGCCACACATGCCTGGGAATAAGTGCTACTCTGAACTTCACAGGCCATGCAGTTTGGGGCAATTTGAGTCCATTTCCTCTGGTTCTCATGGGCCAGGAAGAATTCCACTCCACCTCTGAGTTACTCATTGTAAGCCTGGCTGCTGCATCAGAGATTCAAAACACTGGGCCTTAGGTGATAGTGCAGTTGCTTTCTTCTCGCATATTAGTGCAGGTGCAGGTCTGGGACTGGGACCCAGGCTCCTGCCCTCTTGTTGCTCTGCCCTCCCCAGAGTGCTACAGAAGAATACCATCAGCAGAAAAATATTGATGAGATGATGCCCTGGCAGCCTCTGTATGTGCCAGGCACCATTCTCAATACTTTATAAATATCAAGCCTTTAACCCTCAAAATCTCCCAGAGTAGATAATGTCCTATTTTTATAGAAAATGAAGCCAAAGAAGTAGAGTTGCCAGCTCCACAATCTAAGCTGGCAACACCCATGCCAGCTAACCAAAAGGAAGGGGTAGAGCACAGAAATGGATCCCTCCTTCCCTTTAAGGACTGAGACAGATACCATGAGTCAGGTGGCCACACCTGGTTTCCAGGGTGGCTGAGAGATGTAGCCTTTAGCTGGGCAGGCATGTGCAAAGTACCCAGTTAAATTACTACTCTGCCTGGATTGACTCCCCCAATCATTTATACCATCATTCAAGATTTACCAGGCCATGATTTAGGCTAACATTATCCAAGATTCAGTTCACCTGCACTAGGAAGATATTCCCAACGCCACCCCTGGCTGGGTTAAATGTCTGCCTTAAGGCTTCCATTAGCCCCTGGGATGCCTTCTATGTCACTCTTATCATATGTCATTATAAGATCCTTCCTGGTCCCAATAGGCCTACCGACATGGTTTGTTTGGCCCACACAGTGTTTAAAGAAAAAACAGATTGAAAAAAACCACACACACACAGACACACACGCACACATACATGCATGCGATTCCAAACGTATCGCTTCCCCTTAAAAATCATAAGACACAACAATACTGGACAGTCAGCTGAGACTGAGTAGCTCCCTAATCCCTGTACAGAAGGCATATGTTCTCTGTTCTCACAGTCCCCACCACCCTCTAATGTCCCATGCCCTGCCTAATTCATTCATTCATGTTGCCTGCCTAGCCCCTGTAGGTAGTAGCCAGTGCAACTCCATTGGACCATGGGACTTTGGGGAGGCAAAGTGTGCTTCAGCTGGATGTGCCTTGCACTTGGCACACAGTAGGTGCTCAGAAATGTCTGTGGAGTACGTGAATAGGTTCGCTGAAACATCCAGGATGAAATTGCATTGCAGCACAGACATACATTCCACCCACATCCTTCCCAACCATCACCCCAAAGAAATCTATATTTAATTGTGTTTGCAAAATCAGAGCCTCCAAGCAACTTCACACTAGAGATCCTTTCAAACGCCAGAAATGCGGCAGCTTAGCCCTGTGTGCTCAAGCCTATTCATAGCTCGCGTGTTTCCTGGGCAGCTGCATTGTTCTTAATGGCAGAATAGCAGAAGCAACCTTCTAAGTCTGACTCCCCCTCTGCCTCTCCCAACCCTCCCTCATGCCCTTCCCCACTTCTCTTTCTCTGTCCAGCTTGCCCACCCACTGCCTACTCTGTTGGATGGATATTTATTTATTGTCAGCACTAATCAGAGGGTGGGGAGGAGAAATAGGAGCTCTTGCCGACGCGAAAGTGCTTCGCCAGGGTCCCCAGGGAGAATCCTGTGCGGTGTGGCGCCAGAGGTCACTGTCACCTTGGCCCTGAGGTGGCCTGTTTACCAAAGTGAAATGAAGATATCAGTCAGATGTCAGGTAAATGCTAATAGCTGGCTCCTGGTCAGAGAGCCCGCACAGGATTGGCCAGGCTGGGTGAACCCTTCCTTTCCAATTCTACAGCACAAAGGCCCCAGTGACTTAGCAACTCTGATAAGAGGTCAATGGACAAATGTCACTCTCTGATTGAATGAACCTCTTGGCCTCATTTCAGGAGCTTCAGGGCTGCCTCTCTGCATTTCCCTCGGCTCTCCCCACTCCTATTCAACTGGAGGAAGGTGAAGCATTTGTTGGAAAGCCCTCCCATCCAGTCTTTCCCTATCTCTGGCAGGAAAGAAAGCCTATCCCTCAGTGTCCCAAGGTCTGAAAGCACAGTGAAAACCGGCATCATTATCCTCCAACCATGAAAGGGAAAAGTGGGATGTTGACCATGGGTCATCACTTAGGAGGATGGATGAGGCTGGATTCTGTAGCAGAAAAGGACAGGAAACAGTCGCTGCCTTGTTTATCGCTGTGTGATAGATAGCACCGCGAGACGGCCTTTCCACACAGGGCCTCATTAGGAAGTCAGCACCTGAAACAGGAACCTTCGCGTCACATGGCCCAAGATGAACCAGGCCTGTTACACCGGTCTGCGGCTCCTTTTCCCTTCCTTCTATTGTTTTTCCAATGTGGGGGTTGGCACTGGGCACAGGGAGGGCCTCAAACCTCTGCTGGTTCTCACCAGCAGGAAGCGTCTCCCACATCGACATCTTCAAGCAGCCTCTCCCCAAGCCCCTCGAGGTCACTTTGTCTTCATTCTTGTCTAGACTTTTCTGCAAACTCTCCTGCTCCTCACTCAACCCTCTTCTATTCTTTTATTATTATTATTATTATTATTATTATTTGAGACAGATTCTTGCTCTTGTTGCCCAGGCTGGAGTGCAATGACATGATCTTGGCTCACCACAACCTCTGCCTCCCAGGTTCAAGCGATTCTCCTGCCTCAGCCTCCCGAGTAGCTGAGATTACAGGCTCCTGCCACCACTCCTGGCTAATTTTGTATTTTTAGTAGAAACAGGATTTCTCCATGTTGGTCAGGCTGCTCTCGAACTCCCAACCTCAGCTGATCCACCCACCTTGACCTCCCAAAGTGCTGGGATTACAGAAATGAGCCACTGCGCCCAGCTCTTCTATTCTTCTTTAGACTTTTCCTCCAGCTCCCCTGCCTCTGCCACCATAACAATTGGAAGAACAACTGCCAAATATTCTCAAATAAATTTTCTGCATTTTTTTTGCCTCTTCTCATATTTAACCTTGGTGAGATTTTAATCTTTTTCAGCTTGTGAAATATTGGAAATCAGAAAGAATTTAAGAGGAGTGTATAAAAACAGCACCATGTGCAATAAAATGGACACAATTTGTCTCCCTTTTATACCATGTAACTGCTGATCACTTTGGAATGCTATGAAATACATAGGACATCAGTATGTAACATTATCAGATGTATGCTGATTTCTATAGCCAGTGAGTCATCTGACCTTTGGTCTGGAACGCATCTTGAAAATCAGACATGGATTGTATTACTTTGTCTTGCTGTTCACCTCAGACTGTCACAGGTGCTCCCCACAGCCTTTTTGGTCCTCCAGTGGGGGCCTGCTCTGATTAGACACTGTGCTCAAGGCCATTCTCACTGGCTTGTTATGGCAGGGCTATGAATGCTCATGAAATCAGACTCTTATACACAGGCAAGTTTCTCGGGCCTGGTGAGTAAACCATACCTTCAAGTAAACCGCCATAGCCTCCAACATACTCAGAATAAGTGAAACCCAAGAAACGTTGTCTTGGAGAAGGATGTCCTATGCCTTTTGTGACAAGTTGCCTTGTCATTAGAAGATAAAATGGCTTCATTTCCCCGTTTGCCGAGGTAGCTCTCTGATGATCAACGCTGCTTCCTGCCTTGTGCACCCTTAAATGGATTCTCCATGCAGAAAGCAGAGTGATCCTCTTAAAATACAAATCAGGTCAGCTGTCTCTCCCCTGAATCCAAAAATGCTGCAAAATATTTAGCGTCTCAGCCAAACTCCTTCCTACGACAGTGCCTATCAGTCTGACTTCATCTCACAGCATCTTCTCCCCGTCACTTGTCACGCTTGAACCACAGTGTCTTCCTCACTGTTCCAAAGACATGCCAAGCTCACTTTCTGCTCAATGGGGTTGCAATTGCTGTTTCCTCTGCCTAGGGTACTCTTCCCTCAGATCTCTGCAACTGCATGGCTGGCTCCTTCTCATCAGGTCTCACCTCTTCCGAGAAGCCCTCTGGTCTTCTCCTCTCATCACTCAGTCTCATTTTCATCACATCACACTTAGCACTACCCAATATCTTTCTGTTCATTTCGCCATGTACTTCCCCTACCACCTGCCGCCGTGAGAAGATAAGCTCCATGTCTGGGGTCCCATAGACAGGATCTTCCAAGCCCAGATTCATCTCCAGGTGGCTTCCAGTCCAGAGTTCTAGGCACAGCACCAGCCAGCTTCTTGAACAAGTGTTGGCATTTCTTTCTCAGTGGCTTTGGAAATCTGATGTCAGCTCCCAACCTCGTGACTCAGCTGGCAGCATGTGAGAAGGCTAGCTTGGGGACACAAGGTCCTCTGGTCTTTAGAGAGATAGCAGCCTTCCTGGGAACAGGGCCACAGATGAAGGCTGAGCATGAAGCCCGTGGACTGGCCCACTACTGGAAGCTGACCCTCTGCTAGACCATGCCAACTCTTGACATTTCCCAAACCAGGCAATGGCCCAGCCTTTTGAAAGCCAGTATCTCCTAGCTATGGAATTACCATGCAGATAATGCTCGGGGGATGAAATTAAATTTCTCTCTTCAGAACAAAGACAAACACACTTCTCTAGTCCATCCTAGGAGAGCTGGGCTGGGAGCGCCTGCCTCCGTGCCAGGATTCGAAGCCCACGGGCTCTCCTGCTTGCTTCAGCGGTTCCTGGCAAGTGCAACGGCATTCTCCTGCTTTAAAATCTAATTGCCTGCCCACAGTCGTGAATCTCATCTCCAAAGGCCAGGAGGAACAAAAAAAGCAAATTTTTTAAAAGTTGGGGGAAGGGTTGGGGTTCTCACAGAATCAGCCCAGATAAGCCCATTTAAGCTTTTGACATTATGCCTTTTGGGGAGGCCGGTTCAAAATAAAACCCGCCCGAGAATCTCCTGTTTAAAAGAGAAAGATCCATACATGCGGCTTCCGTCAGTAATGAGAAAATGGAAATCACAAGCAAAACCAGAAAACTCATTCCCCCAGAATCTTAATGATCTCTAGAATAATTGTGCTGGTCTCACAAATCAAGGAGTGGACGGTGACAGCCCTGGGTTTTCACACAAGGGTCAGATGGGTTCATGTTTTTTTAATTGGGCTCATTTCTAAGCAATGGGCTTGTCATGATGCCTTAATCCCTTCCCTGTGCCCCAACGAAAATGCTTTCTCTCTCCTTGTCTCCTTCAAACAAATGCAGCTTCTCAACAGGGAAATGAGCTTCCCTCTCTTGCAAACACAGTTCTTATCATATGACTGATCCTCTGTGGGTGAACTTGCATTTCTCTTGCATAAGAAAGCAATTTCCTGAAGAGAAAAAGGGGGGAAAATCAAACCGCTTACCTCTCCTTGTTTTCCATATTCACATCCTTAGCTGAATCTCCTGAAGATAATGGGAAAGAAACGACTTGATTTTAGAGGATGAATATCAATCTTTCAGAGAACAGTGGGATGTTTAGGGCTCTCTAAGAGGCAGCCAGGTTTTCCTGCATTTGTTTTATTTGGCAGGACTCACGAGGAGGAACAAATTCTTTGACAATTTCAAGGATTCTCCAGGCAAACTGCTACCTTCTGATGAAATCTCCTAGCAGGTGAAAGTTCAACAATGACAAAGAAATTAGAAAATATCACCATTATAGTGGAATATAAATTGGCAGGTTCATTTAGAATGCTTAAAACAAAGAATGAGATCTTAAAAGTAATGAAAATAATAATGTGCTTTGGGATTACAAAAAAGAAAGAAAAGGGTAGTTTCTCAAGTGTGCTCAGAGGTGTGAAAAGTGACAGCAGCCATCAGTTAAATAAAGAAGCACCAGTGATTTGACAGACATCAACCATAGCACACAGTCTCAGGGGTACCTCAGACCTGTCTTAGCCATTTCACTTCTCTTGCAGGTTCTGGCTTCCAGCTTCATTGCACCAAGAGAAGGCAGTGAGCCCAGCACAGGCCCAGCATGAGGATCAGCCCTGAGAGTGGGGCTGGGGGTGGGGTCAGAGAAAGACGAAAGAGGGAGGGAAGGAGAAGGGAAGGAAGAAACTACTCTTTGATTGATTCAATTCTACTCATTGGTTGATTCAGTTTTAGAAATGCTTATTATATGCCCACTATGTGCCAGCTCAGGCCAGGGGCCAGGAAACAATGGTGAGCAAAGCAAGACTCTATCTAGCTCAGCCCTTTTGGAGCTCATGGAGAAGATGACTTTAATCATATGCTATGGTTTGAGTGTGTCCCCTCTGAAACTCATGTTGAAATCTGATCCCCAATATGGCAGTGTTGGGAGAGAAGCCCTAGTGGGAGGCATTTCAGTCATGGGACACCACCGTCGTGAATAGATTAATGCCATCTCTCAGGAGGGAATTCTGACTCTTGTAGGAATGAACTGGTTCCCAAAAGGAAGGGTTTGTTTTTTTTTTCTGAGATGGAGTTTCACTCTTTTTGTCCAGGTTGGAGTGCAATGGTGTGATCTCAGCTCACCGCAACCTCCACCTCCCGGGTTCAAGTGATTCTCCTGCCTTGGCCTCCTGAGTAGCTGGGATTACAGGCTACTCACACCTGGCTAATTTTGTATTTTTAGTAGAGATGGGGTTTCTCCATGTTGGTCAGGCTGGTCTCGAACTCCCGACCTCAAATGATTCACCTGCCTCAGCCTCCCAAAGTGCTGGGATTACAAGCATGAGCCACTGCGCCAAGACTAAAAGAGAGTTTTTGTTTTTTTTTAAGTGAGCCCAGACTGCCATGCATGTCTTTTTGCACATGGCTTCTTACCTTTCTGCTTCTCCACCACCTTGTGATCCAGCATGAGGCCCTCACTAGAAGTGGAGTATATAGCAGTACCATGCTCTTGGACTCTCCAGCCACCAGAATCATGTGCCAAGTAAACTTCTTTTCTTTATAAATTATCCAGCCTCAGATATTTTGTTATAGCAACACTAAACAAAGACACTAGGCAGACACACAAATAATTGTAAGGTGGTCACCTTGCTGAGTGCTGTCAGAGAGTGCATGACCATGTGGTTCTGTGCACAGGACTAACCAGGAGATAAGACCAGGTGTGGTGGTCAAGATAGCATCTCTGGGGCACAGGGAGGCTGGAGTCAAACATTTCATTACATTTGAGTGTTTTCCTATGCCAGGTCCTGGCTAAGTATTTTATAATCATCATCTTATTCACTCCTCACATTAGCCCAGTGGGACCAATGCGGTTATAACCCCATTAAACATGAGTACCTTAGGCTCAAAGAGGTAATATTGCTTGCCTGAGGTCACAGAACTGGTTACATGAAAGGACTCAGACTCAAAGACAGGCAGTCCTGTCTCAGAGCCCAGGGCTCTGACCACCACAGTACACACTGCCTTCCCAGGAGGGGTGGGCACAGCAAGGCCAGCCTTCCATTCCCGAAACCCCCTGCCGTTGCCTCCTCATCTCTCAGGCAAACACACACATGCACACACTCACACTTACATATGCTCATACACACTTTTTCACAAACCCTCACGCTCACACTCACAATACTCCCAATCACTTACACTGTCACACTCATACACTCTCAAATTCACACACTCTTTCTCTCTCACACACACTTCCCGCCCTCTTGTGCCCAGGAGCCAAGGTGACTGCCCTAAGCCTGCTGTAAGGCTCACCACCTCCTTCACTCCCAATGGCAATACTCCTTCCAGCCTAGTGTGGTTCAGGCTGCAAGCAAAGTGAGGTGTGGGCTCCCACCAGGAATACAGCTGAGTAACCCAGAGGAGGGGTAACCGACCCAGACCTTGGTGCATGAACAGATTGGCCAGAAAGCTGAGAAGAATGGCTTTCCAGGCAGAGAATGCTGCCCATAGAAAAGAGTCTGGGAGGCACGGATGCCGTCTGGCCTGGCTCAGATGCACCCCTGCCCTCACAGCACCCCCTCAATAGCTGCTTTCCCTGCGGGTTCCCCACTTCAGCAGAGGCACCACCAGCTACCCCACTGCACACAAACCACAGACATGGGCAGCCCCCTGGCAGCTGCTCACTTACTATCCAGACTGTCACCAACTCCTCCTAGACACAGTCTGAGTCTGCCCATGTCTCTGCCATCCCCTTCTTCCAGCACCTACCCTCTCCCCCTAGGTGACTGTCAGCCTCCTAACAGTTCCCCTACCAGGCACACGCATCACCCTCCAACATGCTGTCATAGAGAAGCCAGGGTGGCCTTCCATTCTGCAAATTCAACTGCAGGGCCCCTTGTCTAAAACTCCTACCAGGGCTGAGTTCCAACAGCTGCCCTCACAACCCCTCTTCCCCTGGACTAGGTCAGATGCCCTGGTTTATTCTCCATGTCTGGTTCTTTTCCTCTCTAATGCTCGGCACTGTTCTCACCTAAGCACTTATGTCTGTGATTATTTGATTTGAGACTTGGAGCTACAGGAGGGCAGACACTGCCTCCACCCTTTCCTGAGTTCCCTGCACATATCAGGCTTGCTAAAAGTCTTTGTGAGTGTGTGAATGGATGCTGACACCCTTGGAGGTGTGGTGGAGATGGGGCCTGGAGCAGGTGGAGGGGGAAGAGACAGATTCCTGGGGAGTCTCCATCACTGTGCTGAGGCATGGGAAGAAAGGGGGGACATGAGGATCGCATTGGCACCTGGGACAGGTGACCTGCCCTTCCCTGAACACAGCCAGCTGGCTTTGGGCTCACTACAAGTCCCCTCTCTCTCCAGCAGGTTTGAGTTGCAGTGAAATAAGCCAGTCAAGAGAAGGTATGGTATTTCAGAGGTGCTGACATCTGCTACCAGGCAGTACCTCTGTGTTGCCCAAGTGCTGGGCTGCCCAAGGATGATCAAGGCTCAGAGGAGTCCTGGACACTGGTAAGGGGGCCAGCACTTTCCAGGGTCTCTGGAAGGCCCAGAGAGACAGCTAGAGAAGATGCCTCAGAGAGGGACAATCTTTCCAGGCGTGGAATAGATGGTAAACAGCACTGAACAGCACCCACAGCATTTCTGCAGCCACCACAGAAGTGCAATGTTGGTACCTAACATTCAAAAATCAGAACATCACAGAAAAGTCTAAATTTCTGGCTTCTTTTGAAAAACTAGATTCCAGCCAGGTGTGGTGGCTCACACCTATAATACCAGCACTTTGGGTGGCTGAGGTGGGCGGATCACTTAAGCCTAGGAGTTCAGCACCAGCCTGGGAAACATGGTAAAACCCTATGTCTACAAAAAATACAAAAATTAGCTAAGCGTGGGGGCATACACCTGTGGTTTCAACTATTTGGGAGGCCGAGGCAGGTGGGTCATGGCTGCAGTGAGCCATGATGGTGCCACTGTACTCATCCTGGGCAACAGAGCAAGACTCTGTCTCAAGAAAAGAAAAGTGTTTTAGAAATGTTTCTAGTTCTGTAAAGAATGGTGATGGTATTTTGATGGGAATTGCATTGAATTTGTAGATTGCTTTCGGCAGTATAGTCATTTTTGCAATATTGATCCTACCCGTACATGAACATGGGATATGTTTTCATTTGTTTGTGTCATCTATGAGTTTTTTCAACAATGTTTTGTAGTTTTTTTTTTCTAGAGGTCTTCCAACCTCCTTGGTTAGGTATATTTCTCAGTATTTTATTTTATTTTGCAGCTATTGTAAAAGGAGTTGAGTTCTTGATTTTATTCTCAAACCAGATTCTCAACAGTTGGTTTATAGGAGAGCTACTGATTTGTGTCCTAAAACTTTGCTGAATTACTTTATCTGTTCTAGGAGCTTTTTGGAGGAGGCTCTAGAGTTTTCTAGGTATACAATCATATCACCAGCAACAGCGACAGTTTGACTTTGTGTTTGTAATTTGGATACCCTTTCTTTCTTTCTCTTGTCTGACTGCTTTGGCTAGAGCTTCCACTACTGTGTTGAATAGAAGTGATGAGAGTGGACATCCTTGTCTTGTTCCAGTTCTCAGATGGAATGCTTTCAGCTTTTCCCCATTCAGAATTATGTTGGCTGTAGGTTAGATGGTTTTTATTTCATTATAGTATGTCCCTTGTATGCAGATTTTGGTAAAAGTTTTAATCATAAAGGGATGCTGGATTTGTCTAGAATCTACAATAAACTCAAACAAATTAGCAAGGATAAAACAAACAATCCCATCAAGAAGTGGGCTAAGGACATGAATAGACAATTCTCAATAGAAGATACACAAATGGCCAACAAATGTAGAACATCACTAATGATGAGGGAAATGCAAATCAAAACCACAATACCAGTTTACTCCTGCAAGAATGGCCATAATCAAAAACATAATTCATGTTAGTGTGGGTGCGGAGGAAAGGGAACACTTCTACACTGCTGGTGGGAATGCAAACTAGTACAACCACTACAGAAAACAGTGTGGAGATTCCTTAAAAAACTAAAAGTAGAATTACCATTTGATTCAGCAATCCCACTACTGGGTATCTACCCAGAGGAAAAGAAGTCATTATACAAAAAGATACTTGCACATGTATGTATATAGCAGCACAATTCACAATCGTAAAAATGTGAAACTAACCCAAATGCTCATCAACAAGTGGATAAAGAAACTGTGGTAAATATATATGGTGGAATGAAATAATGGCATTCACAGCAACCTGGATGGGATTGGAGACTGTTATTCCAAGTGAAGTAACTCCAGAGGGAAAACCAAACATTAAACCTTATATGGTCTCACTTATAAGTGGGAGCTAAGCTATGAGGATGCAAAGGTGTAATGACTCAATAGACTTTGGGGACTCAGTGGGAAAGGGTGGGAAGCAGGTGAGGGATAAAAGACTACAAATTGGGTTCAGTGTATACTGCTCGGGCTATCGGTACACCAAAATCTCACAAATCACCACCACCAAATGCCACTGTTTCCCAAAAACTCATGGAAATAACAAATTTTTAAAAAGAAAAGGCACAAAAATAAAAACTGGTAGATCCCTTCCCACATGGCATCAGTTGCCTAGAGTGGGCACTGTTGCCTCGTGAGGTGGGATGTGAGCCCGCAGCCCTGCTCAGTGCGTACCATTCACCACTCTGTTGACTTACACTCATTTCCATGTCTCCCTGGCACCTTAAGACCCCTGGTCAGCATCTGCAACAGGCAGACCGTTTTCAAACTGGACGATCACATCTGAGCTGGAGGATGTGGAGGGAAAGCCCTGAGAGCTTGGGGAACCACAGTGAGGGCTCCTCACCTGCTGGCCTAACAGGGTTGAGCTCCCTCCCCATGCTGGTGTAAGGACAGGGAGCTGCCTCTCTCCCTGTCTATCCCAGGGCCATCTCTCCCCTGGTGGCAGCCCCGGAAGCTGCAGGCCCACAGCCTGCCAGTGTGGCCAACCCCAGGGAAGAGAAGCCCTTCTTCTTTCCCTCCTTCAGGGAAGTTCTTCAACTGACCTTGGGCCTCAAATGCTGATTTGAGTCATGTGTTCACTCCAGAACCACTGTGGCCTGGAAAAGAGCCAGCCCCACGCAGACCACGTAGAGTGAACTGGAGGAGGAGTGCTTCCCACAGGAACAAGTTTCTAGAACACGAGTGTTTGGCTGCTGGCCAGGCACAACCAATTGATGTCCATTGGCCCCTTTGGAGTACATGTCTTTTTTTTCTTAATAGGGATGGGGTTTCACCATATTGGTCAGGCTGGGCTTTAATTCCTGACCTTGTGATCTGCTTGCCTCAGCCTCCAAAGTACTGGGATTACAGGCGGGAGCCACCGCACCCCGCCCAGGAGTACACGTCTACAATTGCTTCCTTTACTCTGCAGGTGCTCATGCCTACCTCAGCTCTGCAACCCCAGAGCACTGCAGACAACAGGCCACTCCTATATGGCATGACTTAATGTCGTTTAAAACTACAGATTTAAATAAGAGCATTGTGCCTTACACAAAAGCTTCCGAAATTAAACTGTCTTAATTGGCATTGTCTTTGCTAGGAGAGACCCTGACATATGTATGTTCTCCAAGTGTGGGGTCTGTTCATCTTCTGTCTCTAAACAGACAAAAGCTCCCTGAGGGCAAGGCTGGCTTCTTTTCATTCAGTGTCACCTGCACTCTGCCACAGCACTAAGCACCTGGCTGCCCGACAGCTCTGGGTTCATTTACTCTTAGAGAATGCCGTGGAAAGAGTGTAGACTTACCGGTAAGACAGACTGAGTGGAAATTGTGGTTAAAAAAAAAAATGTAGGTTTTGTCTCTTAATAGCTGTGCCTTAGGCAAGGTATCAGTGAAGGATGAATGAGGGAAGAGGCCACAAGAATGAGTGGATTAAGGGACTTGTTATTGGAATTTGACCTTACACAGTCTGGGAGAAGGAAGGTCTGAATTACGGAGTGGATGGTCTGAGGGGACAAGGGCCAGTGGATCTGGAAGCCACGTGGGGAAGTTGATGGAGGAGAATCCAGGAAGCTTCTGCCACTAGGCATCTGGGCTGGACATAGAGCAGAAGGAGGCAAAGGCCCATGGAAACCCACTGGCGTCTCTGCATCCCGCTGCCACCACATCCAGTGAGGCTGGCCTCAAAGTGGAGGCTGCTGCTCCCCCTCCTCTAGATTCTCATGCCTTTTTTGGCCAGCTCGGACCCAGAGCTATAATGGGGAATGGGATTCTGTTCAACACAGCTCTAACCTGTCCACATCCACATGGCACAAACCACCACAGCCAAGTGGTGCCCTTCTGAGCCTCAGTTTCCTCATCCACGTAATGGGGGTGTGAATGCTTGGTGCAGGACCCAGCTGATACCTGGCACTCAATGATTATATACTAACCTTTGCCAGAAACTTTGTTACTTATACAAACTTTTGGCCCTTCCCTCTTACCATGGCAGTGCCTTTAAGAATTTCCATCCCTAAAGCTCACGGCAGTGGCCTCTGAGGGCAACCATGACTTAATTTTAAACAACATTCAGTGACGTCCCACAGGAGGGGCCAAATGGCTGTGATGCTCTGGCTTTTTGCAGAAGCAGGTTTCTCTGGTCAATGGGCCCATTTGGAGCTCACTCCATTTCCCACCAGGCCTGTTTCTAGGGTCATCTTGTTACGAGGATGGTATAGGTGGCATGAGGTTCAGCCTGCCAGGTGTAGGGCTAGTCATTATTTGCAATCGGAAAGAGCCTCCACTTCCTTGGGGAACCCTGACTCCACAGCTCCTAGCTACAATTTGCCTCCCCAAAGGGTAAAACCAAATGAATACATTTTCAGGAGGCAACACCCATCCTGTGATTTCAGCAAGCATCTTTCTCTGGGGCTTGCAGAACTGGCCCTTTAAGGCCAATGGGCTGCCTCCTGGAGGGGTGGATGGAGGGGGCAGGGAAGAGGAAGAGACTTCTCTGCTGCCTGGTAGAGGGAGCAGAAGCCTTCATGATACCATGGCAACGCTGAACACTCAAAAATGGATTTGTCTAATTTGCAGGTTAATAATCAGGGAAACAGAAGGGCAACTTTCTGTGAGATGCTCATGAATCCCTGAAGGCTGGCACAGAAGAGAACTAGGCTAGGTGGGTTGAGGCCTGGCAGAAGGGTCCCACCCACTGGGAGATGGGGAAATCGAAGCTCAGTGAGAGGTCGGGACCAGCCCAAAGTCACCCAGTATGTCAGCAGTATCTGCAGTCAGCAGGTCAATGGTTCATTTGTTCATTCAGTGAAAAAATATTTACTAAGTGCCCACTATGTACCAGGCATTATTCTACCAGTAGGGTAAAGAGTGAAGGGTTAACTGGTGTTACAGCAAACTTACAATCTGAACACTAATTCCAGGACTTACTGCAAACACCCATGAGCCTTTACTCAGCGCCACCCTTGGTGCCGGCAAATGCAGTTCACCCTCCACCTGATCCTCCACAAGACCCCTGCGGCAGACACTATTCTCATTCCCTTTGCATTCATGGAAAAACCGAGGCCCAAGGAGGATCAGGCACTTGCCAAGGTTGCAAACTGAGTCCGTTTGAATCAAGGGGCCATGAGGTGCCTTCATTATTCTGCCACATCTCTGCCCCCACACTGGGCTGGAGTGAGTGAACTTGGGGCAGAAAGAACCTGGGAAAGTAAACCTCATGGTGCTGGATCCCTGAGGACTCGGAGAGAGCTGAACTTGGAAAAGAGTACTGGAAACACAGGACCCCAGAGCAACAGGCCCCATTGCCGCAGAGCTCACTCAGGTCATTCATATAGCGGGATGCAGGCAGGCTCTGTAGTCAGAAAGACCTAGGTTCAAAGGTGAGTGATGCGACCCCTGAGCCTCAGTTTTCCTGTCTGTTCAGTGGGAACGATATGGTGGTATGAGATTCAGAGGACCAGTGCCCATGAAGATGCCTGGTTCAGTGCTGGCTGAGAGTTAGCAGTCACTAAATGGAAGCTTGAAGGCAGCATGTGTAAAAGGGCACAGACGCCTGGGCAGGACCCGTCCCGCAGGTATTCTCTGATCTGGCTTGCTGGTGTGTCCCATTATACATCCCCTTCCTTCTTCTGAAAAAGCAGGGGTTGACTATTCCATAGAGTCAGTTATAGCCCTTGCTTGGTATCCTCTGGCCGGGGCTAGGAATTATGAAATGTACATAATGACCCCAGCACTTATTTCCATCAGTGTGACCTTTCCAGACTGAGCCACTAATTGGTGACACCTCATTCCTGGTGGTCCCTACAGTTTACCCACTACTATCACATATGTTTGTTCACTAATCCTAGGGCATGAGCTTTAGAGCTGAAAGATCCTGGGGTGAGGAAGGGTGGAAATGAATCAGCTTAGCTAGTGGTTACCAAGCCTGGGTGCACACCAGATTTACCTGGGAGCTTTTTAGACACTAACGTGAGAACAGTTTTCTTTTGCGTGTACACTGTAGAACTTTCCAGCTGTACCAAATAGGATTCAGTAAGTAGTCCCCCAGTGTCTACCCCAGAAACAGCCACTGATTTTTTTCTTACTGTCCAGAGAGCAATCCATGTATGTGTAGGGGAATGCATTCTATGCAAGCAGGGACAGCCACTGCACATGCCATTCTGTTCTCTGTTCTTACTTTTGGTGTGTCTTGGATGTATATATCAATATATCAGAACATGAAGATCCAACTAGTTTCTTTTTAATGCTGTGCAGTATTCCTTTGCATGCCATTGGTCCCTCATTGATGGACGTGAATGGACTTCCCAATTCTGTGCTGATATGGTTTGGCTGTGTCCCCACCCAAATCTCTTCTTGAATTGTAGCTCCCATAGTTCCACCATGTTGTAGGAGGGACCTGCTGGGAGATAATTGAACCATGGGGACAGGTTCCCCCATACTGTTCTCATGGTAGTGAATACATCTTATGAGATCTGATGGTTTTACAAGGGGCAACCCTTTTTACTTGTCTCTCATTCTCTCTCTTTCCTGCTGCCATGTAAGATGTGCCTTTCACCTTCCACCATGATTGTGAGGCTTCCCCAGCCACGTGCAACTGTGAGTCCATTAAACCTCTTTTTCTTTATAATTTGTCCATATTCAGGTATGTCTTTATCAGCACCATGAAAACGGACTAATATATATGCTAAGTCAAACAAGACAGCAGTAAGTTTCCTAGTACATGCATTCCTTTATGTGCAAACTTTTGTGATATTTTATGTGTGCTAAAGGATATTAGAGTAGGGAGGCTAAAGATGACAAATTCTTGTGCTCTCTCAAGACATTCTGATTCCATTGGCCTGGTATGATGCCCAGGCATGGGGGCCCATCTGAACTGTGCAGGTGGCTTTCAAATTTCAGATTCCTGGGCGTCACACTAGGCCAATGGAATCAGAACGTCTTGAGCTCATCTAGTGAAAGAGAAGTGTGTGTCCTGCAAAGCTGAGTGGACTGTGCAAGGCTCCCGACTCCCAGGTCCAGCAGAGACCATGGCAGCACCTGGAGAAGGTTCTGTGTGGTCACTACCAGTGCTCCTACATGTGTGCCTGGCTCCTGCCAAGGAACCATGATCATTAGCCAAGTGGCCCTGGAGCCTGGCCAATCATGTCCCATCCCACTTCATGCAGTTTTATTGCTTTTGATAACACACAAGAGGTCAGTAGGAGTGGCCACCTCTGGGGAGAAGAACTGGGCACGTGGGAATTGGGGTAAGGAAGAAGACTTTTCCACGATGAACGTAGACATTATTACCTTTAAAAAAAAAGCCTGCTGCATAAAGTCTATAAATAACAAATGGAATCGCTGGGTCTAGCTCGTTCTCTAACCTTTTGATCTTGAGCAAGTTGCGCACAGTCTCTCAACCTCAGCTGGGGGCTGCTATGACTTTCAGGGGGTCCCAACAAATGAATGAGTGAATGGAGGTGAGATACTGGACAGAATTCTCAAAAGCCACGCCAGTTACAGCCTGAGGCAGAGAAGATGGCAAGGGTTTTCCCATTGTGCAAATGGGCAGAACGCAGAGAAACAAAGGCCAGCTTGAAGATGGCCATAAAGCAAACATCAGGGACGAGGCCTCTCCAGGGGCCTCTGTAGCTGCTATAAGCCTGGCTCTGTCTCCCTAGGGAGGTCTCTGCCTTGGGGCCTGGACCTGGTGAGTGAAGTCATTCCATGGGATGTTTTCAGCTCTCTCACCATGGCTTGCAATGGCACCATCAGGTTCCTTGTGGGGAGAGAATGTGACTTCCCTCCAGATTGTCTCAGGGGCCTGGCAGGCAGGGCCGGCCCAAGCTCCAGGTGGGACTGGAACTGGGTGCATCTTCCCATGGCTGGCCAGTTCTGGGAAAAGAGGAGCTGCCTGCCTCTCAAGACAGACTTTCCCCTGACTGGCCTTCCCTGGGAAGCAGCGATGACAAAAGCAAAAGGAAGAGGAGCAAAAGCCTGTTGGGAGGTGGAAGATGGGCCCGGAGTCCCCAGTGAATTATCTTAACTATGGACAAAAATTGGAACATTTTGCAACCACTTATGCAGTTTATAGTGAAACAAAAATTGCTTTTGTCCTATTAGAACAAAGACATTGGGTATGTTTCGCTGTTAGAGCCCTAAACTGGGATGATTCTCTTGAAAGTGAAGAAGTGAGGTTCTTTGGGTCAGATTTAGCACCCGGATGTCTTCCCCAATCCCCTTTCTCCTAATTCAAACTAACTAGGGACTTATAATACTGGGTGCTTTTGAAATATTGAAGCATCTGTAAGCCTTAGGCCAGCCTACAGCCCCGGCAGCCCTAGGTAAGGCCTTGGTAGCAGCTGCCTTTCTAGAAGGGGTAGATCTCTCCTGTTTGCCAGAGACCCCCTCCCCAATTGCACCATGTGCAGACTGTGTCTCTCATGCTCAGGCTACTGTTCTAGCACAAAAAAATTCAATACACACCCAGTGCCTGCCTCTGAAATGCATTTTGGTGGCTTTGCTAAAGCAGTAATAGGTCTGCCTTTCTGTTCCTCCATTCTACCATTACTGCTGGCAAACAAGTGTCCTGAGTGCATCCTGGCTGGATGTCTGAGGGGCTCTACTGTATCAAAATTGTGAGTTGAAGAAAGCTACTTACCATCTCGCAGTCTCTGTTTCCATAGAATTGACAAGAAAATGATATTTTTAAAATTATTATTATAGTTAATAATTATGATGTTTTGTGGTTTTGTCAGTTGCCTGGGTTTGTATCACATGGTGCCAATGGGGGCCTTGGAAAAGCTGGAAAGTCCAAATGTCCTTGATCACTTGGCTGGCGGTTGGCTCTGGTTGCCAGTTGGGAGCTCAGCTGGAGCTGTCACTTAGGAGCCTGACTTCTCCTCCTTGCCTCTCCACATGGCTGCTTGTGCTTCCTCATGACATGGCACTGAGGGGTATTCCAAGAGGCAAAGATGGAAGCTGCATCTCTCCAAAGGCTCACCTTTAGAAGTTACCCAGTGTCACCTCTATCATAGTCTATTGCTTGTAACAGGTGTGAGTGCTGTATGAGCACTCACAATCCTTGGAATCCTTAAGGATTCCAGAAGAGGACATAATGGACTCTACCTCCTGATATAGCCATGGCAGAGGAGTCTCCTCACAAAAGAACATGTGAGGCTGGGGATGTTTTTGCAACCACTTTGGAAACATGATGTTGTACAAATGGACTTCCACAGTGCATAATGCACAGGAGACCTTTGACAGTGTTAGTTTCATTAATTCCTCCCCCACACAGGTCAGATTTGGCATGCAAGTGTCTTCCCCACCTGCCTTCTTCCCAAAACTGGGGACTTAGAATACTTGGTGCTTTTGCAATATTGAAGGATCTGGTAGCCTTGTGTCAACCTACAGCCCTGGCAGCCCTCGGCAGGGCCTTGGGAGTGGCTGCCTTTTGCACCTATTGGGTGCCAGGTCTTACACTAGGCTCTAGGAAGATGGAATTGGTTTTAACCATCATTCAACTTACAGTTCTGAATGGAAAACTAGCAAGTAAAGCAGGAATTACAACACAATATGGTAACTGTTTTGCAAAAAGAATGCCCTGGAACTGGCAACTGGATCCATGCTGGGCCAGCAAGAATTAGCCTGGGAGATCCACTGGCCCTATTGGAAAATAAAAACGCTTTCTCACAGGGGTGTTAGGCTGGCAGCAGGATGCCTGGAGCTGCTGAAGGTAGGCTTGCCATCATGTGGATCTACAGTTCCCATCTTGCCATGGCTGGGGAGGGCTTGCCTGCAGATGAAACCAACGCAGAGGAATGCAGAGCCACAAGATGGAGGTGAGACTCCTGATAACACCTTTGGGGTCCCTGAGTCCAACTTTACCTTTAGACTTTTTGATTTTATGTGTTAAGCAGGTTTATTTTTTCCTGTAATAATTTATATTAGGGTTTCTCTTGATTCGTACCAGGAAATCATGACACTCAGTTCTGAAGGAAGTCAAAGTCTAATAGAGAGGACTCAGGTGCAAGCAAACAATAACGCTTCAGTGCTGTATGAGACTGTACAGAAGAAATGTACATGCAGTATTATGAAGAGGGTTTGGGTTCATTTTCTTGGAGGCAGGAAAAGACGTTCTAGAATGTTTCCCCAGCATACTTGTCACAGAGCTGGTCACGCCAACAGATACTCTGTATGTCTGAGTGGAAGAAAGGGCAGAGTCTTATGACAAAACCAGTAGAGACCAGGCGATCCCATGTGAAATCGTATCTCCTTCCTAACTTTCTAAATTCAGGGGTTTAGAATTGGCTGTCCTGGTGTCCATGTGACAGTAACAGAATCTCCTAAGCAGAAGCAGAGTCTTTTAATAGACCTCCAGAGGTTAATGGGCCTGACATATCTTTGACATTTATTGGATTTTACGAGCTAGTGGTTCTGACTCAGAAAGCCGATCAGATGTTCCAAATCAATGGCCCCTTTGGGGTGCTGTCTTCACACAGAGCCATAATGAGGTGACCTTGGATGCCTGAGTCCGGAAAGAACAGAGAGAGGATGTCAGAATCGCAGAAATTGCTAAACTGATCAAGGTCTACACAGTGCCCTAGGGCTCGCTTCTGGCCCCGAGATGCTTTGCCCACAGATTCTGTAACTATACATTCCTCTCGCCTCACCCTGCCCGAACAGTTACAATCATTAGTCTCTTAAAAATAAAAAAAATCCCTTCCCTTATCCACCAGATATTTGTAGAAAAGCTTCATTGTAATGTTACTTAATAAATGAGCATTTTCTGGCACAGGGGACTCCAAGAAGATTGTAGTATGTCCCTTGTCCTCTACCAGCTTAAAGTCTTGCAGGAGAGGTTTCTACACACCCAAATCCTATTAGTGCCCAATGACGGGGCTGGCAGAGAGGACCATGAAGAGAACAGAGGCAGTGGAGATGAAAGCAAGGTAATTCTCTGGGGTGTTAGGGAAGCTTCTCAAATTAGGGGGCATTTTTATTTGGTTCTGAAAGTCAAGTAGAAGCTGTCCAGGCAGGAGAGAAGAAATATGACATCTAGGTGTGGCAAAGGGTATACGATATACAAAAGTGTAGAGATGCCGAGATGCTATTATTGGAAGATGCAGAGATGCTATTACTGGAAGATGCAGAGTAAATGTGACAGAAGACAAATGTAAGCGCTGGAAAGAATGGAAAAATATACTCTCATACATTGCTACCAGAGGTGGGAATTTACTATGGAGCTTTTTGGAAAGCAATTTGTCGATATCCATTCACATTTAAAATACACATGACATTTAACCCAGAAATTCCACTTTTGTTTTTTTTTCAGTCAGAGTCTCGCTCTGTCGCCCAAGCTGGAGTGCAGTGGTGTGATTTCGGCTCACTGCAACCTCTGCCTCCTGGGTTCAAGCAATCCTCCTGCCTCTGCCTCCCAAGTAGTTGGGATTACAGGTGCTTGCCACCAGACCCAGCTATTTTTTTTGTATTTTTAGTAGAGACGGGGTTTCACCATGTTGACCAGACTGGTCTTGAACTCCTGACCTCAAGTGATCTGTCCGTCTTGGCCTCCCAAAGTGTTAGGATTACAGGTATGAGCCACTGCTCTCAAGCTACCTGTAGGCTTGAGCTCCCAAGGCAGCCCAGAAATTCCACCTTTGGAGCTCATGCCTATAGATACTAAAAACAAAAACAAAAAGCACTAGTATCAAAAGCTTATATTATACTTAAGCTGATATTTACTGTAGCATTGTTCATTGTGGGAGGATAAAAAAGAAACCACCTGAAGAGCTGCTGGCAAGGGATTGGTTAAATAAAGTGTGGCATATTCGTATCTTGGAATTCCATGGAGCTATTAAATAGTCTGAGAGAGAGGTCTCTCTAGCCACTGGTCTATAAGAATAAGTCTGGTACACCATGGAAGTTCTCTTTTTCAACATAATGGGAATAAGAGTCAATTAAAAGTCATAAAAATGATACACTGCTTGAAAGCTTAAAACCTCTGAATTCTTTGCCATTCTTTGGATCTGAGGCCCAAGTCTCTTTACTGGACCTTGTCTGCTAAGTGGAATTCCATGCTACTTTTCTTGCATAAACCATTTCTGTAATAGGTAATCTACAATTTTCAATTCTGTTTTCTTTAAAATGGAGTAAGAATTTAAAGGCAGTGGTAAAGCAATCTGAGTATAGAACACCACTGGGTTTTTATGATATCCCCCCTCGTGTTAAATTGTGAAATATTGCCACAATTTCCTCCCATGCCAGGAGGCATAAGCTTCTGTAATGTGGTGTTGCTGCTCCTCCTATCAAGAGGTGAAGTCTATTCCCCATCCCTTGAAGTGAGGATGACCTTGGGACTTGCTCTGGCCAACAGAAAGTGATGTTAGGTTAAAGTTTAAGAGACCTTGCCCCTTTCTGGTTTGGGCTCTATTGGATTGCTGCCCTGAGGCCACTATGTGAGGAAGCCCATTTAGTTCAGGATAAAAGGCAATGTGAGGGCTCAGTGGACGGCCAGCTCCAACTGCCAGACAGATGGAGAAGGTCATCTCGGACTTTCCAGCCCAGTCAGTTCCAGCTGAATGCAGCCCTGTGAGAGAGTCCAGGCAAAAGCAGCAGTCCACGAAATCATGAGAAATGATAGACCATTACTGTTCCAAGCCACTGTGTTTTGGGGTGGTTTGTTATACAGCAAAAGGTAACTGACATACCCCAGATCTTTATTGTCATCTGAGTAGCAAATGTTTTTAGAAAGCTACATTGAGCAAATCTTTCCTGCGCATTTAACTTGATCTTCATAGAAACATGATGTTCTTCCTTTTCTGCTCTAATTGCAATGATGTACAAAGTATTTGATGAAAGTAAAGAATTACAGTTACAAATACAGTGGTATAAACAGGCTTAAGGACCAATACAACCTGACTCTGATGAGCCCAGAAGTCACCTGGCAGGAGCAGAAGGTTGTAAACATACCAGAAAGCAGCCTACTGGCCAAAGCTTGTCAGCACCTTGGCTGTCCAGGAGCATCAGAGGAATGCAGAGCACTTGGGAATTCAGCAACTCTCTATAATAGAGGTTAAAAATAAAGAGAGCTTTCACTCTGCTGTTAAGAAAGAAAAGTAGCTACAGAGAAATTCACATGGTATGACCCAATTGTAGAAAAACAAAACCAACATATCTGTACATGTTAGTAAGACAACACGGAGAATGATCTAGAAGGATACGTGCCAGACTTGTCATGGCTACCGCAGGGGCTAACAGTGGGAACAAAGAGGGAAAGGAGACATGGGGGAAAAGCACTGTAGCAAAATGGAAAATGTACATGGCATTAAATAAAAACAAATAGATGGTCCATAAATATAAATACACCACTACTAAGTACTACTATCAAGAAGCACAACTTGAATATGAACACCGAAGGGAAACAGACAAATGAAAGATGATGGGATAGTAGACAGTTCTGAGCTTGAATTTTCTTTATTTAGTAGTTTTTATAATAAAGAGCAGGGGGAAAAATTACACTCTCAGATATGTGCCATAGTAGCTTGTGATTTTTATGCCAACAACATATTAAAAATAATTTCTCTCGGTTCTATATTTGCATATTTATTTGTTGGTATTTTTTATAATATGCAGCACTTCCTAACTGGCTTTATTTGTATATGTTTTTATATTTTGTTATTTGACTATAAGGTATTTAAGGGTACAAATTGGTACCTTACATAACTGGGTATCTTCAAAGTGCCTTGTTCATAATAGGTGATCAATAAATGTTTCTTAGATGAAAGGGGAAAGAAAGCCTCACTCTGATGGCAGTTGACTGGGAGAGATCTCCAGGAGGTAGCCTATTCCATCTCCTAAAGAGCCTGGAATGAGTGCATTGGTCAGGGCACAGCAAATGACAACAGAGCCAGACTCTCACCAGCTTCTTAAGCAGTGAGGGAATACATTTTCTCACATAGCCTGATGTCCAGAGGCAGGGGAGCTGCAGTTCCCAGCAACTCACCCAGATTCAAAGTACCCCAGAGAAGATGAGAAACAGTTTCTTTCCATGTTATTTTCTTAGAAACATGGAAACCTGGTGGAGACTCATAGAAAAATGGCAGATAGGAGTCAAGACTAATTTGCAGCTCCGATTCGGATGGACAGAGTAGCACGTGGAAACTCACATTGTTAACTTTCGCTCCAAGAACTACTGCAGGAACATACCAGGAAAGCTGAGAGAATGAGAATCCACACACAGTTTGAAGGAAGTGGATTGTGCTGTGGGCTCCATGGGACAGTAAGGGAACTGTGAGTCTGCTTGCTTTCTCATCTGGGAGGCTTGTAGCCTGGGGCAAGTTCTCAGCCCTGCTCACCAATTGCCTGGAAATAAATTCTGTGCTGTTGGCGGTGGGGGGCAAGGTGGGAATGAGAGTGGCCTTTCGGGCTGTGGGTTGCGTGGGAGCTGGGTGAGGCCTGTGGCTGCTGGCTTTCCTCCATTGCCCTGGCAACCTGTGTGACCCAGAAGAGACAGACATAATCCCCTGGGAGCATAAATTCATTTTCCTGGGAACCACACCCCCATCCCCCACAGCAGCTGCAGCAAGCCTGGCCCAAGGAAAGGCTGAGCTCAGACATGCCTAACCCTTCCCTCACTTGGTGGTCTTTCTCTACCTGCCCTGGTAGCTAAAAACAAAGGACGTAATCCCTTGGAAGCTCTATGGCCCTGCACACTACCTGACCCAAGGGCAATCTTGCATCTTCCTATACTACTGCAGCTAATGTGATCTTGAAAGTGCCACCTCCTGGCTAGAGGCCAATCAACACAAAACCAGTGCACTTAACAAAAATACAACCAAGGACCCTCACAGAGTTTACTTCACTCCCCTACTACCTCCACTGGAGCAAGTTCTGCTATCCACAGCTGAGAGACCTGAAGACGATTCACATCACAGGACTTTGTGCAAACACCCCCAGTACCAGCCCAGAGCCTGGTAAGCTCTGCTGGGTGGCTAGATCCAGAAGAGAAATAACACTCATTGCATTTCAGCTCTCAGGAAGCTCCATCCTGGGGGAAGGGGAGAGCACCATGTAAAGGGAGCACTTTATGGGACAAAAAAATCTGAGCAGCAACCCTTGAGTCCCAGATCTGTCCTCCGACATAGTCTACCCATATGAGAAGGAAGCAGAAAAAACAATGCTGATCATATAAAGAACATACTAGCTCACCAGCAAAGGATCCAAACCAAGACAAAATCTCTGATTTGCCAGAAAAAGAATTCAGGTCTACTATTAAGCTAATCAAGGAGGCACCAGAGAAAGGTGAAGTCCAACTTAAAGAAATAATAATAAACAAAACATACAGAATATGAATGGAAAAATCTCCAGTGAAATAGGTAGCATAAATTTTAAAAATTCACAACCTTTGGAAATGAAGGACACACTTAGAGAAATGCAAAATGCACTGGAATGTCTCAGCAATAGAATTGAACAAGTAGAAGAAAGAACTTCAGAGCTTGAAGACAAGGCTTTTGAATTAACCCAATCCAACAAAGAAAAAAGAATTTAAAACATCAAAAAAGACTCCAAAAAGTTTGGGATTATGTTTAAATGACAAAACCTAAGAATAATTGGTGTTCCCAAGGAAGAAGACAAATCGAAAAGTTTAGAAAATGTATTAGAGGGAATATTGAGGAAAATTTTCCCAGCCCTGCTACAGATGTAGACATCCAAATAAAAGAAGCTCAAATAACACCTGGGAAATTCATTGCAAAAAGGTCATTACCTTGGCACATAGTCATCACATTATCTAAAGTAAAGACAAACTAAAGAATCTTAAGAGCTATGAGGCAAAAGCATCAGGTAAACTATAAAGAAAAACCATCAGATTAACAGCAGATTTCACAGCAGAAACCCTATAAGCAGGAAGGGGTTAGGGTCCTATATTTACTCTTCTTAAACCAAACAATTATCAGCCAAGCATTTTGTATCCAGCAAAACCAGGCTTCATAAATGAAGGAAAGATACAACAGTCTTTTTCAGACAAACAAGTGCTGAGAGAATTTGCCACTACCAGGCCAGCACTACAAGGAATGCTAAAATGAGCTCTAAATCTTGAAACAAATCCTCAAAGTACACAACAATAGAATGCCCTTAAGGCATAAATCTCACAGGATCTATTACAAAAAAGACAATGGAAAAAAAACACACAAGGCATTCAAGTAGCAAATGGTACAGTGAATAGAATAGTACCTCACATCTCAGTACTAACATTGATTGTAGTGTTGTCCTACATGCTCCACTTAAATGGCTTAGATGCTCCACTTAAAAGATACAGAATGGCAGAATGGATAAGAATTTACCATAAGGACTTGTATAAACTTAGGGCAAAGGGGTGAAAAAAGATATTTCATGCAAATAGACACCAAAGTGAGCAGCAGGAGCTATTCTTATATTAGACAAAACAGACTTTAACAGTTAAAAAAGGACAAAGAGGAACATATATAATGATAAAAGAACTAGTGCAACAGGAAAACACCACAATCCTAAATATATATGCATCTAACAGTAGAGCTCCCAAATTTGTAAAGCAATGACTAGACCTAAGAAATGAGATGGATGCAACACAGTAATAGTGGGGGACTTCAGAACTCCACTGACAGCACTAGGCAGCTAATCAAGACAGGAAGTCAACAAAGAAACAATGGACTTAAACTATACCCTAGAACAAATGGACTTAACAGATATTTACAGAACATTCTACCCAACAACTGCAGAATATACATTCTATTCATCAGCACATGGAACATTCTCCAAGGTAGACTAGATGACAGGCCCAAAACAAGTCTCAACAAACCTAAGAAAATTGAAATTATATCAAGTGCGCTCTCAGCCCACAGTGTAATAAAATTGAAATTCAACTCCAAAAGGAGCCCTCAAAACTGTGCAAATACATGGAAATTAAATAACTTGCTCCTGACAAATCATTGGGTCAACAATCAAATCAAGATGGAAATTAAAAAATTCTTTGAACTGAACAATGATAGTAACACAACCTAGCAAAACTTCTGGAATACAGTAAAAGCAGTGCTAAGAAGAAAGTTCATAGCATTAAATGCCTACATCAGAAAGTCTGAAAGTGCATAAATAGGCAATCTAAGGTCACACCCCAAGGAGCAAGAGAAAGAAAAATAAACCAAACCCAAACCCAGCAGAAGAAGTTAAATAACCAAGATCAGAGCAGAATTAAATAAATTCAAAATGAAAAAATAAATGAAACAAAAAGCATGTTCTTTGAAAAGATTAATAAAATTGACAAATTATTAGTGAGATTAACTAAGAAAAGAAGATAGAAGATCCAAATAAGCTCAATTAGAAATGAAATGGGAGATATTATAACTGATATCACAGAAATACAAAAGATCATTCAAGGCTACTGTGAGCACCTTCGGTTGTATAAACTAAAAAACCTAGAAGAGATAGATAAATTCCTGGAAACATACCACCCTCCTAGATTAAACCATGAAGATATAGAAACTCTGAACAGACCAATAACATGCAGCAAGATTAAAATGGTTATAAAAAGTTACCAACAAAAAAAAGTTCAGGACCAGACAGATTCACAGGTGGAGTCTATCAGACATTCAAAGGAGAATCGGTATCCATCCTATTGACACTATTTCAAAAGATAAAGAGGAAACTGGCCCTAAATCATTCTATGAAACCAGTATCACCCTAATATCAAAACCAGGAAAGGACATAACCAAAAAAAAGAAAAAAAAAAAAAGAAAAAGAAAACTACAGACCAATATTCCTGATGAACATAGACACAAAAGTCTTCAACAAAATACTACCTAACTAAATCCAACAGCATGTCAAAAAGATAATCCACCATGATCAAATGTGTTTCATACCGGGGATGCAGAGACGGTTTAACATACACAAGTCAATAAATGTGACACACCACAAAAACAGAATTAAAAACAAAACATCATATGATTATCTCAATAGATGCAGAAAAAGCATGTGACAAAATTCAGTATCCCATTTATACATCCAGCAAAGGACTAATATCCAGAACCTATAAAGAACTCAAACAATTCAGCAAGAAAAAAAAATAAACAATCCTGTCAAAAAGTGGAATAAAGACATAAATAGACAATTCTCAAAAGAAGATCTACACATGGCTAAGAAGCATATAGAAAAATGCTCAATATCACTAATTATCAGGGAAATGCAAATCAAAACCACAATGCAACACTACCTTACTCCTGCAAGAATGGCATAATCAAAAAATCAAAAAATAATATGTGTTGGCTAGGATGTAGTGAAAAGGGAACACTTTTACACTGTTGGTAGGAATGTAAACTAGTACAACCTCGAAGGAAAACACTGTGGAGAGTCCCTTAAAGAACTAAAAGTAGATCTACTGTTTAATCTGACAATCCCACTACTAGGTATCTACCTGGAGGAAAAGAAGTCATTATATGAAAATGATACTTGTACACATATGTTTATAGAAACACAATTCATAACTGTAAGAATATGGAACAAGCCCAAATGCCCATCAGTCAACAAGTGGATAAAGAAAATGTGATATATATATAAAATGAAATACTACTTAGCCATAAAAAAGGAATGAAATAATGGCAGTCACAGCAACCCAGATGGAATTGGAGATGATCTTTCTTTCTTCCTTCCTCCCTTCCTCCCTTCCTTCCTTCCTTCCTTCCTTCCTTCCTTCCTTCCTTCCTTCCTTCCTTCCTTCTTTCTTTCTTTCTTTCTTTCTTTCTTTCTTTCTTTCTTTCTTTCTTTCCTTCTTTCTTCTTTCTTTCTTTCTCTTTTGTTTTTTGAGATTGTGTCTCTCTCTGTTACCCAGGGTGGAATGCAGTGGTATGATCTTGGCTCACTGCAACCTCTGCCTCCCAGGTTAAAGCGATTCTCCTGCCTCAGCCTCCCAAGTGAGAGTTATTCTAAGTGAAGTAACTCAGGAATGGAAAACTAAATCTCGTATGTTCTCAACCGTATGTGTGAGCCAAGCTAT
Organism: Callithrix jacchus; assembly: GCF_049354715.1. Taxonomy (NCBI): domain Eukaryota; kingdom Metazoa; phylum Chordata; class Mammalia; order Primates; family Cebidae; genus Callithrix; species Callithrix jacchus. Next base: position 66,064,652 of record NC_133503.1, on the reverse strand, counting down.
GAGGACACAAAGGCCTAAGAATGATACAACAGAGCCCCACACAGTGGCTTATGCCTGTAATCCCAACACTTTGGGAGGCCAAGGTGAGCAGATCATGAGGTCAGGAGTTCGAGACCAGCCTGGCCAACATGGCAAAGCCCCATCTTTAATAAAAATCCAAAAAATTAGCCTGGCATGGTGGTGTGCACCTGTAATCCCAGCTACTCAGGAGGCTGAGGCAGGAGAATTGCTTGAACCTAGGAGGTGGAGGTTGCAGTGAGCCGAGATCATACCACTGCACTCCAGCCTGGGCAACTGAGTGAGAATCTGTCTCAAAAAAAAAGAATGATACAATGGACTTTGGGGACACAAGGGAAAGAGTTGGAGGGGGTGAGGGATAAAAGACTACACACTGGGTAGTGCATACTGCTGGGGAGATGGGTGCACCAAAGTCTCAGAAGTCACCGCTAAAGAAGTTGTTCATTTACAAAAAATTGATTAATTTTAAAAAGAGACAGCTTTGGAAACTTTCCAGTAGCCCCATCAGACTCCTCTCATGTCTCATTGCCTGGATTTGGGCCACATGCTAAAACCGAGACCAATCACCAGTTCACGAAATAGGATTAGCATGATTGGCCTAGACCATCTACGGATCCATATGTGGTCCTATCTACACATGATTACCATGCAGTTTTATCACATGGAATTTACCAGGTAATTTGATAGCACCTATACTCTGTTCAACAGAGAAGACCACTGTTCACATGTTTGGATGCCATAGCAAAGTCAATAGCTATAAAACTTCTAAATACTCTCCATTTCTATACTTATTACGTATCAGTAGCAAATAGTTTGCTGCAGAACAGCACAGCTGAATGGACCACACTTTGTTTCCTTTTTTTTTTTTTTGAGACAGTCTTGTTCTGTTGCGCCAGATTGCAGTGGCATAATCACAACTCACTGCAACCTCCGCCTTCCAAGTTCTCCTGCCTAAGCCTCCCGAGTAGCTGGAATTACAGGCACCTGCCACTGTGCCCGGCTAATTTTTCTATTTTTAGTAGAGATGGGGTTTCACCATCTTGGCCAAGTTGGTCTCGAGTTCCTGACCTCGTGATCCACCTGCTGCAGCCTCCCAAAGTGCTGAAATTACAAGTGTGAGCCACCACACTTAGCCTTGACCACACTTTGAGCAACACTGGCTTAGACTACTCAGAATCTCCTCCTACACCAAGGATGGAGGGAGTCAGCTCCCTGACACACGTGAAGCTGAGGTAGAGACCTTAGAAAATCAGGGATATGTTGGCAAGACACAAAGGCAGAAAGGAAGTTGGGTAGGCAACCTACAGTTCATTACAGTGCACTTCAACATTGCTGCTGGTGTGACCAGCTGAGAGCAGGTCCCCGTTCATACACAACTTTGAGCACAATTCTACACACTGAGATGGTGGCCTCACTGCATACAGCCACCTTGTCCTTCTCTAAGGCAGAATGAGAAAACACTCCGATTCCTGACTAAAAGCAAAGAATCAGACCACAGGTGGTAGGGTGGGAAAAGATTGTTTGGTCTATCTGGCCTGGGTTAGTTAGGCTAGGCTAGGCTAGGCTGCAATAAGAAACAACTCCAAATTCCCAGCAGTTTACAAAAATGATGGTTAATTTCTCACCCATGCTACATGTCCATTGTGAGTTGACTGTGGCTCCGCCCCACATCTGCCTTACTTGGGGACCCAGGAGAATGGGGCAACCTTTATCTGGAACAGTGCTAATTTTGTGGCAAAGGGGAAAAGAATATAGGAAGCCACAAGGTGATTCCTAAAGCTTCTCCTAGAAGTATCGCTCTTCACTTTCCTCTCATTTCATTAGCCATAACAAGTCACATGGCAAAGCCTGAAGTTAATGGAACAGAGTAGAATCCTCCCTCACAAGGACCACGGGAAATTTTTGAACATGAGCACAGTCTCTCAGGGGCCCTTCCTGAACCCAGGAGCCACACCCATGGGAATGGTTTTTTTCCCCACATCATCTAGATTGGAAAGTCTTCCCTGGCTGTGGACACCACTGATGTTTTGATGTGACTCTCCCCACAGGATAAATACTCTGAGGTGACTTTTCCAGCTAAATGAATACAGAAGTGGAAAGTAGGGTGGGGCGTGCTGCGTGTGTACCTCCTACGTCTAGATACTCTGCTAGTTTCCTTCCACATGGTTTATAAACATTCTTACAATCACCCCCTGAGAGCAGGCATAACTCTACAGCAGAGGAACAGGCTCAGGAGCACTGCATAACTTGCCCTGACCCTTCAAGCTAGAAAAGATCACAGAAATGGTGATTGTTTGTACTATCATCGGTATTATTTAAAAGACTGCCTTTTATTAAGAATTACTCTGTACGCCGTATTGTTATTTACCTCACCTGGATAATCTCATTTGAATTTTACAACAATCTTACAACAGAATTGCTATCATTTTTATTATTCTATCTGTGAGGAAATTGAGGTTTAGAAAGAAAAAAGAAGTTGCCTAACTTGCAAAAAGAGAGGCAGAGTTCAGAGCAGAACCCAGATGTGCCCAGGGTCATTCTCTAACCCCCTAGAGCACAGCATTTCTCAAGGAGTAAAGAACCTCATGAGGGCATCAAAGCCTTCCCTGGACCACGCAGGAAGGACTGGGGAAAGGCCTCCTCTGCAAGCCAGGAGGAGAGGAAAAAATGCATGGTGGGGACAGGAGTGCAAGGATGGGCGTCGGGCCATTTGCATTCCACATCCTTCTAAAGAAAACCTCTCTGTGTCTTCTTCAATGTGTTATTTTTATTTCCTAATATCAGGGCCACAAGATGTCCCAGCTGAGGTGAACATACGTTGTTTTCCTGCCTAGAGTTCCCTCTTTAAAAAGTTTCCTCCCTTTTCCTTTGGGAAACAACCCCTCCCACCTGGGTCTGTGTAGGTTACATGGTCATCTTGGAGTCCACGTCTCCATTTTGGGCAGCGTCACTTGTGATTCATCTTAGCTATGGAAATCCCAGGCAAGGAAACACCCATTGCCCTGGGGAAAAATAGGATTTATTTGGGAGCCACTGTCTGTCACTCTTCAAATTCTTCAATACACAGAAATCAGAGGGCACCAAGGAGGAGGGGGGCAAATTTCCCCAGAAGCCATGGTGGTCCTAGATCATTTGTTTGGGCTGCTTATTTTGGGGGGATTTCTCCACCACAGGAGCCTGCATGATGGGCAGAGACTCCTTCTGCTACAAAAGCTGACATTCACTTCCCAGCTTCCTTTGCGGGTAGGAGATGGCATGTGGACTAGGCTTCTCCAATCAGACATGCCCCTCTCAGGACATCAGCGTGGGCACTAGTGACGCAAACAAGCAGGGCCTTCATGGAATCCATTCCGGCAAGGAGCTGTTCCTCCACTGGGCAGAGACACTGCTTAATAAATATTTCATGGGTGAATTAACAAATAATACTAGTAGCAGCCCTGGTATAATTGGTGACGCAGGGTGTGGTGTCTCCACCCAGTGGAGGAACAGCTGTGTCGTCACAGGGCTGGCTCTGCGGTGTGGTTTGGGAAGCTGTTTCTGCCTGGGTGACTCCATGCTTGGTTCTATAGCCCTCCCAAAGACTCTGGGAGCTACCCAGTAAGCAGGCCTTTAAGAAATACTGTTCTGCTTCACCTGGCCAGGTTTGGCTCCTGTCCTGTGTGTAAGGATCCTGGCTGAGGATAGAGAAGGCAAAGTGGGTCATGAGCAAAAGGATCTGAGAGGATGGGGCCCTCCAGAGCTCACTGCACCTCTCTCTGGCTGCAGCCTGACCCCTGGAAACGGATCGTTTCTTGCTTAATTTTAAGAAAGGAAGCACTGAGGCCAGAAGAGAGACGCACACCATGCTGCTAAATTAGGCAATGGGGCTTCAATGCACAGGTTAAAAACACAGGTGACCTCTTTTGGGCACCAAGCTGGAGAAAAAGTTATGCCAGTTACCCTTCATCACTTTAATAAATGTATCTTCAGAGGGGAAATTCAAGCACTTGTGGTTAGTTGAAGGAGGGCGAAGATGTGAAAATTAAGGACAATGGAGCCCCCCCAACCCTCAAACTGAGAAAAGGGCAAATTGATCGCCAACTCCACCCACAGGGCCTGGGGATGAGTGACTGTCTCAAGTATGAGCCGGACATATGAGGAAACTGGACAAGGACGCTTCTTGAAGGGGAGGGCACCATGGTCCTGGGTGCACACAGCCCCCAGGGCCCTCGGATACAGCCCCTTCTGTGCCAGCACATGCCACAAAGTCAGGCTTCCAGAAAACCTTGGGCTTTACAAACACAGGGTCCAGGGAATTCCAGGCATTCTGAGAGGCCACATGGTCAGCATATCCCATGTTCCAGCTAGGAAAGCCCTCTGAAGGCTCTCCTGGAATTTGAATTATTTGCCTGTAGGTTGTTTAGAGATTTTCAGTGGAGAATTGGGGTTTTAATTCAGAGAAGCAGAGCTTACACATTGAAAATGCCAATAAGCAAAAAGTTGGTTATTGATATGTCAAGAAAAAGGCAGGCAACCCACGCAGAAATCTTCAGCTCTAAATTTACAACTGCAGCCAACTTCTGAACTTCAAGTCCTCCTACAAAGCTGAGGTCAGGGCCCCCGCTAGAGAAATGAGCCTGTTTTTTTCCGATGCAAGTGTTCCAAAATGGATGGTTCTGATGTTTGCACAGCTCTGTGAATAGACTAAAAAGCATTCGCATGTCCTCTTTAAAAGGGTGAATTGTATAGTATGTGAATGATATCTTAATAAAGCTGTGACCGCATTGCATACGAAAGGCACAGAGCAGGGTTTGAATCTCAAACCTCCTGCACACTGGCTGTGGGACCTGAACCCTGGCTGAGCTTTGCTTCCTCAGTCTCTAAAGTGATGATCACATCATAGTTATGTCATGGAATCAACATGCAGGGGAAATGAGAGCCATCAGTGACATGGTCTGGCCCATGGAACGCACTCCGTGAATGTGCACCTTACCAAGTCCCTGTTATTGCCAGACACAGGGGAAATGGAGACAAAGCAGACTTCGCTCCTGCCTTCAAAGAGAAAGCAGCTGTTTGGAAGACAAGTTTGGGAGACAAGCAGTGACATTTTAGGGTCATCAGTGCTGTGATTCAAGGACAAAATCTATGCAGTGGAACCATAAAATGGAGGTGAGGAGAGCTGCAGGGCTCAGGCAGGACAATGCCACTCCTGGGACCCAGCTTCCCCGACCACCAACTCTCCACAGCCCCATTACTGCCTGTCTATTGCCCTCCTTTGTTTCTCTCCAGCATCACCTGAATGTGTTCTTGTTCATTTACTTAGGCGCTCCCTTGACACCTGTGTCACTCCCACCTAGACTGGCAGCTCCATGAGAGCAGGGTCACTCTTGGTCACTGCTGTGTCCCTGGTGGCCAGAATGGTGTCCTGTGCTTAGTAGACACTTGGTAAGTATTTGCTGGAGGAAATACAGCATTAAGATGAGGCTTGGAGGATACGTGGGAATTAGCCAAGTGAAGAAGCCAGAAAGGGCACTGCAGGCTGAGGGCACAGCAGCCAAGCTGCCATCACTGGAGACTGTACAGAGTGAGGAGGGGACGGGAGGGTGATGGCAGGGGATGGAGATGGAGACACAGGGAAGGGCAGCCCCTAGATGAGGTTTGGCTCTCATTCCAGGGCTCTCACCACTACAGAGTTCCCCCTCTCTGTTGGCTTCAGTCTATGAAAAACCCCCACAGATCCTGGTAGGCGTGCTGAGTGCAGCTGGTGAGTTTCTATAGCAACCGTCACCATGGCACCAGAGGCCTGGATCCAACTTCCGGCTCTGCTGAAGCCCTGAGCTCCTGTTACCCCCTCCCCACCCCCACCTCCCCGCCCCAAGCATCCTTCATCCCACAGGTTGAAAGATGTGGCTGGGGTCCTGCAAGGAGAGCTGTGGCCAGGTGCAGGGCACAGGGCCACAGGATTAAACATCACATATGTTAGGACAGACACATCTGCAAAGGTGGACATAGACTGAACATTCACTGGTGATTCGAATTTGCATTGCTTTCCTCAGATGGGGGGAGGAGGTTGGGTTTGAATATGCAACAAGGCCTGGAGCAGACTGGCCTCCAAGTGGGCTGGCAGGCAGTGGTGGGGGACTCTGGGTAGGAGGCCTAGGATGTAACCCTAGGCCCTTGAGGCTTCTAGATCTGTGGCCTCTCTGAGCCTTACTCTCCCCGTCTGTAAAATTGAAAGGGGAAACACTGACGCTATCAACCCATTTCGGGTATCAGAGAAATAAGCACCATGCCTTGTACCTGGTAGGTGCTTGATAAATGTGTCATGAGTGAATTAATAAATAATATTAAAAAGTAATGTCACCTCTTAGTCAGCAAAGCTGTGAGTCCTAGTCCCCTTCTCTCCTCCCTGTTCCACATTCTGTTCAAACCCAATTCTGTTGCATCAGCTTCAGACACATCTCTTCCTCTCTGCCATGTCCCAGCCTCTCACCTTGGAGGTCAGGTCGCAGAGGAAGCACAGGTTACCGTGCCACAGACCTGAGTTCTAATCCAGCCACTGTAAGTTGCTGGCCTTGTGACCCTGGGTAAGTTGAGCCACCTGCCTGGACCCCAGTTGCACAACTGCCTGCTTCCACCGAGATCCCTTTGGTTGCAAGAGTTGGAAGCCCAACCAGGCTGGCTTAAGCCCAAAGGAGGGGTGAGGTGAGGATTGTGAGATTTAGCAAATAAAAATACAGAATGCCAGTTCAATTTGAATTTTGGATTAAGAACTAATGATTTTTTGGCCAAGCATGGTGACTCATGCTTGTAATTCCAGCAAAAAAAAAAAAAAAAAAAAAAAACAAAAAACGAATAATCCTAGTACTTTGGGAGGACAAAGTGGGAAGATCACCTGAGGTCAGGAGTTCAAGACCAGCTGGGCCAACATGGTGAAACCCCATCTCTACTAAAAAGGCAAAAAAAAAAAAAACAAAACCTTGGCTAGGCGTGGTGGTGTATGCCTATAATCTGAGCTACTCAGAAGGCTGAGGCAGAAGTTGCAATAAGCCAAGATCAAGCCACTGTACTCCAGCCTGGGCGATAGAGTGAGACTGTCTGAAAAAACAAAAGAACTAATAATTTTTTAGTATAGGTATGTTCCAAATATTGCACAGGGCATAATTGTATTAAAATACTTATTATCAGGCAATCAAATTGAACTGGGCAACCTGTTTTCTCTGGCAATCCTAGGTGGGTGGATACTCACCAGCTCATGAAACAAGCTGGACACAGGAGCCCAGGTGACATCACAACGAGGCTCTCTCTCCCCCACTCCCATCTCTGGACTTGGCTTCTGTAGAGTGAGGGAGGCTTATCCTCTGAGAGGATAAAAATAGCCATCAGCTGCCCCTGCTCCTGAGGACTGGTTACAGAAGGCTTCCTCCCTCCTCCTCACCTTCCCACCCTGTGCTCACGCAGAGCCCTCTCCCTGCCTCAGGGATCACTCTGGTTTACCAAGCTGCAGCGTGCTGCTTGGGCAGCTCTTCAGAGGCCGCCTCTGACCTGGCCATCCCCAGCTGGCTGTCCACACCTGAGCCACTTTGCCTCCAGATTTTAGTCTCCTAATCTGTGGGGATAGAGGACTTGACCTGTCAGGGGTCACAAACTCACACGACACTAAGGTTTAGGCCAGGACTTTAAATAAATAGGGTCCTGGAGACAGCAGCCTCATCTAAAAGGAGCAGGTACAACTCAGCTCTTGTCCTTTGCTGTCAAGCAGGAAAGCAGGCCCAGGGTTGCCAATGCTTCAGATTCTTGCAAAGAACCAGAAATCTGGATATTTAGGGAAAATTCTCTCAATTTGGAGTGGTGGTCCTCCATTGCAATCTAGAGCTGGGCTTCTCAGAAGGGTTGCTGGAAACTGCATGCAGTGGAATGCAGAGGGTGCTATTTAAAATTCGGATTCTCTGGCCCTGCTCAGAACCTCTGGGACCAGCACCCAGAAATCTGCATTCCAGTAGGCACCTTCAGATGAGGCTTAAGCCCATTGACAAGTGAAAACCACAAATCTTGAATTTTCCATTTTAATAACGTTGGCCCTTCATTTGCACCCATTACAATGGGAACAGGAGCCCCTCTCCTTTAGCATTCTGCCCTCCACCCCAGTATGACCTGAGAGCTTAGCAGATGAAGGAAACAGGGCTTTGTAGAGCAGGCGCACCTGCCACCTGCACAACTGGAGGGAAGGGACTTCGATCCCCATTTCATTCACATATGAGAAACCTGAGGCTCCAAGAGGGGAGGCAACTTGCCCAAAGTCACAAAGCCATCAGTAGAGGAGCCAGACTTCAAATCCCAGTCCTTGTGACATCAGAGACCCCTGGGGAGCTTTCCACCAAGTCAAACTGTCTCTCCCTAAGTGGAAACAGAAGAAAGGCAATCATGATGTTGAGAGAACACTAGGAGTTCAGAGATCCTCTCTCTTGAAGTCAGCTGCTAGCATGACCAGTGCAGAGCAGCTGATCATTTGTGGCTGAGGAGGGGGAACTCAGCAGGGTCCTGAGAAGGGCAGGGGAAGCAAGGCAACTGTGATAAAAGCGGATGGCTCCCGGGAACAGGATAAGAGTTGCTGCAAACATCAGCTCTGATGCACCCCCATGTCCATTAGGAGTCCATGGCATCTCACAGAAACACAGGTAGTGGCTGTCTGGCTTTGCCCCTCAACTCCCATGCCCACCACCCAGCAAGTTTAGCTTGAGATAAGTGTTGCAACTGTAAAGTCTTAAATCGCCGGGAGATTGGGCAATCGGCAGCTGGGGTTCCCATTGCACTCCTCTGAGGTCTCTATCTCTGGCTACCAATAGGTCAATCAGGGCACATGCATGTCATGGTTTAGTGAGATGCAGATTCAGAGTGAACATTCACTGAGTACCTGCCATATGCTCTCTGCTTTGCTAGGCACATATGACTGGAATTTAATGTGCTGTGCTCCAACAGAACACAAAAAGCATACTGCCCCCCAGAGTGCTGTGGGAATAGATAGGAGAGAGGTAACCTTCAGGTGGGAAGGATGCAGGGCAAACTTGTGAAGGAGGTGGCCCTGGAGCTGGTATGGCAAAGGTGTGTTGGAACTGAGCCACACAGAAATGAGAAGGTTAGGGCATAGTCTGTCGCATAAACTGTGAGCCAAAGGCATGGAACTGATTCTAGCCCCCATCAGTTCTGCCTCCCTGACACTTCCTGTCTGTCCCGGAAGCCCAGTGCATCCCAAATCTCAATTATTCACACAAACCCCTCCTCATGTTTGCTATATTCACATACAAACTGTGCTCTTTATTATTTCACATTTTTCTTTAAGTCAACTCACCAATATTTATTTTATAGAATTTAGACGAAGAAGAATCTCTCACAACAGTAATTGGAAAATAGGTTGTACTCGCTATAAATAGATGACCACCATAAAAATAAGAACACTGAAAGCAAAAGAATGCTACTGAAATGCAGCCAGATTCTGCTGCCCTGGAGAGATGCTGAGTCTGCAGCCTGCTCTCTCTCCAGTGAAGAGAATCACGAGCGTTAAGAGGCATTAGGGACACTCCAACACCAGCTTGAGACTCTCCTTGATCTCATCAGAAGGATGGAGAGGGAATTGAATAAGAGAACGACTTTCTTTAATGTTTTATCTGTGTCCCTGAAGAAACTCTAGATACTACTAGCATCCCCCCTTCCCATTTTGGGAAACCCAGTCCCATCTGAAACCTGAGACCAACTGCATGTGTACCTCCATGGTTTTCCATACACCATTGGCTTACAACTGTGACCTGGGAGACCTTAAGCTCCACAGCTCACGGTTACCTAAGGGCTGCATCCACCAAGCACCTTAGTGGGTAGCACACGCTGAGTTCCTGCTGTACTTCAGACACTGTAATAAGCCTTTGCCTGTATGACATTATTTCATCGTCGCAATGGTGCTGTCATTATTCCCATTTTTCCAGATGAGAAAACTGAGGCACAGAATGATTGACTATCTGCCCAAGAGCAGTTCTGTCCTCCATATGTCCTGAATTCTTATACACGACTTCATTTATTTACTCATTCTTTCATTCAAACATTCATTCAACAGATATGCCTTCTGTTTCCTTTGATTCCTTAGAAACAATACTGATTTCTTCCTAAAATGAAACTTGAAGTCCCTACTGTCTCCAGCTTCTTGCAGGTTTTGACTCTCATCCCTCTGCTCCAGGCCTTCTTAGATGGCTTCCAGCTGCTCTCTGTGATCTTTGCCATGGTGCGGCCTCCAGATCTCCCATCGGGACCCAGGCCCCATTTCTCTGGATTCTGGGAACGTCGGCTGCTGGTGGCTGTTCACTGAGTCCTTTCTGGAATTGGCACTAGGCTGAAGAGGACTGTGTGGCCTTAGGTTCTGAACCCGCCCTAGGGGGCAGCTGCAATCATGACTGAGCTGCATGGGGGGAAATAATGCAGACCCCTTGCTCCTATTCAAGCCAACTCCATAGGGCCACCCTGGCTGCTGAGCTCCCACGGGACCAGCTAAGGCCTCAGTGGTAGTCACGTCACTTCCCACTGCTCCCCCTGCCCAGCCCTGCCCCTGCACCCCATCACAGGTAAGCTTCTCATGTCTACTCCCCAAAATCCCATCCGTCTCAGAGTCTGCTTCCTGGAAATCTCAACGTAAGTCCCCTTCCGAAGGCGCTCATCACATTCAGAGCTGCCACCTGCTCATCTACTTGGCAACCCCTTCCCAACTGAGACCCCAGTGGGGAAAGCCTGGTCACCTCAAACTTTCACAAAGGGCCTGGTGGCACCAAAGCCCCGGGGTCACCTCAACCTCCACAAGCTCAGAAAGCCTTGAAGGTTGTTAGGCTTCTTTATTTATACGTTTTACTACATTAGCTAATTAGCTTTTTTCCCAGGCCCCATTACTGTTCCCTCAAGTGTATCGTGGCCTCAGCTCTAATGACAGGCAGCCACTCAGCCTGTCCAGGGAAGATGTTCTCTTTCAGGCCCGCAGGGATCTGTCGGGGAAGGAGAGAGGAAGGAGAGGGGAGATTGGATTACGGGGTATCGGGCAAGGGTCACTGCTCCTCCTACCTCTTTCTGCCTTCCAGCAAGGACAGCGAGATCAGCATTTCCCTTCTTGCGTGGGGGCATCCTTCCCAAGCCAAGAGAAGAAGCCCCACGTGGTGAGTGGTCTGCCTTTTCTTGATTCTGAAAAGGTCCATTCTCAAAAAGAGCCCATATCTGTCCCAGACTTGACCTCTAATATTTCTCCAATTAATTGCAAATTACTGTCTCAGCAATTCTGTAGGCTTCCCAATCCGGCCCAGAGAAAAAGGCAGGAAACAAATGGAATTAGAACCTGCAGGCTGCAGAAGCAATTTGGGATGTGGACATGAGGCTCACGGTATTTATACTTAGCGTGAACCAGGCAGGAGAACTCAGCCTACAGGAGCTCCCAGGTCGACAAGTGCAGCCCCTGCTTAGAACCACAGGAGGGGATGACCAGGCTGTCCAGACACCAGTCTTGCAAAGAACAGAGAACCAGAGAGAAATCAGTACTATGCAGCCTGGCCTGTCATCATCCCCAGAGGCCTGGGCACCACAGCTATTTAGTGAGCACCTACTGTGTGACAGGCCAGCAGCTCTCAGGCTCTTTGGTCTCAGGACTCTTTTTATACTCTTAAAAATTATTAAAGATCTTAAAGTACTTTTGTTTCTATTTACTACATAAGAAATTAAAGCTGAAGAATTGCACAAATATTTACTTATTCAGTAATTTAGAAGTAATAACAAGTCCATTACAGGTCAATATATAACATTTTAATCAAAATAAATTATATTCTCCACAACAAAGACATTTAATAAAAAGTACAGCATTGTGGTGCATGATTACACATCTATTTAATATCAGGCTTACTTGAAGACAGCTGACTCTTCCTATCTGCTTCTACATTGAATCTGGTGCCAAATCTTGTTTTGGTGAACACGAATAAAGAAAATCTGGCCTGACACAGATATGTAGTTGGAAAAAGGGGATAGTATTTTAATAGCCTTTTCAGATCATTGTGGATATTCTTCTTTGAGATTACATGAAAAATTGACAGGTGGGTAAGCATTGCTGCGATGTAAAATCTGAAACCACGTTAATGAACTCTTTCTACTCTGTCACTTTAAAATGCAATGGTCTGGCTTTTGAATGGGTCTTTTACCCCATGCATGATTTGATAACATCAGGTATTGTTCATTTGGAAACGATTGCTTCACTACCTCTCCCTGCAGATCTTTCAAATATTGACACATTTCATTACACAGTAACAAAAACCATATGCCTCCATATCACCGCAGATCTCATGGGAGAAGTGTCATGGGAAGTTGCCACGCTCATAGTTGCAGATAAAAATTTTCCAAACTTCTAATTTTCACTTAGCTTGAATTTTATCATTGGCAACAAGTATTGTTAATTGCTTTCTTTGAAGTGCCAAGCTCATTTTGTTACTTTTTGGGAAAACATCTGCCAGAAAACCTATCTAAATAATCATGGGGTTTTTTTTCCTCTCTCTCTCTCTCTCTTTCTTTCTCTCTCAATCTGTGTGTGTGTGTGTGTGTGTGTGTGTGTGTGGGAATTCTTACCAGGAAAATGAGTGGTTGTTTCAGCTCAATCACATGTGCTTTTCCTTGTCATTACCTTCAACCATTGTGCTTTGGTAGGCAGCCAGAGTGAGAAGTACTTTATGCATACTTTCCATTTTTTCACACAGATTATTAAAAAGACATGCACTCAAGGGCTGATAATTTTTTTAATTAATAATTTTACTGCATAATTTGGGAGGCTGAGGCAGGCAGATCACTTGAGGTCAGGAGTTCAAGACCAGCCTGGCCAACATAGTGAAACTGGGCTCTACTAAAAACACCAAAAAAAATTAGCCGGGCTAGGTGGTGCGCACCTGTAGTCCCAGCTACTCAGGAGGCTGAGACATGAGAATCACTTGAAACCAGGAAGTGGAGATTGCAATGGGTTGAGATCAGCCACTGCACACTTCAGCCTGGGTGACAGAGTGAGACTCCATCTCAAAAAAAACAACAAAAATGTTTTACTTCTTCATTAAGAGTATTCCTAAGTGAAATTGGCATTTGTTTTAACGCAAGTATGTGATGAGAAGAATACAATGAGTACCTGTAAACTTCAGTGCCACTCCCTTGATTCATACTAAGGTGTCAGTAGTTTTACCACCGCCCATGCAAATGACAACACAATGGAAAAAGGAAGTAACATCCTGGAGTTATTATGAAAACAGTTTTGATTGCAAGGCCCTCTGAAAGGGTTTGGGGAGGCCCCCAGGGTTCTGCAAACCACCGTAGGAGAGCCATTCAAGTAAGGTGAGTGTAGCAGTTTCTGCACCTCCAGAAATCCCAATCTGGCTGAGAAGAGAGACCATAAACGGAAGCAATTACCATGCCTTCTGATGAGGGCCTCGTTGGAGGCACGGCAGATAAAGTGACTTGTTTTGCACTGGGGAAGTTAGCAAAGGTTTCACAGTGTAGAGAATTTTTGAAATGGGTCTTGAGGATTGAGTAGGAGTTTATGCAGAAAGAAAAAGTGTTTCTTTATATTTCTAGTTTCAGAAGAACAGATTCTGGGAACGCAAGGCACCAAAAAATGAATATAAACAGGATAGTTCATGTGATTTTTTTTTTCTTTTGAGATGGAATCTCATCCCATTGCCCAGGCTGGAGTGCAGTTGTGTGATCTCAGCTCACTAAACCTGCAACTCCCGGATTCAAGCAATTCTCCTGCTTCAGCCTCTTGAGTAGGTAGGATTACAGGCATGTGCCACCATGCCCAGCTAATTTTTGTATTTTTAGTAAAGATGGGGTTTCATCATGTTGGCCAGGCTGGTCTTAAACTTCTGACCTCAAGTGATCCGCTCACCTTGGCCTCCCAAAGTGCTGAGAGCCACTGCACCCAGCCCATATGATTAATAAATAAGAATATTGGCCACCATCATTGAATACCTACTATAAACCTCACATTTTGCATACATTATATTTATCTCCAAAAATCTATGAAATGCCCACAATTATTGTCTTTGTTCAGAGAAGTTGGGTAACTTCCTTAGGGACACAGAGCAAATCCATGAGGAAAATCAAGATTAAAATTAGAATCGGCTTACCCCAAAGCCCAGTTTTATTCTGTCTCCTTCCTTCCCTAAGCCAAGAGGAAGAGCAGCCTCCTGGGCCACCACTGCTCCAAACTTTGGCTGTTCCCTGCTATTGACCAAATCAAGCCCAGACACCAGACTTGGCATTCAAGGCTTCCCAATACAGCTCCATCTCCCCTTTCTAGCCCCACCTCCTGTGAATTCCCAATTTAGCCACAGTGGAATTCTTTCCTGTTACCCAGAGCTGTGACTTCCACCAGGAGTTCCTTTCTTCTTTCTTCTTCCATCTTGATTTACTACTCAAATCCAACCAGTCTTTTTGGGTTTAGACATCCCTCCTTTCCAATCCTCTCCCCACGATCTCTGTCCTCATCATTGCTTATCTGTGTTGATGTCATGCATCACGGTCTGTGTATCAGACTGCAAGCTCTTTGATGCCTGAGCCCACACGAATCTAAGAATATTATCTATTTGGGTCTTATTCTTGCTCTTTGAGCCCCAGTGTTCCCCTCTGTAAAATGGGGAGACTAGCACCCTACCTCATGGGGTTGTGATGACGATTAAATGCATTAAGGTGTGTGCTGAGAAAACTGCCTGATACATATTGAGTGCCCAATCGGTGTGAGTCACTTTTGTTATTATCATAATAATGACTGTTGTTAACTATCACCCAGCGAGGACGAGCCTCTTCCTGCCCCACATCAGTTTCACGGCACTTTCTCGTCATAAGGGCAGGCTCTGTTAGCACCATCATTTTAAGCCTGTGAAGAAGCATGACAATATGTTCAGATGTATGTTCCTTTGGTTTGCCTGCAAGTAGTTCTTGGTTTTTTTGGATTGCGTTTTTTGTTTTTTTTTCCACCCAGGCTGGAATGCAGTGGCTCAATCATAGCTCACTGCAACCTCCACCTCCCAGGCTCGAGCCATCCTTCTACCTCAGCCTCCCAAGTAGCTGGGACCACCGACATGTGCCAACACAGCTGACTAAGTTTTTGTATTTTTGATAGAGAAGGGGTTTTGCAATGTTGCCCAGTTCAGGCTGGTCTTGAACTCCTGAGCTCAAGTGATTTGATTGCCTCAGCCTCCCAAAGTGTTAGGATCACAGGCGTGAGCCACAGCGCCCAGCCATGCTGCAAGTAATTCTATTCCTGGGGGCTCATTTTGGTCGGGTCCCTCTGTTGTGTCCCTAACAAACCCCCATGGACCTGGGAAATGTAGAAATGCCTGTAGCCAGGTTCTGGGGAGAGCTCAGGGCACACAGAGCTCTGATTAAAAATGCAGTGGTGTTGCCATCCTATCAGCCGAGTCTCCCTCCTTTTTCAACTTCACACACCCACCCTCCATGGGCTGCTTGGATGAGGTAGCCCATTCAATCCTGCTGGGCACCTGAAAACAGAAAGATAATCGGTACATTAAACTTTTATCTCCACGGCTGTCACTCTAATAAGCAGACAAGGAAAGCTCCTCTGTCCTCAGGCTCTGACCTGCCTGAAGCAGGCTGATGGGTTGTTGTCAGTGTGCTGGGTTTGTTTTTAAGGTTAGTGAACAAAGCGCCCCAGAGTGCCAGCTGCCCCACGTTTGGTTACTATACTCTTGATCTGCAATGAGCTCTTGGCAGTGCGTGGATTCTAGGGAGGACAGGATGTGGTAAGTGGGCTCCAAAGGGCAATTCAAGATCAGACCTATGGAAGCTCCCAGCTCCTGTTTCCAAACACGCTTCCTGGCCTGCAGATACCTTTATTCGTGATGGCAAACTTCTTGTAAAGATTTGATAGAGATGATTCATTGTTTCCAACATGTTTCATCATCTTTCTAAGGTTGGTACAAAGGTCTAGCCCGATACTGATGCCACCAAAAGGTATCATATCTGTGGCCTTGACTCAGCCAAGATTGCCATGGCAGCGATGGTGGCAGCGATGGTAGCTCCTTCTACACGCCACCAGGGGGTTCAACACTTCACATGCATTACTAGTTTCATGCTGAGCACAGCCCTGCAGCGGGGCCTCTGGATAGTTCTGTTTTACAGATGAGGAGACTGCAGCTCAGAGAGGACAAGTCACTTGTTGAAAGGATACCTCTCCTGGAACCAGAAACAGAAACGAAGCTCAGGGTGAACAGATTCCAGATTGAACGCTTTCATCTTCTGCCTCCCCCGAAGGCTTTATTTGCCACTGTGCTTAGCTAGAAAGAGCTGAGGAAAAGTTAGAGCTAATATTTTGAGGCATCTCTTTCTGCATCTTACTGTTTACCCAGGCATTGCCTTGTTGAATCCTGACAGCAGTCCTGTGAGATAGGACTATCACCCCCAGTTTTCACAAGTGAACTAAGATGCCCTGCTCAATTTGTCAATTGACTCTCCCAAGTCCATGAATCTTGAGCGGAGCAAGGATCCTGCTCAGATTAGCATCCATGGTCTTCTGCCACATGCACTGTTTAGCTATTGTGCCTAGGACATTTGCTCCTCCCTGGAGTGCTGAGGTCCCACACAGTCAGTGGGGTTGAGAGGAAAGTGAAGAAGAAAGGTCTGATACCAAAACCAGCTCAGGATAGGGGACTGCGATAAAGGGAGAGAAGGGCAGGAAATGAGAAGGCTGCTCCCCTCCTCATGGGAACAGGGAATTAGGGGGAGACAGTTTGGTGCTATGACCATGACTGTTCTCCCTTCATCGGATTTAGACGCACCTAGCCCTCCGATTCCAGATCTTCCCAAATTTCAGCACTTTGTTAAAGATGAACGTTGTCTATGGTGCCTCCCTCCAGCCCACACTGAGCCCAATCTCTGCCAGCATTTACAGCCTGTGCTCCAATCACCACGGCATCTGCTGTGGTCTGTCTCAGGTGTCTTAGGGTAGAAAATTCCCATTGGATAGGTGGTCTCCACTGAGATAGAAAGTTGCTAAGAGGAAGGACGTTGTCCTACTCATTCCTTCCTTGTTCCTCACAGAACTCAGAAGACTGGTGAAAATAAATATATGCTCAAATAAATACTTGTGGTACAGAATTGTTCCATTTTATACAGAAAAAACAGAGGCCATGGGAACTCCTGTCAATTAGGTCAGCAGCTCTGGGGTTATCCGATTTTCCTTTAACATCAAATCTCCTGATGACTACTAAATCCCAAATCAAAAGCCAAGTAAATCTGGATTGATTTTAAAAAGAGGAGAAGGCAGAGAGGAAAGAGAGGCAGGAAGGAGAGAGAAGGAATGAAGAGGAAGATGAAGTGGGAGGAAGGGAGGAGGAAAAAGAGGGGAAGGAGGGAAATAGATGAGGCAAGGGATGAGGAAGAGAGTGGCGAAGAGGAGGACTGGGAGGAGGGAAGGGGAGGTGGAAGTTGGGAAGAGATCCTGAGACGGAAGAGGAAGAAGGAGGAGATGATGAGGAGAAGGGGGTAGGAGATGAGGGGAGGGAGGAGGAGGAGGGAGGACTTGAGGAGAAGAAGAAGGGGTGGTGGGGGAGATGAGGAGAGGAAGGGGAAGAAGACTTTGCTCTGGAATGGGGCACAGCTTAAAACTGAAAGTGGGTACAAAACCGGTTTGGAGACAGAAATAGCAGTCTTTTCTCAAACATGAGCTCTATGTTTGAGAAAAGAGTGCTATTCCAATCTAAAAAGAGATTGTTTGAGAAAAGAGTGCTATTCTAATCTAAAAAGAGATTGTTCTGCCACGCAAACCTCCTCTTCTGTGCCTGCCTCACCACGATGCAGGTATCATTGACTTCATCAAGTGCCAAAGCCTAACTCGCTGTAGGATGAACTACATCGGAAACTCGGCCAGGTTAATCTCGACAGAAATCTGGCGACAAGGACAAATTTTGAAGCAAAACAAAACAGGCAGCCCAGGAATGTGCAGCCTGGCCATCCCTCACTTGGCACAGTGCGGGCAGTCGCTCTGAGGGGCTTCCAGTGTGCAGGTGCCCTTACTTCCAGGCAACGCCTAACAAGTAGGGTGCTTATCCCTGGGCCCCCAGTACCCGCCTTAGTGCCTGACACAGAGGAAGCTCCACAAACGAGTCATCTGTTCTCATTTTTGTGTTCACAAACACAGCAAATAGACCATTACATTTAACAACTTTCATTCATGTCAAGATCCGCCAGTGAGTCTTAGTACTTGCCAGGCTTAGACTTTGTCCGCAACATCATTTTCATATTGATTGACTTTGGCCGGTATTGTTAACAAGGAATTTAATGTATGATACAGGCATTCTGGGAATGCATCAGTGCCCTCCAAAATGGTGGTTTATGATTCTGACCTTAGCTGAGCCATTCATCCCTGTATCCCGGGGCAGGTCTGGCCACCCCTGGATCTGGAACATATGCCACATGCTTCTGTCTTTTCTGTTGCTTGTCATGGTTCAGAATTACATATTTGTAGGTTGATTTGTTTCATGTCTGTTCACTCCCCTAGAAATACATCCCCTAGATGTCCATGAGGGCCAGAATAATTTCTGTTTTGGGCTCCACAGAGTCCTCCACCTTTAGTGTATAACCCGGTGCTGATATCATGCATGGTGCATCAGTAGGTGCTTGACAAATATTTACTGAGTGAATATGAGGCTGGATTCCATGCCTCTTAACTTCTTAGCTCCCTTTCAATGGGGAGAATCTGAAGCTCCATAACACAGAGGGCTCTTGGCTGCCTGACCCTGAGGGTACAGTGCTTTGTGAACTGGCTGGTCATGCTAGCACGGTCTTGGGACTCCAGATTCCACCCCTAGGGTGGCTGCAAGGCCTGTGGCACAGCTTGGAGCAGTGGCGTCTTGGCTGAAAGGGTGGGCTGAGCACGGGGGTGTGGAGGACAGGCCCACCGTGGAGCTCCCCGATGCTGCCCCTCATCGGGTCCAGCCTTGGACGAGAATCTCTGACTCCAGGAGGGCCCTGGCTGCTTCACCAGCATGTGTTCCATGTCAGGGTGGGTGGTGGGGAGCTTTAGGGGGTCTCCTCCTCCATGCAGGTGTGACCCTGAAGTTGGGGGAGACGTGCACTTCTGAGAAGCTGGGCCACACATAATTGCTGAGTTAGGTACTGCTGCATCACTGTTCTGCAAGACCAGCCCTGTCATGCAGAGTTGCAGCATGTGCAGGGCAAAGAGGGGGCTGGATTCAGCCTCCAAGGAGAGGGTGAGGAGAGCCACGACACCCAGCACACATTCTGGGCTCTAGCCCCAGTCCTCCAGGCAGACTTCCTGCGTTTCCTGCTCCCAACACTGTGAAATGACCTCTCCCGTGGCTCCCCAGAATTCTTAGAATGCAGGCTAAACTCCTACAAGGCCTCCCTCTGCAGCCACCGTGTGGTCCCCACTGCCTCTTGGTCAGGCCAAGCTTGTTCCCATCTCCAAGCCTTTGCTATTGTTCCCTATCTTGGGATCTTCTTTCTGCCCAGCAGGTCTAAGTGTCGCCTGCTCCTTCTTGTTATTTAGGTCTCAGCTCAAATGCCACCTCCCAAGAGAGGCCTCCTCTGATCACCAACTTATCTGTACCCAGAAAGATTTTGATCTTGATTTTCTTTCTTTCTTTCTTTCTTTTTTTTTTAATAGAGATGGGGTTTCACCATGTTGGCCAGGCTGGTCTTGAACTCCTGACCTCAAGCAATCCACCTGCCTAGGCCTCCCAAAGTGCTGGGATTACAGGCGTGAGCCATTGCGCCTGGCTGATCTTGATTTTGCATGTGTGCTTGTTTGTTGCTTGCTTGCTTGCTGGCTAAGCCCCAAGTACTGAGACTGTACTATCTTTTACTTGCTCTTCTTGCCCGAACCCCTCGCACAGGGTAGCACATCCAAGACATTGGAAAAATATTTCTGTGAACAAGTGAACGGCTGAAGGCACATGTTCAGTTGAATAGCAAGGGCCAACACAGATTCCCAGGGTCCATTCAATACCAGGCCTGTCCAGCAACAAGACTAATTCCAAGATGCATGGGGACTGAGCATTGACTATATGACAAGCACTTTACATATAAGACTTTATTTAATCTGCCAGCCACCTGGTGAGCCATCACCACAGGGAATCCCATTTTACAGATAATTCACTCAAGGTCTCTTGGCCAAGACATCACAGAGCTGGGACTCCAACCTCATTCCACCTGTCCCTGGAGACTGAGTGAGGGCTCAAATGCCTCTCTCTCCCACGACCCCTGCACATCACAAGATCCATCTGTAAGTCCATGTCTGGACAAGGCAAAGGCAGGAGGAAGAGCTCCCTGAATGCAGTTGGTGCTATTCCTTTATTCAACAGGTATCTACCAGCCTCTTGCTCTGTGTGGGTCCCAAGGTCAAGGGCTGGAACATAGACAGCAACAAGGCTGAGCCTTGCCCTCCTGAGCTCAGGGACCCATGTCACATTGAGCCACACCACAATGGTCTTCTAGAACATTTTTCCTTAATTAAGGGCAATTAAAATTCCTTGGGTTTTGAGGATTTCTTAAAATTCCTTGGTGGCAGGGATGACATCTGAAATCAGGGGAGACACATGAGAATGGGGGAGGAAAGCCTGGCCAGACAGCCAGCTGGCTAGGTGGGCTGGCCTCCCAGGGCTTGCCCCAGTTTGAAGTCACTTCCTCTCCCAAATTCCAACTCTCCAGCTTTCCAGCTCCTAGCTCTGAACCCAGGCTGAGGGCCAAAGGGCACTGGTGTGGGGAAATGTGCCTACTCAGCATTTTGTAGCAGGTCCGGGAGTAAGGGAATCAGGGCTTCTGCTGAGACACTGGAATTTTTCAGTTTAAAGCCCAAAGTTCGCTCTTTCTTTCTCCCTTTCATTCATTCATTCCTGGCAAACTGCACATTCTCTCCTCCTCCCACTGTGAATCCCATTGTCATTCCAGTAGCATTTCAGCCCACTGCAGGCGAAGTGGAGGCTCTCTCTTCCAGATTTCTCTGTCGAATTGCTGGCAAGGACAAAGCCATTAGGAGCAAGATTCGGTAACTAGCTTTTTAATTTCATGGCTGGAGGTTGTCAGGACAGTACAGAGAAAATTGCCAACGATTCGGAGAGCAGCCCATGAATCTGGGGCAGAGCAGGAGAGAACAAGGGAGCACTTCAGCTGGGAGTGAGGTGTTGGCAGCCACTTGGATGAGAAAGTTCTCTTCTTCCGAATTTCTTTGGTTCAGATCCGTGCTCATTTAAGAAGATCAATTCAGCAATTTTTCACCCTTCCTCAATAAAATATTTTAGACAGCCAAGAAAGAAAAGGAGAAGGGGCCCTCTAGGGCTTTTTCTGTAGGAGGGAATGAGGATCAGTTTGGTCATTGGTCTTTATGAAAAAGAGCCGTTAATTTGAGAGAGAATTGTCCTATTTCCAGTACATTTTTGCAGATTTGGATAACAAAACAACCCTACCTCCAGAATACAACCCCAATGTCAGGTGGAAAAGATCTACATTCCAACCCCCAAGCTCAGCTATAGAGTTGCTGTGTGGCTGAGGGTTAGTGGCTCTCTGTCTCTTACCTCTGTAAATTGCATGTTGAACAAAATGTTCCCTACTTTTCTTTCCCACTTCTATGCTTCTCTGTTTTTACAAAGTTTACAAGGAATCTCTTTGTACCTGAAGGCTGGGGTCTCTGGTCTCTTTGGCAGAACTTCAGATGGGTCTGAATGGAGAGCCATCACCTCCAAGGAGCTGAGTGACATTAGAAAGGGTCTCAAGATGCCACTTTACCTTATTATGCCAACCATGATTCCACAGCTGGATACACTCATGCAAGTTAACAATAATAGTGTGGTAAACTTGCACTGGAGGTCTGGTTTTATTCCTGGAACTCTCCCAAATACATTCTCTTTCAAATGCATTCCTCACATCCACCCTGAAAGGAAGGTCTTTTAGTCACTCTATTCGACAAATAAGGAAAGTGAGGCTCAGATGCCCAGAAGGTGACCAAGTCTGACCAAAGACCCTTGCCTAGTGCCCTTCAGCTTACACTGGGCTAAGATACACAAGGCCTGGAGAAGCAAGTTTGTGAAAATCAAGGGAAGGCAGGTGGATCTTGCCAGTTTCTGCCCTCCCTTCCAGCTTCACATTGACCTCTAACTGGCAGTACAGCTCTAAGGCTCTTAGTTGCAAGCCACATAAATGTACTCTGGGTGATTTAAGCTGACAGGGAAATTCATTGAAAGATTCTAGGTGACTACACAGGAAGGCTGAAGAACTAGGCTGAGGAAATAGGTAGGAAAAAGAGGGTCACACAGCCAGAATCACAGACAAAACTCTTGCTGCAGAGCCAGCCCATTGCTGCAGCAGCTACAAACACAGGGCCCTGTCATTGCAGCTGGAGCACTGGCCCTGCTGGCTATGGCTGTGCACAGAGCTGCAAAGGAGGCTGGGAAAGTGAGTATTTGGCATTTTCTCCACCTATAGGAAGGCTCTGCCTCCTAACAAGTCTCGGGGGTAAAAAGTTCCCCCCACATAGGAAGGGCAATGAGAGTTGAGATGCCAGGCAACCAAATCACAGACATGTGCACCTATGAATCAGGTTAGGCTCTGTAATGCCGTAGTAACAAAAATATCTTAAATCTGAGGGGCTTGAAGACAACCAAGGGTTATTTCTGGCTTATGTCTATGTGTCCAGCAAGGAGCTATGTTCCAGGGCATTCTTAACTCAGACCTCACACTGCTGGAGCCGCCTGATCTCAAATATTTCCCACAGTCATCATGGCACAGGGAAGGGATGATTAGACCAGCAATTACAGGCTCCGGACCGGACGTCACTTCTATTCATGGCTTATTGGCCAGAACTAGTCACATGGCCCTGACTTGGGGCCAGCAAGTGCTGTCTTGCCTCAGATCTGGGGTGTAGAGAGCTGGGAATATCTGGTGAGTAATATTGACAATGCCCAAGTTCCACCGTATGGGGCCTGCCAATCAAAGTTCACCTAGCAAGGGGGCAGAACACAGAACACTGAAATGAAGGAAAGAGAGCAGAGTTTCCTTCCTGGTTGAGTCACTGAGAACTGTACATGTATCTCGCAGCACCTTGGGGCTAAAGGAAACCCTTACTTTGGGGTGTGGTCCCCGAAGACACTCTGCTCAAACTGCAAGTGGCAGCAGCAGATGTTGGAAGCACAGCCCATGAATGAAGCGCTAGAGGGCCCAGAGTAATGAAGCTGGGAGCCGAGCCCAGCCTCCTGGAGCTCAGGCAGGCAGCCTTTTTCCTGCCCACAGGCTCCTGAGCCATGGCACTGTCTCCTAGGGAACATGGGTGCTTCACTGCAGCCCCAGGCTCCCTCTGGAAATAAACCTTCTACTTATAACTGTCTGACAGACAGCAGGAGCCAGGATGCCTACAGTGTCCACAGGCTTATTGGACTCGCATTTTGTTTTGGTTGCAGAGAGATGACAGGTCAGGGTGAACCCCCACAAAGGTCCAGGGGAGCGAGGCACTGTGAGCTGGATAGTGAGTGCGTGGGAGGCTGACTATGGGTCCTCTGGGACATAGAAAGTCCTCTATGAACAACGTTGAGAGCGCAGTTTGCAACCTGCTTGTTTGTTTTTAATGGCGTTGAAACATCAGCCCCCACTCTGATACCTTCAGAAAGTCACTCAGTAGCAAATAAAGTGCTGAGATTCATATAGCAGCCCCTAAATTAAAAAGAATAGAGCAGAGGCAAGAGTTCCAAAGCAGAGAAGAAGAATTTGAAGAAGTCATGCAGAATTTGAAGACTGGCCTTCTGCAGGACCTAGGATGGCCATGGGGAAAAGCAGGTTGGGAGGCAGTGAACAGGCACAGCCAGAACTCATGGAGCAGGGAAAGCCTGGCCAACACCGGCCCCATGAGATGATCCCTGCTGCCCACCTCACTGGTCTCCCTGCCTCCAGTGTCACCCCAACCACTCACACTTCTGTGCTGTCCCAGAGGAGTCTTTGTAAATTTTGTATACTGTGCTACTCCTGCCCTATTGAAAAGGATTGTCTTCACCCCAAGGTCAAATTCAACCTCTGAAATGGTAGCATTTGAGGTCCCAGCCTACTTCATCAAGTTCACCTCCTGCTGGATCCTACCCTATCTCAAGCACATGCTCTGCAACCCCCACATAGCTCACAGGACTGGCACCTTTTCAGAATACATTCATGCCCTTCAAACCTCTGAGCTTTTGCTCAAACTGACCCTGAGCCTCTCCTTCCTCCACTACTTAACCGGGAAAGCTTGTTAGTTGCAACAGAAATGAATTCTGGCAACTTTAAGCAGTAAAGGTATGCAGGATAGAATATATATGGGTGACTCTCAAGATCTCCGGGAAGGCCAGAGATCCAGGCTGAGACTACAGGGATAGGCTCCACACCCACCTCACACCACTGGACATCCTGTGGACACGTCACTGCCCTGATGCTGAGACACAACATCAGGCACCTCCCATGCTGCCCACGCGGCTATTACACACCTCTGTGGGACTCTGCCTTGGCCCCTGGGAGGGCTGGCTGCATTAAACAACAGCCACCTATGTCCTCAGAAAGCTTTCTGAACTCAGGAGTCATAAAATCTATATGCATGTCCCTCCTTACCCCTGCACGGCCCCTCCTCTGTTCAGCAGACCACCACAGCTCAGTCCGTTTCCTCTCTAGAATCATCATGGGAATACCAGTCTAGAGCCTGGCCCCTACCAGGCACTGTCTCATGTAATTCTCACGGCATTCCTGTAATGAGGTTCTGTTGTCCTCATGTCACACACAAGGAAAGAGGCTCCAAGAAGAGAGATAATCACTCCTGGTTATGGGGCCAGGACTCACCCCAGCCAGACCTGTCTCCAAAGGCCACAATCCTCCTGATATGTTGTACAGGGGAACCCAGGCTTTAGACATCAGGCAGGCTTGTTTGAACCCTGGCTTCAACACCAGGCAAGTGATGTTCTCTCTCTGTCCCTTAGTCTTCTCATCTGTAAAATGGGAATAACATCTGTCTGTCTTGCAGAGCTGTTGTCTCAACTAGAGGTAATGGGGGGTAAAGAGGTAAGGACCAGCTATATAGAAGGTGCTTAATCAATATTACTCCCCTTCCCCTGGCTGACACCACCTGCTGTTCTGCCTCTTCCCATCCTTTGAATCTCTAGGATTTCAGCTGTGTTTTCAGAAAGATCCAGCATCTGCTGGGGACCGCTCAACCCTCCGAAATGAAAGGACTCCCATGAGTGTCAGTTCAGATACTTCTACTTGCCCCTGACAGAGCCTGGCTACAGAGAGGTTGTACCTAAGCCACACCCAACCACACCTGAGCTACACCCAACACCCAGAGCTAAACAGGATGTGGGAAGTAGGTGGATGAGATGGGGTGGCAGGAGAGCTATTCCCCTGGGCCTTACAGTCCAGAGTCCTCAGATTTAGATATTCTCTCCAAACAAGGCTAAACATGCAATTGCAGAGAAATATTGGCAGGAGCAAAGAAGACATTTGTCAACAGTTTTAAACTCTGTCCCATCATTACACCCCAGGGCATGCAGCACACATGAATTTATACCCATAATACATACCAATTCTTCATTAGCGTAGACGTAGCAAAATCACTCATCACACTGTACTGTGTGCATGGCAGCGAGGGAATTATTAGATTGTTCAGTGTGTCTCTTACAGACCTATTACTCTTCTGATCACCCTGTTTTAACTCCTTTCTTTTACAGAGAGGACGCATTCCTGACAAAGGCCATAGAGCTTTAGAGCTTGCCCTTTGTGTTCAAGTAAATCTTTACCAACGGTATTCCGTTTTAGGCAGAAGCGGCCAGCCAGAACCAAGCAAGCAGGATGGGAGTAGGAGTTGAGGAGAAAATGATTTTGAGAAACCCACATGCTGAAAATAATCTCCCTTTCCAGTCTGTTGATGGATCTGATGTTTCTACCCAGAGGAACAACAGTGTCCCACCTTGGCCCACTCTTAGAAGCCCCTTGAAAACTTGCTTAAAAATGCAAACGGCCTTGGCCTGTCTCTACAGATCGATTCTATAGGTTTGGCAGGATGACTGAGCACCTATATGTTTTGATGAGGTCCTTAGGGAATTTCAACAAACACCAAAGTTAA
The DNA here is from genome assembly GCF_049354715.1 of Callithrix jacchus. NCBI lineage: Eukaryota > Metazoa > Chordata > Mammalia > Primates > Cebidae > Callithrix > Callithrix jacchus. Next base: position 66,038,503 of record NC_133503.1, on the reverse strand, counting down.
AGAAGGATGGACCTAAGCTGTCTCAAAGAGACATAGAGTAAACTAGGTTGACTCGTAGTCATTCATAGAAATTATCTGAAGGCATGGGGCCCTGGAGAAGAAATTTGATTCACTCATGCATTTATTCACTCATTAGCTTTCACATTTGGTCATTCCAAACATGACGGGTTTAGAGGAGGGACGTGGTCAGGGCTATAATAATCAGATGGGCTGGGTTATGCTGCAGTCACACTCCAAATCTCAGTGGCTTAAAACAAAAGGCCTCTTTCTTACTTATGCTACATGTCGGGTTATCTGGGGCCTCTGCTCCATGTCCCCTCACTCTGAGGCCCAGGACGATGGATTAGCCATCCTCTCCAATTGTTCTGGTTACCACAGCAGGTGGAAAGAGAGCTCTGGAAGGCCTCATGTTGGTATGAAAATGGCCTGGCCCAGAAATCCTTTCTGCTCACAACTCTTTGGCCAGAACTAGTTACGTGGCCCCAACTAACCCTTAGGGTGTTGGTTCTTGAGTGTGGAACCTCCATGCAGGAAGAAGGAAGGATGCTACAGCAGGAAGGAGTGGTGCTACTATCAGCAATGCAAAGTTTTCCCAGAAACCCTCAGTTTTTCTCTCCTCAACCAGAACTGGGCCCTATGGTCACTCTTAGCAACAAGGAAATCACAGATGTATATACTTTAGCCAGACGTGCTGCAGCCCCAAACACAATTGGGTCCTGTTTACAAACTAGGGCAAATGGATGTTAGGTAGGCAATTAGAAGTAACTGGGGGCAGAGGGAGTAACAAAGGTAGAGGATGGACCCAGACCCAGCAGCAGTAGCATGTAGGACTTGGCCATGAACTTGGCTTCACTGAGTCTACCAATTTAGAGACTGGCTGAGCCAATCCCTACGTCTTCATAAGATTGAAACTATCAAAGTAATACATTTATTAGTGTTAACTCTAGATACACATTAAGATTTCTGCCCAATAATGGACTACAATAAAATACAACAAGCTGCTGTATCAAGGCCACATTATTAGTTATTAGCTATTGAGGGCCTACTGTGCATCAGGTTCTCCACACATACTGTCTTCTAATTTTTGTGACAGCTCTGCAAGTTAGGTATTACTATCCCCACTTTACAGATGAGCAAATGGACACACAGACTAGCTAATGGATTGCCCTAGGTCACACAGCCAATAAACAGAGGTGCTGGATCCAAACCTAAACCAAACTCCAAATGTCTCACCTTTTTCTCTGTATTATGTCAGGTTGCCTCTTTCACTATACATCCTTTAGCGATAATAACGTGACATGACAATGTGTTAAATCTGTGACATGAAATCTTGTCCAAGATGTGTATTTGGTTGGAGAGACCGTAGTAGTGTTGCTTGGTGCTAGGGATCTCTGTTTCTTAAAGCCCTGTTTCTTTTGAATGTGTATCGGATCCAATCTATCATTAGAAATGCTGGAAAACATCAAAGGGAAACAAACGATGAAAAGAAGCAGGGATCAGATGGTGCAGATGTAGCCAAAATACTATAGATAGGCAATGTCAAGAAACTCTGGATGCTGTTAATTAAGAAATGAACAGTTGTCCTGACTAAGAATTGGCAAGACTCCTTGGATGAATATACAGAGGCAAGAAGGAAAAGACACACCTCATCATCACAAATAAAGACCAATAACTGCTCTACCTCAAGCAGGTATGGGGTCTAAATGCAGCCCTGGACTCAGTCTTAGAGCTCTGGATGCTCTTGTTGCAGGACTAGGATCTTCGATTAGAAGGTTGGAAGGTTACCAAGACAACTCCCAGATCATCTAAACTTGGGCCTGCTCCAAGCCCCGACTCTTAGTCCAGTTTAGTCATATGTTATGGACAGAACCCTAGATTGACCCCTCTGAATATTGACTATATTCTGACATTTGGTCCAGGGTAGTATCAAAAGTCTTAAATGGCCTTATCCCATACCTAGAAGAGTAAATTTCCCATTCACTCATCCTTTTTTTTTTTTTTTTTCATTCATCCATCATGTATTTGTGGAGAGCCTGATGTCCCAGGCACATTTTTGGTGCTAGGGATCCAATGATGAATGTAACAGACAATCCCTACCTTTGTGGAATTTAGAGGCTAAGAGGAGAAATAGAAGTTAATTAAGTAACCTCCTGACCCAAATGTAAATTGGTGACCATGTTATTAAACATTTGCTAAAGACCAGGACTTGTGCTAAAATGGGTTGCCGAAATGGTACTTAAGCCTCTCCACTGTCCTGGAGAAACTAAGGTTCAGAGGGCTGATACAACTTTGCCAGCTGGGATTCCAATCCAGTGTCACCTGATGCAAAAAGTCCATGCATTTGACTACTTTCTCATGTCTCCCGCGGCAAACTATAGATCTCATTTCTTTTCTTGTCTTTTCTTTTCTTTTTGAGACAGAGTTTCACTGTTGTTACCCAGACTGGAGTGCAATGGCACGATCTCAGCTCACTGCAACGTCCGCCTTCTGGGTTCAAGCAATTCTCCTGCCAAAGCCTACCGAGTAGTTGGGATTACAGGTGCGCACCACCATGCCCAGCTAATTTTTGTATTTTTAGTAAAGACGGGGTTTCACCTTGTTGACCAGGATGGTCTCGATCTCTTGACCTCATGATCCACCTGCCTCGGCCTCCCAAAGTTCTGGTATTATAAGCGTGAGCCACCGTGCCCAGCCAGATCTCATTTCTTTTCCACTTTGGGTGAAGTCTACATTTGGGCTTGTAGAGGTTCCACTTTTTTATCTAGCCTTTGACAAAAAATATTCCAGCACCTAATGTGTAATTCTTTGGGGTCGGGCAACTTGTTACTGGCAAGTTTTAACACTGAGAAGCAACAACAATTTTCTACATAAATGATACCTGAAAACAAGATTACTACCTAGGCCAAAGTTAAAACAATATTCTGCACAAACATTTCTGAATGTTTTGGATTATTAGTACAGCAATGGCGCTCTCTGATGACTGCTGGTGTGTATTACATGTGTCTTGACTGGGGAAGAATACATTCTGGATGTGCCGGAGGCCTCCTATTCTACAGTTTGGATAAATAATAAGCCTTGCTTCGGCTTGATCACCTTCATTCCTCAACCCCTTCCTCTTTTATCCCTCACCATTTACATAAATTCCAGAGGGAAGGTCATGGATATAGAATGCAGCATCTTCCAAACATTCAGAGACCTAGCAACCAGGACAAAGGTCCCCATGACACACAGTGAAATTGTCACAGTGTGAACCATATGCAGACAATCTCCAGAATCACTTACTCATTAAGTCGTGACAGGACAGATTCATCTATCATCTCATGCTAGAATGCTCCTTCTTTTTTGAAGATAATGGCTATACATAATCCTACCCACGCACTCTGTGACACTATCCCACACCTTTAGGAAACAGGAATTTATATGTTCACTTTGAGCTAAGAACTACTATGCTAAGAACTGGAGACACAGTGGTGAACAAGTCATGGTCCCCATTCTAAATCTGACACTATCAGGGGACACAGGTGGCCAAATGGTCTGTAAATTATTCACTTCCAATTATAATAATTGCTACAAAAAATGAGGCTTTGAGCATCTGTAGCATGGAGGAAAGATCTCATTGGATCTAGGAGTCAGAAGAATTTTCCCTGAGGAAGGAGAGTAAGATGTGGTGTGCCAAAAATGGAGAATGGGCTAGTCAGAGTGATCAGGGGCTTGGAGAAAAAAGGACCTGGAGCTGAGATAGCCTGAACTGGGCTTCTCCTGGGGCTAAATGTGAGTGATCAGTGTGGAGTCAACCAGTAGGAACAGACATTAGGTAATCTCAAGGATGGTGAGCTATTAAGAGAGAGTATTCATCATTAACTGACCCATTGTGAATGATTGAGCTGGTGTTAGAGGAGGAGTATAATCTAACACCTGAATATTTCTTTTGAGGGTTAATTTAAACTCTCTTGGCCAGCATGGTGGCTCACACCTGTAATTCCAGCACTTTGGTAGGTCCGGGTGGGTGGATTTGAGGTCAGAAGTTTTAGACTAGCCTGGCGAATATGATGAAACCCGTCTCTGATAAAAATACAAAAATTAGCCAGGTGTTGTGGTGCACACCAGTAATCTCAGCTGCTTGGGAGGCCCAAGCAGGAGACTTGCTTGAACCCAGGAGGCGGAGGGTGCAGTGAGCTGAGATTGCACCACTGAACTCCAGCCTGGGGGATAGAGTGAAACCCCATCTCAAAAAAAAATTTAAACTCTCTTAAGTTCTAAATGTTGGTGTGGAGAACATCCTGGATCTCTACCAATTCTGCATCTCCCCAGGAACCAAGGACATTGCAGAATTTGCTATTTACGTTCCCTCTATTCCCTCTATGTGTAAGATGAGGAAATAACAATAGCAGACATAATTGCTGAGGTTGGGAGCAATTATGGGAGCAATATGGGAGCAGGAGCTGAGCTAACAATAGGCAAAAGATGAAGGAAAGAGAGGATAATGGTGGCAGCTATGGGAGGTGAAACATGCAAGATATAGATCCTCAAAACCTGGGTTCAAATCCTACTCTTCTACCTCTGGGTATGTGATTAGGTTAACAAATTTTCTTCTGCCTCAATTTCTACATCTGTAAATAGCAATAACAGAAGTATGTATCTGCTATTTAGATTATTGCAAAGTAGTGTGTGTAAAGTGCATAGCATGACACCCGGCATTTTAAAATTATTCAATATTGGTGCATTATTATTGACAATAGTTAATATTTGGGAGGAAATCCACACACACACACACACACACATATATATATATATATATATACGAGAGACTTTTTTTTTTTTTTTTTTTGGAGACAGAGTTTCCCTCTTGTTTACCCAGGCTGGAGTGCAATGGCGCGATCTCGGCTCACCGCAACTTCCGCCTTCTGGGTTCAGGCAATTATCCTGCCTCAGCCTCCTGAGTGGCTGGGATTACAGGCACGCGCCACCATGCCCAGCTAATTTTTTGTATTTTTAGTAGAGACGGGGTTTCACCATGTTGACCAGGATGGTCTCGATCTCTTGACCTCGTAAGTGGGAGTGCATGCGAAAAGCACGGATTCCTAGGTTTCGACCCATAAATACTGGATCAAAATCTTTAAGATATCATCCTGGTTATCTATACTTTTAATCAGCTCCACAGATGACTGATAAAATCATGCGCTGCTGGGATGTGTTGATGAATGGGGTCTGCAGAGTGGGCGGGGAAGGCCCGGCGATTTGCCGCGCTCACGAGGCCTGCGCCTACAATTCCCATACTGCCCTCGCGAAATCGCGGCGAGCAACCCGAGGCCTGCCGGAAGTTGTAGTTTCCTTTGGCCAGGGTGCTGCCTATAAGGAATACCGGCGATGGCTAGAGAAAACTTCCCGCCCCACAATGCAAAGGTCAACGATGACGCCATCTGGGGCGCGCCTGGAATCGAGCAGGCAGTTTCTGCCGCGTCTACCACAACCTCTGCAGCCTCCGAGCTGGCCGTCACCCCCGCCGCCCCCACCACCGCCCCCGCCGTCATCGCCGCCGCCGCCGCCGCCGCCACCACCACCACCGTCATCTCCGCCGCTGCCTCCTAGGGGCCCGCCCCCTTCGCCGCCTCTACACATTCTAGACCTTCTGTCCTGGAGAATAAGCTATAGTCGGTCTGCCTTGTGGGCCCGGGGCGCAGCCATGGCGGACGGCGGCGGCGGCGGGGGAACGGGCGCGGTGGGCGGCGGCGGAGCTGGCCAGGCCTCTGCCGGGGCAGCAACGGGCGCTACTGGGGCCAGCGGAGGCGGTGGCCCCATCAACCCCGCCTCGCTGCCTCCCGGCGACCCGCAGCTCATCGCTCTCATCGTGGAGCAGCTCAAGAGCCGGGGCCTCTTTGACAGCTTCCGCCGGGACTGCCTGGCCGACGTGGACACAAAGGTAGCTGAGGCCGCCTGGGCTGAGGGGAGCGGGGCTGCGCTTGAGGCTGCCGGGTTGCAGCTTTGATTTTCGAAAGCCGAGAGCAAAATAAAAGATTGCTTTAAAAAATCTCAGCAGTGAGGTCCTACTCCGCTTGGGGCAGTACGGAGACCTTTCTGAGCGATGCACACGTGGGTTTCCTGCCTCGTTATTTACTACTAGCTGTGATTTTAACCATTCGCTTTTCCAAACTTGGGGTTTCAATGTGGGTTTTAGAGCCTAGACTCTATCATTCCCAAGATGGAACTCCTCAGGGCCCCTTAATAACGAACTTCGCAACCAAGTAGATAAGCAAAAGTGCTTTAGAATTTCCATCTGTTCCGTACTCACCACTGAGAAGCTAACATTAAACAATGATTTGAACACACAGTCATCACCATTTTATAGCCATCTATTCCTTTTTTCTAGCTGTGTTTTGCAGACTTTAGTGCGCCGTTGAATTGAGGTAAACTGTAGAAAGAGCACGCTTATTCTGCACTTCATCATTGATTAAAGGGGATTTGGAGCCTAGATCCTAATGCCATAGTCGGTCCCATCGGTAAAACGCTTTCATTTTACCTGCCAGGGTGGTTTGGATTCAATGAAATAATGGGTGCTAAGTGTCAGACATACAGTAGTCGCTGGAATGTTAAGTTTCTCCCTTTTCGAAACTCCACGACTGTGGTTTTAGGTTAAGGAGACTTGTCACTGACTGGACTCCTACAGGGTAGAGATTTCTCCTACCAGAGCTGTCATGGAAACATTTTGCTTACCTCACAGCAAGACCGAGCTTAGAATTAGACCTTGGGCCGGGCACGGTGGCTCAAGCCTGTAATCCCAGCACTTTGGGAGGCCGAGTCTGGTGGATCACGAGGTCAACAGATCGAGACCATCCTGGTCGACATGGTGAAACCCCGTCTCTACTAACAATACAAAAAATTAGCCGGGCATGGTGGCGCGTGCCTGTAATCCCAGCTACTCAGGAGGCTGAGGCGGGAGAATTGCCTGAACCCAGGAGGCGGAGGTTGCGGTGAGCCGAGATCGCGCCATTGCACTCCAGCCTGGGTAACAAGAGCGAAACTCCGTCTCAAAAAAAAAAGAATTAGACCTTAAGATAGGATAAAACCTCGTCTGTTTATTCGTTGAACGTTTATTGGCCTACAGTTGCCAAGCTATATGAGTACAGGAGCAAGTAAGTCACTACTCGGCCCTCAAAGCTTAGAGTCTGGGGTAGAAAACTGACATGTAAACCGGGTAGTAAATCATATGTAGAGAGAGAGAGAGTGGTATACACTGTTACTTCTCCAAAATGAAAAGCCCAACTCGAAATGGCCTTGAAACAAAGTAATTTGTTCAATGCATACACATCCCAGATATGTATTGACAGCTTTCACCCTAGGACAAGTTCTCATTCAGATTTCTTATATTCCATTTGGTTTTGTGTGGCTTAATCAATGTGTGCCTGTGATTTTAAAACAAAAACGATTTTTGTTAGCCCACCCCATCCAAGGCTTTGCTTTCTGTGGTTTCATTTGCCCAGTTGTTGCAATATGGAAGTATTTGTGTTCAGGTAGCCCTTATTTTACTTCATAGTGGTCCCCAGAGAAATTCATGCGTAGTGTATATAGGGTTTAGTACTACCTGAGATTTCAGATACCCACTGGGGGTCTTGGAATGTATTCCCTGAGAGGGAATGTAGTACTATTTTGAGCGGACCAGTAGTGGTTGGAACCTTCCCATGTGCAGCTCCTTAGCTGTTCCTTCTGGGAATTACAGGTTTTAATTCTTGAAAATAGTGTTTTTTCAAGCATATCTTATCTGAGACCTTGTTGCTGTAGTCAAGTGGTTCTCAGAGTGTGGTGCTTGGATTAGCAACATCAGCATCACCTGAGAACTTGTTAGAAACGCACATTTTGGGCCCCACTCCAGACTGCTGAAGTATTTAGGGGAAATAGAACAGATGTCTATAATTTACTTTGCAGTGTATCCCAAAACAAATAGAATAAACTGAAAAGTGAACAGATGATGGGGTGGGTAGTAACACTAAAACGTTATGGGTGGGCTCATGAGTTTCTTTGACTTCATGAACTGAGATTATTCTGTATCACCTGGGTTTGTTACATGTTTTGGTAGTGATGTTCACTGTCCTTTGTCCTTTTTCAGTAAAAAGTTGGTATCATCTCAAACCAGATGAGTTATTTTTAGTAGAAGGTATGGTATCAGGATTTATGCTTACAGGGGACAAAAATCATCTTGCTTTAAGCAAAGGGGAGAATCCGTTGTCTCATGGAATCCATGGAAGGATTGAACAAACTCTGCCAGAGGATAGGCATGCATTTGGAACCAGATATTCCCCGCTTGTTCTATGTCTTCTCTGTTGCTTCAGAGTGGAGTCATCCATTTGGTTACTATTATCTCTTGATTACATCTTACAACTTCTTCCTCTCAAGACAGACGGTCAGATCCAATTTTGGAAATCCCAGGAAATGTCTGCATTGTCTTAGCATGGCTCAGGCACCCTCTGCCCTACCCTTGTGAAGAGAGGAAGACATTTACTAGGAAGAAGGCGTTACTAAGCAGATGGCACATGGTATCTGTGAATTTTAGTCCTCTGCCCCCATCTCCTTGCCTTTCTCTTTTCCAGGTTTAGTGGAGCCTTTGAGTTTGCTCTCTCAGCCTTTCAGAAGAGTCCACTCATGGAATTGAGGCCTCCTGGTTCCTTTGTCAACTTCATTTCACTGCCTGTTAGCAAACTTTACCACAGTAATGCTGCATAACAAACTGAATCTCAGCAGCTTAAAACCAGCGCTTATTCACATGCTCATGGGGTGGCAGGTCAACCAAAGTTCAGCTGAGCTAGGAAGGCTCAGCTGGTGGCTCGGCTGCAGGCTACCCAGTTGTGGGTCCAGGCTGTGAATTGACATCAGGCCTGCTGCACGTAGTTACTTGAAAAGTAGATGGAATTATATAACTAAAGCACTTGGCATTGTGCCCACCCACCATAAAGTGGGTACTTGTGTTAACCATTAATTCATGGCTGCCAGGCTGCATGGTGATCTTCATGCTCAGTGAAAGTGGATTTAGACTTGACAATAATGTTTCTGTGAAAAGCAATGTTCTGAGTGACTTAAGTTCAAAACTTTGGTGATATAACTTATGACCTTGCCTCCTCTTTTTAACGTTTTAGCCAGCTTACCAAAACCTGAGGCAGAAAGTGGATAATTTTGTGTCAACACATCTGGACAAGCAGGAATGGAATCCTACGATGAACAAAAACCAGTTGCGAAATGGTCTGAGGCAGAGTGTGGTTCAGTAAGTAAGCAGAATGTAAAGCTTTTGAAAAGACGGTAATCACAAGTGTGATGCCCAAGAAGGTTGATATCTCTGTTTAGTCAAGGTTGAAGGGACGTTATATCAGTATCACTTAGGAGTTGCAGCAGTCTGCTCCTTTATTACATTTAAGGTTAAAGTAAGCAAAGTACTTTCAATTTCAATTGAAATTGAAATTCCAGGTTCTACAGCCTGTGTAGGTCTCCTGTGTGCACATCTCTACTGGGTGCATTGAAAGACATTCCAAACTGTGAGACATGTTCCCTGCTTTCTGAAGTTTCAGTGTCGTCTGAACATAAACGTGAGTTCTATACCAAGATATCAGGGCAAGAGGAGTTGGGTCTTTATTCTCACAGGTGAATGTGAGTTAAATAAATTCTTTGAGTCCACCGGGGCTTCCACCTCTAAAGTGTAATGGTGGCAGCTTTCAGGAAGGCATGGTCTTAATAACATGTTGTTACTTCACAGTAGCAAACTGAACCTTAGTTAATAAAGGTGCTATTGATAGCTTATCTGAGTGATTTTTCACTGTCACTGGGCACAAAAGTGGACGAGGGTCATGGAATCTGGTCATAACATTCATGAGCTAAATGGGAGAACACATTAGTGATTGCCTGGGGTTAGGGATGGGAGGATGAGTGTGAGTGTGGCTTGAAAGTGGTAGCACAAGGGAACTTGCGATAGTATAGTCGATGGTGCAGTCAAGTATCTGAATTGCTTACGTGGAACAACTCATGGTAAAGTTGCACAGAGTTACACACACAAATGAGTGCATGTGTAACTGAAGTCTCCGTACAGTCTGGATTGGACCAGTGTCATTTTCCTGGTTTTGATATGGCACTGTAGTTATGCAAGGTGCTAACATTAGAGGTGGCTGGGTGAAGGATGTGTGTGAAACTTCCTGCACACTTCTTTGCAACTTCCTGTGAATCTGCAGTGATTTTAAGATTTTTAAAGTTTTTAAAAGAAGTATTACTAGCATGCTAGTAGTTTCAATATGGCTTAATGCTGGGAAGAAGCCTGATATCCGAAGATGCCCAGTGCCTTATCATTCTGGAGTCAGCACTGAGTGCCTTTCCCTTTTTCCAGAGAGCAGACTGGTGGCACCAGGCTCTTTCAAAAAGAAAGGGACAGTAGCTGCCCCTTACTGAACAAGTCTTTATTACATGTCTGGCACTGGTCTTTACATATATCACTCATCCTCATGCATAGCCTGTTTCACAGCTGAAGTTAGTTGTGTTTACCCTGTCTTTTAAAGGACTGGCCAGCATATTGAGTAAATCAAAACACTGAACATTTTGAAATATTTGGAAAGTTGCCATAATTGTGTGAAGGCTGTTTACATTGCTGTTAATTTCCATAATGAGCATGGGTGTCATTCTAGGGGCATGCATGTTCTTTTTGCATTTCTTTAGTAGGAACTGTAATACTGAAAAGTGCACAGAAGTACTGTCAAATAATTAGAACATCCCTTGATCACCACCCAGGCTGAGAAATGAACTCACACCCTCTAAAATGGCCTAGCCGCGGACATACCTTCCCCCACTCAAAAGTCTCCTGACTTTTATGCTAATCATTTCTTTACTTCTCTTCATAGTTTTTACCACCTCTGTGAAGTTTTTTTTCCTGCTTTTTGATTTGACTTAGAATGTATTAACCCTGAAAACATGAACTTGGCTTTAATACTGGGACATTTCTCCACAATTCTTGCTAGCATTTTGATTTTAAGGCAAAATCTACTGGAGTTTTGAAACGCAGACTTTCTGCTTGCCCCAGGATGCTCTCCCCATATGGACACTGCAGGCCTTCAGAGCATTGGCTCACTGGCCTGGCTGTTCTGGTCCAGATGCTGTAAGCCAGTGCCACCGCCTGGAAGGTTTAACAGGAAGTCAGCCTCTATTAGTGAACTGAATTATGATGAATACCTCTTTTAACTATACAATATTTGTTCATTCCATCTTCTACTTTAGGCTCCCGACAAGATTTTTATGTTCTCCTCAAAAGCTCTAAAACTCTCCAGGAAAGTGAGCTGCACCCTCTTGGTTCTTTGTTTTCCCTGATCAGGAATCTTGGTCAGTTTGGGATGCTTTAACAAAGTGCCATAGACTAGGTGGCTTGGAAACCACGGAAATTTACTTCTCGTCATTCTGGAGGCTAGAAGTCCAAGACCAAGATGCCAGCATTGTCAGGTTTAGGTGATGGCCTTCTTCCAGGCTGCAGTCTGCTACTTGTTCTTCTCATGTGGTGGAAAGAGCTAGCTAAGTTTCTGGGGTCCTTTTTGTAAAGGCATAAATTGCATTCATGAAGGCTCTGCCCTCATGACCCAATCCCCTCCCAAAGGCCCTACCTCCAAATGCCGTCACATTAAAGATCAGATTTCAACATAGGAAGTTGGGGGGCATTCAGTTCATAATGTCAGTCTTTTACATCTAATAAAGACCCCTGTGAATCCGACTCAGAAAGGTTTGATTGAAGTTGGAAAGGTATTGGCTTGTGACTGAGGAGAGGTGGCTTTGCTTTGTAACTGACCCATAGCCTCTTGCTAACTTTGCTGTACTGAACAATGCTCATTGCTTAGGGTGGATACTGTGTAATTCCTGGTCTACCTGAAAATGTGCCCTTCAGTGCTCTAATGGTGGTGTGTTTACATCTAGGCTTCCTGTTGATAAGCTATTAGTTACCATTGAATCCAGGAAGCACTTTACACATTAATAATCTTTCCCAGTTCAGGGCCTGTTTCTCGTCTTTGTCATGATGTACATTTACTCATGTTTTTCCTTTGCTATACCCTGACAGACCATTTGTCCGGTTGCTGTCCAGCCTATTTTTACCCAAAGGCTTAAATGGCCACAGAATTCTCAAGTCTACAGGAAAATAACTAAAACCTGCCCACATGCTTGTGATGGTATTGGAATATTTCAATCCTTTGAGAACACTTCACTTCGAACCTTATGGGCTGTTTTCCAGACTGTCCAAATATGATCTGTTTCCTGTCACCATCGTTTCCAGTACCCCATCCTAAGTGTTTGAATATAGACGTTGATATGCTTTGATTTTTGCTCTACTTCAGAATGGATTGGGGTTGTAATTTAACCCTCTATTGTTGTACTGGCCCAATCATAGAAAGTCAACACCAAGACAAAAGTATGCCAAATTGCAGGGTCTTTATTGCCGGCGGCCACAGAGGACTCACGTCTCTCCAACCCGTGGCCCCGAAAGGAGGGTGTCAAGACCTTTTATACCTGTAAAACCACCTCAGGAGTGAGGGGCAGGGGCAGGGGTGGGGATGAGGGGCTTCATATGTTCTGAGGGCCAGTGGATTCTGTAAATCACCTCCTGGGCGGAGATGTGGGTGAGGGGCTCCGGACATTCCAGTGGATTCCTGGGCGAAGATGAGGGTGAGGGGCTCTGGACTCTCCGAGGGCCAGGGGACTTTTTGACATTCTGATTGTTACTTAAGTTGTTCACAAAAGTCAAGATTAGCATTTGTTTACACATTATCTGGGTAGGGTGGAAATTACAGTCCTTAATTACTTACTTACATTTGGGTTATAGAGAGCAGTTCCAACAGAAAGCTGAGGTATGGTTGAGGTATGCAGTTTTACGGGGCTTTTACCATATCACACTAGGAGCTTGGAACTCATTTGTTTCTTGTCTGTTTATTGTTTGCCTCCAAGTTGCCGATTATGTGTAACAGGTAGCAGCCACAGCTGAAGGCCATGGTGAATTGCTGGTGGTGTAAATATCCCCAGCCTCAACTGATCTGCCTTGTTTAAGATTTGAGGATTAGTAAACAGGTTGCTGCTGAAGCTGCTTCTACTTAGGCTATTAAGAGAATGAATGTTGAAGGAAATGGAGTCAAATTCTAGGCTCACTGGGTTTGACAGTACGATGAAGGTTTTCAGTGCCACACGTATCAAGTTCTTTCTTGTCATCCTGTCATTTGCTTCTTGTCTTTGGAGCAGCCCACTTAGGTTAGGTTTGTTTGGTTCCTTTGTACAAGGATGGGTGAATTTGGTTGAGATTGTGCATTAGGAATAACAGCTGGTGGTTGAGAATTGTCTCTCAGAAGTGAAAATAATAGCTTGAGCTCTATGTGGTAAGTGGATTGCCCTCTAAAAGAACTCCCTAGAAGGGCTATAGCTTTGAAGGTGGGCGTTTATTGGGCTCCCACATGATATTTATTGAAGCTGAAGATAATCCTGAAGGAACTAAATAACAGAATGATCTGTTTGTCTCCACAAGGTCAGGGATGTTGGAAGCTGGAGTAGACAGGATTATTTCTCAGGTGGTAGATCCAAAACTAAACCACATCTTCAGGCCACAAATAGAACGAGCAATTCATGAGTTCCTGGCAGCCCAGAAAAAAGCAGCTGTGCCAGCACCCCCTCCAGAGCCCGACGGCCAGGACCCACCAGCTCCATCCCAGGACACTTCCTAAGGTCCAGTATCCTGTCTTTTGTCCAGGAGCATGCATTTCTGTCATGTAGATATGTAAAATGGATAGGAATGGGGTAAGCCATAATTGAGGATCATGTAGAAAGTATTTACTGCAGATGGTCTTCTACTGTTATGAGTCATTTTTTACTGATAACTAATTAGTAGCATTTTCATGTGTCGGTGACTGATTTTCTGTTCCACTAGAGCTAAACATGTAAGCTCTGAATACATGCTTCATTAGAAACCAGCTGAGATGATTGGTGTGTATAAGGGAGATTCAAATGAAAGTCTTATTTTTCTGAAATGCTTAAAGAAGTCTCTCCCCTGGACGTGAGTTAACTTGGGCTTGCAGTTTCATATAAAATCAAGCAGTGCCTTCTGAAGTGGTATTCTAAATGGGATTCAGAGTCTGCTTTGAGTGCGACTGGATTTCCATGGAGTTAGAAGGAGTTTGTTTACCACCATCGATTAACGTGGGATTCTTCTGTTAGTAACACTCCCCCTTTTTTCAGTTAAATTTGGAATTACATGTAATTTTAAACAGCTGTAGATGTACAAAAGATTTTGGGAGACAGTATGAGCAGTGATAGTTAACAGTGGACTCTTAGCCATTGTTGCTGACCATTGGGTTATATTTTATCCCTTCATTCTGATGTTGGTGTTCTCTTTTAAGGCTCTTTGAGATGTCTGTTATTCTTAGTAAGTGAGGTGAATTCACTAGGGCGTTTTGAGCGTCAGTGATGAACAATGCAAGAACATCAGGATTGTCTTTGTGCCTTGAGTCCAATGTGGAGTGTACAACATGCATTTTAAGTCTTTCTTTTTAATTGTAAATTCCTTTAGGAACATAAAAGTAAGTGAATATAGTCTCTTATCAATAAATAACATTTTGATATTATCTTTCCTTTTTAGAATATGCCTGTCACCTTTTGAAAGCTCAATTTTTGGTGAAGAAATGGATTCGCTTACATAAGAGAGCAACTTCGGACTGAAGATAGGCCAAGGTTGTCACTGGTCTAAAGATTTCAACCTTGACTATGGGCAGTAAACAGATTGAAAGGGGAGCAAGTTCAGCAGCAGGAAAGTTGACCAAGTCACCCCCTGCATTGTGCTGCCATTTGGTCCCCTGTCCAGGGGTGTGACACCAAGTAGACACTACAGAGAGAGAAACACTACAGCAACCCAAGGTTGTCCTGAAACAGACTTTACTTGAACATGGAGACTGCACATGGACTTTAGGGTTTGTGCTCTGGGATAAACGAAAACTACAGTGAGAGAACATAACCAATCCCAAAGACAGTTTGAAAGAACAGTGACAGTAAAGGTTAACTGGGGGTGCTATTTGACAGTGCTTATTTGTTATTGTCTCTCAGAGTTCCAAACTAGATTGTACAAGTCAGTAGCATCAGGTGGCTTTAAAGTTGTGACCTTCTTGTACATGAATCTTCTAGCCAGTTTCCTTTCCTTTGTAATAGGTAACAAAACATGAAATCCTAGAATGTGTGAAAAGCTCAGACATGAGGTATAAGGAAACTCATTTGCAGGCTCTCTGTCCGGAGCTGCTTCCTGTCCTGCAGGGGCTAGTGAGTCTTACGTATGTTTACTTTATTCTCACATTTGTGTTTTTTTAGGAAAGTTGTCGGTTAATGGCTTATCTTTCATAATAAAATCATTTGATACTCTTACTCTGAAGCTTCAACTGAACCTTAGACCTCAGGTCTGTAAAGGGCAACTTTTGTCCTCTGTCTCTATGCCATGTCTGTGCACCGCGCATGATCTACTGGCAGTGAAGGTTGGTACATATAACTTGGAACTATTCTCTCCGAAACTAGTAGGTGTAGCTGTTTCTCTCCTCCCTGAGCCATTACTGACACTGGTCTTTAGTTGAGGTAGTCCATGGTGTGTGTCAGTGTTTCTCAACCTTAAGTGTGCAGAAGTAGCGCCTGGGGATCTTGGGAAAATGCATATTCTGATTCAGAAGTTCTGGGGTGGGACTTAAGAGCGAGTGTTTCTGACAAGCTGCCAGGTGATGCTGATGCTGCCAGGCCTCTGAACATAACTCTGTAATAAGCCTTGGATTAATATAGCCAAGATTATGTCGTACTAAGAGTCTTGGTTCTTGGTTGAGTCTACTACTGTATATTGCTACTAATCTAATCATATTTAACCAGTTCAGTTGGTTCCCTGTTAAGACAAATGCTCCACTTCTACCTTTACCATAAATACCCCTAAATTAGGATTGCATTGTCATATTCAGCAAGATGTTTGGTAGCATGTGCCCTCATTTTAAAGCAAGCTGGCCACACGCATAAGGCAGATGGCAGTCATAACTGAAATGTCTCTTCCCACCTAGTAGGTACAGTTCCATTTCAAGCTGCCTTCACAGTTGCAGGAGTCAACAAAGTTCTTAGCCCCAGAGAATGGGCCCTCCAGTCCTCTCTACTACTAGGCAGACATGGAGTGGCCAGAATTACAAGTCTGTGCTTGCAGAAAAGCTGCTCAGACTAGCTGGAGTGTCCTCTTCAGGACCACATAGCTCTAATGGGAAGCTCCTTTCCTGTGAGGCACTCTTCTGGAGGGAGGTCTCTGCACAGCTACTTTCTGTTGAGCCAGCATCTTGCCTATCCCACACTGACCTCAACTCAGCAACAAAGAAGGCAAAAGCCCACAGAAAGCTTCACCCTTTCTGCTCCCAAATGCTCAATTAACTGCATTTTGTATATGTTTTTGGCAGACAGTTTTTGGTTCATCTCAGATCTCTTACTTTGCTTTTTTCATTACTAGAGATGGCTTGACCAGTTGATGAGAAACACCCTCATTTTCACAAAATGTTAAATGTGCCAAATACCAGAGTTTCTATTTTTTTTTAAATCATTGTGTTATATCTACCAAGAGTCATCTAGATTAGAGATTATTTCATTTGAAAAAAATGGAGCAGAACATGAGATTAGAGAAATAACTGGGCACATCACTGCTGTTGTGTGGACAGTGGACTTTTTGACTCTTAGCTGAGCATCACTGAAAGGGGAGACGTGCCTATGTTGCCTTGGGTAACCATATTCAGATTGGCATACACAAGTGAGTCAAGACAACAGCACTAGAAGATTAGGGGAAAGAAAGCCTCTTCCTCCTTTAGGAGCTGGTCACCAGGTCAACCTCTGCATCCTCAACCGAGTTTTCAGTTGGGTTGGTGATGCAGAAACTAGAAAAATTGTGTATGTTCTGAGATCCTGAGGAAGACAAGACCACCAAAAAATCCCACCTCTTAAACACACCCTTGCTTAATTCATTCCCATACAAGAAATTAGCTGCCACGAGCCACTTAGGCCTCTCCCTCTAGTTGGAAAAACCACTGCTATTTGCAAAAGCCCAGTGGAACACAGTGCTAATACATGAACGAATACTTCCAACACTTGTAAGCCCGATTTGCGGTCATGAGTATCTTAAGAGCCCCGTCATGTAAGGTGGGGTCAGCTGAGGCGAGAAGAAGGCTATCATTTTGAAGCCCAGTTCTTTTCCCTGGGACGGCATCTGTGATTGCTACTAGAGACCCTTGCTTCTGGGACTTTGCCAGTTACCAACTTAAATGTTTGATATTACCAACTCATAATCTCAACCCAGTCCCGATTGTTTTAACTTTTGGCTTTTAGTGACATTTGTGGCTCCTATAGCAAAATTTAAGGAATGGTTTGATCCTCTTTCCATCATTTTGCCTTATCCTCTGTTTACTCATCAGTTGGCTGGAAGGTAAAAGTGTCTATGCATTCTGTGTCACCTTTAGCATGATGAACTGAATAAGTGCTAACAGATCAATTACAGTAGTGGTTCTGAACAGATCCCCAGCGAGCAGCATCAGCATCACCCTGGGACCTGTTCGTAATGTGGCCCCCACCCCAGACTCAGAGATGTGGAGGGCCCCAGCAAGCCCTCCAGGTGGTTCTGATGCACACTAAAAATCACATGTGCTTAGGAAACATTTTAAGTCATGATTGCGAGTGTGTCCAACTGCTCCTGAAGGGCAAGACTACTATGTCATTTAAAAAATTCTCCCATTGCAAGTGCTTGGAACAAGAAGAGAATCAAATATGGGTGAGTACTAAAAGTCTACCTCAACCTTTCTGACTGCCAAATATATGGTGTATTTTCCCTACAAAGGTTCTCATGCTGCTACATGGAAGATGATCCCAAAGTACCATCTAGTCACTGCATCCAACCCAAGGTTCAGGACATCTCTACAGGAGGGACGAGGCAGCTCCTTTATTAGACCTAAGAATTAAAATGCAGGTTGCTCAATATCTCACCTGATAAGCAACAGGAATAATTAGAAAAGGGAAGCATGGGAAGCCTTGTCGTTCCTGGCCCATAGCAATTCCAAAATCCCAGTTGGCAGCTGCTGTGAGGTCACTTAACCTAGGCTGGCAGATGTTCCTTGTTTAGGCCTGGGTTCCATTCTTTAGCAGGGTCTCCCCACTCCATTGTCCTCTGGCCTCTGGCTTCACCCTCTGCTAGGATCTTTCATTTCCATTATCCTCCCTTTCCATCCTCCTTTTTGGCCACACCCAAAAGAGATATTCAATACTCCATTAGAGGTTGTGCAGCCTTCTCAATCCTCATCCCCTACAAGATTGGAGACCCAAGGAACATTTTGAGTTTTGAACAGAGACTTCTGGAACTTGGGCTTGTGAATTTGTCTTGTTTTTGTCAGAATGAGCTTCAAAAATGTAGGAATTTTACCTGATTGATTCCATTCAGTAACATGGGCCAGAAGCCACATTCAACATTTCCTTTTTTGTGACTCAGTTCTCAGATCTGATATATTTCTTCACTCTCTTACCCTCATCCTCTCTAGATTTAAACTAAGTCTAGATTTAAACCTGTGGTGCTTCTGTGCAAAAAAAAAAAAAAAAAAAAAAGCCAGACTTTTTTTTCCCCTGAGCCATTTTGTCCAGCTGGAAAGTTTGCTGGGGTGCCACATCCTTCATCTTGACACTGAGACCTTTGTCATGCCACTGTTTTCTGCATTTATTTCTTGTTTGCAGCTGAGTCAGTTTACTTATTCAACATTACAGGTCCTCGAATATCTGGACTGTCCCTCTTTAATTTCTGCTGACAAACTGGAAAACTTGTCTGCGGGCTCATTTCTTTCTTGTAAGGTCTCTCCAAATACAGGCAGCTACCCCTACCACTGGCATTCTGCTTTCCATCTCTTTCCTTACAGCCATGGCTTCATTAGGTGTGTGCCCTGCCCTGAGTTGCTGCTACCCAGTACCTACTCCTACTATTTGCATTTTTGCAGCTTGCAACTAAAAAATGCTCTGACCAACTGTCTTGTAGCATTTGTTTGATTTACACATTAAATGATCCTCCAGTTGGTAGATGTTTTCTTCAGCTGACTGATCCAGTTTGTACTTCTTGCTGTATTTAAAATTAAGCTTTTTACATGTGAATAATTGAAGAGGCACATGTAGTTAAAAAAAAAAAAAATAGACTGTATAAATATTGATATTTACCTGATTTCCCCAATGGTAACATTTTACGCAAAGGTGGTACAATATCACAACCAAGACTGCTTTATTTAAAAACTGATGGCCTCTGCCTTTATTTCTGGCTATTTACACATCAAAATGTCTTTTGTGAGTTTGCCAGTGCTACTATTGAGCCTACTTTTGTGTTAAGGTTGGTAGGAGATTTTGTTTTGATTTTGCTTTTTTGTGTAATGGTTTGTTCATGCCATATGTAATATATGGCACAAGTGTGCCAAGTAATGTGCTTCGCCATTGGACTACAGCAGTGGCTGGGACAGATGTGGCCCTTCTTCTAATAGTGGGTATATCTCACTGGTTTCTGTGAAGCAGAGGGAAATGGTGTTTGAAATGTCAAAATCCCACAGAGCAGGCAGGAAGATCAAGGGAGAAATTCATTGAATTTATCAACAAGGGCAAGAACAGTTTGAATGGAGAGCTGGGGCTACTGCAAGGTGGCAGTGGGCTGAAGGGTGTGAGAGAGGAGAGGAGGAGGGGTCCCTCTGGCAATTTGATTATTGTGAAAGCTGTCAGAGTCAAAATGGAGTCACTTATGTTAAAAAACCCATATATATAGAGTTGGGGAAGGCCATAAAAAGGGAAAGGTTCTCATGCAGGAATGCCTGATAACAAAAAACTATCACAAGACTGCAAAAACCACAGCCTTGCACAAAGGCCACTGCAGCCTTATACACAAATTCTGCGAGGACATGTGCCCGGCAACTGCCTGTCCCACCTTGGACTGACACCACCCTTGTTATTGATCCTTGTTATTGTAGCCAAGGATAGTTATCTCAATGATGTAATCCTCTCCTATTTTCTTTAAAAACCTTTTTCTTTACCTGCCCGAATGCACACAGAGTTTGCCATGGCATGCGTATTCCCATTGCAGTGTCTTGAATAATGTTATTTTCTTTTAGATAGAATGTTTAGGTTGACACTATCCATTTCTTCACTTACATAGATAAGCTTGTAGTGGGACCACATTCAAAGGGTACAGATGGGTTTAGCAGTGAGAAGTCCATCAGTGTCCTTCCAGTCTTTCAGATACCCCCTCTAGAAGCTGGTACCAGGTTCCATCCTTGTCTCCAGAGACGTCAGCGCCTGTAAGTTTTTACATATGCCTTTAGCTGGGACATGCTTCACCTCTCTGTCTCCAGTGGAAGTTCCTAGAGAGAGGATAGCAAGTCCAGACTTTGGGTGGCTGGCAGTTCTTAAAGATGGGAAGCGAGGGCACTGGGGAAAACAACAGCAGCCTTGCAGAGCTGTGGAGTCCGTGATGAGTGATGATAAGGGGAGTTCACCCACTGTGAGCGCGTGCCGTGTGCTGTCCACCCCTGCACTGCAGGGCTTCCTGCAGGCGCTCTAGCTCTGCACCACAGAGATAACGCTGTCATCCCCACTGACAAGCACTTGTCAGTGACAAGTATTAGAGCTGAGAGTCCAAGCCAGGGTCCACTTCAAAGCCTGTTCTCCCCTCCCCCAATTTTAAAAACAATTATAAGATGCACATAACAAAATTTACCTCTTAATTATTTATATGTATACAGTTCAGTGGTATTAAATACACTCACATTGCTAGCCAACCATTTACCACCATCCATCTCCAGCACTTTGTATCTTCCTAAACTAAAACTCTGTACTCTTTACACCTTAACTTCCCATCCTTCTCCCTCCAGCCTCTGGCAACAACCGTTGTGCTTCCTGTTGCCATGAGTTTGACTTCTCTAGGCACCTCCTATAAAGTGGAATCATACAGTATTTGTCTTTTGTGATTGGCTTGTTGCACTTAGCAGAATGTCCTTAAGGTTAATCCGTTTTGTGGCAAGTGTCATAATTTCCTCCCCTTTTAAGGCTGAATGTATCCCATTGTACATTTGTATCATATTTTGTAAAGCTAGTTTTTAACCACAACTCTGATCTAAGATGCCCAACTGTTAGGAGACACTTAATAACTTTTAAAAACTTTTTTCTTTGAAATGATTTAAAACTTACAGAAAAGTTGTAATACAAATAAAAATACTTATTTTTCCTGAGCCATTTGAAAGCAGTTGCCGACCCGATGCCCCACCACCCGCAAGTCCAAACAAGGATGACCTCCACAGAACGAAAGCATCAGGAAAGCAGCATGAGCACATCGCTACCGTCTAATCCTCAGACCCTATTTCCATTTTGCCGGTTGTCCCAACTACATCCTTTTTAACAAAAGGATCCTGTTCAGAATCACATGTTGCATTTAGTTGTCACATGTCTTTTGTCTCCTTCAATTTGGAACAATCCCTGGGGAATTTTTTAAGACTATAGGTCAGGTCTTTTGTAAAATATTCCTCAAGTTGGGCTTGCCTGAGGATTCCTCATGATCCAATGCAGACTCGGTCTTTGGCAGGAGTATCCCGGATGTGGCGCTGTGCTCTTTCCACTGCGTCCTGCAGGTGTATCCCGGATGTGGCGCTGTGCTCTTTCCACTGCGTCCTGCAGGTGCATGATTTCATCCCTTTGCTGGTGAGGTTAACTTTGATCAGGTGATTCAGGTAGATAATGCTTTTGCCCTTTTGTCATTAATTAGTATTGTGTAGGGAGGGACTTTAAGCCTTTGCAAGTATCTTGTTCCTCACCAAACATTCACACCCATCAATGTTTCTTGGTTGGATAAAATATTACTATGATGGTGGCCAAACGATAATTTCCCAATTCCATCATTTTTTATACATTTATTAGTTGGCATCCTACTGTAAGAAAAAGCTTTCTGTTGTCTCTCTACATGTATGTATGTATGTAAATATGTATGCATGTATTTATTTCAAGACAGAATCTTGCTGTCGCCCAGGCTGGAGTGCAGCGGTGCACTCTTGGCTCACTACAACCTCTGCCTCCTCGGTTCATGTGATTCTCATGCCTCAGCCTCCTGAGTAGCTGGGACCACTGGCACAAGCCACCACACATGGCTAATTTTTGGATTTTTTTTGGTAGAGATGGGGTTTCACCATGTTGGCCAGACTGGTCTTGAACTCCTGACCTCAGGTGATCCACCCGCCTCACCCTCCCAAGGTACTGGGATTACAGGCGTGAGCCACCACACCCAGCCTTCCGTGTGTTTATTCCCCTATTTATTTCTGTTTGTATGGACCTATGGATTCCTATTTTATCCAGTGGCTTCTAGTATCTGGTGTATCATTTTTCTTTTGATGCCCAAATTGTCCCAGATACAGCCATTGGACAGCCCCTCCTTCCAGCTGGTGTGGCGTCATTTTATCTCTCTCCATCTGTCTTAAGATCTTGCTTACTTTCTGGCACAACAAAGTGCTGCAGGCTCATCTTGTACTTTCTCTACCCCAGCCCCGGGATCTGCTATAACTCTAAGGAGCTTTGATTCCTTTGGTATTTGAAAATCAAATCTGGGTACTGGATGTGCCATTGTTCCCAGGTCCTCTTGAGGTTCGTTCTAATTGCCTGCCTTCCTTTTGTTCTCTTTTTCCCAGCAGTCTCTTATCAACCTCAATACATTTACACTGGATCGGTCACCTCTATACAAAACCAGTCTCTGGTTACCACCACCCCAAGCCAGAAAAATGTCCCCTCACCCCATTTGGGCTCTGGCACCCCATGCTGGTCCACTCCTGGCTTCCATCTCCATGGACACTATTTGCCCAGCCCTACCTGGTGACACAGAAACCAAGGGTAAGCCTTTGACCTGATCACTACTTAAGGTCATACAGTATGAGCTACAGAATCAGCACCATGTGACTCTTGTTGCTCTCTTCTTCTGCCCCAGGTGGGTGACAGGAGGCTCAGCTGACTTAAGGCTTGGCCACAGAGGAAACAGTGGGCCACCCTCTGAACAGTGTAGAACATCAGAAAGGGGCGGCTGTGCAGCCAGGCTCTTCACACTGTCTTTTGGTTTCCCCTCCCCCTTCTGCTTTAGAGGAGCCCTGCTGTGGATCATTGTCAGTCACTCGGTGGGACCCTGCCAGGGCTTACTCCTCATACACCAACTTAGGCCATCTTGAACATACCCACCAAATTTGGTGAAAGTCCATGCAACCATTTTCACAAGCTGTGGAAACTCACAAACATATTTGTATTCCATAAGTTATTAATAAGCTAAAATTTTACTGGTTTCCATTCTCAACATAAATCTCTCCATAAACACTTAAGCCGGGTTGATGAAAACACATGGCACATTATTGGATGAAGCCCCCATAAAGGGAGTATTGTAATACAGCACTCTGCTTTTCCTCATTAAGTCTATGCTGGGAACATCTTGTGGTTTGCAGTTGTAAAATAGGTCTCATTTAAACTGAAGATCCAGGACCACTTCTGTCCTGCCTTGGCTCAGTCTCCCGTCTCCCCACAAGTCCCTGAGGAAGATGTTTGCACAGGGGATGATGGTAAAGTAGCTCTTTATTATCAGTTGAGACATTGGCCCCAAACCCTGACAGACAAGTCCAGAAGGGCAGGCTGGACCACACAGGGTGTGTTTGCCCAAGTCGGTTCCAGGATGACGCGGCCTTGAACCGAAGCCAGCTTTAAGAAGGCATCTCAGCCTGTATCCTCTGCCTAGACCTAAGTCTCAGAACTTACCCCTCTGGTGAGATGCAAGGCCCCTCCCACCTGGGGCAGAAGAAGAGAGCAACAAAGATGGGCAGCAGGAGAGGGGCATGGTCCCCAGGCCTGGAGTGGAGCCATGCTGAGGCCTGGAGCATGTCAGGTGGAGGAGGAGGACAAAAGGAGATGGAGAAGGCCTTTCCAGGACCAGTAGAGCTTATTTGCACCACTTGCCTCCTAAGTGGAAAGAGAGAGAGGAGGATGCTGCCTCCCCAGCCCTCTGAGGGAGCAGGGCCAGCTCTTGTGCCCTTCCTTGTCTCACAAGATGGTCAGCAAGAGCCCAGGAATGTTGAGCCTGTGCATCACACCACCAGCCCTGTGGCCCAGCCAGTGCCCTGGGATGTGACCTACCCCACCCGGGCTCATTCTCCCAACCAAGTAGGATCTTCTTGGTGGGATCCATCTCTGGGGGTGTCAAGGAGAGGTGGGAGCTGGCCTTTCATAATAACCCTGTTGAGAAAAGAGGAGGTGCATGGTTCCCAGCAGCTGCCTTGAGGAAGGTTTTTAGGTGTCCTCTTTTGGGATTGACTGTGGACTTGTGGCCCATCTGTGAGGAGTAACACAGCCACATCCTTGAAGGACAGGGTCATTCCCCCTTAATCTGCTTCTTTCATCCTGCAGCTTTGTGTGTTCCCTGGGCTCTGAGGCATGGTGGTGCTCTCATGGCCTGGCTCCTTGGGAATAGAAGAGGGATGGGATGAGATGGGATGGATGGGATGGGATGGGATGGGATAGGATAGGGGAATGGAGTTGAGTGGAATCATCAGGTGGCAGGGAGAAGAATGGAATGGAATGGAATGGAATGGTATCCGCAGGTGGCAGGGACCTCTAAAACACCAGCATCACTTTCTCACCTCTTTCCACCGTTTATGAAATGAGATGCTGCTATCCAGCAGTAGCATGCACAGGGCACAGAAGCAGCCCAGGAGTACCAGGAGTTGTTGCTGACTCTGACTGTGACACCCCAGAATGCAGAGCAGCCATCATCACCCATTTCACAGGTGGATAAACTGAAGCCCAGAACTGTGATGTAACCTGGCCAAAATTGCCCAGACAGCCAAGGAGAGGATGGCACAGCCAGAGCAAGAGCTTGTTCCCTGCAGGAGATCACGGGAGGCCAGCTCAGTACATGGACTTCATCTTACAGGGAACTAGAGCAGGATCCAAAAGATGTGGGAAAAGAGGAAAGAGAGGTGGAAAATACTGAGCGTGGACACACCAGGGACATGGGAGGGAAAAGAAACAGGAGAACTGGGGGAAAAGGAGGTTGGAGGCAGGCTTACCTGTTGGAGAGGGTGCACCTGGACATTGGTGGAATGCCAAGGCACCTCAGCCATTTGGAAGGTGTGCAGGGGGCAGTGAGGGACTGGCTGCCTAACTTGGAGCTCTGGAGTGAAAGCCACCTGTGCTTTTATCCTAGGTGGACCCCTCAGCAGCCAGGTATGGGCAAGTTCTTTGGACTCTCTGAGCCTTCACTTCCTCATCTGTAAAATGGGGGAGATGGTAGTACCTGCTTCACAGGGCTGCTGTGGGAATTGGTGAGATGATATCACTCGCATGCACAGCTAAGTCACCACCCAACCAACAGTGGCGACTGTTGCAAAGAGTGATGCAAAGAGTGAGACTTAACCCACAGCAGGGGCAGAGGCCTGGCCTTCTGTCCTCACATGCATGAGGGCCACACTCCATGTCATCATGCCAGCAGATGAACCAGCAGGGCTCTACCTGTGTGGCAGGGCAGGAGGAAAACACTGAGTTTTTCCTAGAGGAAAACTTTCCACCGGAAGAAAGCCTTTTGGCCTGCCTGACAGCCAGGCTCCTTCCCTCACACTTCCTACCATACACAAGTCATGGGTCCTCTCTGAACCTCATTGTCCTCATCTGTGAAACAGGCTGCTTTAATGATTATAGAGAATCTTTAAACAGTATCGGTATTAATTTTAATCAGGGAGGCAAAATGATCAAAGTGAAGATAGCCTAGACTCTGATCTCAGATAAAGCAGGGCCGAAAAACCCCAGGTCCCCCAAAAAGTAGCTGAGCAGCTGCGGGCAAGTATCTCAGCCTCTGTTTCCTAATCCTTGTGGAATAAATAACTGAGATGGATGTGAAGCCCTTAGTTCAGTCTGGAATGTAGTAAGAACTTGAATGGTTGCTGTTATTATTGCCTGTCTTCACTTGGCTGGAGCTAGTCCCTGGCCTGACCTTTCTTCCTATCTAGTCATGCTGTTGTCCCTAACTTTCAGCCCAGTGTGGCCTGAAAGCTGTCTTTGTGGAACAGCCACCCAGGCCCAACCACAGCGTTCGTCCCCTCAGTGCCACTGCTATAAACAGTGTAAGTAAACACCCACTCCCTGGTGGCCCTGGAGGCCACTGGCCTTGCAGGAGGTCAGTTAGAGGGGGACAGCTGGTTTGATGGAAACAACAACAGAACCAGTGAAAGGGTAGACCACCAAAGACCCTCTGCCAGCAGAGCCACAGTGGGGGTACTGAAACCAGAAGGCATGCAGGCTGCGCCCCTGCTTCTGCTTCCCCCACCCCTGCTGAGCCTGGCTGTCACCATTCCCTGGGTTCTTGGCTCTTCTTCCAATTCATCAGTGACCTCCCTAGAGTGAGCACCTGCCTCTTGGTACTCCCGGCTTGCCTGTGTTGTGAGGTCACAACACAGCACTGGCAATGGATGACCAGGCACCTTACATGCACTTTCGCCTTTAATACGCCATCCCATGTGATTACAGATCACAGACTTAACAGAATCTCCAGGAGGTAAATGATTAGCCCCAAATCTCAGCTTGTAAGACACAACGCTGGGATCTGAATTCGACTCTGGCTCCAAACCTCTGCTCTCACTCCTGCTTCTCACCGGAAAATCGCTTCTGCCAGCCCCAGAGCCAACCCTTGGAGCTTCTCAGGCTCTAGTTTTCCCCTCTTTGGCCAACACCCCCAGTGAAATAGAGTGTGTTTATGGAATGACTCTAGAATGGATAAAGAAACAAGAATTTGACTGGGAAAATGTTCCCTGAAGGAGGAGATGGATTGAGCACATAACAGTATTCTGCAGGCTGCTTTGCAAGCACTTACTCATTTCATCCCCAAACCACCTAATAGGCCCAGTGTTCTGATTTTCATTTTACAGTGGAAGAAACGAAGACTAGAGATGAAGAAACGTACCCAAGGGTCACACTTAGGAGGCTGATACGGGGGCCCAGGCCTGGAATGCTGGTGCCTCACTGCCATGGTCAGGAGTATAGGATGAGACCACCTGAGTACAGGCCCCAGGTGCCTTCTTCTCTGTGCAGCTGGTGCCCCATGCAAACCAGGCACAGCATTGGTGACCACAAGTTTGGCCAGTGAATGAACACACACATAGATAAATTGATTACCTCTTAGGCTTCTTGAACTTCCAGAAACATAGTAGAGGTGTTAAAAGCATGGACTCTGGAGCCACACTGCCTGAATTCACAATTCTGGTGGCTCCCTAACAGCTGTATGTTCTTGAGTGAGTTACTTCATTCTTCTGTCCCCCGGTTTTCTCATCTATAATATGGGGTTATAGTACTGCCTGCCTCAGAACGTTGATAGGAAGATCCAATGAGTAGTCAGTATTCGTAACATCTTAAAATATTTTTTGGCACAAAATAAGTGTCAATAAGTGTTTGTTAAATTAAAATATTTCATATATTTAAGAATTTATAACTCAAATCTATAGCTGTCTCAATTTGTTTTTGGAATAAGTCATGAGAGTACCTTTAAAATTAGGCATTTATCTAAGCTAGTGGCTGACCAGGCTGATACAAACATCGTCTCTTGGTTGCTTCTGGATTTAGATACATTTGCACAAAGTCTTCATTTGAATTTTGTTTTACATAGGAGATTGACATCAGAACTCCATCATGAATGTTTGGGGTCGTGGAGTGTCCCCAGTTAGTCTTGATCTGTGAGTCAAAGCTTTGCTGTCTTTCTCTTTAAGGTGAAACAACATGAAAGGAATAATTTTAAATGCCAAAGCTATTAATGTTCTGTGTTGCTAGGGAGAAAACATAGAGCAGAGCTTCTCAGAAGCCCCAGGATGAAAACAAAAATGGAAGTGGCTAGCAGGTGCTAGAAAATTGCCATTCCCAGGAGGAAGCAGAGCATAGTTGTGGCCTGGGTAGCCGTCCCACACAAGAACAGAGCAAGGACCTGCAGACCTTGCCATGGGAGTCAGAAGAAACTAAAGGCAGCCCACTCATTGATCCCACACAGGCACATCATCTGTACCTCTGGGAGCCAAGCCCTAGTGTCACTAAGTATCACCCCAGCCTCTAGGGAACTCCAGATCAGATGCAGAAATGAAATAGCATGGCAACACCTCACAGGCACATTGTGGCCCTGCTTCCAGTTCCACCATAAAAGGATGAAGAAGATGTTCTCAACCAGGATCTTCTGAAGGAGAAGATATATTTTTTTAATATTTGAAAAAATTATTTTGTTAGAGTCATAGGACTGGAGGGTGAGAACCTAAGAACATGTGCACATAAAAACAGAAATGACGAAATGGCACAGGGACTTGGAAATAAGGAGATGAGCAAAAGGGAGGTGTCTTTTCCTGTGGGGAAGGGAAAGGGAGTGAGGACTGTCTAGGAAATGGTGGCCAGGGAAATAAGCACACCCTAGAGGCCCTGAGGGGGAAAGACCAGAGGGACAGCCTGCTAGGAGATGACCAAAGAGACAAAATGGGGACAGAATTTTCAGAAAGGAGATCTTCAGGCTGCACGTTGTGGGGCATGCAGTGCAATCCCAGATCTCTGGCCCACTTCCTAAAACCTGAGTAAAGTCCACACTGATCACCACTGCTTATGTGTGAGTAGATGGTTTTGAGGGCACTCAGGAGAGGCTGAGTTTTATTTTACAAAATTAGTTGCTGCCACATGCCAGACATAATTCTTTGTGCCCTCCATGAATTAATGCATTTAATCCTCACCACAGTCCTACAAGGCTAGGCCTATCATTATCCCTGTTTTCCAGGTGAGGAAAGTGAGGCACGAAGAGGGTAATGTCCTAACCAAGGCTCACAGCGAGTGGGTGGCAGAGCTGTGATTTGAATCCAAGCAGCCTGACTTTAAACCTGGGCAAAAAGGATCCCTGGCCCAGGCCACTCACATCAGAGGGCTTGATTCTGTCCTCCTCTGGACATGCCTCTTCCCAGGCAGCAAGGGCCAATGGATGTGCCCATGTGGATTCCATTTCCTCCACCCTAATTGGGTACTCAGTACCTTAGAATTCTCTATCCAGATGGATCTGTCAGGTAGGAACAGGGTGACCCTATCAAAGTATGTTGGGAGGGATGGACACAAAGCACTGCACAGAGAAACTCACTGTCTTCGTCTGCCTAGGCTGCTACGACAAAATACCAGGGACTGGGTGGCTTCAACAACAGACATTTACCTTCTCTCAGTTCTGTAGCAACTGAGAAGCCCAAGGTCAGGGCACCATGGCTGGGTTCTGGTGAGGGCTTTCTTCTTGGCTTACAGATGGCTGCCTCCTCACTGTGTCCACACATGGGGGAGAGAGAGCACGCACACAAGTTATCTGGCATCTCTTATTAGAAACAGCAATCCTACAGCATCAGGACCCTACCCTTATGACCTCATTTAACCTTGATTATATCCAGAAAGTCCCCATGTACAAATACAGGGATTAGAGTTTAACATATGAAGAGACACAAACATTCTGTCCATAACACTTGCCTCTAAAGCACGTGTCTAGGTGGGTGGTCACTGATTTGGGCTCAAAACTAAAATGCTGGTGGAGGTGGTAACCCTAGATCCATCATAGCTGAAGCTGGAAGCTGCTCAGGGTCTCATTTTGGGGCATAATGTCTTAACATGAACTAAAGGAGCCAACTTTGGACCCCAAATATGGGATACCACTGCAGAAACAACAGATAGAGAAGAGGGATGATTTCAACAAAGCAGTCTGAATGTCCGTGGAGCTGTGCAGGACTGGTGTTCAACAGTGCCACCTTGTGGTGAAGAGAAGCAGCAGCAATGAAATGCTGACTGCAGTTTTTCTCTACATCTGGTATTTCAGAAATAAGACTGACTAGGTAAGGCCCCAGGGGGGTTTTGGAAAATTCAAAAGGAAGATGTTAAACTTTATAATAACAGTGTTTGAAGGGGAGAGAGGACTTAGTGATTAATTAGAATAAAACAGAGCTATAACTAGATTTCATACCCCCAGCTATTGGCATAGGTCAGACCAGTTGCACAAGTAATGAATGTATCTGCAGAGCTGTTAAGCTCGTTGGTGATAAAAATTTTTAAGCTGTTCAGATTGGCTGACCTTAATGTATCTACAGGACATAAAAGCATAGGCACACCTAAATATCCACAAACTAGAAAGCAAGACTTCAGGGTTCTCTCACAAACGAAAATGCTTCAAATCCTTTCTAAAAAGTGAAAAATTTTTAAGGTCTGCATGTGGTAAATTACCATGTTTGGATTTGTGGGAAAGTTGGAATTTTTAAAAACCATCTCAATACTCTGTTGAAATGTGTGCTTTTAAAAAAGTAGTAGAAATGGAGAACAGTTCAGCTTTTTAAGAATCAAGAGCAGGTGTGTGTCAAAAGAGGAAATCTATTCTTCCCAATTTACTATTTGTTTTTTGTGATCTGCTATTTTTCAGGCATTTTGCGTACACCACTTCATGTCATCTCTGCCTGCAGTTAGAGAAATTGACGGGCAGAGAGGTTACAGTGATAGATCTAGGATTCTAATCCAGCCTTTACTGACTGCAAAGCCACCGCTGCCATGGCGTGCTCTGCCTGTCTCTCTGTAAAGGCAGGAGGCCTGCAGTGAGCATGGGTGAGAGGCAGCAACTGCATGCTGATTTCACATGTCTCCTAGGAGAGCTAAGGGCCACTTATCTAGATATTTCTCAATTCAGAATTCAGGAATGCAGGGATCTCAGCTCTAAATCTGTCTAGGGACAACCATAAGAGAATAGGGCCGGGCGCGGTGGCTCAAGCCTGTAATCCTAGCACTTTGGGAGGCCGAGGCGGGTGGATCACAAGGTCAACAGATCGAGACCATCCTGGTCAACATGGTGAAACCCCGTCTCTACTAAAAATACAAAAAAATTAGCTGGGCATGGTAGTGCGTGCCTGTAATCCCCACTACTCAGGAGGCTGAGGCAGGAGAATTGCCTGAACCCAGGAAGCGGAGGTTGCGGTGAGCCGAGATTGCGCCATTGCACTCCAGCCTGGGTAACAAGAGCGAAACTCCGTCTCAAAATATATATATATATATATTTTCTGTCCAGTTTGAAAGGATGCGTGCACAGGGCATGTGATCTCAGTAAGAAACTCGCCTCTTGGTGCATCTGCAGAGAGTTCAAGGACAGAATGACCCAGAAGGCAAGGTCCCCTGTGGCATGTGTGCCGGTGTGTGGGCGGCAGCTCCAGGGCCAGGACGGCTCTGAGGAAGGATGGCGGTGTGACTGTAACAAATGAAACCTCAGTCGTCCCTTCTGGAAACAAACTTCAATCCTCAGGGAACACCAGCTCAGTTGGCAGGGACTGCTCGACCTTGGACATGGTCTTCCTGAACTCGTGAAACATTCACCACAAATGGGCTCCACAATCAAAAGGACAGACACTTAAGTGCCCATAAAGTTCCCCGGGGGCGAACAAACTTTGTCAATTGCAGCATTTTATTAGATGGCTTGCTTTCCGCAGTAAAAATAACCTTTGTATTTCATTGCCAGATCTTGTTTTTCCAAAATTGCTTTTGCCTTTCATTAAATATCCCAAACTAGAAGAGTTCTTTCTTCCATCTCATAGTGGAAAAGTTCTTGGTGGTTTTGCCCCAGAGCTGGGACCTGTTCGCAAGTCCCAAGGGCCCTATTTCTCCTGACCAGGTGATACTGGGGCATTCACTGGGGAACATGTTCTTGAGGACTTCCCTTCAGGAGGTCTGGGCACACAGCTTAGCATTGGCCATTCTTTCAAAGAGAGGAAGGAGGAGGAGAGACACTCTTGAAACAGATTTTGCTGTGGTCTTGTAACCGTTTGACTCTTTTAAAAAATAGTCTGCTCAGAACAAAAGAAGGAAAACTTTTCCACTTGTTTAGGAGGCTCACAAATATATTATTTCAAGATTCTAGGGCATGTTAATGGGATCTGAGGTGCAGTTGAGACAGCCCGGGGTAGTGATGTCAATGGCACTGCCCAGCTTTCACTGTGCTCACAAGCAAGCAGGAGGGAAGGCACAGCCACCGCCTGCATGGGCCCTTGCTTGTGAGCTCTCTTTCTTCTTTTTCTTCTAGATTTGCGCCATCCCTTCCTTCCACTAAAGGGTAGAAGAGCAATTCCAAGCTTGAAGACATTTCTTCCCCATGCCATCCGCATCGCCCCCTGCTTTGGTTTGTAACAGATTTTAAATGAATGGTTCAAATTTCCTATGCAGAAGAATTCCAAATAATGATGGAGCTACTTAATATAGCCATCTTCAATGAGGAGGAACATGGCTCCACTCCTTAAATATTGGCTGTGATAGTGACTTCCTTCCAAAGAGTAGGTATAGAAAGGCTGGCAAAGAGTCACTTTACAATGGAGAAACCTGACAGGCACTACTTCAGCCAGGTGATCAAGGTCAACATCAACAGTGCTAGGTTGTGCTGATAGTGTGTACCCTTGATAGAATGTGATACAAATGAAACTTAACCTCTGTGATTCTCTGCCCCCAAACCTATCACCCCGGTCTAATGATAAAAAATAGCTGACATATTCTAGTCAAGGGACATTCTACAAAATATCTGACAAATACTCCAATACCATCAAGGTCATCAAAACAAGGAAAGTCCAAGAAACTGTCACAACCAAGAGAACCCCTAGGAGACACAATGACGAAATGTGCTGTGGAACCTGGATGGGATCCTGGAACAGAAAAAAAACATGAGGTTAAAAACTAGGGAAGTCTCAATTAACATTAGTTCCTAACGGGAACCAATACTGGTTCACTAATTGTGACATATACACAATAATAATACAAGATTTAATAGTGGGACGTGGGAACGTATCTGTATTGTCTTCGCAATTTTTCGGTAAATTGGAACTTTGCAAATCAATCATTTTTTTTCTTTCTTAAATCAATGATTTGATGTCATCGTTGCCTAGCTTCCTTGCATCCCCTTCTTACTGACTTTGGCATCTTGATGATAAGCTATTTTGCTCTCCCACTTTAGGGGTATTTATAAAGGTTTAGTCTATCAAGCCAGTAATTAATCCAAAGATGAACACTGCAGCATCCCTCAGTCCTTCTCAGGAATTTGTAAGGGAGCTCCCAGGAGTTTGGGGCAGCATTCTATTGGAATGCTTACTGCATAGCAACTTGGCTAATTTCACAGAGAGTTGAGACCCTCCACTGGTTCCTATTGGAAGCTATGAGTGGTATTTAAATGAATAATAATAAAAGAATGTTAATGACTTGAGCACTGCTACATCCTGTGAATTGTTCTGAAAGACAGGAGATACAGGAGCCCACCAGGCCCTAGATAGAATTGCTTTTCACCCAATCCCAAACCTCTCTCAGAGGTATGCAGCTTCCCAGGGAAGCAAGGGATTTATTTTCCCCAACTCATTGCTACCTCTGCATTCCTGCTTCTGTGTATACACTGTCTGGAAAACTCATCGCCTTTCTTGATTTGCATGAAATCCAGCACACACCTAGCATCTATTAGAATAAAGAGATGTTTTTGAAATTTGAGGGCATGGACGGGGATGGAAGAGTGCTTTTCATCTCAGCAATTCAGAGCCTTCAAATTCAACACTAGATGTTTCTATCCTGATATGTTCATCTGCTACCCAGCCTCAAGGAAGTTTCCACTGGTCCTTCTGCTCCACAATAGCCCCAACATCGCCCCCACTCTGGACTCTGCTGTCTCTTTTGGGAGGTAATTGAATCATGGTTCAATTTCTTGTGCTTTCTTGTGCTGTTCTCATGATAGTGAATAAGTCTCATAATGTCTGATGGTTTTATGAAGAGGAGTTCCCCTGCACACGCTCTCTCTTTGCTGCTGTCATCCATGTAAGATGTGACTTACCCCTCCTTGCCTTCCACCATGATCATCAGGCATCTCCAGCCACGTGGAACTGTAAGTCCATTAAACCTCTTTCTTTTGTAAATTGCCCAATCTCAGGTATTCTTTATCAGCAGTGTGAAAATGGACTAATATAGTAAATTGGTACAAGTAGAGTGGGGTGCTGCTGAAAAGATACCTGAAAATGTGGAAGCAACTTTGGAACTGGGTAACAGGCAGAGGTTGGAACAGTTTGGAGGACTCAGAAGAAGAAAGGAAAATGTGGGAAAGTTTGGAACTTCCTAGAGACTTGTTGCATGGTTTGACCAAAATGCCAATAATGATATCAACAATGAAATTCAGGCTGAGGTGGTCTCAGATGGAGATGGAGAACTTGTTGGGAACTGGAGCAAAGGTAATTCTTTTTATGTTTAAGGAAAGAGACTGGAGTCATTTTGCCCCTGCCCTAGAGATCTGTGGAACTCTGGACTCAAGAGAGATGATTTAGGGTATCTGGCAGAAGAAAGTTCTAAGCAGCATAGCATTAAAAAAGTGACTTGGGTGCTGCTAAAGGCATTCAGTTTTAAAAGGGAAACAGAGCATAAAAGTTTGGAAAATTTGCAGCCTGACAATGTAAGGACATGGATGAACCTGGAAACCATCATTTTCAGCAAACTGACACAAGAACAGAAAATCAAACATCACATGTTCTCACTCATACGCAGGTGTTGAACAATGAGAACACAAGGACACAGGGAGAGAAGTATCACACACTGGGGTCTGTTGGGGGATCTAGGGGAGGGACCGTAGGGAGTGGGGAGTTGGGGAGAGATAACATGGGGAGAAATGCCAGGCATAGGTGATGGGGAGGAAGGCAGCAAACCACATTGCCATGTATGTGCCTATACAACACTCTTACATGTTCTTCACATGTACCCCAATACCTAAAATGCAATAAAATATATATTTTTTAAAAAAGAAAAAAAATTCCATATTCTGAGGAGAAATTTAAGATAGCTGCAGAAATTTGCATAAGTAACAAACCGGGAGCCGAATGTTAACTATCAAGGCAATGGGGAAAATGTCTCCAGGGCATGTCAGAGACCTTTGTGGCAGCCCCTCCCATCATAGGCCCAGAGGTTTAGGTGGAAGAAATGATTCTGTGGGCCAGGCCTGGGGTCCCTCTGCTGTGTGCAGTTTAGGAACTTGGTGCCCTGTGTCCCAGCTGCTCCAGCCATAACTAAAAACACCAATGTATAGCTTGGGATATTGCTTCAGAGGGTGGAAGCCCCAAGCCTTAGCAGCTTCCATGTGGTATTGAGCCTGCAGGTGCACAGAAGTCAAGAACTAAGGTTTGGAAACCTCTGCCTAGGTGTCAGGGGATGCATGGAAATGCCTGGATGTCCAGGTAGAAGTTTGCTGAAGGAATGGGGCTTTCATGGAGAACTCTGCTAGGGCAATGCAGAAGGGAAATGTGGGTTCAGAGCCCCACATAGAGTCCCTACTGGGGCTCCACATAGTGGATCTGTGAGAAGAGAGCCGCTGTCCTCCAGACCCCAGAATGGTAGATCTACTGACCTGGAAGATTACACCATATGTCTGGAAAGGCTGCAGGCACTCAATGCCAGCCCACGAAAGCAGCCAGGAAGGAGGCTATACCTTGCAAAGCCACAGGAGAGATGCCCAAGACCATGGGAACCCACCTCTTTTGCATCAGCATGACCTTGATGTCAGACATGGAGTCAAAGGAGATCATTTTGGAGCTTTAAAATTTGACTGCTCTGCTGGATTTAGGACTTCCATGGGGCCTGTAGCCCCTTTGTTTTGGCCAATTTCTCCCATTTGGAATGGCTGTTTTTACCCATTGCCTGTACCCCCATTGCATCTAGGAAGTAACTAATTTGCTTTTGATTTCACAGGCTCACAGGTAGCAGAGACTTGCTTTTTCTCAGATGAGACTTTGGACTGTGGACTTTTGAGTTAATTCTGAAATGAATTAAGACTTTGGGAAGGCATGATTGGCTTTGAAATGTGAAGATATGAGATTTAGGAGGGGCCAGGAGTGGAATGATATGGTTTGGATGTGTCACATCCAAATCTCATCTTGAATTGTAATTCCCACAATTCTCACATGTCATAGGAGGAACCCAGTGGGAGGTGATTGAATCTTGGGAATGGGTCTTGTGCTGTTCTCCTGATAGTGAATAAGTCTCATGAAATCTGATGGTTTTATACAGAGGAGTTCCCCTGCACAAGCTCTCTCTCTTTGCTGCCATCCACGTAAGATGTAAGTTGCTCCTCCTCACCTTCCACCATGATTATGAGGCCTCCCCAGCCATTTGGAACTATAAGTCTATTAAATCTTTTTTTCTTGCCAGTCTAGGTATCCTTTTATCAGTAGCATGAAAATGGACCAATATATATCCCCAGAGTTAGATACTTTATCATATTACAGTTGTGTGGATTTGGGATTTGCAGGACTCTGCTGTTTGATTCTCTTGATGAATGTGGCTCCAACTGAGGTCACTCCATGATAATCAGCTTGTAGGTGTGCTGGGCTGGCCTAGAGAGCTCAGGATGGCTTCATTTACATATCTGGTGGCATTGGCTGGTGGGGGCTGCCTGCAAGGCTGGGCTCAGTTGGGACCACCAGCCAGAGCACCTGAACATGGCTTCTCCAACCTAAACCAATAAGTTTGGGGCCCTTGGTTCATTACATGGCAGCTCCAAGCTCCAAGAGAGAGTGTTTTAAGAGAGGCAAGGTGGGACCCTCTTAAGACTCAGGCCCAGAAACTGACAAGCACCACTTCTGCAGTATTCTATTGGTCAAGCAGTCACAAGCCTGCCCAGAGCACCCCACCTCACCTCTCCATGAAGGGAGTGTCAAAGAATTTGGGACCATCTTCCATCTACCACAATCCCCATTATCCACTTGCAGTCCCTTCCCCCACAGGCAGTCTTTCTGTGCATCTTATGTGCATCCTTGAATTTGAACATAGTTTCTAACATAAGTTATGTAAATATGTGTGCACATCTCCCTGCTTCTGACTGATAGATGCTTCTCCAAGGTGTGCACCCACCACATTTACTTCTATCTTCCAACAAGGATGGACTCCTGAGTAGCCAATGGCCCTGCCAGAAGCAATGCTGAATGAGCACCTCCCCACGTTTTGGACAGAGTGTCTCTGAGCCACATACCGAGGAGTGGTATTGCATTGCTGGGTCATGGGCAGAAGACTTACACAGTCAACTTCAACCAGTACTGTCAGATGGCTCTCCGGAGTGGCTGCACCTTCTCACACTCCCTTGCAGAGAATGAGGGTTCATCTTTCCCCAACACTCCAGCCAACACTTGGCATTACCTGACTTTCTAATTTTTGCTAATCTGATGAGTGCACAGAGTAAAGTTTCCTGTTGCACCTTTAAACAAAGGGGGAAAAGATAGAGGAAAAGGACAGGAAGGAAGGAAGTTAGGAGGGAAGGAAAATGACAGTTGGCTAAGTGGGAAGGATTGAACAGTCAAGTTTTCTGGACTGCACAGTACCTACGGAATCCTAGGGGCCATCAGAGCTGCAGGTCACCTTGTGCAAAAGTGCAAAACATAGTTAGACATTTGGAATTTGGCCTCCTGGCAGCCTGGCCGGAAGGTGTTCATTCCACAGGGCCAAAGCTGGCCATGCCTGCCTCCCTCTGGGTTCCTGGAAGCCGAGGAAAGGTGGACCAGCCTTCAGCTCCCAGGTCCTTATGCTCATGAGATTTTGCTTCTCGTATTTCTCTCTCAGTCCTTTCCCAGAGAGTCCATCTTTAGGGGGGACCTGTACAGTATTGTTTTAATCTTCAGCTCTCTCTGCTTCCTCTCTGTTCCCTTCCTCCCTTCCTCTTCTTCTTCACCACACAGAACAGATGTGGAAAAAAGCCAAGCCTTTAGGAATATCTGCTGAGACACCCGGGCTGAGGAAACTGTGACCCCCTCTGACTACTGGGTTTCATCCAAGGACCTCAGTTCTCTGGCCAGACTATTTGCATCAAAGTCAGCAAGTTATTCTAGCTATTTAAGAGAATTTGCTAAATCCCTGAAGATTTGTACACATAGAAGGAAGAGAGAGATGCCATTTTTTAAACATGGGCTGCAGTTGGAGCTGGCTTGCCCAGAAGTGCAGAATTCCCAATGCTTCCCAGGGAGCATTCATTACTCTTGGAAATACCTGGATACATAGGCAAGGTATAGGAAAAAAGAGTTGAATTCTTCTGATTAAGAAAGAAACTGCAATCTGGAACTTGATCAGCAGCTGCATGCTGACTACTAGAGGAAGAAGGGTTTGTTTCTGGTTTTGTTTCTTTGTTTTTTGGGGGGAGGGGACAAAGTGATTTGTGAAAGAGAGTGAGAGGGCCCAGAAGTAAAAAGGAGGCAGAGAGAATTGGAGAAGGAAATGGGCCAGTGATAAATTCCACCTAGCAGGAGTTCTCCGCCCAGCTGGGGACTTCAGCATAGAATCATTCACTTTGGGGATAACATCTCTTGTTAACTGGAGACCTGCAGGAAACATCTGCTAAACTTGACAGCTGTGTGCTGCTGGTGGTCATTGAAAGACCAGTATTAAGTTGACAGGCAAAAAGAAAAAGACAGTCCCAGGGGGGAGAAAGGAATGAGATGGAGTGCTCAGTGTGAACAGGAAATCAGAGCCAGGGATGACCAGTAAAATATAAGCCCTGGGGGAATTTAGAAACATCTTGGAAAGGGCCTAAGGCTTTTCCATAACATGTGGACTGGGCTGCTCTCGAGAAGGACCCCAGACTGGTGAACTTGGGAATGTGCAAACTGAAGGTATCTGGGTTAACATGAGTGGATGGATGCACACACACGCACATGTGCACACACATGCCCACACACACACACATGCCCACATACACATGCACATACACATGCACACCCAGGCACACCCCTCAGGTCCCCTAGGGTAGCAGTCCTCAACCTTGGCTGCACATTTGAATTGTTTGGTGGCTTTAAAAAATGCCAGAGCCTACCCTCACCCCAATACCACCAACCCAATGACATCAGAATCCATGGGAATCAGACCCACACATCAGGTTTTCAAAGCTCCCAGGGCTGAGCAGCACTGTTCTACAGCCTGACAGCTCCAGCTGCCTAGAGAGCAAAGGCCAGCTACAGTCTCCTGCAACCAAAGACTCACCTGAGCTATCATGCCATCCCACACTGTCCCAGGCCTTCTTCCTTCCTTTCTCACCGCTTCCCCCTATCCGCTTCCCAACAGGTATCCTTTCACAGTCACAAGATAAGACAAAGGCACTCAGTGGAATTTAAACCTGAAAGAAACCAGAAATAATTTTGTTTAATATAAGTATGAGCTGTGCAAATTCATATCTACCATGCAACATACTCATACTAAAAGTTATTTGTGATTTCTCTAAAATTCAAATTTAACCAGATATCCTGCGTTTTTAGTTGCTAAATCTGACAACCCTAGATAGGGACAACTTAAGTAAAATATTTTCTTCCTCAACAAGGGACAGAAATCTGACACCACCGCCAGCACCAGATCCAGAGTCAAAGCCTAGGGCTCCTGGGCTGAGCCCCTGGGAGGATCAGCTAAGCTTTCCGCCTTGCCCAGACCGTGCTGTGGCCACGCAGTACTGCGAGTTATCACCACTAGAGGGCGCACTCTGAGCAGCCAGGAGGAGCCAGCAAGGAAAAGACCCCAACCCATGGATGCTTAGGGACAAAGTGAGGGCTGAATCCCCAGAGGAGCACTAGCAGGGTGGAGGGACATTTCTTCCTCTTCTAAACTACATGATGTTGAAGACACCCAAGATTCAATGAGAGAGAAGGGCCAGCCCAGGGTAGAAAAGTAAGACTCAAAACCTGACAGGTGTTTCTTTTACAGTGATTTATTGCTTTGATTGTTAAAAATTGCATAAATGAAATAGTCAAACCATTCAGAATTAAACGTGAAAGTCCTCCTTTTACTGTCCCCATCCCACCTGCCTTGCGCGTGTGCCATGGGTCTTCCTTGATCTAATTCTATGCACATAAAGTATATGTGTGTGTGTGTGTCTGTAATTTGTTTTTATTGGTTAAATTCTTTACACAAATGCCATCAGAATATGTATGTAGATAGATAATTTCTAGAAAATTCTTTTTTTCATCACTTTTCACATTTTGAGGAGGATCACTCTGTGCTATATGTAGTGTTAATTTAGTGTAGTATTAAAATAGTGTTATCCTCCATTATACAGATGGAGAAACAGTGGCACAGAAGGCTACATGAGTTTCATGAGATCACACAGCAAGTAAGTAGTGAAGCTGGGATTTAAACATAGGCCATTTGGCTTTGGAGCACAAATGCTTAATCACTCTTCTGCAATGCCTGGCTTTAACCACTGCATCACAATCAAGCCTAGATATGAACCATAGTATATTTATAACCACTCCCTTTTTGATCTATATGTAGGCCGTGTCCAGGATTCCACTAGTATGAAAAAGGATGCAGAGGGGAGCTTTGTGCAGCAGCCAGAGGGGTTCTTGCAGGGTAGTGGCCCAGCTGTGGAGTATGCTCAGGTTGCATTACAACAAATACTGTTACATTTTATTCCAAAGAGGTTGAAACATTCCCATTCCCAGCAGTTGTGTTAGTGTGCCCATCGCCCCTTGGTGCCACCCAGGGCATGCAGGCAGAAGGAACAGCCTGTGGAGAGGTGCATGGATCTGGTTTCCCCAAACCGTATCCATTGGAATGGCAAGAAGGCCAATGAGGTTGAAGGTTGGGTTGTACCTGCTGATTGTAAATGTAATCTACTTTATGCTCTGCAAATTAGATGCACAATACCACGATATTTTGTTGTACTTTTTGTTTGCATTTCCCCAATTACCAGGAAACATAATCATCTTTCTGTATGTTTATGAGCCATTTGTGTTTTTTCTTCGGTATGTACCTTTCATATTTTTACCCTGCTTTCCCAATGGGATGTCTATCTTTTTGATTGGTAGGTGCTCCAATATTATAGGATGTTAGTCTTTCGTCAGTTACATTTGCTGCAAATATTATCTCACGGTGTGTTGCTCTTACAAACACAAGTGTTAATGATAGTAACCAGG
Source organism: Callithrix jacchus (assembly GCF_049354715.1). Taxonomy (NCBI): domain Eukaryota; kingdom Metazoa; phylum Chordata; class Mammalia; order Primates; family Cebidae; genus Callithrix; species Callithrix jacchus. Next base: position 65,997,497 of record NC_133503.1, on the reverse strand, counting down.
ATTGTCAAATGCGGCAAGAGGCTTTCTCAGTCACAGTAGTGGGATGTACAGCAGAGACAACCTCTCTGAAGGCCTGCTTGACGATAGATAGCAAATGTGCTTTAAATCATGTACACTTGCTGCTGCTGGTATTCTATTTCCATCCTAGGGAAAGATCAGGGATATAGACAGCAAGTTAACTCTAAAGATGTTCATTCCAGCTTTGCTAATAATGCAGCAATTTGAGAACCCTTAAATGTCCGGCAATAGGGCATTGGAAAAACCAATTACATCTTAATCATTGGCAAGAATATAATGTTACCATTAGAAAAGATGTGATAAAATGTGTTTTTGACTATACTATTAAATGAAAACACTGATAGCATGAAAGATTTTGTCCAGTATTATTCCATTTTTGTAAAAATGTTTACAGTTCAGCTAATAAGATATGCCCCAATATGTTCATAGTGACTTTTCTCTGAGTGGGGCTATTATGAGACAGTTTTTACTGTGTATACATATATTTGTACCTAATTTTTTCTTTTAACTATTGGTGGTAGACAGCTACCACGTGGTCCACAGGCCCTCAAGGAACTTCACCTCCTGGTATTCATGCTGTTCTGTCCTCCTTTGTCAAACTGAATCAGCTGGTCAGTGTTACCAGTAGAATACCGCAGAAGTGATGGTGTGCCACATCTAAGGCTACGTCATAAGGGCATTGTGACTTCAACCCTTGCTCTCAGATCACTTGCCTTGGGGAAGCCAGCTACCATATTGTGAGGCTGCTCAAGTAGCCTTATGGAGAGGCCCACATGGAGAGAAAACAGGCCTTCACCACAGCCAGCACCAACTTGCCAACCATCTGAGCCACCTTGAAAGTGGATCCTCCAGCCTCAATCCAGCCTTCAGATGACCACTTTCCCAGCTTATATCTAGACTGCAACCTCATGGGAGAGCTGGAGCCAGAGCACCTGGCTAAGCTGTTTCTGAATTCCTGACTCACAGAGACTGTGAAAGATAATAAATGTTTATTTTCTGTTTTAAATCACTAAGTTTTTGCTGTTATGTAACAGTAGATAGCGGATATAACGTTTGGTACCAGAAGTAGGGTGCTGATGGACTATAAACCTATTAATGTGGGAGTATCTTTGGAACTGAGTAGAGGGCAGAAGATGAAAGGACTTTGAAGAAAGTGTCAGAAAAAGCCTAAAGGGCATTGGAGACACCAGTAGCTGGAGGAGGATGTTGGTGAGGGCTTATAGGAAAGTGAGTACAGTGTATTGGGGACTGGAAGAAAGGTGATTCTTGTTATGGAGAGGCAGAAATTAAGCAATGCTGCAGCCAGATGGAAAGCTCACAAATTGAATGATCTAGCTAAGAAGACTTTCAGGTAAACCAAGGTATTGGGCTCTCCCACTAAGGGTACTTGCTACGAGTACAAAAGAATCAGAAACTGCAGCCCTGCCCTTGGCCTCTGAGCAACATCTCACTCAGCAGCATGAACTGTGCCAGCTGGCCTCCTTGGAAGGGACTGTGCAGAAGGTGGAGAGTTGTGCTTGCTGGTTCCCAGGATGGGTCTCAGAAAGCTTGCAGCTGTGGTAGAATCATGTTCATGTTCCTCCCAGAGTATAGAAAATCCTTCAGTACATTTCTGGAGAGAGGTGGGTGAAGAGTGCTCAAGGGAATAATCGAATCAATGCTCCCAGCACTCCACACGGCCCATGGGAAGTCAGATTGCACAGGGGCTAACCTGAAAACTCAGTCACAAAACTCCCTGGACCAAATAATATCTAGGGTACACTTTGGGGTGCCTGTGCCCCTCAGTGGGTGGGTCTGGACAGAGGCTACACACTGCAAGTTCCACCCATGTTTTTCTTCCTAAGGACAGAACCACTCACATGTATGATACACATGACACTCACATGCAATACCCACATACGACACACATGATATACACATGACAACCACACATATGACATGCACAGCACGCACACACGTGACACATGTGTGACGCTCACGTGTATGACATGGCATTTGCATGATACACACATGACAACACACATATGCCACACATGCACATGCATGATGTTCACAGGCATGGTGCCCACATGCCGTCTCTCCTTGGGGTACCTGACAGCCTGAACTTTAAAGTAATTTACCTTTATTTACCTGTAATGAACATTTGTCCTTCTTTCTGCTTGTTCAGCGCTTTGAACCCTTTCTTTTCTTTGGGGAAGCTCCTGCTTCCTGAGTCTCTGACTGTCTAGAGGAGCCGGAAACTCTGTTTCTCAGAAAGGAGGGTGCAGACATGTGACCAAACTCACCAGATAGATGCATCAGCACCAGAGTCAGATTCAGAGTCAGGGGCTCTAGGATGAAGCAAGGTCCCAGGGACCTACCCTGGTGGGGAGGCGGCAGAGCTTCCAGGGTATTGGGAGCCCTTTGCAGTTGCTCTGCTCAGGGCAGACAGCAGTGTGGTTTCCTGGAGCTGCTCTGCAGTGCGTGGCACATTTGGGTCATATTCCAGAGCCCAGTTCCCAGGTCATTCAAGAGATGCTGGAGCCTCCCAGTAGCCCGTGATAAATCCCATTTCTGCTTAAACTCAATATAAGTGGTTTCTGTTGTTTGCAACCAAGCCTGCCTGGGCCTTCAATTGGCACTGCACCTTTGCAAGGGAGACATTTGGTGTGATATATAACAGCAACTTTGAGATGAATTCTACCCTACCAGACATAGCCGGGAAAGCAATCTCAGATATCCCTTTGGGTAAACAGACCCCTAACTAGGGCAATGCATTTCTTAAAGTGCTTTTTAAATCACTTGGAATGCCCTGACCTCCCCCACATTCCCCTCTGTCCTACTCGAGTCCACCCTCCACATCATGGCCAGTATGATCTTACTCCACAATGATCTGGTGGTGCTACTGCTCTTGTGACACCTGTGCTGGGCATCTCTGTCCCCACCTATCTTCCTCCTCTCTGCTGTGCCCACCCAGTCATGCCATATGAACAATCACTCTTGCTCTCCGGCTTCAAGTGGGGTTTGGCCAATGGGAGCATGGGCAGGCCCTCAGAGGGCAGGAAAAATGGCCTTTGGCATCAGTTACCCCCACTCTTTCCCTGCCAGGTTGCCACGGGTAGGCTTCATCCCTTTCCTGCAGACTCCTATGTGCCTTCTCCACACAGCCACCCTCTCTGGGTCTGACAGCCGATCCCTGGCCTCCTCTCTTCAGGTCTCGGGGTGGACACAGCTCCTCAAAGAGGCAGCAGCACCTCACAGCTGTGTCAGTCCCAGGCATGCTCCATGCCCTGTTAGCTTCTCTAACTCCGCCCACCCCTTTGCAGACAGCACCACACTTCAGTTACCCATCTAAGCCATCTGTGTCCTGCTGGGGCCCTGGCTGAGACAACAGCCTTCACTCGATGTTTAGATTTCAGACAAGACCCACTTCTTTCAAGACTAAGCTGAGCTTTCAAGGTCCCATGAGATCTGGCCCCTGCCCTACTTTCCTGATCACTGGGCCTTCCCTGACTATGCCAGGCTTTCCCCCTCCCTGCCCTTGCCACCCCCCCCCCACCAAGGCCCTCGCCCAGAAACACCATCACTCTTCTCACCTGCCACCACAGAGCCACCTGCTGTAAGAAGCTATGCAGGCTAAACAATGCCCACCTCAAAGATGTCCACGACCCAATCCCTGGAACCCAGGGGTGCTACCTTCTATGACAAAAGGGACTTTGCAGGTGTAGGAAAGGATGTGGAGATGGGGAGATTGTCCTTGATTATCCAGATGGGCTGTAAATGTCATCACAAGTGTCCTTAGCAAGGGAGGCTGAGGGGCATTTGAGTACAGCAGGGAAGGCTGTGTGATGTTGGATGCAGAGGTTGCAGGGGTGCATTTTGAAGATGGAGAAGGGGACTGTAGGGAAGGAATGCAGGCAGCCTCCCAAAGCTGATCAGGGCCAGGAAGCAGATTCTGGAGCCTCTGAAAGAGACCAGCTCAGCTGACACCTACACTTTGGCCAGGGAAACTGATTGCAGACTGCCCACATTCAATGTCATAAAAGAATACATTTCTGTTGCTTTAAGCCACTAAGGTAGTGGTAATCTGTTACAACAGCCATGAGAAACTAATCAGTTGCTTTTCCCAATCCCAGACTGGGCAGTCTGGCCCCCTTTGAGTTTCTGCCACCCAAGCTCACTCCGAGTGGCACCTGTCATTCCATATCAGACCTGCCTGTTTTACCTGTTGGTCTTCCCCACCAGAGCCCAAGGCAGGGGTTGTACCTTTTCATGTCTGTTTCTCTAGCATCTGCAGAGAGCCTAGCACGCTGTGTGGCATAGATAAAGGTTGAAGGACAAATTGCATACCTGGCATTGTCACTCACCAACTGAAACTCCACAAAGCAGGGAGGCTCACTTATGATTTTCAGGAATCTAATCCTCCTGGTGACCCGCTAGACACCAATGCCGGCTCCTCGGACACTGGTTGTTGGTTTTCTACGATGCTCCACTGGGACCGAGTCAGAGCTGAACTCCTGTCCTCCTGTGACTGAATTCCTCAGACACAGCCCCCATCCTCAGGGACCCAGGGAGCATAAAATCTGAGAAGTGTCCCATATATCATGGAAAGTGGAGCAAAGGGGCTGGGGATGAGCATGCCACCACTTTCTTTTCTCTCTGTCCCATTTTCTCCTTTCTGTCCACCCTCCCTCTGACATTCAAGGACAGGGACTGCAGCTTTGTCCCTGTCCGTAGCTCTCCTATCCTGCACTGGCTCAGGCAGAGGTTGTGCAGCCCTCTCCGCAGGCTCTGCTGTCTCAGTCCCAGCACAGGGCCTGGGCAGGAGGCCCACAGCTGCTCAAGGGACTGTAGTAAACTCACACAGACGCTCTTCCAGCCTCCTTGCACTCTTTCTGCACACCTCTCCTGCCCATCCCCCCTTCTCCTAGAATCCAAGTCCCCAGTTCTGCCACCCCACTCAACTCCGGCAACCCCAGCCAACACTTCCACAAAGAATGTGGCTGGGACCTGCGGGGCTACCCGTTGAGGCCCTCTGGTCCAGCCCCGACACCCGCAGGCCACCAGAGGACTTGATGACTTGAAGCACATCCCTCCACAGGGCTCCCCACTGAGCTCCCAGTGGGGCCACCCTCTCCTGACCCTTGCCTTAGCCCGGGAAGTCTTTGAGTGCAACCATCAGCAACTTCCTCTTTGTGTCCCCAGGGCCTGGAAGGGAGCCTTGCGTCTAAGTTTGCTGAGTGCAAAAATCAGGGTAGGGGCTGGGGGCACTGTTCAACTCTTAGCAAGGCAGCTGGGGGACCTGAGGTCACAGGGCAGGCCCCGTCCTCACACTGAGTTTCTGTTTCCCTCTGTGTAGAATAAGGCTAAGGAGTCCTGCTTCGAAGGATTGAGAAGAGATTGAAATAAGAGGTCCCAAAGCAAATTGATAAGGGGGGAATGTGCTTCCATTGAGAAAAACAAAAGACAGACCCTATCGGAGGCACTCCTATGATTGGAAGAGGAACCACTGGGCAAAACAGAGGAAAGACATCTGTGCTTTCCTCATAGTTAGTAGAGGGAATCAACCAAAAAAAAAAAAAAAAATGCTGAAAAGGATGATACTATTCAGACAATTGGTGAAATCTGAATCAGGTCTGCAGATGAGATAATACTATTACATCCATGTTAATTTTCCTGATTTGAACAACTGTACTGGATTATGGAAGATAATGACTTGTTTTTAGGAAAGACCCACTGAACTATTATAAAGGGGCGTTATATTTCAAAACGTTCGGATCTTATAAGCATGTACTTAGACAAAGAGCAAAACTTAGAAAGCAAATGTGGCAAATTGTTAACAACTGTGGAATCCTGCTGAAAGGCATATATTAATAGAAGGTTTTTGTGTCATCCTTGCAACTTTTCATTAAGTTTGAAGTTGTTTCAAAATGAAAGTTTTAAAAAACACTTAAAAGCGTTTGCAATATGTTCACTCATACTGTTTGAATCTTCTTCGGTGAGAATATATTCATGTGTTACTAGAATGTTGCATGTTTTTAATGATTGAGTGGACACAGTGTAATGGTTAATTTTATGTGTCAACTTGACTGGGGTCAAGGATGCTCAGGAGATGGCAATGGGAATACTTTCAGCATTAAAATAAATGCAATTAAAAGTAAAAAAATGTAATCCCAGCACTTTGGGAGGCCGAGGCGGGTGGATCACGAGGTCAAGAGATCGAGACCATCCTGGTCAACATGGTGAAACCCCGTCTCTACTAAAAAAAAAAAAATACAAAAAATTAGCTGGGCATTGTGGTGCTTGCCTGTGATCCCAGCTACTTGGGAGGCTGAGGCAGGAGAATTGCCTGAACCCAGGAGGCGGAGGTTGCAGTGAGCCGAGATTGCGCCATTGCACTCCAGCCTGGGTAACAAGAGCGAAACTCCGTCTCAAAAAAAAAAAAACCCACATTATTTCTAGGTGTGTCCGTGAGGGTGTTCCTGAAAGCGGTTAGCAGGTGGATCCATGGACTGACTAGGTCAAGACCGCCCTCCCTAGTATAGCCGGGCATCCTGCAACCTGCCGAGGGCCCAAAGGGAACAAAAGGCAGAGGAAGGGTGAACGCCACTCTCTCTGCTTGAGCTGGGCCGCCAGTCAGCTCCTGACCTCCTCTGGTTCTAGGCCTTTGGGCTTGGCTTCCCTGATCCCCAGCTTGCAAACAGCAGGTCACCGGACTTCACAGTATCTGCAAGCATATGAACCAGTCTCTCATAACAAACCTCTGTCCATCGATGCATGGCTTATAATCTACAAAGTAGCCGAATAATCTACACACTAGGCAAAACTTTGTGAGCTGAAAATCAACTGTTAAATATTATATTTATTTGTCATTCTACTTATTCATATGATTGCTACAATTATTGTTGTTGACATTGTCAGTACTTTGAGTAGTTCTCTACTGGCGGGATGCGCTGTCTTCGTGGTGTCCGGGCAGTTCATTTTCCCTCTTCTCCATCCTGGATCCAGGCCCCAGGCCTGCTCTTGGAGGGAGCCAAGGCCCAAGAGCTCTCCACGGTCCGCAGCTGGAGTTCGGCAGTGACCTCCTTTCTCCACTAGAGGGCGCGCGCAACGTCTCTTACGCGTAGCCGGGCTCCACTGAGCCATAGCTGCAGGCGCTGAGCCGCGGGCCATCCACAGACCTGGGCTGCAGGGAACCTGGCAATTGCAATTAAGACAGTCTGGGGTCTCTGGAACCAACTCAATTCTCTGCTCCCTTCCCCCACCCCGGCCCCCGCATAGTTGGCTGTTAGTTTGAAGATGGCATTGAAAATGCATACAATTCAATAATTAATTCCAGGCTGGATCTGGGGAAGCACAGTTAAGTTAACCAATGCAGACCACGCAGACCACGCACTCCACGCTATCAAAGGAGGGATGCCCAGAAGCGTCAATGCGCAGCCTGTGGGCCAGATTTTGCCCCCAAATATCCTTTGTTCAGCCTTCATGGAGTCTAACAAACAGAATTCACAGAGTGTAACAAACAGAATTCAGAGGGTGTAAGTAACATTGAGAGTTTTGTAAACTTGGGAGAGTTTCCCATAACACCCAGTTTTCTGGGGTTTTTTTTCTTATAAAATGAGGTGAAAGACACCCACAGGCCCCCATGGCAACACCTCCCTCTCTCTAGAGCTGTGGAGCCAGCCATCGCTCCCCTTGGACTGGGCATACATCCTCCAGCTCCCAGTCCTCACCCTGGCACCACCTCACTGGGTTATGTCTCCAGCCTGGCCCTGCAGGCATCTGGCTTTGCCACCCAGACCACGGGAAAGCCTGAATTACCCAGATGCCCCGAGAATGGGCTAGTTCCCATCAATTACATTTTCTGGTCAATTGTCATTTTGAAGAAAAATCCTTGAGATTGCAAGGCTTTCTGGGAATAAATTTTTTAAACATTTCTGGGTAAAATGTTGCCATGCCTCCCTGTCATAATTATAACACTGTGGAAAAGGAGGCACACTCTTGAAGCTGTGTGACCTTAAACAGTCACCCAACCTCTCTGTGCCTGCTCTCTTGCCTGTAAAATGGAGACTTTAACAGCCTCATCGAATGCTTTGAGAATGAGGAAGATGCTCCATGTCAAAGCACTTAGCAGAGCCCCTGGCACACAGCAAGAGCCAAATAAGCATTCACTATTATTAGTAGTAACTACAGGTTGAGCATCCCTAATCTGATAATCCCAAATCTGAAACGCTTCAGGTCCCAAGCCTTTTAGATAGGGTTTACTCAGCCTGTATTAATCACATAGGGTAGCTGAGTACCTGGGGATACTAGGCCATGGTTCTTGAACTTGGGTGCATATCAGAGTGCTGGGCCCACCTCAGAGTTTCTGATTCAGTAGGCATGGGCTGGAGCCTGAGAATGCACATTTTTATCAACTGCACAGGTGGCTGCTAATCTGCTGACCTGCATAAGCAAACTGAATGTCTTAGTCTATTTTGTAGATAGACTAAGTGCTATAAAGTGATACCTGAGCCTGTGTAATTTATAAAGAAAAAAGCTTTATTTAGTTCATGATTCTGATGTCTGGAGAAGTTCACAGCTGGGAATCTGCATCTAGCAAGGGCCACAGGCCGCGTCCATTCCTGGCAGAAGGTGAAGGAGAGTTGGTGTGCAGAGATCACGTGGTAATAGAGGAAGCGAGTGGGGTGCCTAGAGGGAATTAACCAAGCAAGAATTCACTCAAAAGGAGGGCATTAATCCATTCATGAGGGATCTGACTCCATGACCCAAACTCCTCCCATTCACCCCACCTCCAATATTAGGGATCAAATTTCAACATGGCGTCTGGAGGGGAAACACATCCAAACTACGGCACTTACCAATTTCAAAAGTGTACCTACACACTAATTTGGTTCTCTTTAAAAAGATTCAAGGTAAGTATTCAGAGTTGATATGTATAAAGAACTTAGAAGTGTCTAGCAAATAAGTTTTATAATTGTTAGTAATAAAGTGGGGAATAATCAGAAAAATCTAAAAAAAAACAAAAGAGAAGGACGTAGGGAGAAGCAGTTTTGGACCTTTGGACTCAGAGATTGCAGGGGTCACCCTTTGTTAATCCCCTCTGCAAGACTCTGGAAGAAGAACATGTAGGAAAAGAGTTTTCAGAAATGAAGAGCCCTATGCTCGGTTACCCAGGTATGACGTACAAGCAACCTCCCCAAACCCAGGTCTCTCTGCCTCCATGGGGTCTGGGGTCTTCCCACTCGCCCATGTCCCTCTGAGCTGTAGCTAATCCGAGTTTCAACACTTGATTTGGAGGTGGCTCTGTCTGGAGTATTCTACAAAAGGCCTGGAACCCCTGGGGTCAAAGAGCAGAATTCAGGGTCATGATGCAGTCACCGGACGGGCATGAGGGCCCCATGGACAGGAAGAAAATGAGGTGTGTAGGAGAGGTGAGGCCACAGGAGGCGTGTCCCGAAGGAAGGCGACAGGCCAGGAACTGCACAAGTGCAACTGACCCTGGAGCAGGCTCCCCAACAGCATGCGTCCCTGACCCGCCCCAGCCCTTCACCTCCAGAGTTAGTGAAGGGCAGAGACTGAATGGGCAAATAATCCCAAATCATCCCCAAATCTAAATGGATCCAGGGTTTTGGAGGGGCTCATCCTAGGCGCCCAAAAGGCTCAACCCCATTTCCAGGGACCGCAGGATAGGATGTGCCCCAGGTTTGTTCTGCCCCCTGGCCAAGGATGGGTGCTCACAGCAGGTAAAAACAGAGCTTGGGTGTCACACATCGTGCAAGGACCCCTCACAGCATGTGACGCAGCTGGCATGAGAAGAGAACGGGGCTGCCATTGGCCGAGTGACCCTCCCCACAGGGCCATGTTCCAACCAGAGATTCAAGACGTTTAACAACTTGGAATTTGAACCTGGCCTTCCCAATGGTTGGAAAGACATGTTTGTCAAAGGAGCCCTTGGGACCTATTTTACTTAATGGCTGTTAGCTGGATTTGAACTCTGAACAGTTGAGACCTGTGATATGTGGTCCTCCCTTTGTACTCCCACCTGGGCCCTGCATTTGCAGGGACTGAGCTTCCCACCAGCACCAATAACTCTGCCGGGGTTCATATGTTCAGAAGATATTCACCGAACAGATGAACTTGGGGGCTGGGGTCAGGGGATGGAGGGGCTGGGGTTGGCAGCTGTTAAGTGTAGGGTTTCTTCCCAGGCTCATGAAAATGTTTTTGAGTTGATTCTGATGATGGATGCACAGCTCTGAATACACTAAAGGTCACTGCATTGTACACTTTAAGGGGGTGAATTGTGGGGTATATGAATGAGAGCTCAATAAACTGTTTTGTTTTGTTTGTTTTGTGACAGTCTCATTCTGTCACCCAGGCTGGAGTGCAGTGGTGCAATCTCAGCTCACTGCAACCTCCGCCTCCCAGGTTCAAGCAATTCTCCTACCTCAGCCTCCCAAGTAGCTGCAATTACAGGTACCTACCACCGCACCCAGCTAATTTTTGCATTTTTAGTGCAGATGGGGTTTCACCACATTGGTCAGGCTGGTCTTGAACTCCTGACCTCAGATGATCCGCCCATCTCGGCCTCCCAAAGTGCTGGAATTACAGGCATGAACCACCATGCCTGGCCTCTAAACTGTTAACAAAACACGACAACCCTGGGAGCCTCTGAAGCGTGCTGCCAGACCACTGACAGTGCCATTTAATGTCAAGTGCTGCGTGCGTTCCTCCTGTCATATATACCTCTGATCCTTGCGACAGCTCTGTGATGCAGGTACTCTCCTCTTCACCTTTTAAAATGGGCATCTGAGGCCCTTGGTGTTGGCCAGCTTGCCCAGGCTCGTCCAGGAAGCTCAGTAGTGGAGCTAGGGCCAACCTAAGTACTTGTGGCATCGTGCCGCCTCGGGACAGCTGGATGAGAAGGTTGTCCCTGTGCTCACAGGAAGAAGCCAAATGGTGGACTTTCACGAAGTTCCAGAATGTCTCAACCCTACAGGAGGAAGGCTGTCATCTTCACATCCCACCACATAACACACATATGGTTTTGCGTTGGTTAAATTTACAGATAGAATACTTCAATGAGGCTACTGCCCTGGGGAGAGTTCCAACTGTCCTAGGAAATGGCCCAGTGGCCTGTCAGCCCTCCAGGAAGATGTTTACCTGGTGTCTGGGTGGGATGGCTTGGACACAAGAGTGCTTGTCACATGGCAGTGAACCCGCATTCACACCAGACCCTCATCACCAAGGAGGAGAGAGCCCCCTGACCAGGTGCAGCATCTGAGGATGCTCTCTGTTTAGATCTGGCTGGGTCCTCTTTCTCTTCCAGCATCCAGATTCGACTGAACCTGACCTTCTCTCTGCCTTTTCCCTGGGTTTCTCAGAGCTCTTGCCACTAATTGTAGCGGATTCTGGGCATCAACAGTGTCTCCCTGTGCTCATTTAAAAATCACAGAGTACTCAACTATCTATTTCTAAAGAAGCTCCATTTTCCTGTAGTAGTCTTTGCAAAATGCCTGCCCAAGTCTATTATAATTGCCTGGAAGCCTGCTTTTCTGTGTTTGTGAGGCCTTGTTGCTCTTGCACCCTCTCTGTGATCTCCTGGAAATTACTCCAGGTTCTCATTAAGTACTATCAAAGATGCTCCTTTAAACGAGAATAGTCAGATGAAGCATCCCTCTGCCCTTTCCTCCTTCTTCCATTCTACAGCCGGGAATGCATAGGAGACAGCTGGTGCTCTAGCAGCCATCTACAGCCATGAGGCAAACTAGAGGATGGAAGCAAAGGCTAAGCATGGTGAAGCAGAAATCGTGAAGGATCATGATACCCCAGTGACCACAGAGCCATGAGACCAGCCCTGGACTAACTACTTGTGGAACTGTTTTAAATGCAAGAAAGATCAGCACACTTGGGGACAAGCTGCTATTCTTTTTGGCACTGCAATTTGTTTTGCTTGTTTTTAAACCTCTCATAAATGGAATGTGTGCCCTTTTTTGTGTCTGGCTTCTTTCACTTTTTCTCATGTTTGTGGATTCTTCATATTGCTACATATAGTTCTTGATGGACACATGGGTTGTTTCCAGCTTGAAGTTATTATAAATAATGCTGCCTTGAACATTTTCACACATGTTCCTTGATGCACAGATGTACACATTTCTTCTGAGAATATACCTAAGAACAAATAGCCAGGTCATGGGACAGACATAGGTGGAACCTTAGTAGCTACTGCAAAGAATTTTCCAAAGTTTAGTCATTTGACATTCCCACTTGCACAGTATGAGAATTCCTATTGCTCCACTTCCTCACCAACACTTAGTATTGTTTGCCTATTTAATTTTAGCCATTCTAGAAACTATGCTGTGGTATCACCATATGGTCATTGGCCATTTGGGTAACCTCTTTTGCAAAGGACCTACTCAAGTTTTCTGGCCAGTTTTCCATTGAGTTGTTGGCCACTCTTACTGATTCGTAGCTCTATTTGGGCTATGACTTCTTTGATGAATATATGAATTACCAATATTTTCTCTCATTCTGTGACTTGTCTTTTCACTCTCTTAAGAGTGTCATTTGATGAGTCAATTTTCAAATAATAAAATCCATCAACTTTTTCTTTATGGTTAATAAGTTTGAGTCCTGTCTAACGTCATCTTTGCTACTCCTTCGTGTCTTATATGTCATAAATGTTATAATTTTACCTTTCATATTTTGATTTGCAATCCATCTCCCACACACTTTTGAATGATCCATCAGATGCCCATGTAGGTGAGAAACCTGTTTATAACGGTCTGACTAGAGTCTAACTCAGCCTTACGCACAAACAACAAGTAGTTTTTGCACCGTTCAGTACACACTGAGTTTCCCAGAATGTAACTCCTGTGTAAATTTAGAGAAGATTACATTTTGTTTTATTTGGAACTTTATCAAGATTTGAATCACCATTTCAGAAAAAACACGTCACTGACAAAGAAGCCGCCCGAGGCACACGAGTCTCCAGTAACACACCTGTGCTGGGCCACATCCTAGGGAATTCTGTGCTTTATACACACACATACTTCATTGGCTCTCAATTGCTTTTAAGGAAAACACGCAACAATCTTCCACTGATTTGTGCCTAACTTCTCTTAAATCCAAGTGCATCCTTCGTAACTTGGAGCATGTATCTGATCACCTCAAATATATCCTCTCAGGTGGTCCTGCTTAGTGCGGAGGCATTGGCACACATATTATTTTATGATAAATCACCTATTTTAATGTCTCTTTTCTATTACAACAAGGGAATTATATGAATTTGGGAAGGGATGATATGTATAAATACATTTTATGTAGTGGCAAGATAGTAAGGGGATTTTACTAAATATTTGCTATATGAAGGAGCCATGTTGTCAATGTCATCAGCTTCCAAATCGAATGGGCATATTGAGGTGTTTTCCTGGCCACATGAGCAGCTCTTTTCCAAAGTGGAATTCCCCTTGGGCCAATGAGAAGTATTTCTTCTCATTAAATTTGTCTCCCACAACCCCAGGACAAACAACAGGTGATTGCTCAAAGCCATTTTGCCCAGGTCCATCATCTACCTGCCTGAAATCACAGGCGGGCCTGCTCTGGTTCTTTGCTGGGTTTAGTTTCACAGTTACAAAGGTCTGAGATCAAGCCCCAGCTCTGCCCTAATTTAACCATGTGGCTTTGGGTGGTGCATCAACCCTCTGCCAGCCCATAGCATGCACTTATTAGCTGAGTCAAAGAAAATGTACATGGCATAGTTGTAAAAGTCACAAGGTAGTAAAACCGCGGATGCATGCTGAGCGCTTCCTATCGGCCAACTCCTGCACCAGTGCCTCAGAAGGAGAATCTACTTTCACCCTCACAATCCTACCATGAGTGCAGGGACCAGGATTCATCCCCATTTTACAGATGAGGAAGGAGGAGTCACAGAGAGGATAAGTAAACTGCCCTGGGCCACACGGTTGGTAAATGGCATGGCAAGAGGTGAACCCAGGCAGTCTGACTATCTCCCATTAAATGATAGCTTGGGCTGGGCACAGTGCCTCATGCTGTAATCCTAGCACTTTGGGAGGCAGAGGCGGGTGGATCACCTGAGGTGGGGAGTTCAAGACCAGCCTGACCAACATGGTGAAACCCCATCTCTACTAAAAATACAAAAATTAGCTGGGTGTGGTGGTGGATGCCTGTAATCCCAGCTACTAGGAGATTCTCTACGCTGAGGCAGGAGAATTTCTTGAACCCATGAGACAGAGGCTGTAGTGAGCAAAGATGGTACCATTGCACTCCAGCCTGGGCTACAAGAGCAAAATTCCGTCTCAATCAATCAATGAATCAATCAATAAGATAGCTTGTAGGGGAAGAAGTGCCCAGACAGGAAAGACACTCAGAAAATGGCAGCTCTTGGCCATTATCATGTACTCATTGTTGCATAGTTCTGAACATCTACATTGGTGGTTCCTCCCACTGCCCACCAAAAACTAGCTGCATGCCCTTGATTTAACTGCATTTAATATACACCACAGTGGCTGTTAAACAAGTTGATTTCTAATATCCCAACTACGTAAATTTGGCAGGCTTTGTCAATGGAACAAACACTTGTGAATATGATGTTAATTTTCATTTCCTTGCCTATGCTATAGGCAAGTGTGTGTTTGCATTGGAATGCATGCTGATATTTACCTAAAATATCCAATCCCATGAACGATAAAAAGCATACCATGTTGAAAATATTTCCAAGCCTCGGGCCACTTATGCCAGGAAATACTTGACACAATGAAGCACATCTACTCCCCTGAAGGCCAGTTTTAACCGTCTCTAGATCCTGAAGAGTGTTGTCTGATGTAGACCAAGGTCAGGTATGGCAAATATAGTGGCTTCCAGCACAAAATAGACTCCGCTTCCCAGCAGGTGTGGTTGCTGAACTTTCCAGTTTTGAAAATTTGCGGGCTGGGAGAATTTTCGGGAGCTTTGTGTAAGGTGGTGTCACGGTGGCTACCCAGAAAACAGCAGGACCCTGGAGGTTAAAGCTGACTTTCAAGTTGAGCCTCTACTATCATGAAGTAGGCAAGAAGCCTCAGGCCCCTGGGTTTGTGCTTCCTTAACTGTCAAAGGAGAAGCCTGTACTACGAGAATTTCTACAGCACCCTCAGGTCTGGACTTCCAGATGCCACAGCAGCTAAGAAGCCTCATGCTCCCTGTGATTTTAAACCGGCTGGTGCTGGATCTCATTGCGAACAAGTCAGAACTTGCTTCCCTTCTAACTGTGAGTTAGGCCCATCACCGCCTATAGCCTCAGTTTTCTGAGCTATAGTTTTCTATAGCTTCTCTGAGCCTCAGTTTTCCCCTTAGTATGATTAGGAATCATAATGCAATTCTCACAGGGTTGTTGTAAAGGTAACATTTGAAAGACCTAAATATAAAATATATGCTCAAAAAATGTCAGTTTCTTGCTGCCACGCATTTGCCCACCTTCTATTTTCCCCATGTTCCCCACTCTGCAGTCAGACCCCCTGCAACCTGAGATCCCTGCCTGCCCATCCTCTCTTTCCCCAGCAGTTTAGAGAATCCAGATGCTCACTCCTTCTGCCCCAAACCAGCACCCACTCCTGTACCAACGGTCATAATGGAAAGCACCTGATAAACCGATGCACTTACTCATGTCACATTTGCCCTAAGAATTCTAATGGTAGTATTTCGGAGCCCAGAACAGAGAGGAATTCGTCGCTTAAAGATGGCAACATTGGATGAAAAATTCCATTCTTTGATGATGCTAGAAAAATAAGTGTTCGGACTGGTTTCTCTTCTCAGTGTGCATCGTGCAAATGAGTAGCTGGTCCCCCAATGTAGCTTATTTGATTCCATGATCTGTCTCTTTTTTCTCATGGCAAAATAACCCACTTTATTAGATCCATCTCAGGAGCTTTACCAGTGGGTAAAGTCTTAGAGATGGGATTCTTGTTTTCTTTCTCCTGTCAGCCACCCCAAATTCTTTTGGGAAGTAGGTGGAGCATAAATGAAAAATTGGTAAACAGAATTCTTTCTTTGGTCTCCTACAGACAGACCTTGGTCTCTTTGGGCTACTTCATGGCTCCCGAGCTGTAATTATTGGTTGCTTTTTTCAGTGTTCCACTAAACTGAGAGTCTTTAGTTGTTCTAAATTCATTTGGGCTCTTTCTGGACCCAGGAATTAAAGGTGACTCTTTATTCCTGTAAGTCAGAGACAGCCCAGTTTAAGGAAACATTCCAGGGCTGTTTGCACTGCGTGTGGCAAGGAGGGCCAATTAAAGCTACCCCCAGCATCCTCTGAGTGAAGTTTGAGATGGCCTTGGGAGACAGGAAGCATCTTTATGAGTCCCATCTCCAGCCTGGAGGACATTTCCTTCCTGTAGCCCTGAGCCCTGGGGCCCTGGAGTCATAAAAATTAAGACAGAGCCCACTGGGCCAGAATAATGGGGAGTGGTTTTACTGGCCCCCAAGTATCCCTAAAGTCTCCATAAGCTCCACTTCATCATAGTTGATTCCCAAACCCCACAGCTCCTCTTGTTTAGTCCTCTCCAGCCCGATGGCCTCCTGCTTCTTTCCCTTCTAGAGACTTCGGCCCTGTCCCTCTTACTCCTGAAAGGTTTGGGTAAAGCCCTGAACTACTCCGATCTTTTGAAAGCAAGAGAGCCTTTCCCTAAAGTCTCCACAAGCTCCACTTCATCATAGTTGATTCCCGAACCCCTTTCACAATTCCCCCCTACCTTGTGGGGAATTGAGCAGAGTGAGAATCTGATTGAAAGACATTGCAATCTTTGGTCTTTAATAACAATAATGAAATCTAATAATATCTATTGAGCACTTTCCATGCATGACTTCACTTCATCCTCACAACTATCTGAGGTCAATACCATTATTATTCTCACTTCACAGAAGAGGGGACCAAGGCTGAGAAGGAAAAAAATAAGTTCCTCGGGGTTACTTAGTGGCAAAGATTCAAACCCAGCCCTCACTGATCCCCAGAAGCCTCACTTTTAACCATCACATGAGTTTTCTGCCTGCTTTGCCCTAGGCAAAGGTTAATACTTCAGGGCCTTGTACCTGCACCAAACCTGGAATACCCTAAGCACATATGCCAGAAGGGAGGGGACACAGAGAGCCCAGGGGCTAGAAAGGCAGGCTCTGGGGCCAAATGGCTCAGGTTGAAGCCAGCCCCAGTGCTTAACAACCGTGTGGCCGTGGGCAAGTTACTTTACCTTCCATGCCTTTGTGTTCCTGGCATGCATAGGAAGAATCATCTCTTATTAGGTTGTCATGGCAATGGGAGATTGGATGAGTTACACAGATAAAGCGCACATCAGCATGTGGCCCACTGGACAAGCTCCATGAACAATGGGTGTTTTCATCAGCTCTATGGTCTCCATCCCCTCCACCTTCAGCACCACATTTGGATACCCAGTAGGCAATGCAAATTCAGCAGAGCCAAACCTGAGCTCCAGATCTTTCCTTCCAAGCCTACTTTTCTCCCAGTCTTGTCCATCTCAACACCTGACAACTGTGTTCTTCAGGTGGCTGAAGTCAAGAATTTTGGAATCATCCTGGATTTGTATCTTTCCCTCACACCTTGTATCTAACTTATCTGCAAATCTTTTCAGCTTTACCTTCAAATATATCCAAAGTCCAACCCTATCTCACTACCTCCACTGGTACCACTTGGTCCAGGCCAATATCATCAAGAGAAGCATCTCCCCTGGATGCTTCCAGAAGCCCTCTGGCTAGGCTTTCTGCTTGTGCTCATGCCCATGACACAGGAGGCGTCATGTCACCCTACTCCAGATGGCATGTGGCTCCCCACCTCACCCAGAGAAAATGTCAATGGTCCAATCATGCCTGCTGCCAATAGCTGATCCTACCCCACAGCTCCTCTTGTTTAGTCCTCTCCAGCCCCTTGGGCCTCCTGCTTCTTGCCCTTCTAGAGACTTCGGCCCTGTCCCTCTTACTCCTGAAAACTCTTCCCCAGATATCTGCATGCCTCATTCCTTTACCTCCTGTGGTCTCTGCTCTCACAGCACTGCATCAAAACAGGTTGTCTGCCCATCCTAAGGGAAACAAGCCCTAAGTTGTCTTTTGCCTGTGTGTGTCGCAAACCAATGAATAATCAAACCTCCTCCCACCCTGACTCTGCTTTCTTCACTTCTTCCCAGTAGCACCTGGGGAATGGGCTGTCCTCAGATCAAAAGCAGGAAAGGTAGAAAGCAGTGGGCAGAGTGTTTGAGAAACTCATCTGATGGAAATATGATTCCTTTGGTTAAATAGGAAGACATTATATAGATAAATACATTGTATGGCCTTTGCTGAATAGCATATGATGGATCAGGTCCAAATGCTGTTTTGGATGAAGTAATACTGAGAAAGGCATTTTGGAACAAACTCGAGAAGTGTTCAACCTCCTTTCTAAAATAACACCTGAGATAAAGTTGGAAACACAAACTAGGGCCTCTGAATGAAGAGGTCAGATTGAACACAAATATCTGGTTGCAATCCCCCAGGAAACCTTGCTACAACCATCTTTATGGGATTCTCTTTAAAGGCATACACTTACAAGGAGAAATGAAAGAGGTGAACACAATAAAACTTTAGGAGCTGGAGAGCTCATGGATGAGAAGTAACTGACTGAGCAGCCCTGCCACAGGTGAATCCCAACCCAATAGACAGGAAAATCCATGAACTCTGGATTTCACCCAACCTCCATTAGTTTATACTCTTTCCCCGCAGCTTTGCTCTCAGTCCCAGAACTACCTGTTGCCACAGATTCCCGGGTTTTTCTGAGCATTTGCTGCATGAACCCACTGGCGCCAGGACAACTCAGGAATCTGTAGCAACAGGTACTTCTGGGACTAAGAGCAAAGCTGTGGGGAAAGAGTATAAAATAATGGAGGTTGGTTGAAATTTGTTTAAATGTAGTTAAATGCCTGGATCCCCACAGCAACTCCAAACTGCTAGGTGTCTGCTCCTTTTCCACTCTGACAAAAGACTGATCATTTGCTTTCCAGGGAGGGTAAAACATAGGAATGCTGAACTGTGTGACATTAGATCTAGTTAAGATCAGGGGCATCATACATATTGGAAACAGAAGTATTCACTGACTATGGACATATCAGATGTTAAGACTCCTCCTTCCCCAACTCTCCCTCCCCTACTGGACTTCCAGAATGCTTGCAGCCATACCTCTCCCCTCTAGATAGTAGGTTGGAAGGGTCTTCTCTGCAAAGTCTGGCAAGTCCAAGTAGAAAAATCTGAAGATACTCACTGAGACTCCCCCCAAAATTGGCAAAACAGAACACCTACAATAAAGCTCATAGTGAAAAAAACTCGGCTGGGCACTGTGGCTTACGCCTATAATCCCAGCACTTCGGGAGGCCGAGGCAGGTGGATCACGAGGTCAAGAGATTGAGACCATCCTGGTCAACAAGGTGAAACCCCGTCTCTACTAAAAATACAAAAATTAGCTGGGCATGGTGGTGTGTGCCTGTAGTCCCAGCTACTTGGGAGGCTGAGGCAGGAGAATTGCTTGAACCCAGGAGGCAAAGGTTGAGGTGAGCTGAGATCGTGCCATTGCACTCCAGCCTGGGTAACAACAACGAAACTCCATCTCAAAAAAAAAAGAAAAGAAAAGAAAAGAAACCACCCATTCAGACAATCGCAGATGAATAAACATATGAGGAAAACCTCTGTTAGGAAAGTCAGAGAACAAAGCAAACACATAAGAGCAACTTGGGGAAAACAGAAATTATACAAGAAGAAAACTTCCAAGAATAATCACTGATAACATTTGAGAGGTAAGAAAAGACATTGTACCCATGGCGGGGGGGGGAAAAACAAAACAACAGACTGCTATAAAACAAGAACACTTATGAAACAAAAACTATTTCTTGAAATTTAAAATGTAAAAAGAGAAAAAAACTTTATAAAAAAGATTGAAAGATAAAACTGAGGAACATTTTCAGAAAGGAACTCAGAAAAACAGAGATAGAAAGAAAAGAGAAAATAGCTCGAAGGTTACCCCAAGAACTCCAACATGCATATAAGAAGAGTACCAAAAAGAAAGAACAGTAAACATAGGGCATAAGGGAGATTCATCAAAAACAGCAACAAAACAACAATATTTTCCAAATCTGTAGATTGAAGGGGAACTCTAAGATTGCAGCATACTGGATGAAAATATACTCACACTAAGGTACAATATTATATAAAACTTCCAGAACACTGGGAATACAGAAAGGACCCTACCAAGCATCTGAAGGGAAGGAGAAAAACAAATCACATGCCACAGTCAGGAATTAAACTAAATTCAGAATTCTCAATGGCACATAGGGAGAAAATTTCACAAAGAAACAAAAACCAGGGCAGTGACTTCAACATTTTAAAGAAAATTATTTTCAACCTAGAATTCTATATCCAGCCCAATTATCACTCTAACCTAAGAGTGGAATAAAAATAATTCAGACATGCAAACTCTCAAACAAAATTTTAATTTCTACATGCTTTTTCCAAGAAAGCCATTGCAGGGTGTGCTCGACCAAATGAGGGAATAAACCAAGGAAGAAAAAAAAGAAAAAAGACAAACCAGATGTATTAATTTCCCAGGGTTTTGTTGTTTTTCACAATCAAGTCCCACAAACTGAGTGGTTTAAAACAATAGAAATTATTTATTATGTCACATACTGTTCTGAAGACTAGAAATCTGAAATCATGGTGGCAGCCAGGCCACACTCCATCTGTGACCTCTAGGGAAAGATCCTTTCTTGTCTCTTCCAGCCTCTGTGTGCCCCAGGCATTCCTTGGCTTGTGGCAACAGAACTGCAGTCCCTGTCTTCTCTCTTCACATGGCTCTCTTCCCTCTGTGTCTCCACATGGTGTTCCCTCTGTGTGTATCTGGCTCTGTGTCTCTGTGTCTCTTTTCTTCTTGTAAAGACACCAATCATACTGGATTAAGGGCCCACCCTACAATTCCATGACCTCATTTTATTTAATTACATTGACAATGATCCTATTTCCAAATAATGTCACATTCTGACCTTCTGGGGAGGATATGAATTCTTGGGAGAAAATATTTCACCCAATACATCATGCAGAATGACAGCTGTGCAGGGGTAGAGATGAACTAGCCCAGACAGAGAAGGTGAGATTTCTTCTGGAAGGTGAAATTGAGAGAATTTATGAGAATGGGAACACTGAAAGAAGATGTAGGAGTTGAATTAATAAGTACGGAAAAAACTGAGCAAACAAAAATAGCAACAATAAAAAGGCAATTTTTAATTCCAGGGAAAACAAAAGACTGGCTCAGGCATGGTTCTGCCAGGCATATATAAAGCTACATAAGAAACAATGACTATTTCTGAAGCCAAAATTACAATATCAATATAAGGAGAAGGTAGGGGGATGGGAAGTCTCAACATAGACATGGAGGGAGGAGTAATAAGCCTTATCTTCCACAGTGGCAAGTTAATGGGTAATACAAAAACTGAAAGAGCTGGAAGCAGCAATTCAAGCACAGATAGAGATAGGGAGTGAATGCTAAAGGAGCTGCCAACATTGTTCCTGCAGATGGGAAAATGGGAGGGAGGAACACTGAGAAATGTAATTTTTCTTAACAAACCTTGTAAAGCTAGTTGAGCTATGCATCTTTAAAAAAATCAAAATGAGAACAAAAGGCACATATTAGACCAAATTATCGACAGCATTGTGCATGACACCCTCACCCTAAGTATGTTTTATTATTGAAATAGTCTATGGTGAAACTCTGGAGTGGGCTAACATGGTTCTCAACCAAAGGCAATTTTGCCACTGCCTTCCTCCCACCCCCAACTCAGGGGACATTTGCCAGTGTCTAGAGGCATTTTTCATAGTCACAGCTGGGGATGGGGCTGCCACTGGTTTCTCCTGGGTAGAGACCAGGGATGCTGATCTTACAAGGCATCTTACAAGGCACAGGACAGCCCCTACAATAAAGAATTATGTGCACAAAGTGTCAATCGTGCCAAACTTGAGAAACTCTTGCTTAAACTCTTCCCTGCAGACTGCTGGGAAGATAAATCTTAAAACCCTGCAAGTGAAGAAACCATGGAAAGACGGACTAACCTAGATTTTGGGATGGTTTTTAAATGCCTACGGATTATTTAATACTCCTCTCTGCAAACGATGGATTCTAATTTCACTCCCCTCCAGTGTGGGCTAGACTTAGTAACTTACTCCTTTTTCTTTTGAGACAAGTCTCACTCTGTCGCCCAGACTGGAGTGCAGTGGCATGATCTCAGCTCACTACAACCTCCATCTCCTGGGTTCAAGTGATTCTCCTGTCTCAGCCTCCTGAGTAGCTGGGATTACAGGCACCCATCATCATGTCCAGTTAATTTTTGCATTTTTAGTAGAGATAGGCTTTCATCCTGTTGGCTGGGCTGGTCTCGAACTCCTGACCTCAGGTGATCCACCCAACTCAGCCTTTCAAAGTGTTAGGATTACAGGCGTGAACCACTACGCCCAGCCAAAACTTAGTAACTTATTTCTAATAAACAGAATAAAGTGGGAGTGACCATGTAGACTAGGGAACTAGGTGCTGAAAAGCCAGATGAGGCTGATTTCAAAATCCACACTGATCTCCTGCCCCATGCCATACACTTACACTTCAAGATTGCTTGAATTCTCTCCCCTCTGTCTTCTCACTAAGAACTCTGCCAGTCTTCCCCACTCCCCCCATACTTGCACACTCTTTTAAAAATGTCTTTTAATAATTGTTCATTACTGAAATTCAGTGTCTATGTATTTCACTAGGGAGACTCAGAAAGGGTTGAATGCATGAACTGTGAATTTAAAGCTGCTTCAAGACTTCCTCTTTCTCTTTTCCCAGGGTCTAGATGTGCAGCGATTCCGCCTTGTAACCTTCCTTCTCTCTCCGCATCCCCCAGCCCTCCAGATCTCCATCTCTTCTGGCCTGAGCACAGCATTCTCTCAGCCCCATTCCCCCTGGAAAATGTAGAGTCAGCCTTGACATTGACACCCATTATGGAACTGTGCAGCTGTTTCCATGCAGCCAGCCTGAAGGTTTTCTGGATATTTCTTGCATTCCCCCACCCTCTGCATGGCACAGCCTGGCAGCTCCACAGGGCCTGGCACCCCAGGACTGCGGCTGAGGGTGGGGGTGCAAACTGGCATCTATGCTTCTTCCTCCCTCCACCCCGACTCCAGACTCCCTGAATGTCTAGTCCTTGACAGTTAATAGCTAAGAAAGACAAGAACTTCCTTCCTGTGATCTAGAATAAGCTGGGGGTGAGGGTGGGAAGATAATACATCTTTTTGTTGTTGTTCTTTGTGGTTGTAGATAACTATTCTCATCATATTATTTAGGTCTTATTTGGTTTAAGTGGCATAAATCCAATTCCAAATGGATTTGGCAAAAAGGGGAGCTTAATAACAAGGTATCAGGGTAAGCACTAAGTAAGCTGAAGAAAGGGCAGGGATGCTGCCGGATGGGGTTGCCATGTACAGTTGTGCAGGCACAACCCCAGTGGCCACTGTCACACGGTGGCCAGATGAAGGGACTTCCTGGAGCTATGCAGGACACAACTTGTCTCTCTGTTCTGTGTTTCTACTCCAGGTTTCAGAAATAACTGAAAGCAGGGTCTCAAATGCTACCAAGACCCTGTCTACAGCTCTGAAATCAGCTTCTCCCTGAGTACTGACTAAATCCCTCTCCCTAAAGAATGGTTTCATTTGGTGTAGCCTGAATCCAGTTCCCACCCCTGGCCCATCGTCTCTGCTTAGCAGGCGGCAGGAGATATAAGAGCCTGACCTCTGGGAATTTAAAGCTTTCAACCTGTACTTACTTGTCTTTATTTTTGGAACTTCCAGAGCTCCTCCAGGAGCTAAGTGTCCAATGGTAGGTACGATGATATGGAAGCAAAATTGCTCCAACTCAGGAGCGGGTATGAATTCAGCTAACCTCCTCCAGGACGTTCATCTGATGGGGACTGAAGAATTTTGGCAAAGTGGGAGCTATATGTATATTTTGAATATTTGGGGGGAACTTGTGATCCTTGCACAGATGTCTCCCAAGTTTCCTGTCTTGAAAGCAAAAGATACCAATTATCTTCCTAGAAGAAGTGCCCACTGATGCTTGGGAACTGCCTCTTTCAAGGGGTCAGAGAGAAGAAACAGCACTCTGGGTATGTTAAAGTTATCTTTCTTCTGTCCCCTCTGTTCTGTTTCTCCCCCAACACAAGTTGGGAGGGTGCACCCCTCTTGGCCTTTCTAGCCCTGATAGGACCCTCTTCATATCCTTTTAGAACCCCCTGCCTTTCACCCTAACTCTGATCAGTCACCAAAGCTCAGTAGTTTGGACATTAAAGCCAGGGAGGGGCTCTCTGGCTGTCATGAAATCAAGGGGTTACTCTGAAAGGGCCAGGGGCGGGGAGGTATGTGGAATGAGGGAAAACAAATACAGCTGCCACGTGCCCTACATATTCTTGGATCATTTAATCCACACATAACAAGGGAGTGCACTACTATTAATGACCAAAATAAATAGTAATCAATTATGATGATGGTAATTATGCTTTTGAAATTAGCCTGGGAAAGGATGACTGAGGCAATTTTTTATTCCAGCTCAGGAAAAACGGGATACCAGCTGGGGCTAATAAGAGCTTTCACTAAGGTGCTGAGATTCATCCAGGGCTGCAAAGAAAGCCCTCTCTGTCCCGAGGCCCAGCCCTGACATTCCTCCTGCTTTTTAACAAGAACTGAAAGGTGGCAAGACTGTTCTTGCCTTGGCACGGGGTGAAGACGGCCTCTGAAAAGGCAGTGATCATTCTCGACAGTGAGGCTTGGGGAGTTTCATTTCCTTGCCCACCCCGGCACCCCCACCCCTGGTCTCCATGCTCCTGGGTTCCAGCACGGGTGATGTGTGCCTGGAGCCAATGGAGCCCGCCAACGCTGGATGACAGGGGCAGAGGGTCTGGCAGGGCAGGACACACCAGGGAGTTCGCAGGGACTGGCTGGGCAGAGAGACAGGGAGAAAAAAATGCGGTTTCTGTAAAAGGGGCTGTGTGTCCTTCCCCACCTCAAGTTGCCCCAGGGACTGCTGCTGAGATGGTCACTAATATTTGCCTGCCAGCCCTTCCATCCCAGACAGCATATTTACCCAGACCCCAGAGAGCATATTTACCCAGGCACAGGCAGCCCCTCCTCTTCCTCTGCTCCTGCATGCCTGGCACTCTTGGGACTTTGATGGAAATCTGCTGCTGCTAGCTCCTGCCTCAGTTTCCCTCTCTGCCTCACTCCTTTTCTCTGTCTGCCTCTTTCTCTGTTTCTCTCTTGCTATATAGAAACTAAAGAAGGCCTCTCACTTAGCCTAGCACAGTTAAGAGTTTAAGGGTTGGTGGGAGTAAAATTCCCTTCTCCCTCTTTTTAGTTCTGACAGCGACAATGATCAGGAGACTCATCCATCACCTGAACATTGATCCCAGTCTCAGCTTCATTCAAAGGCTCTCAGTCAAGAGTGAGTCCCCTCTCCTCGATTCCTCCACCCAGGGATGTGGAAATTTTGCTTGTCACAACTGGGGTGGCAGATGCTTCTGGCATCTAGCAGATAGAGATGCTGCTAGATGCCCCACAATGCACACAGCAAAGTATTAGCCCATCCAGAATGTCAACAGCACAGGCCTAAGGGCTAAGCAAGAATCTAATCACCCCTCACAGGCTGGCCTCCTGGAAGACTGTGTTGAGGGGTGTGAGCTCCTGAAAGCAACTTCTACAGCAGAGATCTCAGGCAGAAAACAGGGCCAGCTGAAGGCCCCCCCACTTGCCCCCCGGGGCCAGCACTGGCCAATCAGATTAGGGGCTCCAAGGAAACTAAGGGAAGAAGAGAATATTGCAGAAGCTCTCTTCCTAACACCTCTGTCAGAGAGAGGAAACTCCTCCTGTGTGGCAGAAAGCGACTTGGGGAGAGGAGAAAAGGGGGTTGGTTTCTAAGCCAGTTCAGGTTGATGGATGTTCAGATTCTGGTCCACTCAGGAGATCCTTCCACATGGCTCAGCATGGCCTGGAGCTGGGAACAATCCTGACAACATCGCCCAGTTCTCAACACGTATTTGGCAGCAGTGTGTAAGGCTTGCGCCAGGTGGTCTGCCAGTTCTAATTCCATCCATAGGACAGGCTGCAAGATTTTCATTTCCACTTTACAGATGAGGCAACCGTGGCTCAAGAAGATTAAGTGTCTTGACTGAGGCCATAGAGCAAGCCATGGAGAAGCTGGGGTAGGGACTGAGTCTTCACTGAGATCACTTGTAGCCTCCCTGGAATCTGTATCTAAGGACTAAAGACCCAGAGGGCATCAGACAACAGCGTTGATGGGTGAACTAAACTGTGAGGCAGCAAAGTGAGCCCTAAAAGAGCCTGGATGCTCTGGTCGAGGAAGATCTGGGCTGAGAGCAGTGAGGCCCAAGGTCTGAACTACATGAGGGTGGTGGAGAAAGTGAACATGAACTCCATCACTAAATCTCCCATACCACAAATCTAAGTTGTGCCCATCTTTAACTAGGTCTCTGAGAGAGTCATCTTGTAGAACTCTTCAACTCAAAATAACTGTCAAAAACAGAGTTTCTTGGCCAGGTGCAGTGGCTCACGCATGTAATCCCAGCACTTTTGGAGGCTGAGGTGGGTGGATGACCTGAGCTCAGGAGTTCGAGAGCAACCTGGCCAACATGGTGAAACCCCATCTCTACTAAAAATACGAAAATTAGGTGGCCTTGGTGGCAGATGCCTATAATCCCAGCTACTCAGAAGGCTGAGGCAGGAGAATTGCTTGAACCTGGGAGGTAGAGATTGCAGAGAACTCAGATCATGCCATTGCACTCCAACCTGGGTGACAAGAGTGAAACTCCATCAAAAAATAAAAAAAGAAAGAAAGAGAAAGAAAGAAGAAAGAAAGAAAGAAAGAAAGAGGAAAGGAAAGAAAGAAAGAAAGAGAGAGAGAAAGAAAGAAAGAAGAAAGAAAGAAAGAAAGAAAGAAAGAAAGAAAGAAAGAAAGAAAGAAAGAAAGAAAGAAGGAAAGAAAATGGAGTTTATTTAGACTGCACTTAAATCCTAGAGACTTGGGTAATGAAGACAGAGATGATCCTGTTCTGAGCGTCGACTCTGTGAGAGGTACTCTGTAGACCAACACACAGATTACCTCCTCCCCAGAATCCCATCAGGTACTCTCAGCCCCAGTTTTTCAGACCAGGAAATTGAGCTTCATAGAAGTTATATAATTTGCCCAGTGTTTCCCAGAGCGGCAGAGCCGGTGACACTGACATTTACCTGAGCATAATCCCCTGGTGCGGGATCCACCATTATCAAGGGGTACTGGGCTATAACAGAGACATCGCCCATTGGAGCTCCTGTCAGGGAAGATCATGGGGGCTCCACCACACTCCCCCCCAACCCTGTGTGCTTCTGTCAGAGACAAAATTCTGAGGTACACACCCAGTAAGCCCTGTTAGTAAGGCAGACATTGGCTTCTAAAAAGCCCACACACACCAAGATGATGCCGGTGTCTGTTTGGTGTCCTCAGAAGAAAGGCCTGTCCCATTTTGTTTTCTGCATTGACCCATTCTAGGGTCAGGAATTCTTCCATATAGACACCCTCAGGCTGCTGCCTAAGCCAATTTCCTCTCTCCAGTCCAGAGGAGAGATGAAGAACAGCTGCTGGCCACCGTCCCTAAAAATCTTTTATAAACCTGAAGACTTATTATATAATCTGTCTTCTCCAAGTGAAATGATCTCAGTTCTTCTAAACTTTTCTCAGGGATTATTTATTCTCCAAGTTCCCTTTACAAATTAGTTGACTGCTTTGGAAGTTCTCTCTGTTCCTCTTATGGTACAGAGTCCACAGCCAACTATAATGCAGAACCTGTCACTCTGCAAAACAAGTGTTTTCTCACAAATGTTGGCAGAGGGTGATTTCCTAATAAAGTCAACACGGAAGGAACCGCGGGGTGAAAATCTCAAAGAGGTCTGAATGCAAATCTTGGCTCCCCCACTCCTCATACTAGCTGTGTGAATTCAGGACAATCAGCTGGGCTTGCAGAGCACAGGGAATGACTTTCCTTAAGAGTCTAATGACGCAGTCTAAGTTAAGCTCTTGACACCTAGCAGGAATGCTCTATCCAGTAGCTATTGTGACTTTACTAAGAATTTACTATTACACCCTCCATTCCCCACTATGAAGTATAGTTGCTTAGTTATTTACAATCCTTCAGAATCAAACAAGCAAACCCAATACTGGAAGTTCCTCAGTGACCCTATTTGCATCCTGAAGAAGTGAGCCCTCCATTCCGGATGTATTTGAACAAGACTGCTCACACCCCCAAGGGTTGTCTGGGAAAGGGTTCCTAATTTTATTGGGATGGGCTTGGTAGCCTCTTAAAATTCCTTGCAACTCCAAGATTCTATTTAGATTCCAAGTCGACCCAGCCTCTTATCTCTAATCCATTTTTCCACAATGAAATCCAAGCAGATTTTCAGTGAGGGAAATGCAGAATAGATGTATCCCTTGTATCCCTCATAGCACAATTCCTCCAGCTCTTATTAGGCATGCCTGTTCCCCAGCCCCTGTCTCTCATGCTTCCTCTGATGGTCTTCCTCTTCCAAGCTTCCCCACAAAAGCTCCCTCTCCTTTCTGTTGAATCAAGCAATGCAGCTTTTCCCCCAAACAAGTCTTCCCCATCCAGGTCAACTGTGGCTAGCTAACAGAATCCACGTCCTCAATAGGCAGTCTAGAGACTGGAGAATGCCCTCTGCGGTCTGTCTGTACAACCACAGTGATGTATCTGTGAATTCATTTCTTCAACACACAATTAATTTCTGACAGAAATTTCTAGAAGACAATCTTCTCCATCTTCTTGCAGAAATTTAATGACTCCTGTGTCCAGTTCCAAGAGCTTTTACTTCTTCCCTGTAAAAAAAATACCACGCTACAACATAGCTCGCTAAGTGTTAAAATCCCTTCCCTTCATATTTCCTTTCTGTGTACCCTTCACATTTACCTATTTGCATTAGCAGGCAATCTTCTCATTCCTACCAAATTTCCCAAACCAGAGAAGTTGTGTGTGAGAGGAAATCATGTCAGGCCCCTTGAAAAAGAGATGCCGTTTCATGGTTCTGGGGCATCCAGGCACCACAAAAACGTTGGTGCCCTGTCTGTTCACGTAGTCACACTGTAAGAGGATAGAAGGGGCCCCAGAAGGAAACCAAGCCCACATATGAGCAGAGCTGGGTTGGGCACAGCAGCTCATACCTGTAATACCAACTGCTAAGGAGACTGAGGCAGATGGATCACTTGAGGCCCACAGTATGAGACCAGCCTGAGCAACAGAGCAAGACACCCATTTTCACACAAAAAAATTACAAAATAAAATAAATAAAACATAAAAAATAAAGGTGCATGCTGATTCATTCCAGTATTCCCTCCCCATTTACTCAATGGCTCTTATTGAGCTCCTGCTTGGTTTCAGGCTTGTTGCTGTGAGCTGAGGATTCTAAGATGGGGAGCACCAGTTGCCGTGTTTCAGACACCAATTGCTGCATAATAAACTACGCCTACATTTAGTGGCTGAAAACAGCCATTTCATTATGTTCCTATGGGTCTGGAAGTCAGGCAGGGTACTGCAGGATTGGCTCCTGGACATCTGGAACCTCACTTGGGGAGACTTGAAGACTGGAGGAGAGTTGACAGCTGGAAACTGGAATTGTCGAAAAGTCTGCATTGGGATGAGCTAAAGCTGAGCCTGCAGAACAGAACACCTACACGCAGTTCTCCTTACGGCTTGGCTTGTCTTTAATGGGGTGGCCAAGGGCTGAAAGAGGGAATGTCCCAGAATGAGGAAGCCGTATTATCCTTTGGTAGTACATATAATCACTTCACTGGATTCTATTGGTCAAAGCCATCACAAGCTTACACACACTTGAGGGAAGGAGAAGTGGACCCCGCCTCTCAATGGAACGAGAGTCAAGGTCACATTGTGGAAGAGCATGTGCAACAAAGCATCTTGGAACAGCCACTTCTGAATAGTAAGATCTGCCACCCACTGTTCATGGCCACAGCAGAAGGGTCTCTGGGTGCATCACACCCCATGTGTGTTAGTCACTGTGAATTCATTCATTCATTCACGCACTCGCTCCTGTGTAAACCAGGAGGCAGCCACAGCCTCATCAATTCTCGAAATCACAATAGAACTACCAACAGTTCCACAGCCCTGGGAAACCTGAACTGCCCAAAATTTCTGCAATCTTCCTTTCTCCCTTGCTGAGTAGGAGCTGGACTGTGCAAATGGAAGTGTGAAACTCAACCATTGGTGGTGGGGGTGAGGCAGGGTGGATTTCCATTGCATACCTCTTGCAAACAGCTTTAAAACTCATATTAGATGTGTCTGTTCTCCATTATCCTTTCCCAAATCCCCCACAACACACACACACACACACACACACGCACGCACACACACACACACACCCCACATGGGACTTCTTTTTTCAGCCTGGCCAGCAGCCCCCAGCAGCTGTGGCTCCTCTCCCCATTGTCCAATTCCCAATCCTCACAAGCCACACTGCAAACTCCTCACTTTCCTCACTTGTTTGCAGAACTCTGCCTCTTCTCCCAGATGTACCCACAGAAACTTTTCAACATGCTGAGCAGAGCTGACATCTTTCTAAGACTGTGGCCCACCCATCTAGGAGAGCATTTCAACCTTACCAAGTCCCACTCACTGATCACTCACTGATCACTCACTGAACAAACATTGGCTGGGCACCTACTGTGCGTCCAGCACTGGGCAGTGTAGTGGACATAGGATTATACTATATGCCTCTCTGAATTATATTGTGAGATGGCTGCTTTTACCTTGTTGTTGGAAGGATTCCTGGAAATATTATTAATGTTCTATTGTTGTTACTGTCGTACTTTTGCCTTGACAGAACTCTTTCACTTCCACAAGAGATGCTGCCATATGCTTTGCGCTCTGCACCCCTGGCTTCGGTCATTTGCAAGCAAAAATCTTTATGATTTTTGCTGTACATGTGCACCACCTGTGTTTTATTGGCTTTATGTAAGTCTTTTAAATGATTCACTTTCTCTACTTACAATGTTGAAAGTTTTAAATCATTACTGTAAATGGAAAACTATAATTCCTCACCATAAATGGAAGGCAACCCTAACATTAAATTCCATTTTAAAACTACCCTGTGAAATTTTAGCTAAATACAGACACTTGAACCTGTGCCTGCTTTCTGTTTGTTAAAAAGGGAGCATAGGATGAATTGGAAAGACATGAAAGACAACCTAGCACCACACTGAAACCTACTCCTTGGTGCAATCCACATAGCTATAAAGGGAAGAGCATTCTCCCTGGGGGATATAGTACAATTTAATGTCATCTCTGTGTACCATCGTCTCAGGTAATATCAGTGATTTCCACCCAAATCAGTTACAATGGCCAGGTTCTGCTGCAGAAACAAACAATCCTCAAATCTCAGTAGCTCAAAACACAAGAATCATCTCTTTTCCATATCCACTGTGGGTTGGTGAGGTTCCAGCTCCTTCTAGTTGCCCTAGGTCCTAGGATGGCAACTACAGTCCTGAATGCTGGAGTCTACTATGTCAGAGGGGAAGGGGAGAGAGCCATGAAGCATTGCACTGGCTCTGAATACTTCTGCCCAGTAGTGAGCACATGCTCCTGCTCGTTCTTCCATGACTAGGGAGAGTCACATGACCAGCCCTGACTTTACTTGAGCAGGAAGTATAACCTACTACATTCCAGAAGGACAGAGAGCTGGCATATCTTGTGAACAGCCATACTGACCAGTTGTGACAACCAGAAATTCCTCAAGACATTGAATGTCTGCAGAGGAGGGCAGGACTTCCCTCAGTCAAGAACCATTGTTTTACAAAGTAACCAAGAGAAACTAAATACCAAATACTGTGCCCTAGGTGACATGGCGAGTTAATGACCGAAGGGACTGAAGGAATCTGAGCTCTGGTGCATGGAGGGCAGGCTGGGCAAATAACTGAGGAAAGTAGGCTGGCTCATATTCCTTTGACACATTTGTTATGTCTATTAAACACTTCTAGAAAGACATATGCTCTTTCATTAAAAAAAAAAAAAAGCAATGGCCTAGACTTCTTGGTTTCAGCTTTTGATATAGGCGAGAGGATAAGAAATATCTCATTTTCCTGGAGTTCTACCATAAGAAAAAGAGTGATGTTAATCCACTGGCAACAGGGCAAATGACAAATGTGAGGAAGAGAGGGAGACTAGAGAATGCTGAGCCTGTAAAACTGGAGAGGAAGTGCCCCGTCTGATAGGCCAAGAACTGTAGCTAGTCGTTAGTATCTTTCTAATGAGGCGAAATCTGGATTTGAATGAGAGATTCCTTGATTTTCAGAAGTTGGAAAATAATTTCTTTTCTCTTTCTTTTAAATCTGCAAGCCCAAACTATGGATTACGCAGAATAGCAGGTTCATCACTTGGGTCATGCAGGTCTGCTGCCTCTACTCTGCACAAGCAACTGTGTTGTATGCTGGTGTAGACATCTGTCAGCCACAGCTTATAACCCACCCTGGGTGTCAGGGGCATCTAAGAGGCGTTGAATACTCCTGAGATGTGGACCTATTGAATTGAAAACCCCCAGGGTGGACCCCAGGGATGCATGTCTTTGAAAACCTACCAGATGATTCTGCTATACAGGTTTAGAAACCACTTCCCCCACTCCCTTCAGCATTCATCCCGGACCATGAGCTCCTTGCAAGAAAAGGGGAGGGGGCAGCATCTCATTCATTCATGTTCAGCACCCGCATGAATCTGGCACAGAGAAGATGCTCCTTAAACCTTCACTCATTCAAACTGCATCACTGAGAAGGCTGCAGTAGTCATTGTTTCCAAGCTTTTTTCTTGAATCCTATTAGAAAAAAAAAAAAAAAGGCCCTTTGGAATTTGCTTGCTACATTCTTATATTAACACCAAGGTTCCGTGGAAGAAAGATGGTCGTGGTGGGCAGGAAAGGTGATGGTGGGCAAGTGGCATTATTGCCACTTACAATAATTTAAAAGGAGAAAGTATATTTAAAATACTTATATTTTTAAATATTTAAAAAGGATAAATAATTTTAGAAAGAAACAGTCTATGGTGTGGCTTCAGTTCCAGGAAAGCCAGAAAGCCGGATGGACTTACCTCTTCCCAAGCCCTCACTCCTGGACAAGACTTCCTCTGGTTCCTTAGAGGGCAAACAAGCCGTGGCTACTTCCCACGAAGGCCTCTCTGGGAGAGACACTCCTTCACCATCATTTATTGAATCCGGCACATTTTAAATCCAATCACCGTTCTAGCAGTTCTGTACCTGGAGCTTCCTTTCAAGATATATTAAGATGAACGCACAAAGATGTAGATGCAAGAATGTCTGTCACAGCATTCTTTGAAGTAGCAAAGCCATGGACAAGACCAGGGTGTCCATCAATGGGGCACTGAGTGAAATTGACTACAGCCCACCTGTATGACTGGAGACCGGCCAGCCTTTACCAGAGCCAGGCAGCAGTCACCACTCATTTAAGTAGGTCAGCCCTGCTAGTCTCTGTCATTGCAACTCACTCATGTCTCCCACAGCCCTTGCTACCATCCGCATTTGCCAACACATTCGTGTCTTTACCTGGTCACTGTTTCTTTTCAGTCTCAAACTCTAGATTATGATTTTTGCAGACACAACCGCCATGTTTGCTCTGTGAGCAGATCTGGAGGCACTATTATGGAAAGGTGCTCGTGATATAGTTCTAAAGGACAGAGAAGTTTCAGAGTTGCGCATGTGTCAGAATTCCTGCAGCAAGCAGAGAGCACCCTGAGACCTGGAGAAAGGTGTGAAAAAGACATCATGTTGGCGCCAGGCCAGGTGCTGAGGTAGGGGTAAAGGAATCAATGGAGCTATGGCACACCCAAGAAGCAGCGCCTCAGGGAGCCCCTGCCATGCCTCAGCCTCAGGGGCCAGGGGAAAAGACAAGGTGTCTAGAGTCCAGTGGGAGCTGGGGCTGTGGTCTCTGGGGAGTCCCACCACTTTGAGAACCACAGGCAGGTGGGGAAGAAGCAGGATGGGCAGAAGGCAGAGTACATACCATGGCCTGTCTCTCCACCCGCCCTTCCAACTCCCAGCAGTACCTCCCACCAGCCAACACATCCAGAAGCCAGAGGCCATGGGGGCAGTGTGCTGCCATCTGTAGGGGTTGGCCTCCCAAACACAGGGCAGGGCAGGAAAAACAGAGAATAGTTCCAGAGACAGGGGAGGGGAGGCAAAGGGAGAAAGACCACCCTAAGTGTGGTTTCTGTAAAAAATATGTATGTATCTTTTCATGGTCTTGAAAACAACTGGAGACATGCAGCAAACCACTCACCCCCAGCAGCTTCCTCTGGGGAGTGGAGTTTGGAGGTGGAGGAGGTGTGAGAAGGAAAGGCGGATGTGACTTTGTGCACTTTCGTACTTTGGAAATCACTAACAATGAGCAGATACTTTTAGAACAAAAAGTGTCAGCCTTGACTCTGCAGTGCTAGTGCCTGGAAATGCCAAGAAATGGACTCCTGTGCTAACTCTGCAGACCAGGCGGAGTCCCTCTGTGAGGTGCTCCCAGAGCTGCTCGAGAGAACCACCAGGGCACAGGTGTGGAGGCTGAAAGGGGGTGTGGCATCTGAGAAGGACCAGCTGAGCGTCACGGCTGTGCTGCTGGCATGGGGGCAGGGGCTGAGTCCAGATGGGGAGGTCACCACATGCCCCTGCAGGCCCTGAACACCAGGAGGAGGAGAAGATTCACTCTGGTTTAGAAGGTTCTGTACTTCTGAACTCAGATCACTGGAGCTTTGTTCCCAGCTCTGTCACTCAGTTACAGCCCTTGGGCCATTCACATCACTTTTCTGAGCCTCAGCTTCCTCATCAGGAAGATCTCTACCTTGTAGAATTGCTACAGGATTAAATGAGATATATGCATGTACCTAGTACCTAACAGACCTTCACTAGATCACTGGCATTGCTGTCACTGTGGTTGCAGTTACTGCAGGCCCAGCTCACAGTGGATGCTAACCTGAGGTCCATCTGCTCAAGTGGGATCCCAGGGTGACAGAGGTAAAGGGCCCGGGGTGAGGCAGTTGAAGTTGTACATCCAATGGTCACATAGTGTCCCCCTCACCTCAGCCAGCTGTCTTTCAGCCTGTAAACAGATGGTGGGCGGGGTGGCCAGTGAGATTGTGCAGATGGCACTGAGCAAATCAAGCTGCACTTTTGGGAAAACAAGTCAGAGGCAGGCCTTGCTGACGGGGGCCCCATGGACAGTGCTGTCTATGATAGACTGTACAGCCAAGGACGCCTCCAAGAAAAATCATGAGATGTACCAGATCACGGCATGCCTTGCCAAGAACTATCTCCACCCTCAATTTCCATGGCCCATTGCCATGGAGACTTTGCAGATGGATGGAAGTCACCCTGCCAGAGCTCATAGCATAGGCTGTGTAGGCCCTCAAGGTCTGGACTCTCAAAAAGCACTGTCTTCTCCACTGCGTCCCGCGAGTTCTTGCCTGGCTTTAGGGCTCCTTCACTGCTTCCTTCACTTGTATGCTCCTCACTGCCAAAGTCCCTGGGACAGACACATAGCCAGGAAAACCTGAATGTTTGGACATGGAACTTCTGCTCATGTGATGTGGCTGGGAGGGTGGAGGGTGGGTCTCACGGTGGCAGCATGCCCAAGAGGGCCTTGTGGTAAGAAGCCAGACTCCAGCTTGGACCACCTTCACAGCCCCTTGTCCTGTCACTTCCTTTAAACTCCCTGCCTCTGCTCCCTCTCAACTTGTTCCTTGACCAAGCCAAACTCTGCCAAGACCACGCCTTGGCAATTCTCTCTCTTTATTACCCAGATGATTCCTTCCTATCTGCCAAGAACTAATGCAGAGGTCACATATTTGAAAGCTTTCTCTGCTCCTTAACAGAGATAATAACTCCCTTTTGAGATTCCAGACCTTGTGTGCTGTGCTGTACTGCGTACAGACCTGCTCTATGGCACTTACCATGTTCTTCAGCCATGTTGAAACTGCTCACACCTCTGCAACATGCACATATACATGCACACACACATATGCACACACATGTGCACACATACACACACACATGCATACATACACATGCACACACAGCAACTGTCTTCACCTTCCACTCTAAGACTAGCTCCAAAGCTTTTACTAAAAATGTGGGCATTCTTGATTTTCACCAAGAATCAGCAGGGCCATTCAACTAGGCTTTTACTAATACTTATGCTAATATTGATACTCATATTAATACCTCTCAACTTCTACTAAAAACAAAACCAACATATATATCTACAGTGGAAGCATCTGTCACTTGCGTTATCCCTAATGATGGGAATAATCCCACTGGGTAGCCACTATTATTATCCTTATTTTATAGAGAAAAAATCTGCAGGCCAGGGAGGAAAGGTGATTTTTTTAGTTATCCAGCTAGTGATGGCTGATCTGGCTCCAAGGGATGACATCAGCCCCCAATGCCTCTTTCTTTCTTTCCTTCTCTTTCTTTCTTTTTCTTCTTTCCTTTTTACTTCTTTTTTCCCTCCTTCCTTTTTTCCTTCCCTCCCTCCTTCCTTTCTCTCTCTTTCTTTCCTTCCCTCCTTTCTTCCTCCTTTCCTTCATTTTCTTTCTTTTATCCTTCCTTCCTTCTTTTCTTCCTTCCTTCCTTCTTTCTTTCTTCTTTCCTTCAGGTGCCCTTCCCACTCATGGTCATGCCCACACCTGAGCTGCTGCACTGACGCAAAGCCAGTGCTCCCCTTTTTTCTAATAAAAGCTATTCTTACAGGTGTGAGGTGGTAGCTCATTACAGTTTAAATTTGCTTCTCCCTGATTATCAGTGACATTGAGCATTTCTTCATATACTGTACCTGTTGGCCATTTATATGTCTGTCTTCTTTTGGGAAATGTCTTTTCAGATCCTTTGCCCATTTTTCTCATTAAGTTATTTGTTTTCTTGCTATTGAGCTGTTTGAGTTCTTTATATGTTTTGGATAGTAACTCCCTATCAGCCATATGGTTTGCAAAGGGTCTGAGATTCTGGTCAGTGCCTCAGAAGTCTGGCTTCCTGTGTTAAAACCCAGCTCTGCTACCTGTCACTCTTGTAAGCTTGGGCAAGTATGTTCTCTCTCTGACTCCCACTTCTCTTCTCCACACATTAAGGATAATAATATACCCTATATTATGTTAGGGTTTTTGTCATGAAATAAAGAGGCCAGTACAAAGATCTTGGCACAAGCCCTCTCACATATTAAGTCCTCATTAAATGCTAGCTTACCTTATTTTAAAGTGTTTATGGAAGATGGCCGAATAGGAGTGCAGTTCCCAGTGAGAACAACATGGAGGATGAATGAACACTGCATTTCCAAATGAATTATTGCTGCCCACAAACCAGGAGATTCCTGGGCTGAAAAGCACCACCAGTTTCCAACATGGCTGTTTCAGCCAGCACAGTGGGTCTCCACACAAAAACACACACAAATCTGGGTGGCCATTTCAACTGGCGCCTGGAATGCCTGGGAGACAGAGCTGCCCATTCAACTGAAAAAAAGGGGGCTGAAACAGGAAGCCAGGTGATCTGGCTCAGTGGGTCCCACCTCCATAAAGACCAGCAATCTGAAACTCTCTGGATTGAGAGTTTCGCAGCAAGTGCAGCTGGACTTAGGATGGTCCAGCTCTGTTGGGGAAAGGGTGTCCACCTTTACTAAGGCAGTCTGCCACTACTGAGGCAGTCCACCATTACTAGGACAGTCTGCCATTACCAAGGAAGTCTGCCATTACTGAGGCAGTCTGCCATTACTTGGTCTGCCATTACCAAGGCAGTCCACCATTACCGATGCAATCCTCCATTACCAAGGCAGTCTGCCATTACAGAGGCAGTCCACCATTACTGAGGCAGACCACTGTTACTGAGGCAGTTCTAAGTATACCTCTATAAACAAAACCACAAGGAAGTTCAAACAGCAGCTGGGCAGAGCCCACAGCAGCTCAGCAATGCCTCTGCTGGAAGACTGTGACTAGGCTACCTCCTTGCTGCGCAGGGCAGCTCTGAAAAAAGGCAGCAGCACATCAGGAACATATATATATAAGGCCCCACCTTCCCAGGACAGAGGACCTAGGAAAAAAATCAGTTATGATTTCTGCTGCAGCAGACTTAAACATACCTGCCCAGCAGCTCTGAACAGAACAAAGGAGCTCACAGCTCAGCACTTGAGCTCCTATAAGGGACAAACTATCACCTCAAGCAGCTCCCTGACCCCCATATGTCCAAAGAGTCACCTCATAAAGGAGAACTCAGGCTGACATCTGGAGGGTATTGGACGAAGATAACAGAAGAAGAAACTGGCAGCAGCCCTTACTGTTCTGCAGCCGCTGCAGGTGACCCCCAGGCAAGCAGGGTCTGGAGTGGACCTCAGCAGTCCTACAGCAGAGGAGCCTGACTGTTAGAAGGAAAACTAAAAAAGAGAAAGAAATAACTTAATCATCAACAAAAAGGACGTCCACTTAAAGACCCCATCCAAAAGTCCCCAACTACAAAGACCACAGGTAGATAAATCCATAAAGATGAGAAGAAACCAGTGCAAAAAGGATGAAAACACCCAAAACCAGAATGTGTCTCCTTCTCCAAGGGATCACAACTTCTCACCAGCAAGGGAACAAAGCTGGATGAAGAAAGAGTCTGATGAATTCACAAAGAAACAGTCTTCAGAAGATGGGTAATAACAAACTTCTCTGAGCTAAAAGAACATGTTCTAACACAATGCAAAGAAACTAAGAACCTTGAAAAAAGGTTCGATGAAATGCTAATGGGAATAAACAGCTTAGAGAAGAATATAAATGACTTAATGGAGCTGAAAAACACAGCATGAGAACTTTGCAAAGCATGCACAAGTTTCAATAGCTGAATTGACCAAGCAGAAGAAAGAATGTCAGAGACTGAAGTTCAACTCAATGAAATAAGATGATAAGGCAAGATTAGAGAAAAAAGAGTGAAAGGAAATGAACAAAGCCTCCAAGAAATATAGGATTATGTGAAAAGACCTAATCTACATTTGATAGGTGTACCTGAATGTGACTGAGTGTTTTCCAGGCTGGAAAACACTCTTCAGGATATTATATAAGAGAACTTCCCCAACCTAGCAAGGCCGACCAATATTCAAGTCCAGGAAATACAGAGAACACCACAAAGATATTCCTCAAGAAGAGCAACTCCAAGGCACATAATCATCAGATTCACCAGGGTTGAAATGAAGGAAAAAATGCTAAGGGAAGCCAGAGAGAAAGGTCGGGTTATCCACAAAGGGAAGCCCATCAGATTCACAGCAGATCTCTCAGCAGAAACTCTACAAGCCAGAAGAGAGTGGGGGCCAATATTCAACATCCTTAAAGAAAAGAACTTTCAACCCAGAATTTCATATCCAGCCAAACTAAGCTTCGTAAGCGAAGGAGAAATAAAATCCTTTATGATCAAGTAATCGCTAAGAGATTTTCTCATCACCAGGCCTGCCTTACGAGAGCTCCTGAATGAAGCACTAAACATAGAAAGGAACAACCAGTACCAGCCACTCCAAAAACATACCAAATGGTAAAGAACATTGACACAGTGAAGAAACTGCATCAACTAACGAACAAAACAACCAGCTAGCATCAAAATGGCAGGATCAAATTCACACATAACAATATTAACCTTAAATGTAAATGGGCTAAATGCCCCTATCAAAAGACACAGACTGGCAAATTGGATAAAAAGTCAAAACCTATCGGTGTGCTGTATCCAGGAAACACATCTCACATACAAAGACACAAATAGGCTCAAAATAAAGGGATGGAGGAAGATTTACCAAGCAAATGGAAAGCAAAAAAAAGCAGGAGTTGCAATCTTAGTCTCTGATAAAATAGACTTTAAACCAATAAAGATCAAAAGAGATGAAGATAGGCATTACATAATGGTAAATGGATCAATGCAAAAAGAAGAGCTAACGATCCTAAATATATACACACCCAAAACAGGAGCACCCAGATATATAAAGCAAGTTCTTAATGACCTACAAAGAGACTTAGACTTCCACACAATAATAGTGGGAGACTTTAACACTCCACTGTCAATATTAGACAAATCAACAAGACAGAAAATTAACAAGGATATCCAGGACTTGAACTCAGATCTGGACCAAGCAAACCTAACAGACATATATAGAATTCTTCACCCCAAATCCACAGAATATACATTCTTCTCAGCACCACATCACACCTACTCTGAAATTGACCACATAATTGGAAGTAAATCACTCCTCAGCAAATGCAAACGAACAGAAATAATAACAGTCTCTCAGACAACCATGCAATCAAATTAGAACTCAGGATTAAGAAACTAACTCAGAGCCACACAACTACATGGAAACTGAACAACTGGCTCTTGAATGTTGACTGGATAAACCATGAAATGAAGGCAGAAATAAAGATGTTCTTCGAAACCAATGATAATGAAGACACAATGTACCAGAATCTTTGGGGTACATATAAAGCAGTGTCTAGAGGAAGATTTTTAGCAATAAATGCCCAGATGAGAAGCAAGGAAAGATGAAAATTAACACCCTATCATCAAAATTGAGAAAGCTAGAGGAGCAAGATAAAAAAAAAAACTTAAAAGCTAGCAGAAGACAAGAAAAAACTAATATCAGAACCGAACTGAAGGAGATAGAGACACAAAAAAAATCCTTCAAAAAAATCAATAAATCCAGGAGCTGCTTTTTTGAAAAGATCAACAAAAGAGACAGACAGCTAGCCAGATTTTTAAAAGAAGAGAGAAGAATCAAATAGATGCAATAAAAAATGATCAAGAGGATATCACCACAAATTCCACAGAAATACAACTACCATCAGAGATTACTACAAACAACTCTATGCACATAAACTAGTAAACCTGGAAGAAATGGATAAGACCTGGACACCTGCATCCTCCCAAGCCTAAACCAGGAAGAAGTCGAAATGCTGAATAGACCAATAACAAGGGCTGAAGTTGAGGCAGCAATTAATAGCCTAGCCACCAAAAAAAGCCCAGGTCCAGATGGGTTCACAGCCTAATTCTACCAGACATACAAAGAGGAGTTGGTACCACTCCTTTTGAAACTATTCCAAACAATCCAAAAGGAGGGAATCCTTCCCAAATCATTTTATGAGACCAACATCATCCTGATACCAAAACCCAGCAAAGACTCAACAAAAAAAAGAAAACTTGAGGCCAATATCCATGATGAACACAGATGAAAACTCTTCAATAAAATACTGGCAAACTGATTGCAACAGCACATCAAAAAGCTTATCCATCATGATCAAGTAGGCTTCATCCCGGGGATTCAAGGCTGATTCAAATACACAAATCTATAAATGTAATCCACCACATAAACAGAACCAAAGACAAAAACCACATGATTATCTCTAGAAGGGCTTCAACAAAATCCAACAGCCCTTTATGCTAAAGACTCTCAGTAAACTAGGTATCCATGGGATGTATCTCAAAATAATAAAAGCTATTTATGACAAACCCACAGCCAATATCATACTGAATGGGCAAAAACTGGAAGCATTCCCTTTGAAATCTGGCACTAGACAAGGATGCCCTATCTCACCACTCTTATTCAATATACCATTGGAAGTTCTAGCCAGAGCAATCAGAAAAGAAAAAGAAATAAAGGGTAATCAACTAGGAAAGGAGGAAGTCAAATTGTCTCTATTTGCAGATGGTATGATTGTATATTTAGAAAACCCCATC
This sequence comes from Callithrix jacchus, assembly GCF_049354715.1. Classification (NCBI taxonomy): domain Eukaryota; kingdom Metazoa; phylum Chordata; class Mammalia; order Primates; family Cebidae; genus Callithrix; species Callithrix jacchus. The sequence continues at coordinate 65,955,617 of NC_133503.1, read as the reverse complement.
GTCTCAGCCCAAAATCTCCTTAAACTGATAAGGAACTTCAGCAAAGTCTCAGGATACAAAATCAATGTGCAGAAATTACAAGCATTACTATACACCTATCACAAACTAAAAGAGAGCCAAGTCAAGAACGAACTGCCATTCACAATTGCTACAAAGTGAATAAAATACCTAACAAAGTATGTAAAGGGTCTCTTCAAGGAGAACTACAAACTACTGCCCAAGGAAATAGGAGAGGACACAAATGGATGGAAAAACATTCCATAATCATGGTTAGGAAGAATCAATATTGTGAAAATGGCCATACTGCCCAAAGTAATTTATAGATTCAATGCTATCCCCATCAAGCTACCAATGACCTTCTTCACAGAACTGGAAAAGACCACCTTAAACTTCGTATGGAACCAAAAGAGAGCCTGCATAGCCAAGACAATTCTAAGTTGAAAGAACGAAGCTGGAGGCATCATGCTACCTGACTTCAAACTATACTACAAGGCTACAGTAATCAAAACAGCATGGTACTAATAACAAAACAGAGATATAGACCAATAGAACAGAACAGAGGCCTCAGAGGCAACACCACACATCTACAACCATCTGATCTTTGACAAACCTGGCAAAAACAAGCAATGGGGAAAGGATTCCCTGTTTCATAAATTGTGTTGGGAAAACTGACTAGCCATATGCAGAAAGCAGAAACTGGACACCTTTCTGACACCTTATACTAAAATTGACTCCAGATGGATTAAAAATTTAAACATAAGGCCTAATACCATAAAACCCTAGAAGAAAACCTAGGCAAAACCATTCAGGACATAGGCATAGGCAAGGATTTCATGACTAAAACACCAAAAGCATTGGCAACAAATGCCAAAATAGACAAAGGTGAGATCTAATTAAACTCCAGAGCTTCTGTGCAGTTATTAGAGTGAACCAGCAACCAACAGAATGGGAAAAAAATTTTTGCAATCTACCCACCTGACAAAGGGCTAACATCCAGAATCTACAAGAACTAAAACAGATTTACAAGAAAAAAACAAACAAACCCATTCAAAAGTGGGTGAAGGACATAGAAGACATTTATGAGGCCAACAAACATGAAAAAATGCTCATCATCACTGGTCATTAGAGAAATGCAAATCAAAACCACATTGAGATACCATCTCACTCCAATTAGAATGGCAATCATTAAAAAATCTGGAGACAGGCTGGGCACGGTGGCTCACGCCTGTAATCCCAGCACTTTGGGAGGCTGAGCCGGGTGGATCATGAGGTCAAGAGATCGAGACCATCCTGGTCAACATGGTGAAACCCCGTCTCTACTAAAAATACAAAAAAATTAGCTGGGCATGGTGGTGCATGCCTGTAATCCCAGCTACTCAGGAGGCTGAGGCAGAAGAACCCAGGAGGCAGAGGTTGTGGTGAGCCAAGATCGCACCATTGCACTCCAGCCTGGGTAACAAGAGCAAAACTCTGTCTCAAAAAAAAAAAAAAAAATCTGGAGACAACAGATGCTGGAGAGGATGTGGAGAAATAGGAACATTTTACATTGTTGGTGGGAATGTAAATTAGTTCAACCACTGTGGAAGACAGTGTGGTGATTCCTCAAGGACCTAGAAATAGAAATTCCATTTGACCCAGCAATCCCATTACTGGGTATATATCCAAAGCATTAGAAATCTTTCTATTATAAAGACACATGCACACCTATGTTCATTGCAGCACTGTTTACAATAGCAAAGACCTGGATGCCCAAATGCCCATCGATGGTAGACTGGACAAGAAAATATGACACATTTACACCATGGAATACCATGCAGCCATAAAAAGCGATGAGTTCGTGTCCTTTGTAAGGACATGGATGAATCTGGAAATCATCATTCTCAGCAAACTGACACAAAAACAGTAAAACTAATACCATATATTCTCACTCATAGGCAGGTGTTGAACAGTGAGAACACGTGGACACAGGGAGGGGAGCATAACACAGCTGGGGTCTGTTGTGGGGGAATAGAGGAGGGACAGCACAGGGTAGGGAGGTTAGGGAGGGAGGACAGGGGGAGAAATGCCAGATATAGGTGATGGGGGGATGGAGGCAGCAAACCCCATTGCTGTGTATGTACCTAAGCAACAATCCTGCATGTTTTGCACATGCAAAGTGCAATTATATATATAATAAAATAAAATAAACACTTTTCCATGGAACATAGGAGACCCAGCCCTCAAAAACAAAATATAAATGTATTAATGCCCCCTCATAATTTTGGAATAAAGAAAGGTGCATATTCAGAGTAAACAGAAGAAAGACATGAACAAACTATTTTCTTTTTCTTTTTCTTTCTTTCTTTCTTTCTTTCTTTTTTTTTTTTTTTTTGAGGTAGAGTTTCACTCTTGTTGCCCAAGTTGGAGTGCAATGGTGCAATCTCCGCTCACTGCAATCTCCACCTCCCAGGTTCAAGTGATTCTCTAGCCTCAGCCTTCTGAATAGCTGGGATTACAGGTATGTGCCACCATGCTAGCTAGTTTTTGTATTTTTAGTAGGGCTGGGTTTCACCATGTTAGCCAGACTGCTCTCAAACTCCTGACCTCAGGTGGTTGCCCACCTTGGCCTCCTAAAGTGCTGGTATTACAGGCACTAGAGCCACTGTGCCCGGCCAATGTTTTCAGCACATCAAGTGGCTAAGATTTAATAATATCAGAGAAAGACAAGCAACCACACACAAAAAAAAGTGTTTATATGCAGGGCAGTCTCCACAGTAGGTTGGAGGTGGGAGGCCCAGACTCACAATTAGATCATTTTGATGTGGTGTCAGTGCTGGGATGGAAAGCCTGCTGGGGTGGAGTGGCATTCACCCATCGTGGGATTCAGATGAGGCTATCCAGAGTAGACAGTGCCAACTGAGACCAAAGGAGGGAGTACCTGCGTCGTGCTGCACACTGTTTTGAGTCATTCTAAAATTGTTTCTCCCATGGATTTATTTTTTTTATTTAAGTTCTGGGATACATGTGTAGAACTTATAGATTTGTTACATAGGTATACACGTGCCATAGTGGTTTGCTGCACCTATCAACCCATCATCTAGGTTTTAAGCTCCACATGCGTTAGGTATTTCTCCTGATGTTCTCCCTTCCCTTCCCCCAAACCACCCAACAGACCCCGGTGTGTGCTGGTCCTCTCCCTGTGTCCATGTGTTCTCATTGTTCAACTTCCACTTAGGAGTGAGAACATGCGGTGTATGGTTTTCTGTTCCTGTGTTAGTCTGCTGAGAATGATGGTGTCCAGCTTCATCCATGTCCCTTCAAAGGACATGAACTCATTCTTTTTTATGGCTGCATAGTATTCCATGGTGTGTATATGTGCCACATTTTCTTTATCCAGTCTATCCTTGATGGGCATTAGGGTTGGTTCCAAGTCTTTGCTATTGTAAATAGTGCTGCAATAAACATATGTGTGCCTGTGTCTTTATAGTAGAATGATTTATGGATTTATTTTATTATCTTTTCCAACTTGAAGTCTTGAAGCTATCTCAATCACAGGTATTCACTGTGTCTTATTCCTTTGCTTTCTCATGGCAGCCCACCATTGGGAGTGGGCATCACTGATAGTTATGCCTTATTATGTTCAGCTAAGGCCGGGCGCGGTGGCTCACGCCTGTAATCCCAACACTTTGGGAGGCCGAGGTGGGTGGATCATGAGGTCAAGATCTCGAGGCCATCCTGGTCAACATGGTGAAACCCCGTCTCTACTAAAAATACAAAAATAATTAGCTGGGCACGGTGGTGCGTGCCTGTAATCCCAACTACTCAGGAGGCTGAGGCAAGAGAATTGCCTGAACCCAGCAGGCGGAGGTTGCGGTGAGCCGAAATTGCACCATTGCACTCCAGCCTGGGTAACAAGAGTGAAACTCCGTCTCAAAAAATAAATTAATAAATAAACAATGTTCAGCTAAAGGCTTATTTTTCCTTTAATATTCAGAAGAGAAAGAAGGAGGAAGAGATCAAGCATCACTTGAAGGAGCACCTCCAAGTGCCAGGCATCTCGGCTACATCAGTTTCAAGTCACGTGGTAGTTCTCCAAGGTAACTGTGCTATCATCTCCATTTTACAGATGAGAAAACTGAGAGTCAGGGAGGAAATGAACCCAAGCTGACATAAACAGAGATAACGCAGCTGGGGCTTGTTCTCAGGTTCATCGTAGTCCTACATGTCCCACAAATGCCAAAAACACTATTTTCACATCATTATGAAATCTAAAAAGAAGATCATGCTTTGTCACAGAGGAAAATTAGCTTCAGCCCACAGTGGTTTCTACAGTCATTTTCATCTAATTCAGTTCCCTGTAACCTCTCTGATCATCTCTGATCTCAGTAATTAGTGAATATGTGAATGATGCCCTTTCTAGGAGCCAAATGGCATTATATTTGCTTCTCTAAGTTCCATTCAAGAAGCTGAACTTCATTTGCTTCCCTTTCTTCTTCCCTCCTTGGTTTGTGTCTGGCCTGGATGTAGTAGTGCCTGAGTGCTGGAAATCATACCACAGTTCTTGGCAGCATCTCCACCTTGGCCTTCCCAAAACCCTTCTCACCTAGCATCTGCCAAACCAGGGATGTGCACCCAAAGGGGCAGAATTGACTGGTTAGCCCCACCAGGCCCAAGTCAATAGAACTCAGAACCGAAGACTTAATTTAGAACCCCCTCCCCACAACCATGAGCCTTGGCACACATGTTTGTGGCTATCTTTCTGGTGGAGGGATCTCTGCCAAGGTTATTTTCATGCTGACTGACACCTCTGTCTATTCTGGGAGAATATCTCTGGAGAGAAGCAGCTCATGCCCAGGTCCCAAGACCTCTGGAATGTAGTATTGGATCATCTATGGCACATTGGTTTTCTGGGTCAGAGCCTCTCTATCATGTACTCTGTAGAGACCTGGAAAAGTTTTCTGACTGTCACATGGTAGCAGGACCTTGATGCTCCAAGCTTTTGCTGACCCACATTTTGAACCAGTTGATCCATCAACACAAACTATAAAAAGAAATGAGGGCCAGGCAAGGTGGCTTACTCCTATAAGCTCAGCACTTTGGGAGGCCAAGGCGGGTAGATCACTTGAGGTCAGGAGTTTGAGACCAGCCAGGTCAACATGGTGCAACCCCATCTCTACTAAAATACAAAAATTAGCCAGGCATGGTGCCACATGCCTGAAATCCCAACTACTCGGGAGGCTGAGACAGGAGAATTGCTTGAACCCGGGAGGTGGAGGTTGCAGTGAGCTGAGATCGTGCCACTGCACTCCAGACTGCATGTCAGAGTAAGACTCTGTATCAAAAAAAAAAAAAAAGGAATGAAGTACTGATGCATGCTTCAACCTAGATGAACCTCAAAACATTATGGCAAATGAAAGAAGCTAGGCACAGAGGCCACATATCATATATTCCACTTAGATAAAATATCCAGAATAGGCAACTCTATAGAAACAGAATGCAGATTGTTGGTTGCAGGGGCTGCGGGAGAGGGGAGTGACTCGTAAGGGGTGTAGGGTTTTCCTGTGGAGTGAGGGAAATGTTTTGAAATGAGATAGAGGTGGTAGTTTCATAGCATTGTGAATGCCCTAAATGTCTCTGAATTACATACTTTAAAATGGCTCATTTGACGTTATGTGAATTTCGCTGCAATTTAAAAAGTACCTGAATCACTGCAGAAAAAACAATGATATGGCCAACAGTGTTACGGACATGCATCAGGATGTGGAATAAGTACAGTAAGAAATCGGAATAAAAGGAGAATGGGGGTAAGAAAGGAATATGAATCCTGGGTGTGGTTAACACCCAAGCTGGAAGCCTTTAGCTCTTATTCGGTTGTGAGAAGTGGCTACAAATTCAACTTGAGATTCCCAGCAGCTGAAGCAAAACAGAAAATATAAGTTCTTCCAAAATTTGCAATGTCTAAAAATAAAATGTGTTGAGTGTTCAGGAAATGCTCTACTGAAGGTTGGAAGAATTTTCTCCCAGGGGTGCCTAAATGGTCCCCTGCGGAGTGTGCGAGATCCAGGCTCTTGCTGACGATGGGGCCTCTTGCCGGCTCCTGTGTCTGACCACTCACATGTTAAGGCTGAAAAAAAAACCAATTCTCTCTAGGAAGAAGCAGTCTTGGCCATCTTTTTGAGCCCAATCCTTCCAAACCCATGAAGGAAGCAATCTCATTCAGAAAATTTGGGGATCCCTGGACCCCCAAAATAACAAAAATGTTGTCTAGACCGCATTTTGCACCAGTTCCTTCACCTGATATCTGGTGGGCAACTATGGATGTGCTCAGCCCCGTTCAGGCCCCAGGGATGCCATGGTCAGCAAAGCACATCTCATGAAGCTTCCCTCCTAGGAATGGGAGCCAGACATTATTTTTAAAAGAGCACTAAAGTATATCGTTGTTAATAGTGTTTAGTAGGAAGAAAAAGCAGAGGAAGCTCTACAGAGGAGTGGCTTGTCATGGCAGTGCTTAGAGAAGGCTTCTCTTAAGATCCTGACATTTGAGATGAGACTTGAAGGAAGAGTGGGACCAGCAAAGAGAAGGGAAGGCTTTCAGACAGAAGGGAAGAGCTCTGAAGGTGCCAGGAGTAAAGGAGGGGCAGCGTCCCTGAGACAGAGAGTGAAGGATAAAAAAGGTAAAGAGGTGAGCAGGGGCCAGGTTACAGAGGACTGAAGAGGAGGATAGGAATGTGGAGTCCAGCTGCACATCCACCCACCCTGGGGTGCAGAGGATTACAGACAGATGGTCACGATGGGGAAGGAAGTCAGCTTCGAGGACCGAGGAATGTCAGGATGTTCGTTCATGCATCAGTCCCCAGGCGCAGGAAGGAAGATTCCAGAATGAATCTTCTGTCCTACTGGTAACATTGGGCTGGAGAGTCCTTTCCTGGCTTTATCTCTATGCACCTTTGGAATATGTACCAAAGGGATGTTAACTTTTCTTTAATGTTTATCTCCAATATCTGTAATGTTTACATCCAACATCTGTAGGATCTGTCCTTACATCCAAGGTAGCTTGGGGAATGCTGTTGACTTCCATAGCAATCATTTACTGACCCTTTGAAACATGTTTGACCCTTGAGACATCACAAGAACTGTGTGAGATAGGCATTATTAGCCACATTTTAAAGATGAGAAAACTGAGGCTGAGAGCATTTGGAGTGTGTGCTTATGTGACTCAGATATGCAGAAAATCCAGATTTGAACCCAGGTCTTCTTGACCCCTTTCACTGTTGTCTGTCAACCACAGTTCACTGACCATCTGTCTGATGACCCCTGCGGTCTCCCAAGGTATGCCTTCAAGGACTGTCAATCTTAGGTTCCATCTACTCCTCCAACCAGCTCGGAAACCTTAAGAAAGACACTGGATGATTCTTTCTTTTAAAACTGAATGAGTGTCTGACTTTGGGTGTTCAAAATGCATTCCTCCACACTTTAGCCCCTTGAGGTTCTCCATGAAAAAGAGATCCCATGGTCAAATCCACCGGGGCAAGCCTGAGTACTCAGTCTCCCACTTGGTGATTTACAAGTGGTTAGGGCTTGAGAAACCTGGCAATAGAGACCTGTGGCCTTGTGCACTCTGTTATCCCTACACCTGTCTGACCATGGAATCCTGTCGGTGTGCACTTTCTACAATCTTCCCAGGAAACTGCATTCTCATGCACACACTTTGAGCAGCACTAGATTTGAACATTTAAGCCATGATTTCTATCTTCCATGTTCCACACAGGGCTCTGGAAAAAAAAACCTAAGTGGTCATGATAAATTGATCTTGTCCTGAAAGACATCTGGCTCTGGTGGGTAAGATAAATGTGTTTACACTACAATGAATTACACAGTCTCATGCGCTATCAACTGCCTATCCTGGTATCCCAAGAAACAGGCGCTTGTCAGGTGAAGGAGGGCTAGAAAAGATGTGCGAGTAGAGTTCTGATATGACCTAGTGGAAGTAACAATACATCCTGTCTGAGTGGGGACACATGGGGGTGATCAGGAGGAGCTGACAGAAGAGGTCACCAAGTAGGGTCTTGAAGGATGAGCCAAAAAAGGGAGTGGAAGAAGGGATGGTGAAAGCTTTGGAGCCAAGGGGATGGCTTAGCCAAGGCACAGAATATTCAGGAAATGATGAGTAATTTGACATAGCTGAATGGGAACCCAAAGAGAGGAGGAGAGATGAGGATCTGGGTGCTCTCTGAGGACATCCTCCCCTGAAAAGCTATGAGTGTATGACACAGGAACCCTCACTGCTTTTTCTAGATGTGTCTTGTCTGTGACCTATCCAAACTTCCTGATCTAGATTTTCTGAATACACTCTGCTGCTTTCTGAGGATAATTTAGCCAATCTCTAACTCAGAAGGAGTGGAAAGACCATGATCAAAGAGGAAATTCCAGCCCTGAATTTACTCCCCAGTTTGCTCTTCCTGGGTTTTCAAAGGTTACGTGCCGCTCTGCTTACCAGTTAGGAATACTTTAGGCTGCAAGTAATTAACAAATCCAACTAAAGTGACTTAAACAAGTTTTTCCCCTGTGGGACATGAAAGGCCCAGAGTTAGATGGGGATACTCTTATCTGGGGGTTCCCCTGCCCCACAGTGGCCTCACTTCATGTGTCTTCCCCAGTGCAGTTCAGCCATCTAGGCAACCCAACTCCCACCACAGCCAGGGGGGAGTTTGCTTTTCTCACATTAACATACAGCTAGAAGCAGGAAGTGCTGGGATAGTCCAGCAGCTCAAGGATGCCAGGAACACCTCTCTTCCATCCTCTGTAGCCTTCCATCTTCTTTTCAAGATGGCGGCTTTGGTTCCACACCTCATGTCTGTGTTCAAGGTAGAAACAAGGGAGAAGGGAGAAAGTGCACACCTTCCAAAGAGCTCTGAAGCTTTCCCACATGCATGTCTCATTGTCCACAGATGTTACAAGACTGCCCCTCATTGTAAGGGTGTCTGGTGAAGTGAGTACACCACTGGGAACTGAGTTTGTTGCTGCTCTAACAAAAATCAGGGTGCTGTCATCAAGAAAGTGGGCCTTGGATACTGTATCAGTCATAAACAGTGTCTGCTGTCCTCAGGCGATATAATTGGGCGGCCCTCTTGGCTGGAATTCTTGGTGATGTAGACTCAAAAGTAGAGTTTAGCCCCTATAAAATGATTGATTCTTAGACATTTCTACAAACCACTCAGTTTCTTTAAGATTAATGCAAAAAGAATTTACTGTTTAGCTGATTTAAAGAGACTCTGTGGGAATTTAAGAATTTTTTTTTAAAGCCTGGAGCTTTAAATAGCTCCATTTATTGAATTTCCATGATGTAGCAGGCAGATGCTTTGTATACATTATCTTTAATCATCACAAGTATTCTGCAAGATGTACATACTTATTCTTTTTTAAATTGCATTTTAGGTTTTGGGGTACATGTGAAGAACATGCAAGATTGTTGCATAGGTACACCCATGGCAGTGTGATTTGTTGCCTTCCTCCCTATCACTTATATCTGGCATTTCTCCCCATGCTATCTCTCCCCAACTCACCACCCCCTTCTGTCCCTCCCCTATTGCCCCCCAACAGACCCCAGTGTGTGATGCTCCCCTCCCTGTGTCCATGTGTTCTCATTGTTCAGCACCCACCTATGAGTGAGAACATGTGGTGTTTGATTTTCTGTTCTTGTGTCAGTTTGCTGAGAATGATGGTTTCCAGGTTCATCCATGTCCCTACAAAGGACACAAAATCATAGTTTTTGATGGCTGCATAATATTCCACGGTGTATACATGCCACATTTTCCCTGTCCAGTCTATCATCAATGAGCATTTGGGTTGGTTCCAGGTCTTTGCTATTGTAAACTGTGCTGCAATGAACATTCATGTGCATGTGTCCTTATAGTAGAACGATTTATAATCCTTTGGATATATACCCAGTAATGGGATTGCTGGGTCACATGGAATTTCTATTTCTAGGTCCAAGAATTTTTTTAAAGCCTCAGGAAAAAGGCAGAGCTAATTATGTGCCTTTCACATAACACACAGCACACCGTGACCAGGGTACTTACAGTTCAGGACAGCCTGTGTTCTTGGCAAAGTGATGCTCTGCCTTTCCCTGCAGAAGCTGGACATCACAGCATCTTTAGAATCTCTTGCATGTCCCTCTGGTGAAGTGGGGAAGGGATTTCTTGCTTTACTTGAGAAAAGGTTAGATACATTTAAAAGGAAGTGTCAAAGTAGACACACAAGGAAGAAGAACACGAAGGCCAGGGAGTCCTGCCGCATGTCAAATTATAGTTGGGTCTTTCTTTATTTGACTTTTGCCCTTCTATGTCCTGGAAAATTTTCATAATGAGGGCTCTCTTCCCCACCCTTGTTTTGCCTTCTGCCTGGAGCCTTCAGGGTAAGATGATAAGGCTCCCCTCTGCTCAGTGCTTACTATATGCCAGATGTGATGCTAAGAGCTCTATATGCTCCATCTCATGCTCTGAAGAATAACAACTATCATGGCCTCATCTGCAGATGAGGAAACTGTCTCAAAAGGGCTAACTAACCTGCCCAGAGCTATTCCATCACAGGTGCCAAGCTTCTCACCATCAACCACTCAGCTCTGGCAGGTTCCTGTTCAGGCCTAAGAAAACTAAAGCTGCTCGGAGGAGTGTTGAAGGCCCATATCTCAGGAAACCAGCCTAAATCTGGCGCTGGTGCTTGTGGGAGCTGGGCCCCTCTGAGCTCCCCGCCAACTCTGACCCTCAGTACACAGGGCCACAGTCTGCTGTTCTGACTTCTTTACTCAGGTGATGGGCACAGGGCAAGGGAACTACAGAGCATGGAGCTGCAGCTCAAATCACACCTTTAACCAGGCTCCTTAAACTAACATCTGACACTTCCAATGATTCCACAGAAAACCTAAGGGACTGTCAGTATAATGGTCACCCCCTAAAGTCCAGTGGATTGAATCCTGCCAGCTGTGTGACCTTGGGACACATTCCTAATGGCTCTGAGCCTCATTTGCTCTTCTGTAAAACAGTGCCTATGTCATAGGAATCTTGAGAATGCCAAATTAAATAATCCACAGGAGGAGTTTAGCACAGTGACTGAAGCTCTCAATCAATAACGGCTCCCTCAATCAATAACTATCTACCAGTAGCTATTTGATTGCTACTCTAGATAGTAGGCTCTACTCACCCTATTTTAAGGGAAGAGAAAACAAAGTGGTTTGCCCAGGTAGCTCACAGTGGCAGAGCCAAAATAGGAACCCAGTCCTGAGTTGGCTCTGTTCATGAGCATGGATGTGTCCTTCAACAGGGAATGCCCACAGAGCGTCTCTATTGAAGACACAGCAGTGCTGGAAGGAAGCAGCGTGTGCAGCCAGGAGAGGACTTGCTCTTTCCTTTGAATGCCAAAACCTCAAGGAATGGGCCTGGGCATGGCCTGGGCCTGGGTGAAAGTGACAACTCCTCACAGATTTCCTTTTTGTTTTCAGCAGCGAGCACGGGGGGCGGGGGCCTGTGTTCCTGGAGCATGGAGAAGAGAAAGCCATAAACTCACATGCTCCGGAGATGGCACCCGGCGCACCCTGTGACATCTCCTCGAGGTGTCAGCACATCATAAAACATTCCTGCTTGGCCCAGAGAAGCTGCTCTTAATTTTGCCAAAGGTTCAGAAACAACAAGACACGTGAGCCTGCCGCTGACTATTCCTATTCAACTCTAGGGAGCCTCCAAGGCCTCCATCAGAAAGCATTCAGGGACATTTATCCGGGCCAGTGCAAACGTGATTCCAGGAGACTTTTTCCGAGTGCTCCTGCCTTATTCAAATGGTCCAAGAGTCCCCATGCCCCTTTGAGCACCAGAAGAGTACAGTGTGTATTGCGCATAGATGCGAACAGCAAGTTGAAATGGCCAGAATGGTTTGTTTATGAAATTTTCATTAGAACATTGGAATAGATAAACAGGACTCTGGAGGAATAATCCTTTACAGATGCAAAGAGCCTGTACACATGATATGGCAAACACAGCATTCTGATCTCCATTCTCCAGAGAGACCATCAGGCTCAAGGGGGGCAGGGGACATGGCTGCAGCTACAAAAACCAGGGTTGGACCCAGCTCTTCTTTTCCAGACTCTGTGTTATTTCTGCCACAATCAGTTGCTTTCTCTCCACATCCTGGGTGGAACCAGGACAATCCTTCTTGGCCTCTGACTGGCATGTCTGGCATCTGACCAGGAAGGGGTGCCTCATGCTGATAGCATGTGTCCTGGGTCCCGTGGCAGAGTAGAGGATTCTCTGCCATAGCGCTGACACTCAGTGGAGAGACAGCACGTGCTTGGCAGGGCTTTGTGGTGTGTTTTATGAATCCCTATTTGTGCTGCTTCTCTTCACCTACTCCCTGACTGCATCTCATACTGCTTCTCCTTGCTCCCCCATCTCCAGCCAGTCTGACTCTCTGAGCTTTGACCATACCCAGCTCATGCCCACCTCTTGCCACTTATTGTTTTATCTTTTGAGTTTGTTGTGAATTGCTCCCTCTCCCCATTGCTTTGGCTTCTCTCAAGAGTCACCTGCTCAGAGAGGGTTTTCATTGCCTCCTGTATAAGGCAGCCACCTGTGTTGCTTACACAGATTCTTTCTTTTCTTTTTTTAAATTGCATTTTAGGTTTTGGGGTACATGTGAAGAACATGTAAGATTGCTGCATAGGTACACACATGGCAGTGTGGTTTGCTGCCTTCCTCCCCATCACCTATATCTAACATTTCTCCCCAGGTTATCCCTCCCCAATTCCCCACCACCCACTACCCCTCCCCTATTTCCCCTCCACAGACCCCAGTGTGTGCTACTCCTCTCCCTGTATCCATGTGTTCTCATTGTTCAACACCCGCCTATGAGTGAGAACATGCGGTGTTTGATTTTCTGTTCCTGTGTCAGTTTGCTGAGAATGATGGTTTCCAGGTTCATCCTTGTCCCTACAAAGGGCATGAACTCATCGTTTTTTATGGCTTCATAGTATTCCATGGTGTATATGTGCCACACTTTCCCTGTCCAGTCTATCATCAATGGGCATTTGGGTTGGTTCCAAGTCTTTGCTACTGTAAACAGTGCCGCAGTGAACATTCGTGTGCATGTGTCCTTATAATAGAACGATTTACATAGATTCTATGACATCTGAGCTTGTTTTCCTCAACTGTTCACTTGTTCTTTGTGTAGTCATTTGTCTGTGAGCTCCAGGAGTGCAGGAGCAATATCTACCTGTGCTCACCATTAAATCTCTTGCCCATGAAGTTCCTGGAATGTGGTAGGTACTCCATAAGTACTTCTCGTTGTCTCTTCCCCTCCGCTCTTGGCCTTCATTCTTTCTGTGGGTTGACAATGAATATAAGGGCAGGTTCTGCTGAACACTGAAGGGCCCTGGTGGTAACAGGGTGGAGGGGAGAAAGTCAGGGCTGGCTTCACTCTAATACCCATGTATTCCCTACACCAGTGGCTTTAAAAGGGTGGTCCCTGGACCGGCAGCATCAGCATCACCTGGGAGCTTGCTAGAAGTGCAAATTATTGGGTTGTTCCCCAGATGTACTGAATCAGAAACTCTGACAGTGAGGCCCAACAATCTGTTCGTAACAAGCCATCTAAGAGATTCTGATGATCAGTTGAAAATTATTTCTCTGGGTCATGGTGGCAGCTCCTTATGTTCAGTGTAACGAATATCTATGTGGACTTCTAAGGCCTCTTAGAAGCACTCCCTGTGAATTCGTTTGCTGCAGACTCCAATGGAGGGGTTCTCCATTCAAGCCAAACCTGCTGAGAAGCTGGGACTCAAACTGCTAGATCATCAGGAGCTGCCGCCAACTCTGGATAAGGGAAGTGATGTGACTGAGGCCTTATTCCAGAAACAGAATTTTGCTACCTACATAGAATGGATTTTGAAGGGCTACAGGCAGACATGGTCATATTAGCCTGGATACCCTGTGCAGCAGTTAGAATTCTTCCAGCTGCAAGTAGTGGATTACCAAATGGAGGGTGGCTAGAACAATACAGACCCTTATTATGTCAATTTGCAAGAAGCCCAGAGGCAGGCAGAGCTGTACATCTATGATGCTAAATCTCAGGACTTCCCATCTGGATGCAGGTCATCCTTCATGGTCGCAAGGCGGCTGTTGCAGCCTCAAATACCACACACTCACTTGGCGGCATCCTAAGCATGAAGGAAACACATGGAACAAAAGGTCCTCCCTTTTATCAGGCCTGGACTCTATCTTGTTACTGGGGAGAAAAAAAAATTCCTGAAGTCTTCTAGAAGACTTGTCACATCTCATTGGTCAGATTTGGTAAGAATGCCTGCCCTCAGACCAATTAGTGACAAAGGAGGATGTGATGGTCCCAATTACCTTTGAACCATCATCAACAAAACTGGAGTTCTTAATGGAGGGGTAGGAGGAGGAGGGAGAGAATGAGGGCAGTGAATCTGGAAGCAACTATGAGGAAATTTCTTTAGAAACGAATGTGAAGTGAAGCAACCAGGCACAGAAAGACAAAGATTGCATGTTCTCACTCATATGTTCGAGCTAAAAATAATAATAAAATAAGTGGATCTCATGGAAGTAGAGAATAGAATGGTTACCAGAGACAGAACAAAGGAGGTGTGAGGGGATGAAGAGAAATTAGTTAACAGGGACGAAATACAATTAGATAGAAGGAACATTTCATAGTATGTGCTAGAACAGTAGGGAAATCATAGTTAACAATGATTTCAGCCGGATGCAGTGACTCACGCCTGTTATCCCACCACTTTGGGAGGCCAAGGCAGGCATATTACCTGAGGTTAGGAGTTCGAGAACAGCCTGGCCAACACGGCGAAACCCCATATCTACTACAAATGCAAAAATTAGCCAGATGTGGTGGTGGACACCTGTAATTTCAGCTACTTAGGAGGCTGTGGCAGGAGAATCACTTGAACCCATGAGGCGGAAGTTGCAGTGAGCTGAAATCATGCCATGGCACTCTGGCCTAGGTGACAGAGCAAGACTGCCTCAATAATAATAATAATAATTAATAATAATAATAATAATTTATTATATATTTCAAAATAGCTAGAGGAGAAGAATTCAAATGTTCCCAACAAAAAGAAAAGATAATAGTTTGATGTGATGGATATCCCAATTAGCCTGATTTGATCCTTACACGCTGTATATATTAATCAAAATATTACATGTATCCCCCAAAATTTGTACAACTATTATATATTAATAAAAAATACCAAGAAAAAGAGAAACAAGTTCAAAGCCCAAGAGCCAAGTTACAGATGTCAGCATAAGGAAGATGCCTGGTAGAAACGGAAGAACCCATATAAAGAGAAGTTACTGTTACTATAATTTGAATGTCTGTCCCCTCCAAAACTTATGTTGAAATTAAATTGCCATTGTGACAGTATTAAGGTGTAGAACTGGCCAGGCCCAGTGGTGCACTGTAATCCCAGTGCTTTGGAAGACCAAGACAGGAGGTTCCCTTGAGGCCAGGAGTTGGAGATCAGCCTGGGTAACATATTGAGACCACATTTCTACAAAAACCTTTATAAATTAGCCAGATGTGATGGTGTGCACTTGTAGTCCCAGCTACTTGGGAAGCTGAGGTAAAAGGATCACTTAGGCCCAGAAGGTCAAGCTTACAGTAAGCTATGATCATACCACTGCACTCCAGCCTAGATCCTGTCTCTAAAAACAAAGAAAAGGAAAAAAAGGTAGGACACTAAAGAAGTGATGGGGTAGGAGAACTCCACTTCCATGGGTGGGATTGTGCTGTTGTAAAAGGGTGAATTTGGCTCCTTCTTGCCCTCTGCTATGTGATGATGCAGCAAAAAGGCCTTCACCAGATGCCAGACTCTCAACCTTGGACTCCCCAGCCTCCAGAGCTATTAGTCAATACATTTCTGTTCTGTTGATTATAAATTACTCAGTCTTGGGTATTTTTTTTTTGAGATGGAGTTTCACTCTTGTTGCCCAGACAGGAGTGCAATGGCACAAGATCTCGGCTCACTGCAACTTCTGCCTGCCAGGTTCAAACGATTCTCTTGCCTTAGCCTCCTGAATAGCTGGAATTACAGGTGCCCACCATCACGCTTGGCTAATTTTTGTATTTTTAGTAGAGATTGGGTTTCACCATGCTGGCCAGACTGGTCTTAAGTCTGGCTGAACTCCTGGTCTTAAGTGATCCTCCTGCCTCAGCCTCTCAAAGTGCTGGGATTACAGGTGTGAGCCACCTCGCCCAACCCAGTCTTGGATATTCTGGTACAGCAACATGAAACACACTGAAATAGACAGGAAACCTCAGAGGGAAAGGTATTAGGATGGGCGCTAAACCCATGTTAGAAAATTAACACCAGGGAGAAGCAAAGCTCTAGGGGAAAAGGTAGAAGGAGAGGTTTGGTCTTGAGAAAATGTCCATACTTATAGGCACCATTATAGGGCAAGGAGAAGTAAACAGGGTGCTGTGGGCACCAGGCTACATAGTGCTGGGAGCTATTTCCCTACTGAAAGCTTTCCCAGAGGCAAGGCAGTGGTGGAGCAAATGCTAGAGGCAGCTCAGCCTCTAAGGAGCTCTCAAATGTCCAGCTGGGCATGTGCTGATGTGGAAGCCGCCTCACATCATGGTCCTTTGGTCCTAATCTAATAGTTGATCTTCAGGAACCAAGAGTAAACTCAACAGGCAGGGAGTTGGTGTGGAGAGCATGTTAGAAAAACCCAGGGGCTGGGTGCTCCTATAGTTTCCTGTCTCAGTCCATTTGGGCTGCTGTAACAAAAATGCCATAGCCTGGGTGGCGTAAGCAACATCATGGAAGCTGGAAAGTCCAAAAGCAAGGTGCCAGCTGACTGGGTTTTTGGAGAGGGCTCTCTTTACAGTTAAAAGACAGCTATCTTCTTGCTGTGCCCTCACATGGCAGAGAGAGATTATCTCTTTGGCATCTCTTCTTATAAGGGCACTAATCCCATTCCTAAGGGTTCCATCCTCATGACCTCCCAAAGGCCTCACCTCCCACTACCATCACATTTGGAATTAGGTTCCAGCATATGGATTTTGAAGGGATGCAAGCCTTCAGTCCACAGCACTTCCTTTCCAGCGTGTGATTCCATGGCTGTGAGCACTCTGTTTCCCATATAGCAGTGGGGTAGCTTTTCACCCCCACTTTCTGGGTGTGCACACATCCAGCTAGGTGGGCCTTGCCCTGTAGGGCAAGTGGTGAGCAGGCACTCAGGGCCCAAGAAGGAAAGAGCCCAGGCAGGGAGTGGGCTGGGAGGAAGTCAGGCTTGCAGATACCTTCCACTCTAACCCTGCCTAGCTCATCACAGGATCCATTCAGGAGGAAATGGATTTCAGAGAGGCTTGGGGTGGAGACCTGCTGGGAGCCATGAGTAGAACAGCAGAAGAGCCCCCAAGGAAAAGGGTTGCATCCCACAGTGACTGAAAGGGTTTGGTTCAGAGAAGTTTCCAGCCCCTAAACAGTGAACCAGCTGGAAGCCAGAGAAACAGGGTGGAGCCACTGGGCCTGTGGCACCTGTCCTGGGAGTGTAAGGTAGGGGATTGGACCACACAAATAAGTTCTGTGATGAGAGGGCTAAGAAGACTAAGAGCCCGCTTTTCCCTTTACTATCCACAGGCTAGTACTGGAGTCACAGAAGTGTCTGCCAGGACAAAGAGAAGAGGGGAGGATTTTTAGCAAGCTGAAGACAGGACAAGTTTTGCGCAACCTTCTACAAACTAGAGTTCAATTTCACTGGAAGCCTTTCTCTTGAAGTCCTGTGCCTGCAGGATTTACTGTTCTACAGAGTCTGTGTCAGCAGGGCCACCTGCTCTGCTCCCAAGGCCCTGGAATTGCCTCAGTAAACAGAGGCCGGCATGAGCCCCCTGATGCATCTCCGTGCAGCAGCGCAGCCCTGTGAATGAACGGGCAGCCGGTCCAGCCTCTGAGCACTCCAGACAGTGCCTCTCTCTTCCTGCTACTCTGCCTGCCCAGCCACCTCGAGGCTCAGCCGTGCCTGCAGTCCCACCACTGGCCAGCATCCCTCAGCCCTCCCCACCCCTCATCATCACTTACAGAGAAGGCCTGGAGCCCTGACACAGCATGCATAACCTTTCCACTTAGAAATCATAAGTCCGCTAGGCTAGGTGGCTCACTCCTATAATCCCAGCACTTTGAGAGGCCTAGGTGGGCATCTCACCTGAGGTTGGGAGTGTGAGACCAGCCTGATCAACATAGAGAAATCCCATCTCCACCAAAAATAAAAAAAATTAGCCAGGCATGGTAATGCATGTCTGTAATCCCAGCTATTTGGGAGGCTGAGACAGGATAATCGCTTGAATCCGGGAGGCAGAGGTTGCTGCAAACCAGGATTGCACCATTGCACTCCGGCTTGGGCAACAACAGCCAGACTCTGTCTCTAAAAAAAAAAAAAAGAAAGAAAGAAATATCAACTCCCTTTGATACTGGAGAGGATGTGGAGAAACAGGAACACTTTTACACTGTTGGTGGGGGTGTAAATTAGTTCAACTATAGTGGAAGACAGTATGGCAATTCCTCAAAGTCCTAGAAACAGAAATTCCATTTGACCCAACAATCCCATTACTGGGTATATATCCAAAGGATTATAAATCATTCTGTCATAAAGACGTGCACACGTATGTTCATTGTGGCACTGTTTATAATAGCAAAGACCTGGAACCAACCCAGGGAAATGTGAATGATAGACTGGACAGGGAAATGTGGCACGTATACACCCTGGAATACTATGCAGCCATAAAAAACGATGAGTTCATGTCCTTTGTAGAGTATGTATGAATCTGGAAACCAACATTCTCAGCAAACTGACACAAGAACAGAAAATCAAACACTGCATGTTCTCACTCATAAGCAGGTATTGAACAATGAGAACACATGGACACAGGGTGGGGAGCATCACACACTAGAGTCTGTTGAGGGGGAACTAGGGGAGGGACAGTGGGGGGTAAGGAGTTGGGGAGGGATAACATGGGAGAAATGCCAGATATAGGTGATGGGGATGGAGGCAGCAAACCACATTGCCATGTACGTACCTATGCAACAATCCTGCATGTTCTTCACATGCACCCCAGAACCTAACGTGCAATAAAATATAAATAAAATTAAAAAACAATAGATGTTGGTATAGATGCAGCAATCAGGGCACACTTCTACACTGCTGGTGGGGATGTAAACTAGTAAAGCTGCTATGGAAAACAGTGTGGAGATTCCTTAGAGAACTAAAAGTAGAACTACCATTTGGTCCAGTAATCCTACTACTGGGTATCTACTCAGAAGAAAAGAAGTCAGTATTCAAAAAAGATACTTGCACATGCATAGTATCTTATAGCAGCACAATTCACAGTCACAAAAGAGTGGAGCCAACCCAAATATGCCCATCAATTAATGAGTGGATAAAGAAACTGTGAGATAGCAATATATATATATTAGATATATCAGAAATATATACGTATGTGTATGTGTATCTGTGACATATTTTATATATATATATATATATGTATGTATGTATATCTGAGTGATGGAATACTACTCAGCTATAAAAAGGAATTAATTAATAGTATTTTCAATGACCTGGATGAGATTGAAGACCATTATTCTAAGTGAAGTAACTCAGGAATGGAAAACCAAACATTGTATTTTCTCACTGACATGTGGGCACTAAGCTATGAGGATGCAAAGGCATGAGAATGATACAGTGGGCTTTGGGGACTTGGGGGAAAGGGTGGGAGGAAGGTAAGCGATAAAAGACAACACATATGGTGCAGTGTATACTGCTCTGGTGATGTGGTGATGGGTGCATCAGGATCTCACAAATCACCACTAAAGAACTTATCTCAGCAAACTGACACAAGAACACACATATTCTCACTCATAGGTGGGTGAGGAAAAATGAGAACACATGGACACAGGGAAGGGGGTACTACACACTGGGGTCTATTGGGAGGAATAGGGGAGGGACAGCGGCGGGGGAGCTGAGGAGGAATAGCCTGGGGAGAAATGCCAAATGTGGGTGAAGAGGAGGAAGGCAGCAAAACACACTGCCATGTGTGTACCTATGCAACTATCTTGCACGTCCTGCACATGTACCCCAAAACCTAAAATGCAATAAAAAAAAGAACTTATGTAACCAAATGCCACCTATACTCCAGTAACTTCTGGAAAAGTAAAATAAAATAATAATAACCAAGTATTGTCACAGTAAAAAAATAAAATAAAATAAAAAATAAAAAAATTCATTGAGTATTTTTTATGACTCTCTCGTATCTCTCTTGCTGGTTTATTAGCTCTGACTCTGTTTTTAAATATTTGTGATTGTCATAAACTTACAATAAATGTATCACAGTCTACCTTCAAGTAATATTACACTATATCACATATAGTATATACTTACAAAAGTATACTTCCATTTCTCTCCTCCTGACCTTTATGCTACTGATATTAGTCATTTTACTTTTCCATGTATCATAAACAGAATAATGTTATTATAATTTTTCTGTAAATGCTCCAATATCTTCTAAAAGACTTCAATAGTAAAAAAAAAGTCTTTGGTTTTTAGACATGTAATTACCACAGTTGGTGCTCGTCAATGCTGTGTATTGATCTAGGTTTCACCTTGTGTTGTTTTACTGCCTGAAGGACTTCCTGTAGTATTTTTTATAGAACACATCTGCTGATGGTGAACTCTATCTTTTAATGCCTGGGAAAGTCTTTCGCTTATATTTTTTTAAAGAAGAATCTTGTTGAAAGTACACTGCAGTTTTTTCTAGTTCTTTTTAACATTTTCTCTTTTATGCTGATTTTAAGCAACTTGCAGCAACATGGTGTCATTTTCTTCATGTTTCTTGTGCTTGGGGTTCACTGAACTTGGATCTGTGGGTTAATAGTTTTTGTCACACATGACAAACTTATTTCTTCAAATATTATTTATGTCCCTCCTTATTTTTTAGAAACCCCAACACGAAGAGCCTCTTGAGGTTGCTCACAGTTCACTGATGCTCTATTGATTTTTTTCAGTTTTATTTTTCTGTATGTTTCATTTTGTCCAGTTGATTGTTGGGCATTCACATTCATTAATCTTTTCTTCTGCAATATCTAATCTGCCAATAATCCCATCCAGTGTATTTTCCATTTTACGGTATGACCTACATTTGAAAGTATCACTCTGGCTGCCGGATGGAGAATAAACTATAGGACTATAGGAAGATTAGCTTAGAGCAATAGGTATCAGCATCCACTGCTGGGAAGCAAGGTTTTTCAAAATTTAGCAGCTTAAAACAATAGTATATATTTATTATGTCTTCCAGTTGCTAAGGCTCAGGAATTTTGGAGTGCTTAGCATAATGGACCTGGCTTGGGTAATTCATAAGGTTGAAATACATAACCTTATGATGTTACACTCTCAAAATATACAGACTTTACTAAGGTTGGAGGATTTGCTTCCAAAAATGGCTCACTTATGACTGACAAATCAGTGCTGGTGTTGACAGGGATGTTTCTGTTTCTTGCCACATGTATCTCTCCACAGGACTGCTTGAATGTTCTCACAACATGGTGGCTGGCTTCCCCAGCATGAGTGATTCAAAAGTGCTAGGCAAAGAGGTTGTATCTTTTATGATCTAGCTTTGGAAATCACATACCATCACTTCCAAATTCTACTGGCCCCGCAAACCAGCTCAGATTGGATATGGGAGATTATAGAGGAGCATGAATACCAGAAAACAAGGATCTTTGGAGGCCGTCTTGCAGGCCGGCTTCCACAATAGGTGAGAGATGATGGTGGCTAGACCCTCTAAACAAGACTGGTGAAGATGGTGAAAAGGGGTCATATTTGGCATATATTTTGAAAGTAAAGCTGACAGGATTTAGATTTAGATTATAAGTGAGTTGGGGAAAAAACAGGTAACTAAGGATGTCTCCAAGGGTTTTGGTCTGAGAAACTAGAGGGATGAAGGTGTATTTATTAAAATGGCAACAACCATAAGAAAAGGATTTAGGGGAAAATCTGGAACTCAGTTTTGGTGTTAAGGAGAGACATCATGTAGGCAGTTGGATATAGAGGGGCCTTAGTACAGGAGAGAGCCTATGAATAGTACTGAAGCTATGAAGTTAAGTGAGAAAACCAGGTCCTGAGTATACTTAGAAAAGGAGAAGAGGCATTTGAGTCATGGGACATTCTTCAGGAGACTGAAAGAGTCACCCAATGATGGAGGCAGAACTTCAGGAGAGGAGGCCAAGAGGGAAAGTGTTTCTGGGGGAGTGGTCAGCTGGGTAAAGTGCTGCTTGCAGGCTAACAGACAAGGACTGAGCATTGATGGATGGAGTTAGCCACACTGAGGTTAAGGGAGAAATGGACAAAGTGATTTTGGTGGTGTGGTGAGGGACAAAAGCCTGACTGGAAGAACTAAAAGGGAATATAAGAAGCAAAAGTGGACATTGGGAGTGTATTAGTCCATTTTCACATTGCTATAAAGAGCTTCCCTGAGACTGGGTAATTTATAAAGAAAAGAGGGTTAATTGGCTAAGAGTTCCACATGGCTGGGGAGGCCTCAGGAAACTTAGAATCATACTGGAAGGCAAAGGAAGGGAAGCAAGCAACTTCTTCCTAAGGCAGCAGGGGAGAGAAGAGCGCAGAGGAAGCTGTCCTTTATAAAACCATCAGATCTCAGGAGACTTACTCACTCTCATGAGGACAGCAAGGGGAAACCACTCCCGTGGTCCAATCACCTCCCATAAGGTCCCTCCTGCTACACCTGGGGATTGCAATTTAGATTACAATTCAAAATGAGATTTGGGTGGAGACACAGAGCCAAAACCATATCAGGGAGTTTTAAGTTTTGCTTTATAGAGAATCAGAGATATGGGAAAGAAGCTAAGTGGGGATCAGAGACCAAATGCATTGCAATTGCTTTAAGATTGGAGAGGAGCGGCCAGGCACGGTGGCTCAAGCCTGTAATCCCAGCACTTTGGGAGGCCGAGGCGGGTGGATCACGAGGTCAAGAGATTGAGACCATCTTGGTCAACATGGTGAAACCCCGTCTCTACTAAAAATACAAAAAATTAGTTGGGCCAAGATCACACCATTGCACTCCAGTATCCAGCCTGGGTAACAAGAGCCAAACTCAGTCTCAAAAAAAAAAAAAAAAAAAAAGATTGGAGAGGAGCAACATGTTTATATACTGATGGGATGTATGTTCACTGTTTCCATTTAAAGTTATTTAGTTCATTGCCTCTACTATTCCAGAATATATGTTTAGTCATTTTTCCTTGCTTTATCAACTCTAAATAATATCTCCTTAAGGACACATGCACACAAATGTTCATTGCAGCACAGTTTACAATAGCAAAGACCTGGAACCAACCCAAATGCCCATTGATGACAGACCAGACAGGGAAAATGTGGCACATATACACCATGGAATATTATGCAGCCATCAAAAATGATGAATTCATGTCCTTTGTAGGGACATGGATGAATCTGAAAACCATCATTCTCAGCAAACTGACACAAGAACAGAAAATCAAACACCACATGTTCTCACTCATAGGCAGGTGTTGAACAATGAGAACACATGGACACAGGGAGGGGAGCATCACACACTGGGATCTGTTGGGGGGAAAAGGGAAGGGACAGCAGGGGGTGGGGTGTTGGGGAGAGATAGCATGGGGAGGAAGGCAGCAAATCACACTGCCATGTGTGTACCTATGCAATAATCTTGCATGTTCTTCACATGTACCCCAAAACCTAAAATGCAATTTAAAAAAAACACAAAAATCAGCTGGGCACGGTGGTGCACACCTGTAATCCCAGCTACTTGGGAAACTGCTGAGGCAGGAAAATTGCTTGAACCCAGCGGCAGAGGTTGCAGTAAGCAGAGGTCACAGCGAGCCAAGATGGCACCACTGCACTCTGGCCTGGGCAACAAGAGTAAAACTCTGTCTCAAAAAAGAAAACAAACAACAAAACAACCCCAGAAGCTAGAGCAATCATAGTGTAGGATTCCACTCATGTAAAACTTAAGAGCAGGCAAGCAAAAAAAAAATCTCTTTGACTTTAAGTCAGAAAAGTAGGTAGTTACTCTAGGGGAGCAAGCGTTAAAGACTGATTAAAAGTGACACGAGGCTTCTAAGGGGCCGGTGTGTGTTCAGTTTCTTTCCTGGGAGCCAGCTAAATGGGTACTTAGTGAAAACTCATTGGGCTATGCATTGTGGTTTGTGCATTTTCTGTTTAAATGTTATATTTCACTAAGAAAAATTGCCTAAATAAACAAGATTGTGATACCAAAAATAAATAAATAAATAAATAATATCTCTTAACCCTAATATAAAAAATGAACATGTGCCTACATTCTACTATCCTTTTGCTATGCCTCTCTGCCTCCCAAAGTTCAATTTTGTGTTTGTGTATGCGTATATTTCATCAAGGGAGTACCTTTACAACTTTAAATAACTGACTTAAACCTCTATTTTTTGTCCCATCTTTTTCATTTACAGCTCAACTACCCACTTTGTAAGTTGAGGCTGTCAATAGTCTTCTCTTTCCCCAAGATTTGCTTTCCCACTTCCATTCCGACTTCGATTTGCTCTACTTGTCTATAGATGGAAACAGATTAGCTAAAAATAACATTTACATTAACATGATTATATTAATGTTACTCATGTTGGCCCAAGTAGTGTACTAAAATTAAATTGTCTTCTCTAGAAGTCATTTATCCACTTACTTATTTGTTCATTTATTCATTGAATCAACAGTTATTTACTGAGTGCTGCCACCTGCCAAGCACTGTTCTAGCCACTAGAGATACAGGATAATGAAGAAGACAGCTGATATCCTTGCTTGTACAGCCGACACTCTGGTAGGAAGGCAGACATGAAACACATGAACACACATAATTCGAGTTGGGGATAAGTACTGCAAAGGAAAATAAAGCAAGGTAGGAATTTAGACAGTAATAAATGAGGAGTATTTCAGGTTGAGTGGTTAGGGTTTCTGAGCAGAGACCTATGGGGTGTGAAGGAAAAAGTCATCCATTGGCTGTTGATTTGAGTACCTTATATCACAACTCTTGAGATGCCGGACGGAAATTGCCACAAACATCATGGTCAAATGGATTTTCTTTTCATGTTTACCTTATTTTTTCTGTACATTTGAACTGTGACATAGCGTTTCAGATATTCCCATCTTCCTCCAACTCAGAATCATGACATCCCTTAACAAAAAGTGTTGCAAAGATAAGTTGCCAATGGCAGAACATCAAAATATTTAAATTCTAAGAAGTTTCATTGCCACTCATTAAATGTCATATGTAAATATTTAAATGGTAATAATAGTATCTGATCTTTATCAAAACTTTATTTTGTTATGCCGCCCAAAAACTAAAGGTGGGTGATCCCTATTCATCTTAACACACTCAAGAAACAGGAAAATGCCTCCATTTGTAAAAAAAAAAAAAAAAAAAAAGGCCACTCTGCTCTTACTGAGTGCACTGCTTTACCCACGATGCCATCAAAAACAACCAGGACTACATTAAACTTGTCAAAGTAAGAGTCTTTTAGAGGAGTGGCCTTGATGAGCTAAGACCTCCAGCAGCCCTGGATAATGGAATCAGTGTGCAGCAATGAGGTGGAACTGCTGGATTTCTCATAGATTGATTAGGTCTGCAGATTACCATGATAAAAAAGACTCCAAGCCTTCTGCAACAGTTTCCACTTCCAAAGAACTTTTCAAGCTTTTTCTAGTTTGCTCTAAGCCCATCTGCAAATAAGATGAGGTAAACTAAAGCATGCAATGCCACCGAATCAATCTAGTATTCCATATACAAAATTCTCTCCACCACAACCGTTGTGCAGTGCCTAAGATGAGAAACAGACATTCCAGAGGTTCCTCCATCCCAGGCTGAAGTACTCACTGATTAGGTGCTAAGTACTCACTGATTAGGAGGACAGAAGTTTCATGCAATGGAGTGGACAGCAGAGTAGAGAGGGGGACAGGGAAAAATTTCTTACACACCAAGTTTATTGAAGAGCCAATGGTCTTTAAAAACAGAATGCACCCATAAATTTCTCACTTCAGCAATTCAGTAATGATAGAAAAATGTTTCAAGGATTTCATCATAATGATTTTTGTTGGACAGTAAGATTTTGTGGGGGTCAGAGGAGAAAGAGTTTTTGTTTTAATTTTATTAATTTCCACTTATTTAAAGGTTTTTACAATGGTTCTGTAGTCTTTCGGTGATTTTAAAACTTTTAAAACTAGTTTAGTTTTTATTATTAAAGTAAGTTCTAAGATCAGAAATCTGTCTCCTTCTCATGACAAAACTTCATTAGAACATTCATTGGCCTGGAACTGTATCTCCCTCAGGGCCCCATGCAATCATTGTACTTCGGAAATACTTTTAAAATGCTTAAATAATTATAACAAGTAGTTAAAGTAAAAGGCTTGATGTGTCCTTTTTTCTCACTTTTGAAGTATTTGTGAACGTTGTGAACTCTTATTTTGGCTTTACAACTCAACATGTCCCCAGAGTTGAACAGTAATCCAGATAGAATAAGAATCCAAAGAATAAAATATGCATGAGTAGACTTTTACTTCTGGCCACGAGGCAGGGAAAGAGACCAGATGCCACGAGGCAGGGAAGGAGACCAGATTAACCTTCCTGCCTGGAACAACTACAAAACTGGACAAAATATATGAAACAATGGTTTTTAAGACGTTGCACACTGTCTCAGTCTGTTTATGCTGCTATAACAAAATGCCTTAGACTGGGTAATTTATGAATATTAGAAAACTTTATTTCTCACAGTTATGGAGACTGGGAAGTCCAAGATCAAGGTGTCAGCCAGTCTGGTATCTGCTGAAGGTTCACTCTCTGCTTCATAGATGGTGCCTCTTACTGCATTCTCACATGGAAGATAACAAAAATGGCCCAACAGACTTCCTCAAGCCCTTTTATAAGAGCACTAGTCCCATTCATGAGAGTGGAGTCCTCATGACCTAATCACCTCCTAAAAACCCCACCTCTTAATACTGTTGCACTGGGGATCGTTTCAGTATGAATTTTGGAGGAGCAAAAACATTCGAACCATAGAAGACACCATGCAATAAATGACAGTGACCTCTGCAAGACTGAAAATACAGGGTCTAGCTCTATATTTCCTCACCCTTTTGTCTCAAGAGTATTTCCAGGATATGGCATAGTTGTGGGGAGAACCAGGCAGAACCTAGAGGACTTCCTGAGTTAGAGAGATAAAGCCAAGAGTCCAAGGAAATGAAGGCAGCTAGAGTTTACAGGGCACAATACAACACCAGAGGAGAGAAAGCTGCACAGATAAAACTCCAGGGATCTGTGGAAGGTCTCTTTAAGTATTTAGAAGAATACTATTCAGGGTATATGTGTGAAGAAACTACACAAAGCTGAGGAAAGAACCACTCAAAAAATTAGTGGGAACAATGCCTATCATAATTAGCCGCACTGGAAAATGTCATATATTATGGGGCATTTGTTACAGAACTAGGAAGAGTTTTACCTAAGTGGTGGAGAACGATTAGTCCTAGACAAAATGCTGCTCCAGTCTAACCTAAAAAACATTAAACCAAGATCTCAAAGGATCAAACTGTGTCCAGATAACTTCATCTCAAAGTAAAGCTCAAAAATACGTATAAAACATAAAAATATCTAGCAACCAAGATGGTAAAGTTCATAATGTCTGACATCTGATCACAAATTACCAGGCATGAAAGGAGCAGAAAAACATGGCACTTAAGGAGTAGAGAAACCCATTTAAACTCACTCCAAAATGACACAGATGCCAGAATTATTAGAGAAGAACATGTCAATAGTTATAATTGTGTTCCATGTATTCAAAAACTACAGGAAATATTAAACATGCTAAGTAGAGACATGGAAGATATAAAAAAGACATAAACATCAAAGGATGAAAACTACAATGTCTAAAATAAAAAATATACTGAATAGAATAAATGGAAGTTTAGATATTGCAGAAAAGAAAGTCAGTGAACTTGAAGATACAACAATAGAAACTACGCAAAGTGAAACACAGAGGGAAAAATACTTTTAAAAAATCAGGGGACTCTTCAAGATGGTGGGGTAGGAGCAGCTTGGGGTTGCAGCAGCTTGGGGTTGCGGCTCTCAGTGAAGGCTCAGAGGGTGAGTTCAAGCCACTTTTTCAGACGGATCTTAGTTGCCCACAGAACGGGGGGATTCCCAGATGGAGGAGAGACATGGAGCACCACAGCAGCTGTTTTGGCTGGCACTGCCGTTGCGGCCAGCGCAGCAGCGCAGCGGCACTCCACACGAGGCGCACTGGTCTGGATGCCCTGTTAAACCGGCAATCTGAGATTTGGGAGGGCAGATTAGCATATCCATCTGATTGAACGGGACTTGGACAGTGACCCAGACCAGGAGATTCCCGGGAGGCAACATTTGAGCTGGCGCAGTGGGTCGCTGCACGGGAAATCGCACGGATCCCAGTCCCCAATCAGTGGGCGACTGAAATACCTGGGAGAGAGTCAACCTTTCAACTTAGGAAAGGGAAAAAACGGGGCTCTGAGGCAGCGAGCCAGGTGACCAGGCTCGGCAGGTCCCACCCCCAGAGAGACAAGCAGGGCGCTGATTCCATACATCAGGGTTGAGAGTTTCACTGTGGAAGCAACTGAGCCTGGGACGGCGCAGCTCGGTGGGAGAGGGGCGTCCCCCATTGCTGAGGCAATCCTTTCCTGTAGAAGTATACTCCCATTGCTGTCGCAGCCTGCCATTGCCGAGGCAACTTGCCATAACAGAGAGACTCTACCAACACAGAGGCAACAGAGCGGAGCACATAACAGCAGGGCAGAGCCCTCAGCAACAGGGCAAAGCCCAAGGCAACAGAGCAGAGCCCACCAAAGTAGGGTGGAGCCAATGCTAACAGGGCGGAGCCTCGGCAGGCAAATAGTGACTAGACTGCCCCCTAGCTGGGCAGGAAAGTGCAATGGATACTCATAAAAAAGCCCTAACGCCCTGAGACAGAGCATCTGAGGAAAAAAAAAGGGTTTTATGATTTCTGCTGCAGCAGACTTACAAGTATCTGCCGAGTAGTCCTCAACAAACAATGGAGCTCACAGCTCAGCACTCGAGCTCCTATACAGTACAGACCATCTCCTCAAGCAGCTCCCTGACCCCTGAATATCCAAAGAGTCACCACAAAAAGGACTGATCAGACTGACATTTGGCGGACATCATTCTGGGACAAAGATAGCAGAAGAAGAAACTGGTAGCATCCCTCACTGTTCCACAGCTGCTACAGGTGTACCCCAGACAAGCAGAGCCTGGAGTGGACCTCAGCAGTCGTACAGCAGAGGTGTTAGGCTGTTAGAAGGAAAACTAAGCAACAGAAATACTTCAGGATCAACAATCTAAGCATCCATTCAGAGAACCAACCGAAAAGTCAGCAACTACTCAGACCACAGGAGGATAAACCCACAAAGATGGGAAGAAACCAACACAAAAAGGAGAAAAACACCCGAAAACAAAACACCTTGCCTCCTACAAAGGACCAAAACTCCTCACCAGCAAGGGAATAAAGCTGGACGGAGAATGACTGTGGTGAAATGGTGGAATTAGACTTCAGAAGGTGGATAATGAGAAACTTCCATGAGCTAAAAGAACATGTTCTAAATCAATGCAAAGAAACTAAGAACCTTGAAAAAAGATTTGAAAAAAGACTCGAGGAAATGATAACAAGAAT
Source organism: Callithrix jacchus (assembly GCF_049354715.1). Taxonomy (NCBI): domain Eukaryota; kingdom Metazoa; phylum Chordata; class Mammalia; order Primates; family Cebidae; genus Callithrix; species Callithrix jacchus. Next base: position 65,925,838 of record NC_133503.1, on the reverse strand, counting down.
GGACAACTTAGAGAGGAATATGAACGAATTGAAGGAGCTGAAAAACACAACACGAGAACTTCGCGAAGCATGCACAAGCTTCAACAGCCGAATTGACCAAGCAGAAGAAAGAATATCAGAAGTCGAAGATCAACTCAATGAAATAAAATGAGAAACCAAGATTAGAGAAAAAAGCACAAAAAGGAATAAACAAAGTGTCCAGGAAATGTGGGATTATGTGAAGAGACCTAACCTACGTTTGATAGGTGTACCAGAATGTGATGAAGAGAATGAATTCAAGCTGGAAAATACTCTTCAGGATATTATCCAGGAAAATTTCCCCAACCTAGCAATCCAGCCCAACACTCAAGTCCAGGAAATACAGAGAACACCACAAAGATATTCCGCAAGAAGAGCAACCCCAAGGCACATAATCGTCAGATTCAACAGGGTTGAAATGAAAAAGAAAATACTAAGGGCAGCCAGAAAAAAAGGTCGGGTCACCCACAAAGGGAAGCCCATCAGACTCACAGCAGATCTCTCGGTAGAAACTCTACAAGCCAGGAGAGAGTGGGGGCCAGTATTCAACATCCTTAAAGAAAAGAACTTTCAACCCAGAATTTCATATCCAGCCAAACTGAGCTTCAGAAGTGAAGGAAAAATAAAATGCTTTGCGAACAAGCAAGTACTCAGAGATTTTGTCACACCGGGCCTGCTTTACAAGAGCTCTTAAAGAGGCACTACACATAGAAAGGAACAACCAGTACCAGCCATTCCAAAAACATACCAAATGCTAAAGAGCATCAAAAAAAATAATAATAATAATCTGCACCAACTAACAGGCAAAACAGCCAGCTAGCATCAAAATTGCAGTATCAAATTCACACATAACAATATTAACCCTAAATGTAAATGGACTAAATGCACCAATAAAAGGAAACAGACTGGCAAATTGGATAAAAAGCCAAAACCCATCGGTGTGCTGTATCCAGGAAACCCATCTCACATGCAAGGATACACAAAGGCTCAAAATAAAGGGATGGAGGAACATTTACCAAGCAAATGGAGAGCAAAAAAAAGCAGGAGTTGCAATTCTCGTCTCTGATAACATAGACTTTAAAGCAACAAAGATTAAAAAAGACAAAGAAGGTCATTACATAATGGAAAAAGGATCGATACAACAAGAAGAGCTAACAATCCTAAATATATATGGACCCAATACAGGAGCACCCAGATATATAAGGCAAGTTCTTAATGGCTTACAAAGAGACTTAGACTCCCACACAATAATAGTGAGAGACTTTAACACTCCACTGTTAATATTAGACAGATCAACCAGACAGAAAATTAACAAGGAAATCCAGGACTTGAACTCAGACCTGGAACAAGTAAACCTGATAGACATTTACAGAACTCTCCACCCTAAATCCACAGAATATACATACTTCTCAGAACCACATCACACCTACTATAAAATTGACCACATAATTGGAAGCAAAGCACTCCTCAGCAAATGCAAAGCAACTGACATAATAACAGTCTCTCAGACCATAGTGCAATCAAGTTAGAACTAAGAATTAAGAAACTAACTCAGAACTGCACAGCTTCATGGAAACTGGACAACTGGCTCTTGAATGTTGAATGGATAAAGAATGAAATGAAGGCAGAAATAAAGAAGGTCTTCGAAACTAACGAGAATGAGGACACAACACGCCAGAATCTCTGGGACTCATTTAAAGCAGTCTCTAGAGGAAAATATATAGCAATAAGTGCCCATATGAGAAGAGTGGAGAGATCCAAAATTGACACCCTATCATCAAAATTGAAAGAGCTAGAGGAGCAAGATCAAAAAAACTCAAAACCTAGCAGAAGGCAAGAAATAACTAAGATCAGAGCAGAACTGAAGGAGATAGAGACACGAAAAACCCTTCAAAAAATCAATAAATCCAAGAGGTTGTTTTTTGAAAAGATCAACAAAATAGACAGACCACTAGCCATACTGATAAAAAGGAAAAGAGAGAACAACCAAATAGATGCAATAAAAAATGATAAAGGGGAAATCACCACAGATTCCACAGAAATTCAAACCATCATCAGAGAATATTACAAACAACTCTATGCATATAAACTAGTAAACCTAGAAGAAATGGATGAATTCCTGGACACCTGTGTCCTGCCAAGCCTAAACCAGGAGGAAGCTCAAACTATGAATACACCAATAACAAGATCTGAAGTCGAGGCAGCAATTAAGAGCCTAACACACAAAAAAAGCCCAGGTCCAGACGGGTTCACAGCTGAATTCTACCAGATACACAAAGAGGAGCTGGTACCATTCCTTCTGAAACTATTCCAAATAATCCAAAAAGAGGGAATCCTTCCCAAATCATTTTATAAAACCAACATCATCCTGATACCAAAACCCGGCAAAGACTCAACAAGAAAAGAAAACTTCAGGCCAATATCCATAATGAACATAGATGCAAAAATCTTCAATAAAATACTGGCAAACCGATTGCAACAGCACATCAAAAAACTTATCCATCATGATCAAGTAGGATTCATCCCGGGGATGCAAGGTTGGCTCAACATACAAAAGCCTATTAATGTAATTCACCACATAAACAGAACCAAAAACAAAAACCGCATGATTATCTCAACTGACGCAGAGAAGGCATTTGACAAAATTCAACAGCCCTTTATGCTAAAAACCCTCAATAAACTCGGTATTGATAGCACATATCTCAAAGTAATAAAAGCTACTTACGACAAACCAACAGCCAAAATCATACTAAATGGGCAAAAACTGGAAGCATTCCCTTTGAAATCTGGCACTAGACAAGGATGCCCTCTTTCACCACTCCTATTCAATATAGTACTGGAAGTTCTAGCCAGAGCAATCAGGCAAGAAAAAGAAATAAAGAGTATTCAAACAGAAAAGGAGGAAGCCAAACTGTCTCTATTTGCAGATGACATGATAGTATACCTAGAAGACCCCATCGCCTCAGCCCAAAAACTCCTGACACTGATAAGCAACTTCAGCAAAGTCTCAGGATACAAAATCAATGCGCAAAAATTACAAGCATTCCTATACACCAATAACAGACTTAAAGAAAGCCAAATCAAGAACAAACTGCCATTCACAATTGCTACAAAAAGAATAAAATACCTAGGAATACAACTAACAAGGAACGTAAGAGATCTCTTCAAGGAAAACTACTAACCACTGCTCAACGAAATAAGAGAGGACACAAACAGATGGAGAAACATTCCATGTTCATGGTTAGGAAGAATTAATATCTTGAAAATGGCTATACTGCCCAAAGTAATTTACAGATTCAATGCTATCCCCATCAAGCTACCATTGACTTTCTTCACAGAACTGGAAAAAACCACCATGAACTTCATATGGAACCAAAAGAGAGCCCGCATAGCCAAGTCAATTCTAAGCAAAAAGAACACAGCAGGAGGCATCACACTACTGGACTTCAAACTATACTACAAGGCTACAGTAATCAAAACAGCATGGTACTGGTACCAAAACAGAGATATAGACCAATGGAACAGAACAGAGGCATCGGAGGCAACACAGCACATCTACAACCATACAATATTTGATAAACCTGACAAAAACAAGCAATGGGGAAAGGACTCCCTGTTTAATAAATGGTGCTGGGACAACTGGCTAACCATATGCAGAAAGCAGAAACTGGACCCCTTCCTGACACCTTACACTAAAATTAACTCCAGATGGACTAAAGACTTAAATATAAGACCTGGCACCATAAAAACCCTAGAGGAAAATCTAGGCAAAACCATTCAGGACATAGGAGTAGGCAAGGACTTCATGACCAAAAGACTAAAAGCGTTGGCAACAAAAGCCAAAATAGAGAAATGGGACCTAATCAAACTCCACAGCTTCTGCATGGCAAAAGAAATAGTCACTAGAGCGAATCGGCAACCAACAGAATGGGAAAAAATTTTTGCAGTTTACCCATCTGACAAAGGGCTGACATCCAGAATTTACAAAGAACTCAAACAAATTTATAGGAAAAAAACAAGCCCATTCAAAAATGGGCAAAGGATATGAACAGATACTTTTCAAAAGAAGACATACATGAGGCCAACAAACATATGAAAAGATGCTCATCATCACTGGTCGTTAGAGAGATGCAAATCAAAACCACATTGAGATACCATCTCACGCCAGTTAGAATGGTGATCATTAAAAAATCTGGAGACAACAGATGCTGGAGAGGATGTGGAGGAATAGGAACACTTTACACTGTTGGTTGGAGTGTAAATTAGTTCAACCATTGTGGAAGACAGTGTGGCGATTCCTCAAGGCCTTAGAAATAGAAATTCCATTTGACCCAGCAATCTCATTACTGGGTATATATCCAAAAAACTATAAATCATTCTACTATAAGGACACATGCACACGAATGTCCATTGCAGCACTGTTTACAATAGCAAAGACCTGGAACCAACCCCAATGCCCATTCACGATAGACTGGATTGGAAAAATGGGCACATATACACCATGGAATATTATGCAGCAATCAAAAAGGATGAGTTTGTGTCCTTTGTAGGGTCATGGATGAATTTGGAGAACATCATTCTCAGCAAACTGACACAAAAACAGAAAATGAAATACCACATATTCTCGCTCATAGGCGGGTGATGAAAAAAGAGAACACATGGACACAGGGAAGGGAGTACTACACACTGGGGTCTACTAGGGGGAATAAGGGAGGGACAGCAGGAGGGGGGAAGTGGGGAGGGATAGCCTGGGGAGAAATGCCAAATGTGGGTGAAGGGGAAGACGGCAGCAAAACACACTGCCATGTGTGTACCTATGCAACGATCTTGCATGATCTGCACATGTACCCGAAAACCTAAAATGCAATTAAAAAATAAAAAAATAAAGCTGACACAACTTAATAATTTAAAAAAAACAAATAAAAAATCGAAGAGAATTTTTCATTTGTACAATTTAAAGTAGCCTATGTGTCATTTGAATTCCAATAGAGGAGGATGAGGACACAAAACTATATGAGAAAATAATGGTCAAAAATTCTCCAAATTTGATTAAAACTAAAACTTACAAATCTAAAAAGCACAACAAACCCCAAGCACAAAAAATATGAAGAAAACTTTAAGGTGTTTCATATGTAAATTTTCTTTTCTACTATGGTAAATTACATTGATTTTATTTATATATAATATTAGATACAATTTGCTAGTATTTTATTGAGGATTATTTCTTCTATACTCATGAGAGCTATTAGTCTCTAGTTTTCTTTATTATAATGTCTCTGGCTTTATATCAGGGTAAATCTGGCTTCATATTAAAATGCTCAAAAAAGTTATGCTGAGTGAAAGAAACTAGAAAAATAAGATATATACTGTACCATGTCATGTATATAAAACTCTAGAAAGTGCAAACTAATGTATGGTGACAGAAAGCAGATGGGTACCTGCCTGGGGATGGGACAGAGGCAGGTGTGGAGAGGTGGAGATGGGTGTGACGGTGGATTCCGAAGAGCATGAGGAAACTTTTAGCAGAAGTAGGTTTTGCTTACTATCTTGATCGTGGTGATAGTTTCACAGGTGTATACATGTGTTAAAGCTTATCAAAGTATATATTTCATATATGCATGCTTTATTATGCATTGATTATACTTCAACCAAACCGTTCAAATATGCAAGTTGGATTTTTACTCTAAAACATTTTTTTCTTTAATCATCAAAGGCATTTTAGTTCTTTAAATGTAACTCTATACAGTTACCCACACAAACAAAAGGGGTATAAGCCCTGCACAACTAACACATATGCACATGTATGTAAAACACCCTCATCCACAATTATTTGATTTTGAGATATGTTATGCTAATAATTGTCAACTCTTTGAATATGTGTATCCCTTTTTAATGCCAAAACATTTGAAGACTTCACTCAAGATGATGATTTTATGTTAGTTTGCATTAATTGAGAAATGCATACTAACAATAAGCTTGTAGGACTTTAATATTACTTACAGATAAATATGTATTTTCTTAACCTCAAAGCATAACACATATTTGTAAAATGAGAGTACGTCTTTTTTTTCCTAATGCTTTCTCTCACATTGATCCTTCTGTCTGTCTAGGCGCTAAGACTACAAGCATTCTCTGCAGCCAGGTAGTGTTGACTAGCACTGAAAAAATTCATTCTCAGTTTATGAGTTTCAAAGTAGATTCAGACCCTTCAAGTTAAAGGACCACAGAAAGGACTCAGAACACAAATTCAGAAAGTGCATAATGTTGGAAAAGCCCAGCACAGCGAGGTTTCCAATCACAGAAAGAGGCAGCATGTCTGGACTGGGGTAAAGGGACTCAGAAAGATAACTTGGATGAAGCTGGGTATGAAAGAAGAGGCCTCCCACCCTCCCCACCACTCAGAGTGAGTCCAGAAACACGGTCAAGAAAACTGATGAATGGGTTTCATGATCTAAACACTCAGGGTACCTGTGCCCCCTTCCCTAGTGAAGAGCCCAGGGGCTGGCAGGACCCTAAGGTGGCCCTTGCCAGCATGGAGTTAGAGCCAAAGAGGTTTCTGAGTGTGTAGATCTAGGTAGAGGAGTTGAAGGCCAAGTTACTAAGTTTCCCACAGCCCAGAGGGATGAAGGGGTGTTATCTAATTCCTAGATAAGTAGGCCCCCAAGAGGGGCATAGAAATATCTGACATTGTTGGCATGTGGGATCAAGCTGTGTGGTATAAACCCGGAGGCTGCATAATGACCGCATGAACTGATGCCTAAGGAGTGGGTAGGGATGAGCTTGTCTCAAGGGCTGCTGCATGGTACAGGAGCACTGAGGGATGGTCCTCCTTGATGCCGTGACACAACCTCAGCTCCTCAGAATGAGATGCAACCCTGGGAGAACCAGAAAGAGACCCCAAAATGACTAAGATTGTTTCTAATCCTAATAAAATAGGGAAATCTTTAAAAGAAATTAGTCATAGGAAAACAGTCACATATCTTTCCCAACTGATTTTGTGTGTTGAGAAATATAAAAATGCTACCACGAACTTCTTTAAAATAATGAGAGGTGTGTCCTGTAAGTTGGGAAGAGCTAGATTCTAATTTGGGTGTAAACACTGCACAGAAGCCGCTGAATTACATGACAGAGTGATGTATGCATGATAGACCCAAAGACCACTAGAAGGGAATAGAGATTCCAGAAATAGTCCTATGCAAACATGGCCAATTGATTCTTAACAAAGATGCAAGGGTAATTTATTAAAGAAAAGTTCATCTTTTTAAACAAATATTACCAAAACAATGGAGCATTCATGTCCCCAAAAAAGAAAATAAGAAATTTGACTCATACCTCATACCTGTTCAAAAGTTAACTCAAAATAAATCATAGACCTGAATGCAAAACCTAAAACAGTAAAACTTTGAGAAGATATCATAGAATGAAATATTTGGAATCTTGGATTGGACAGAGTCCTTAAATATGACATCAAAAGCACAATCCATGCAGAAAAAATAATATATTGGACTACCTGACTTTTAAAAACTTTTGCTCTTCAAAGTCACATACTCTCTCTCTACAGAGAGAGTGATGGTGATGGTTACACCTCTCTCTCTCTCTCTCTTCCCGGCCCCCCTGCCATTGGTTCTGTTTCTCCTGGGAAACTTGACTAATACACAACTCAAATATATTTCAGTAGGCAAATAAACAAACTATGGTACATCCAATAATGGAATAATGGAACACTATTCAGTGATATAACAACAAAACGATGGACTATTGCCACACATGACATGGATGGATCTAAAATGCATTATGCTAAGTGAGAGAAGCCAGACTCTCACTTAGTCTGGCTTATATGACATTCTTGAGAAGGCAAAGCTACAGAGATGCAGAACAGATTAGTGGATGCTGGCAGGGAGGAGAGTTAATACAAAGATAGTCTTTATGGATGACAGGACAGTTCTGTATTTTGATTGAGGTGGTGATGGTTACATGTCTCTATGTACTTATCAAAACTAATAAAACACCAAAAATGTGAATGTTACTGTATAGTTAAGATAAAATGGAGTGTGAGTCCTGGACTAATATAAGAGGGCAGGAACCTAGAGCAAAGATACTCTCCCTGTCATAAGGATGCTTTATGCCTCCCCCACCTCACCAATCCCAGAAATGCTCTGCCTCTAGCGCCACTGCCCAGCAGAAATACAATGCAAGCTGCATATTTAATTTTAAGCTTTATATTGGCTATGGTAGAAAGTATAAAGAAACAAGCAAAAATAATACTATATTTTTGTTTAACCCAATATTCCAAAATATTATAATTTTAGCATGTAATCAATATGAAGAAATTAGTGAGATAGTACAGTTTTTTGTACAAAAGTCTTTGGAAGCAGTTTGAGGCCATTGCTAGAAGCGGATGCTGGGGCCATGCTTCTTGTACAATCTCTAGAACCCCAAATAAGCCTCCTTTCTTTATAAATATCTCAGCCCCAGGTATTACATGATAGCAGCACAAAACCAGCTACTACACTGAGGGATGAAGAGAATGAAAGAAAGAAAAGAAAGAAAGAGAGAGAAAGAAAGAAAGAAAGAAAGAAAGAAAGAAAGAAAGAAAGAAAGAAAGAAAGAAAGAAAGAAAGAGAGAAAGAAATGGAAGGAAGGAAGGAAGGAAGGAAGGAAAGAAAGAGAAAGAAAGAAAGAAAAAGGAAAGAGAAAGAAATGGATTGTTGGTTTCAGATGCTAGATCAAGCTATACCTAAAGTAAGCCCTACCTCTGGACTGATCAGTAATATGAACCAATAAAATCCTTTCGTTGTTTTAGTCAGTTTACATTTGCTATAAATTATTACCAAAGTATTAATAACAGATGCATTACTCAAGAAAGACTTTCCAGCTACCATCTTTATAAGTAACTCTCTTATCAGTCTTTGATCATATGGGAAAATGTAGGCAATCAGAGTTCAGGGGTTCAGCTTCCAGTCTAACCCTGCCACTTATAGCAAGCTGTACAATAACTGCGACAATAGTAACTACAATACACTCTTCATTAACTATGAGGCCCTCTACATAAAGCATTTTAATCTACAACAAAGAAAGCAGAGACTTGTTTCTTATTTTACAGAGGAAAACTGAGGCTTAGGGAGGCAAACATAACTTGGACAAATTCTCAGCTAATAATCAAGTTACTTTTCTTTATAGCACAGATGTGATCCTATTTATTTCTTTGTTTAGCTGTTTATTGTTGATCTCCTGCACTAAAATGAAAGCACCAGGAGAGCAGAGCCTTTGTCTTTTTCAACTCTGGATCCTGGCACACAGTTGCTGGCACACAGGAAACCCTTAATAAAGATTGGCTGAGGATTAAATGAACAAGATTGAAACCTAGATCTGCCTCCAAAACCAACTTTTCACAGCTCCAGGTTGTGCCTCGTTATCCCCTTGTAAAATAGATGGTGGACCCTTTCATGTGCTTAAAAACAAGTGTTGTTTGTTTACATGTTGCTGTTTGCATGCTGCCCTGGAATGAGCCTCCTCTAAGCTAGTGGAATGTCTTGAGTACGTTTTTGGTCTTTCGTCATAGGCCCTATCATGTAAGCCCTTCATTAGTGATCCTGGGTCTACTCAAGGCATTTAATGATACATTTTGTCAGTACGGTGAGTAAGCAAACATTTAATCAAAACTATCTTGGTAGCAGAGACAGAGCTAGATTCTTTATGGGACATTAATTACCTCATTCAGTCCTTACAGTGCATCTGAAACATAAGAAGCAGCACCCCTGTTTGGCAAATCAGAGTTGAGGCCCAGAAGATGACATGCTTTTAAGGTAGCAAACAGAGTAAGGATATCTGAATCCAAGGATTTTACATTTTTCTTTAAAAGTCACATGTTATAATTATTCTAAGATTGTGAAACTTAGAATTGGATTTGGGATTTTCGTCAGAATATGTCACAAATGGAAAAACGGACATTCGGTCATGATCATTTCAATATACATATTTGAGCACCTACTACAGTGCCATGCCAGGCACTGGGGACACTGTAGAAAGAAACAGGCCTCACCTCTTCTCTTGGTTCTTGTACAATGGCTAATACCTTTGCAGTCCAGTGTCAGAGCTAATGCTTTCAAATTTTGGTGTTGGGTCTATTTGAACACTTGGCTCATTAGTTAAAGTAAGCTTAATTGCAGCAATACATAGACCTTGTATTAGTCTAACTGCATTAAAAATAACCTTAAATATCAGAAGCTAAAACTAATAAAAACATTTATCTCTATGAAAAGTCTAATGCCATATTCTTCCTAGGTGTCTCTTCTCCAAGAGCTAATCCAGGGACACAGACTCCCTTCACACTGTGTCTCTGCCATCTATGGCTTCAGAATTGCCCTGGTATCAACTGGCTGGAGAATAAATGGCTTTACATAGGAGACTTTTATGGCCGAGGCTTCAAAGTATCATCTCTCTTTTTTTCCCATGACCCATTTGCCCAAACGGAGTCACCTGACCAGTCCAACTGCAAAGGAGGCTGGGAAATGCAGAGGAGCTTATAGTATTTAGTGCATACCAAGAGTGTCTTTCATAGACTCCAAAAAGTCTATAGGATTTTAGAAAAGAATTTCAAAACTTCCAAATTTCTAAATGTAATCCTTCTGTGTTGCCGGGATTCAGGTCAGCAACAACTGTACTCCATACAGTCATTCAGGGTCCCAGACTAGTGGCAGTTCCGCCATATTAAAAAGTTCTCACAAGAGATTTTAAGATCCAAACCTGAAGTTGCACTCATCACTTCCCCTCACATTCTACTGGTTAGAACTCATTCACATGACCATATCTCACTGCAAAGGTGTGACCTTGATCACATCGGGGTCACCACCTGAGACATCACTAATCACCTGCAGAAGTCTGACCTGCAGACCCTGACTCAATGACGGATGAATGAATGCACTCTCCCACCATTACAGTGATACAAGTGGGCTAGGGATGGCCATTGGCTGCTTTCAGAGGGTGAAATGCAACCAATCTACTAAGACCCTCTGTCCATCCACACATTTATTCGTAACAGAGGTTCTAAGTAAATATGAGGAAAATTACCATGGTTAAAAGAGTGGTTTTACAAAGGATAAAAGCTTTAGGTTCCAGGCCCAGAGTAAACTATTAACAAGTAATTCCCCTTTTATCTCCCACTGAGGGGGCCATCCAGCACAAAGTTAACACAAATAAACAGAGTAGAGACAAAGGGATGTGGGGTATACTTAAGCTGGGAAAAGCCTCTTCCCTATCTTCTCCCTAACTTAATGGATCAGCCAGCAGCCTTCCAACTGCCCCAATAAGACCTTTCAGCCTTTCAAAAGGTTTGAGACTATCATCTATAACTTTCCCTAAATATTTTCTGTACTATTTTGCAAACCACCCCAAGTGAATTCCAACACAAAGGAAGCTAAGAAATGTAGCTTATATGCCAAGCACAAGGAAAGAAAAATGAATTTTTCTAGATAGTGTTAGAACTCATTCACATGACCATGTTTTACTGCAAAGGAAGCTAAGAAATGCAGTCTACATGCCAAGCACAAGGAAAGAAGAATGGATTTTTTCTACATAGCTAGAAGATGCTACCGCATCTGAATTTTTTAAATTAGACCTGCCAAATACTAGTTGCTGTGCATCTCTCCCACTGATATCCTTCCTTTCCTTTTCTTTTCTTTTTTTTTTTTTTTTTTTTTTGAGACGGAGTTTCGCTCCTGTTACCCAGGCTAGAGTGCAATGGCGCGATCTCCGCTCACTGCAACCTCCGCCCCCTAGGTTCAGGCAATTCTCCTGCCTCAGCCTCCTGAGTAGCTGGGATGACAGGCACGCGCTACCGTGCCCAGCTAATTTTTTGTAATTTTTAGTAGAAACGGGGTTTCACCATGTTGACCAGGATGGTCTCGATCTGTTGACCTCGTGATCCACCCGCCTCGGCCTCCCAAAGTGCTGGGAGTACAGGCTTGAGCCACCGCGCCCGGCCTCCTTTTCTTTTCTTTTTCTATTTTTTTGTTTTGTTTTGTTTTGAGACAGTCACTCCGTCACCCAAGCTGGAGTACAGTGGCGCTTCCACCTCCCGGGTTCAAGTGATTCTCCTGCCTCAGCCTCCTGAGTAGTTGCAATTACAGGCAGGCACCACTACACGTGGCTAATTTTTGCATTTTTAGTAGAGATGGGGTTTCGCCATGTTGACCAGGCTAGTCTCAAACTCCTGACCTCAGGTGATCCATCCGCCTCGACCTCTCAAAGTGCTAGGATTACAGGCATGAGCCACCATGCCTAGCCCTGATACCCTTTTCTTATCCTCTCCTTCTGCGACTTGGCATGTGTATTTCTAGCTATATCCCCAACCTGACATATTATATGGTTTCCTGATTCTGGCCTCTAAGTAGAAGTCCTTTATTTTGACAAAGAGGTAATCTGAGAAATTGCTGAATGTGCTCTCTACAGCAAATGCATGTTCTTTTGAAATTCATTCATCCAGTGATAACTCACTTAGACGTTTTTTTCCCCATTAGAGGAGGGCAAGGCCCTGTCTGTTTTGTTCAGCACTCTGTTCCCACTGCTTAGCAGAGTATTCCTGATACATTGCAGGTAACCCAATAAATATTTTCTCAAATTTTCCTTTTATCTCAGAATCTTAAAAAGTTCATATTTGATACTGGGGGGAAAAATCTTCCCTGATGATTCATTATATAGGATGCCACCTCCCAGAACCCTGGGAGGGCATCCCTGACCACAAAGCTCAGCTCTACCAAATTCATTCACTCAGATCCCACTTCTTTTTTTTAACCATAGCAAATTTTGAGGAAATCACATACACTGAAAGGTCTTTAATTTTTGTTTTCTTTTTGAGGATTGCTGATCTATGTGGAAACTGGAACAAAAGAAATGTGAGAGTCTGCCTGATCCTCACTTTCCAATCTTTGTCGTCTTTGGCTGTCAAGATGGAATCCACCATGGCTGAGATACATATTGCTGTGAAATGAGCCCCTAACTGAGCTGAAAAGATTTGTTTGACTTTCAGCTAAGCCACTTAACAGCTGTTTGGTTTCTACAAATCACTCAAGGCTCTGAGTTTCAGCTTCCTTTTCAGGAAGCAGATAACAGCACCTTCCCTGTCAATATCACAGACTTGCTGTAGAAATGGCTTTCATTTATTTAATAGATATTTATTAGTGGCTAACTATATGCCAGATATTGACCTAGGTTCTGGAGATATATCAGTGAATAAAACAAAGTTTACGTGACTCAGAGCTTACTTATGGTGAAGGGAAACAGTGCAAATCAATCAATGAATATATAATATACCACAGGTAGATAAGGTTATGGGGGAAAATGGCACACAGTAAAAAAGATGAGGGCCATGGAGGAAAAGTGTTTTGATATTTATATAAGGTGATTCAGACTGGGACATCAGAACAGAGACCTGAAGGAAGTGAGTGAGTGTGTCATGCAAAGATATGAAGGAAGAAGAGGCACAACATGGTCAAGAGCCCTGAAGTGACAGTATGCTTGATGTTTATGAGGAATCACAGGGAGAGCAGTTGGCTTAAGCAGAGGGAATGGGAGATGGGCAGACACTGAGATCAGAAAGGTAGCACTAAGCTAGATCAATCAGGGCTCCAAAGGCCATGGTAGGGACTTAGCCTTTACTCTGACTGCGATAGAAAGCCATTTCTGTGTTGAGCATAAAAGTGGTGCGTTGTACCATATGTCCTTTAAAGATAATTCCAGCAGCTGTGTGGAGAAAGGGCTGCACGGAAGCTAGACTGGAGGCAAGGATGCCGGTTAGGAAGCCACTGCAATACAGCAGGTGAGAGATGGCAGAGGCTAGGCTCTAGCCGATACCAAAGGAAGTGGTGGAAAGTGGTCATATTACAAACATATTCTGAAGGTAACATAAACAAATCTTGCTGATGGATTGGTTGTTGCTCTAAGAGAAAAAAAGAGTAATCAAAAATGACCTTAAAGTTTTGGCATGATTAGTTGGGAATATGAAGTTGCTCCTTCTTGAGATGGGGAAGACTGCAGGAAGAACACAGAAGCTCTCACTATGCTAAGACCTCTGTTTTTGAAGCATTAATTTGAGATGCCTCTGGACTTAGGCATCCCAAAATGGCACCATATTGTGGTGGCTATATGTATCTGGAGTTCAGGGATGAGGTCCAGGATGGAGCCATCACCTTGGGAGTTGGCAGCCTATTTAATCCTCGAAAAGTGGTGAGATCACTTAAAGAGTGAATTAAGAAATAATTCTGAAGATTGAGAGGAAACGTCAACATTTAGAAGTCTAGGAAAAGAGAGAGGCTCAGCAAAGAAAAATGAAGATAAGAGGACAATGAGGCAGGAAAAGGAACAAGATAGAGGACAGTGAAGAAAGTGGGAGCAGAAGGAGGGACTGACTCATTTCTATTTATGATGCAGTAGTTTGGCCAAATAGCAGCATGGGAGCCACATACCCAAATATCTCAGTAATCGCATTAAATGTAAATGGATTAAGTAGTCCAATTAAACATCTATAATTATCAAACTAGATTAAAAACAGAATCTAATTATATGCTACTTACTAGAGACACACCTCAAATATAAGGATATGAAGCTATTAAAAATTAAGAGATGATATTAAGATTTACCATGCAAACACTCTCCAAAAGAAAGCTGGTATAGGTATACCAGTAGCAAAATAGACTCAAGGCAAAAAAGCCTAATTAAGATAAAAAGTTTCAAGTCTCATAATAATAAGAGGGTTAATCCCCCAAGAAATTCTGTACATAAAAAACACAGCCTCAAAATACAAAAAACAAAAATTGACAGAATTATAATGAAATCTAGTCAAATCCACACTCATAATAATGAGAGACTTTAACAAACTTTTCTCAATAAAATATACAAGCAGGAAAAAAATTAGTAAGAATATATAAGATCTAAATAACACAATTAACAAATTTGATATATTGACATGTACAGAAAACTGTGCCCCAAAAAAGTATACTTTTGTTTCAAGTGTACATGGAACATTTATGCTGGTCATAAAAGAAATTTCAACAAACCTCAAAGGATTAAAATAATACAAAATATGTTCTCTGACCATGGAAAAATTAAGCTGGAAATCAATAACAAAATAAGTAGAAATTCTTCAAATACTTGGAAATTAAGCAATATATTTTTAAACGGGTCAAAGAAAAAATTTCGGTGGAAACTGGAAAATATCATTAGTTAAATGATAATGAAAATATGATGTATCAAAATATGGAAGATACTGTTAAACCTCTGCATACAGAGAAATTGTAGCCTTAAATATGTAAATTTAAAAGAAAAAAGATGTATATTAAGCTAGTCATCTATCTCAAAAAGAAGGAAAGAACAGAAAATTATGTCTATGGAAACCAGAAAAAAGAAAAAAATAAAAATGAATAGCATAAATTAATAAAACATAGAACAGACTTTCAAGATAAAAAAATCAATATGCCCAGAAGTTGGCACTTGCGAGTGTAAAATAAATGTTAGATTTCCAGGAAGTCTTATATCAAATAATAGAGAGGACAAAAATTACCAGTTTTGATGAAAAAGAAAACATCACTCCATATCCTGCACATGTTAAAAATATAGTTACAGTTTACTGTGAATAATTTAATGCTAATAAATTAAACATTTTAAATAAAATGGAAAATCTTTAGAAAAACAAAATGAACAAAAGCTGATGTAAGAAGAAATAGAAGTGAAATAGTCCTATTTCTATTAAAGCTGTATGTAAGATAACATAGACTGCTTTCCTCCAAATAAATTACGAATGAACTTCTCCAAATATTTATGGAAGAAATCGCACAAACTTACATAGACATTTGCACAGAGTAGAAAAAATACTTTCTAGTTTGTTTAATTAGGGCATTGTAATCTTGACATCAAAAACTGACCATGACATGAAGGAAAATTATGGGCCAATCAAAAGTCCAATGAGCAGAGATGCAAAAATACCAAACTAGCAAGTTGGATTTAGTAAAATACAAAAATAATAATAAATAATGAGCAAGCTGCATTTGTCCCCAGAATGAAAGGTTGGCTTCATATTTTAAAATTACTATAATTTACATTAACAGAATAAAAAAGAAAATCATCTAATCATTTCAGTAGACACAGAAATAGCTTTTGATAACATTCAACACACATTTATGATTTTAAAAATCTTGAAATCCTCTCTGCAGACAAGAACAGAAGGGAACCTCTTTAATCCCATAAAGAGTGTTTAAGAAAAAAGAATTTTAAGTACAGAAAGTATTATACTTAATGGCAGAGGTTGAGAGCTTTCTGCCTGAGAGTGAGAATGAGCAAGAATGCCTATTTTCACCACTTCTATTAAATATTGAACCACAGATTCTAGCCAGTGCAAAAAAGAAAAGGCAAGGGGGGGAAAAGGATATACGATTTGGGGGAAAAAAAACTATCATTATTTGCAAAAAAGAAAAAAATACTTTTTAATGGTAAATACAAAAGGACCTAAAGAAAAACTATTATCATTAATAAATTTTGGAAGGTCACTGAATAAGGTCAATTGTATGTAAAACTCAATTGCATTTCTATATAAATGCAAAAAACTGACAAATTTTAAAAGCATATTGTTTATATCAGCATAAAACATTAAACATTAGTGATATAAATGGAGATCTAAATAAATCAAGGAATATACCATATTCATGGATTAGAAGACTCAATATTGTAGAGATACCAATTTAACTGAAAGTTAAATATAGATTCATTGCAATTCAAACCAATATCCTGAAAGGTTTTTTTGTGGAACTTAATGAATCAACTATTACATTTATGCTGAAATAGGACATAAACGCCAAACCAATTCTGAAGAAAAAGAACAAAGCTGGGTGTCTTCAAGGATCAAATAACAAGAACTATTACAAACATAGTATGTTAATACTTGAAGGATATAAAAATAGATCCATGAAACATAATACTGAGGTCAAAAAAAAAAAAAAAGACCTACACTATGCAGTCACCTGATTTATGACAAAGGTGCCACTGGAATGCCACTGGAATGCAGGGGAGGAGGGAGAGAACAATGGTCTGATTTAATAAATCTAACATTCAGTTAGACATCCGTATGGAAAAAAATAAATTTTGATCCCTGCTTCACACTACACAGTTCCAGATGGGTTGCAGATCTAACGGCAAAAAGTAAAATTATAAAGCATCTAGAAGAAAATATAGGAGATCTTTACAACCAAAGATTTCTCAGACCCGCGCACGCACACACACACACACACACACACACACACACACAAAGCATTAACTATTCAAGAAATAATTGATAAACTGGAATTACTAAAATTAAAAACTCACATTTGTACAAACAGCATTCAGAGACTGAAAAGACAAATCAAAGTTAAGACGAGATATATGTGTCATATATATGTCAACATATATTATTGAATTGCAGGAAATGTATATATTATATATTTGTGTCCTTCAGCTAATACATATATATGCAATACATAAGAAAAATGAAAATGAACCAACAGAAAAATGAACAAAAGACTTGAATAAGCACTTCTCAAAAGACGATATCTTAATAGCCAATATAAAAAAGTTCTCAGGCCAGGCACGGTGGCTCAAGCCTGTAATCCTGGCACTTTGGGAAGCCGAGGCGGGTGGATCACGAGGTCAAGAGATCGAGATCATCCTGGTCAACATGGTGAAACCCCGTCTCTACTAAAACTACAAAAAATTAGCTGGGCATGGTGGCGCATGCCTGTAATCCCAGCTACTCAGGAGGCTGAGGCAGGAGAATTGCCTGAAGTCAGGAGGCGGAGGCTGCGGTGAGTCGAGATCGTGCCATTGCACTCCCACCTGGGTAGCAAGAGCGAAACTCTGTCACAAAAAAAAAAAAAAAAAAGTGCTCAACCTCATTAGCTATCAGAGAACACAAATTAAAACCACAGTGAAAATATCAGTACCAAGGCACACTCATCAAAATTGCTGTAATTTTTCAAATCTTCATAATACTATTTACTGCAGTGGGCATATTACTGGACAACCACTTTGGAAAATTAGTGATATCTACTAAAGCTGAATATATACATATACATATACATATACATATACATATACATATACATATACATATACATATACACATACACATACACATGCACATGCACATGCACATGCACATGCACATGCACATGCACATGCACATACAGATACACATACACATACACATAAGCTATGAAACAGAAATTCCACTTCAAGATATGTGTGTCTGTGTGGATACATATGATACACATATGTGTATATGTATGTGTGTATATGATATATATATATTATAAACACACACACACATCCTCAAAAGCTGTACACAAGGCCGGGTGCGGTGGCTCAAGCCTGTAATCCCAGCACTTTGGGAGGCCAAGGCGGGTGGATCACAAGGTGAAGAGATTGAGACCATCCTGGTCAACATGGTGAAACCCCGTCTCTACTAAAACTACAAAAAATTAGCTGGGCGTGGTGGCGCGTGCCTGTAATCCCAGCTACTCAGGAGGCTGAGGCAGGAGAAATGCCTGAACTCAGGAGGCGGAGGCTGCGGTGAGTCGAGATCGCGCCATTGCACTCCCACCTGGGTAGCAAGAGCGTAACTCTGTCTCAAAAAAAAAAGTGCTCAACCTCATTAGCTATCAGAGAACACAAATTAAAACCATAGTGAAAATATCAGTATCAATGCGCACTCATCAAAATTGCTGTAATTTTTCAAATCTCCATAATACTATTCACTGCAGTGGGCGTATTACTGGACAACCACTTTGGAAAATTAGTGATATCTACTAAAGCTGAATATATACATATGCATATACATATACATATACACATACACACACATGCACATACACATACATATACACATACACATACACATAAGCTATGACACAGAAATTCCACTTCAAGATATGTGTGTCTGTGTGGATACATATGATACACATATGTGTATATGTATGTGTGTATGTGTGTATATGATATATATATATTATAAACACACACACACATCCTCAAAAGCTGTACACAAGGCCTGGCACGGTGGCTCAAGTGTAGCACTTTGGGAGGCCAAGGTGGGTGGATCACGAGGTGAAGAGATCAAGACCATCCTGGTCAACATGGTGAAACCCCATCTCTACTAAAAATACAAACAATTAGCTGGGCATGGTGGCGCTTGCCTGTAATCCCAGCTACTCAGGAGGCTGAGGCAGGAGAATTGTTGGAACCCAGGAGGCAGAGGTTGCAGTGAGCCGAGATCGCATCATTGTACTCCAGCCTGGGTAACGAGCGAAACTCCGTCTCAAAAAAAAAAAAAAAAAGCTGTACACAAAAATATTCCCAAGAGCACTATTTATAATAGCTAAGAGCTATTCACATAACATATTTGCATTAAAAATATATAGGAATCAATCTAACAAATACCGTGTAAGACCTTAAGGAGAAAATTTAATAAACATTAATTTGAAAAATTAATAAAGACTTAAATAAATGGAAAAACATATCTAGAAATAAATTTAACTAATGATACCCATCAAAAGTAGAACAGAAAAATTAATTTGGTATATTCAAATATTTGAACAATATACAGCAATGAAAATGTACAACTTATAACCTCACACATCTCAAATGAATTTCACAAACTAAGGTTGAGCAAAAGTAGTCAAACACAAAAGCACACATATTGCATGATTCTATCAAATTTCAAAACCAGACAGAACCAATTTTTGGTGGTAAATCCAAGAGAACAGTGGGGATGTGGTGACTGGGTAGGGCACATGGAGCCTCAGGACACTCTAATGGCGTCTCCTGTGATCTGTGTGCTAGGTACATGGGTGAGCTCAGTGTGTCAACATTCATTGAAGCATATCCTTATAGTTTGTGTGCTTTTATATGTAGGCTATATTACCATAAAAAGGTTTACTAAAAAATGAAAGGGGGGAAGATTAGCTCTGTCACTTAGGATGATTGTCACTTAGGACCTCAGTGTCCTGAGGCCTTTGGCTTTTGAACATAAGCAACCATTTATGTACTCCATCAGGTATTCCATTTCCAGCAAATATGCACTAAACATGTACAGCGGTGAACAAATCCATGATGTCACTAGCCTTATGGAAGCTGATATTTCAGTGGAAGGAAACTGACAGTAAATCAGGATAGATAGTTCATGTATTCCCTTGCTCTCTGACTTCTGGAGGATTTGGCCAAAGGAGGATTGGCAGGAGTCCAGAGTTTGGGATGGAGGAGATTAGTATATTCATTCCCCCAGGTCCCTCCCTACAGGGTGCCAATGGGCTGAGCATGTCCTCTGATGGAGGCCCCAGCTTCCGCCTGGCCATCCCTCCACCCAGCTTCCCTCTCTGGGTACTGACAATTGTCCCCTCCACTTACCCCTTCAAGCCCAGGGGCGGTGTCAGCTCTGTAGCTGAGGCCAGGATCCTATAGCATCTCTATTGTTTCCCTAAACTCCTCCCCACCTTTATAAATAGGCCTTTTAAACATCTCAAATAACCTATTTTGGGTGTCACTTGTTTACTATGAGGACCCTGATAGACAACCAGGATTAATTTCAGCCAAGGAGGAAAAAAAAAATGAAGGAAAATAACGCAAAACGAACTGATGGAGAATAACTAGTGGGAGGGGGTTACTTTACAGAGGGTAGTCAAGAAAGGCCTCACTGAGAACAGACACATAGGAATTGGGAGCTGAATGACAAAGAGGAGCTGGCCACAGATGATCCAATTAAATATTTCTTTTTTTTTTTTTTGAGATGGAGTCTTGCTCTGTCACCAGGCTGCAGTGCAGTGGCACAATCTCGGCTCACTGCAGCCTCTTCCTCCTGGGTTCAAGCGATTCTTCCACCTCTGCTTCCCGAGTAGCTGGGACCACAGGGGCGTGCCACCACACCCGGCTAATTTTTTTGTATTTTTTAGTAGAGGCGGGTTTCACTGTGTTGGCCAGGATGGTCTCGATCTCTTGACCTCATGATCCGCCCGCCTCGGTCTCCCAAAGTGCTAGGATTACAGGCATGAGCCACTGCACCCGGCCCCAATTAAATATTTCTATTTGTCCCTTGCAATCCTAATCATGCCCCAGGGTTAAACACGTTCCTTTACTGCAGGTCTTCTCAGAGCGTTGAATGTGCTCCTGTCCCCTGTCATTCTCCGGGAAGGAGTAACTAAGCAGCGTTCCTCAAACTACATGTTCAACCCAGAACACTTTTCTCTAGAGCAGTGCTGTCCCCTAGAAATACAATACATCACCTATGTAATTTTAGAAGTTTTAGTAGCCACATTAAAAAAAAGCAGAAGGTGAAATTAACTTTGATAATATATTTTATTTAATCCAATACATCCAAATTTTATCAATATATATTTTATTAATATAAAATTATTAGTGAGATATTTTGCATCCTCTCTTGAAGACTAGTCCTGTATACGGCTTTACAATCAAGTGTGTTTTGTGTGCTTCTAGTACATCTCAGTCTAGCCACACTTAAAGCTCAGTAGTCACATATGGCTACCATAACGGACAGTATACCTCTAGAGCAATGGATGGGGCTCCTGCTCTGCAAGGCACTCTTGCTGACCTGAAAAGGGACCATGACCAGAGCCTCCCCTAGGGTAAAAAGCTAGGGCATGATAGAACCTGCAGATCAATTGCTAGGGGCGACATCCCAGAGGACATTGTGAGGAATTAGGGGAAACATCTCAACCTATGGAAGAATGGATGGGATTGTTAGTCTGAAAGACATAGGGTCAAATATTTCTGTGTGTACGGTACTGCTGTGGTCATCTTTTGGTAGGGTAACTGATCATCCTGAAACTTGGTGGCTTAAACCACCACCAATCATTTTTAACTCATGATTTTGCAATTTAGGCAGGGCTTGGTGGCAATTGCTAATTTTTGCTTTATGTGGCATCAGCTGGGGCATTTTGGCCAAGGCTGGCAGATTCATTTCCATGATGATTCACTCATATGGCTGGCAAGTTGGTGCTAGCTGTGGGCTGGGAGTTCAACTGGGCTGTCAGTCAGCATATGGAGAAGGATTATGGGCTTCTCTATGCATCTGCTTGGGCTGCCTCACAGCATGGCTGCCATGTTCTAGAAGGCAGAAACAGCCAGCTTTGTCAAAGACAAGCCTTGTACTGGCGCACATGACTTCTGCCCAGATTCAAGGGGATGGAAAAGAGAGCCCGCCTTTCAGTATAGAGAGAGACAAAGAATTTGTGACCATCTTAAATCCACCACAGATGCTGCAGTACTTTTATACCCATATTCTAGTTGATCCATCGCAGCAACATTTTTTTTGACTGTTATAATTTATTCATTAAAGAAGCTTGACATAAATATGACATCTTAACAATTATATATGCATGGAACAAATATGTCTGCTATTGTCATCTCAGTGTACTTATTCCTATTTTCCTTCATTTTTTAAAAATTAAAATATTAATAGACTTTTTGAGAACAGCTTTAGATTTACAGAAAAATTGCAAAGAGAATACAGAGTTCTTGTCTACACCCCACCCACCCCTCCTCCACACACAAATCCCCTATCATTAGCATCTCATATGTGTGGTACATCTGTTATAATTAATAAACCAGTACTGAAACATTACTATTAACTAAATTCAATGGTTCATTCAGGTTGCCTTAGTGTCAACCTGATGTCCTTTTTGTGTTCCAGGAACCCAACCAGGATGCCACCTCACATTTAGCTGTCATGTCTCCTGAAGCTCCTCTTTCCTGTGACAGTTTCTCAGACTTCCCTTGTTTTTAGCAACCTTGGCAGTTCTGAGGAGTACTGGGCAGGTATATTGCAGGATGCCCTACTATTAGAATTTGTCTGGTGTTTCTCCCATGATTTTACCAAGAGTATGGGTTTGTGGAAGGCAGATCACAGAGGTAAAGCACTAGTTTCAGCACATCATATGAAGGGTCATGCTATCCACTTGCTTTGTGGCTGCTGATGCTGGCATTGATCACCTGGCTGAGGCAGTGTTTGTCAGGTCTCTCTGCTCTCCACTGCCTACTTTTCCCCCTTTGCATAGCGTACTCTTTGGAAGAAAGGTGCTATGCACAACCCACACTTGAGGGGTGAGGAGTTATTCTCCGCCTCCTTTAAGGTAAAATAGCCTGGCACAGTGGCTCACACCTGTAATCCCAGCACTTTGGGAGGCTGAGGCAGGCAGATTGCTTCAGCTGGGAGTTCAAGACCAGCCCGGATGACATGGTGAAATCCCATCTCTACAAAAAATACAAAAATTAGCCAGGCGTGGTAGCATATGCCTGTGGTCCCAGATACTCAGGAGGCTGTGGCAGGAGAATTGCTTGATCCTGGGGAGACAGAGGTTGCAGTGAGCCATGACTGTGCCACTGCACTTCAGCCTGGGCAACCGGGTGAGAACTTGTCACTAAAAACAACAACAACAACAACAAATAGCTACATAGATTCTTTGGAATTTTCTTACATATTTGCTGTTTTCTCAATTTATTATCAATCGTGTTTATATCAAAATGGACTTGTGGTTACTTATTTTATATTTTGAGTTAGAATGCAATACTACTTTATTTTGTTACTTTAATTGATCCAGCTTTGCCCCCTGGGAGCTCTTTCATTTACTAGCCAATGTTTTGATTGGATACTATCATTGCCATGAGAAAGGTGGATCATTCAAGTGATGTCACAAGCACAGGGCACAACAGCCCCTCTCTGGCTTCTTTCCTCTACACACCTTGGGCCCTCCATTGCTGCCCAGGTCAAGTCCTGGAGGACTGGCTAAAATCACCATGCGACTCCTCCAAGAAATCAAAGAAGTCATCACTGGTTGTAGGAGGTCCTCTTGTGCATAGCCTTTCCATGTTCTGAAAGCTCTTAGTCAAGGAAAGCGTAATTATATACCTCCATGGATACCCAAAAAAAATCTGAACAGCACTGGGTCATAATGAAGGGTTCAAGGCTCCATAAATAGTGTTCCCTTAGTCCTCAGCCATCTCAGAAGCAAATTAGAGTTTGCCTCAGTTTCTGGGTATGAATGAACTCGCTGCCCTGTCTCACCCCCAGCACCCATGGACGACACAGGAGTGCACTGAGGACGCCAGGATATAGATCCAGGAACAAGTACACAAACCCAGTGTATACAAGAGCTGAGCATGCAGCGGCTGCTCTCATGACACACAGCCATGCTGGAGCCTCAAAAACAATCCTCACTTTGGCCACAGATTCCAAGGAATGGGAGTCCCAGCTATGGGCAGTGATTGCCCAAATACTTCTCTTTTTATTCAGCAGGGCACAATCTTGAGAAATAAGCTGGCTTTGGAGGAAAGAATGAAAAATTCCACCACAAAGAGGCTCCCGAAGTAGAATCATCGTTTGAAGAAACCTTCATACAGGGTCAGATACTTCAAAGGTCTACCTTGTGTCTAAGGATTAAATATGCGGCTTTCTGTGATGGGGAGAAGCTATTTCCATCTTTATCTCTAGGATGTGCTCAAATAGTCATTCAAATACTCAAGAAGTATTTCAATACGCAAGTTCTCATTCACGTAGGGCAAATTCCATATGAATTTCTTTTAAAGGCTTTCTCAACACAGGAAATTCTTTTTATTTTCTTCTTTTTACGTCCAACATCTCTTTCCAAGTATTTTTAAAATCAACCTTTATTATAAACTGGAGACCAGGAGTTCAAGACCAGCCTGGGTAAGATAGCAAGACCCTGTCTCTACAAAAAAATTTAAAAATCATCTGGGTGTAATGACACACACCTGTGATCTCAGCTACTTGGGAGGCTGAGGCAGGAGGATTGGTTGAGTCCAGGAGATTGAGGCTGCAACGAGCCATGATTGTGCCACTGCACTCTAGCCTGGGTGACAACAGGGCCCTGTCTCTAAAAAATCATAACAAAAATTCAAAAATTTTATAAATATAAGATATTTCAAACATATAAACAAGTCTGGAGAATACTAGTGCATACCTTGTAAGCTCTAACCAAATTTATTAAGTCTTATCATGATGTCATTTTCCCACTAATCTTTTTTGAAAAAAAGAAAACAGTCTAGGCATAGTGGCTCACACCTGTAACCCCAGTACTTTTAGAGGCCAAGCAGGTGGATTGCTTGAGTCCAGGAGTTTGAGACCAGCCAGATTAACCCCATTTCTACTAAAAAATACAGATAATTAGCCAGGCATGGTGGTGCACTGCACTCTAGCCTGGGCGATAGGATTGAGGCCCTGCCTCAAAAAAGAAATAAAACATTACAGGGCCCCTCACAGCCTCTGTATACATCCCCATTTCTTGTCCTCCTGCCTTCTTGCCCTCCCCTAGCTAAAGGTGCTATTTTTGGTCATTCAAACAGGGGTCTTTTTCCTTTCCCACCACACGTCTATCCTCTCCACCAGGAGCCATCACTGGGAAAGCACACTGGGAAATGCATGCAGCAGAGCCTTGCTACAGAACTGTTCAGCTACAGTGCAGGCCAGCCAAGCTAGCCTGGTAGAAAGAGGAGGAGACCAAGGATGAAAATCAGAGGGTGGGACTGGAGGCACAGGGCCTGGGAATGGCACTGGGGACTTCCTAAAGAAGCATTTCTACCCCCAGAAGACACGATGGGCTGCACCAGATAATATGATCTGTTTTGCCTCAACTCTCCTTGTTTTCCCTAAATCGCGTGCCCGTGATGAACATGATTCCACATTTTAAACATCTTATGCTCTTTCTCTTAAGGGACTGGGGGCCCAGGCATGGGGTGTGGCCCAGAGCTGGAGCACTAGAGAACGGTGCAGCATTAGGAAACAGTGAGGATGGGGCCAGCACTGATTCGATCGTGCAATGTTGTTGAGGTCCAATGATGTACAAAGTGTTATCAGACTTGTAAAATTTTTTTTTCATGAGCTAGGAAACGTTCTGGCAGGCTAATGGGTTCCAAAAATCAACTTGCAGAGCCTGTGCTGATGTCTTAATTAATGCTATAGGGATGAGTTTTTGTAGCAACATCAATGAAAATCAAGTCATAAACAGGAAGAAACGGGTGCAGAGAGGAGGAACACACTGCTTTGCTAAATTTCCATCCAAATTAAATTTTGTTATGGAACCTTGAACTGAACCCATCCAAAGAGTTTTCAAAATATTACGTGCCAGACTGGTTAAACTGGAAGCACGTAGAAGCTTGTGTGTGTTTTCAACACTATAGACCCAGACCTCAATCCAGACTTGGAATCGCTGCATGCCCTGAAAGCAAAGGAAACCATGGGGGTTAGAGGGCGCTGCTTTATGCCAGGCATTAGAGTCAGTGATTCCTTTTCTATGGCTTACTTAATCCTCACAAAACCCTCTGAGGATGGCGTGAACTCCATTTGATAGATGAGGACATTGAGACTCAGAAATGTTAAGCAACTGCACAGGTAACACAGCCAGGAAGTAGTTTATATGTGGGCTGGCCTCGGATAAAACACAACCAAATGTGAGCACCTATTTTTCTCGGTGGTCTCACCTGTGTTCAGTTTTGGTTGGGCTGTTTCAGTGTGCAGTGAAGAGAGGAGTGTCTGGGTTCTCTCTGGACTTGGGGCTGGACTGTAAGAATCCAGAGGAAGTGCAGGGCCTAGGATGCAAATGCATTCACAGTAGCCGGACCCAGGCTTCTTGGAGGATCTAACAGTGCTTCTGCTGAGCAAGCACCACGGCCACCGATTCTGCAGACTGCCCTAACACTCTCACTCTTGCTCGCTCTCTCTTCGTCAGAGCTTCTTGCCGCTTTCTGCATCCATCTATTTCCAGGTTTCTCCCTCCTGCTCTACATGTTCACTCTCACCAGATCCCCCTCTGTGTGTGTATGTCTCTTTTTCCCAAAGGACAAGCTGATGAGAAACCCCTCAATCCAGTGTAAACATTGTCACATTGTCTCAACCAATCCGGGGTCCAACCATGTGTGACCAGGGTGGCGAGGTTACATGACAAAAAATGTGGCTAATTATGCAGAAGAAATCACTTTTTCAAAGAAAGGAGGTATGAGTATGGCATCTTGGGGGCTTCGCTATTTGGTTTGTGTGACTGCGAGGGGCTTCAAACAACAGATATTTACTTTCCCACAATACAGGATGCCAAAATCTGTGTCACAGATCTGCACTCCCTGTGAAGGCTCCAGGGGTGACTCCTTCCTGGCCTCCTTGGCTTCTGGCTGCCTCCCTCCAGCCTCTGCCCCTGTCTTCATGTGGCCTCCTTCTCCCTGTGTGGCTGCGTGTCCTCTCCTCTTGTTACAAGGACACCAGACATTGGAGTTAATACCCACTCAAAATCCAGGATGCTTTCATCCTAAAAGCCTTAATGAATTACATCTGCAAAAACGCTATTTCCAGATAGGGCCACATTCTAAGCTTGCAGGAGGACACGAATTTGTGAGCTACCCTATTTGAACATGACAGTGTTTCTCCAGGACACCATAGTGCCAGCCCCCAAAGTGTACCAGGGGCTTGGAGAGAGTGAGGGCCACGCCTTTGCTGTTTCTTTGGGATCTGCCTCAGTATGGTGACAGGTACTAAGCAGATGCCTATTGACTGACCTAGAGTCAACCAGAAATAATTTCAGAAAAATCAATCAATACATGATTTCATTAAAGTTCCCTCCATTTATACAGTGTTCTACTCGCCGCTGGCACCCCCTAGTCATCACTTCTGCCTGGAAGTAATGCACTGGGCACCCCACACCATACAGCACTGTTCACAGAGATGTGGACTTGTGGTTCTGTCCTTCCGTCTGGACAGAGGTCAGCCCCATAGCTTCTCCAGCCCTACAATCCACCTAGTGCAACTTCTGCAGACCTAACTCTGTCTTGCTTTGTTCCCCTGCTCGAGAGCTAGCTGAGTCCAAAATTCACACAGAGGGCCTCTTCAGGTTCCCTCCCAGTCCTTTTCCAGCTCAGCCTTGTTCCCTAAACGTTCTCTGGTGGGAAACCAAACCAAACCCAAGAATCCTGGTTTGGTTCTCAGCGATATAAAAAAATACTTGGATCTGATGCAAGGTTGAGCAAACGAGTGCAGTTTGTTCCGGTTTTTGGTTCAAGGTTCAGGCCAAGTCTCTGCTCCAGACAGAAAGAATGTCCCTGGAATGAATGCCTCTTCCAACTAGGACTCAACAGCTGAAAGGCCAGGGTGTCCCGATGGAGGCCGCCTGCTCAGAGGACTCCCAGGGACCCCCCTGCAGCTCCAAATCCAGGCCCCCAAGGCCTTGGGGACTGGGCCTGGCAGCATACCTGCCCAGTTCTCCTGGCCCATAGCACCTTCCATGGCCTAGAAGCAGAAGGCCATGGCCCCACAGACTAGGCAGCAAGGCAGCTGAGCACACACCCTCAGCTCAAGCCCTGGAGGTAGGGGCAGCTGGTGAGTGGGTGCCCCTGTGTAAATCTGCCACGATGGCCACATGGCACAGCACCTGCTACTGCTCCCTGGTCAGGGTCTGAACCCAAACTGCCCAGCAGAGAACCCGAAGAACCAAATAAAACATGACACTGAGTAGTAAATAGCAGGGAGTGGTGGGTACTGTGGCAGCCACACAGAGGTATGCACGTTCAACCCACTGCAGCCTGAGTTCCATGCACAAAGCATCCAGCTGCCGCTTGCTGGTCAGAGCAGCCTGCCAGAGGCACACATCACGGCTTCCAGAGCAAGCAGTCCTGCATCCAGAGCAGAGTTTCTGGGGGCCATTCTGCTCTTTCCCGCCCCAGACAGGAAGCCAGGCAGGGCCAAGGACAGGGCCTCAAAAGCCTCACCCCATGGAACAACTGCAGGGTACAGAGCAGCTGGGGGTGTTGGGGACACCTGGCAGTGAATCACCCATGAGGAATGTGGAAAGGAAAACACAGTTGCACTTTAGCCTCCCTCCCACTTGGATTCACATATCAAAGGGGTCCTCGGATGCAGGGAACTTAGTCGGCTGGGTTGATTGGGCTTGCCCTGAATGTTGGACACCAGAGGACTGGGTCAAAAAGCAGCCCCTGAGGGACTGCCCCAATTCCCGGTTGTGGGGACAGATACACCTCCAGCCACCACAGGGGAAACCAACAAACACCAGCAAGGAAAGTGGAATGAAAGCACACAAGAAGGGCTCTGGTCCAAAACACTCCTCTTTCTCAAGGTTGTTTTTCCTAGCCATGCCCTTTAAACCACCATCTAAACGGCAGCCTTATCAAAGTCAACTCAGGTGTTCTCTGACAGCCCAAAGCCTCTGCCCAGGGAAAGGGCCATTTCTATTCCACCTTGGATGGAAATCACAGCTTGAGACACAATCCAGAAATATTTCCCTGTGCTGGGCGCCCAGAGAGGATTAGACAGGAGCACATGTGATTTCAGCTTGGGTGTGCTCGCTGCTCAACTATGCTTGCTACGTGCTGGATTCAATTATAGGTTTTCTTACACTTATATCTTCATTAGTTTTACATTGCCAAGTGGATGGAATGTGCTGTCAGCTTTAAAAAAAAAGTGTTGGTTTTTCTTCCCCCCAAGGATTCAACACTGTCCAGTTCTGTTAAAAAAAGAAAGGAAAAAAAAATTCTTGGCTCAAGTGTACATTGCTAATGGGTATGGAATTGATTCACAAGTCCCCAACTCTAGTTATATAAAAGTAATTACTGCAATCTAGAGTAATTGGTTCCACATCCAATATTCACAGAAGGCTGCATATGTATATGTCTGTGTGTGTGTGTGTGTGTGCATGTGTGTGTGTGTGTTTAGGATTGAGAGATTTAAAAATTTTAAATGAAAAAAAGAACTATTCAAGAACATTTAAACTACCCACACATGAGCCCCTAAAAAGTTCTTTAGCTGTGATAAAGATCTTGAAACAAACAAAAACAGCAGAGCCCAAAGAAGATCAGAGCCCTTAAGATCCAAGCATTCCAAGACAGGGGAATGGGCAGTCGGGTGCAGGAAGCCACGCAGAACAGGGGCTCCAGCAGCCCGAAGACCCATCCCACAGCCAGTGACTTGCAGCCTATGGTGGCCCCTTCCTGCTCAGTGGCACAGCCTCCCCTCAAGCACCCGTGAAGCCTCTGCCTGGCCTCTGTCCATGAAGTTGCTTGTCCTATTTGTGGCTCTGGGAACCACAGTTCCCACTCTGTCCCCCAGGTGGGTCCCAGAGGGCTGGAAGGCATTGTCCTAAGAGGACACAACAGGGGTCGCGTAGAACATTCCCATACAGCTCCAGGATCACTTCAGGGAGGAAAGGGACTCAGACAAAATAACTGTGGATCTGAAGGAAGCTTTATGGGAGAATAAGAAGACACAAAGAGTTGAAAACCAGGAAGGAAGTTAAAGTCAGTCCTTCCCCAGAGATGCACATCAATTCATGGATTCGTGTCATGGATCTAAACATGAGACTTGACATTCGTCTCTGTTACATGTCATACTTGGTTGGAGCCTAAGACCTTTGGCACTTTCTTTCCATAATCTATATTATCACCTTTCTATCCTGGCTTTGTTTCATCTGCAAATGTGATAAGCCTGACTTCCTTATCTTTATTGAGACCATTCACAAAAATGCTGTATAAGGAAAAGCCCTCCCCTGACCCAGAGTCCTCCTCGCAAATAAGTCTCCGTTCATTCATCAAGAAGCATTGTTCAACAGATGCACATTTACCTACCTGCTCTGCTGTCCATCACACAGTTCCCCATTTTACCTGCTTGGGGGATTTAGGGGATTGAGAGGAAGTAACAACTTGGAAATCAGTTTGCTAACGATGTCTTCTCTTTGTTTGAGTTCTTAAAGAGTTAGAAAACGTGGTGTGCTAAAATGATCTTGTGGAGCATGCACGCAATGCTGTCGACTCTGTCCCAGGCTACTATTGCAAATTCCACACCAAAACTGGAGAGACTATTGGTTTCTCCTTGTGTTATCTCTGGCCAGCCTCTGCAGATTCTCAGCCTGACAACACAGGCCTATTTAAAATGTTCTGGCAACTACATGGGGTCTGTCACACACTGCCTTTGATCCTGGGGTCTGGACTGAAGCTCAAACTGTGTAATTTTTGTTGGGTTCTGTTCATGCCTCCTACTTACCTATGGTTTAATTAATTAGTCTGGAAGAGTTAGTCTTCCAGAAGTATGTCCAGGCCACCAGAGTCCTTGGGGGTGTCTCCTTGATATACAAACCATAAGAAGAGGCAAGAGAGGCAGGAACACTCTTTCCTCCACCAGGAGGCTCAACCCAAGGGAATGAGACATTCTCAAATCAGAGAACAAAAAAGAATTAAATGTTTGAAATTAATAACTGGAAATCCAGTTAACTCCCAATCAGGGTACATTTAGTCATTTTAAAAAAGATAATGTGATTTTGGGTGATGGTCCACAGACAGAGGAGAGTTTAGATTCACAACAGCCGTAGCTGGAAGAGCTCGTCAGCTCCAGAGACCTGGCCAGAGTGGGACCTGGGGTGACCTCAGTGCTTCTCCCCACGGTGGCTGTGGTGGTGGTTCGTGGCTGTCTCAGTGGATTGGTCAAGCTGCCACGTGTTCCCTGTTCACGAACTGACAGCAGTTATGATAAGAAAGAATTGTGTTGCCAATTTGAGAACAGAGAGTCCAGCAGGACTAGTGAATTAATTTCAGCTCCTTGTCTAGCTGGCTGGGAGCTGTTTCTTTGGAATGTAAACCAAGGTAGGGGCTGAGAGATTAAAATGAACAGTATCTGCCATGGTCTTTCATAGGACAATGAAAGGACTGTCTAAAGGCAAATTCTTTCAGAGTCCTGGCCTCAGATTTCTTCTCTGCAAAGTGCTAAAGGTCTTGGGCTGTTGTGAAGATTTAGATAATGATGCAAGTGGGTGCACTATAGGAGAAGAGAAAGCAAAGAAGGAGAGAGAAAGAGAAGCCATCGGCTCACTGTAGACTGCTCTTTACTGCTGGAGGTTAAACCAACTCACAGCGAAAGACAGAGGTTAAGACAGTTGTGTTCATTCAAAAAATAGTTATTGTTCTAGATACCATTCCAGGTGCCTCAGTTACATTAGTGAATAAAACAGATGAAAATCCCTGCTTTGGTGGAGAGAAGCAATGCTGAATCCTAATCAAACTATGCCTGAAGCCCTCCAGTCTCTGGACATTTAAATTATAGGAGCCAGTACATTCCTGCAACATTTTAGCCTGTTTAAGCGGTTTGTTTGTTTTTGTTGTTTTGGTTTATTTTTTACTTTTGTTTGTTGTTTCGTTGTTACTTGCCATGGGTCCTAACTGCTACTGCCATCCTCTAGCCATGGTGGCACCTCAGCAAAACCCTGGGTCTGGTCACATTTCACTCCACATTCAAGTTCAGGAAGGGCACAGAAGACAAAATGCTTCTGTCTCTATCTGAAAAACCAGTCACCTCTGGGTGGCACACAGCTCTTATAAATAGCCAGGAAGCAGATTCATGCTGAAAAAGGAATTTTAAAAATTTCAAAAAAAGATAAAAGAAATGGCAAAAAAAAAAGAAAAATTCCACAGGAAATTGAAAAGGAATTTGGGAGATAGAATGTAACAAGCTTCACTGGACCATAGCCAACAGCTGGCTGGAACAAGCCTCCCTTATTGAAAACATCAGGAAAGCCTGTGTGTCCAAGAGCATTGGGACCTTCCTTCCTGTGTTTCTCATCTGAGAGCAGTTTAATGAATGGAATTTCTGGGTATAATTCATATACCTTGATAAGCAATGTATATACATTTTTATTCATTTTGTCCACTGAAGAGCACTTGGGAAGGTTCATTCTCTGAACTCTAAAAACTTGCAAATGTCTTTTACAAAGAAGAATTAGTGTTTTGTTCTCCTCTTTGTAGGGTTCACTAAACAATAATCCCAGTTGTCTTAAAGTCTCATGGAATATGTCCTCCCAGAACTAAGGAGCAGGACTAAGGATTCTGAACAAACATTCTAGAGAGATCTGTAAAAGCAACACACGTGCCCCTTCCTTCTACTGTCAAGCAATCTAACAGGTAATTGTTGCCTTCTAATAAGCCCTTTCTTCTACTTTGTAAGTTGCCATGGGCATTTTCTGCCTCACCAGCATCTGCACCTCATCTTCTGTTAATAGCACCCAACTTCTCTAAGGAGGCCAGTCTTCCTCCTCTTTCAGGCCTGTGGCTCAGCTGGATCTGACCCCTGTGACTGCAGGGATGGACATGGGACCCAGACCCAACCAATCAGAGCACCACATCCTGGGAATTAGTTTGGGGATGGTCATGTGGCCCAAACTGAGCCAATGAGAATCAATCCAACAACTTCTGTTAAAATTTCTGGGAAAAACACCATCCCTTCTACTGAGGCTGCTTAGTGATAGGGAGCAAGCCAGAGTCACCAGGGTGCTAATATGGATGTGGCAGAAGGGAGAGAGGTAGCCCTGATGATACATCCAGGCCTCCGGATCCAGCTGTGCCTAAAGGAGGCAGGCTCTATCTATGAAATCTGTGAGTCTATAAGGATACTTGAGTTAAAAAAAAAAAGTCTTCTCTCTCTGCTTCTTTTTTTCCCCCCCTCCAGCTTGCTATGGTTTGAAGGTGTCCTCTCCAAAATTTATGTTGAAATGTAATACCTGTGGGATTATATTAACAGACAAGGCATTCAAGTACTTTGGGAGGTAATTAAGACCTAAGAGCAGAGCCCCCATGAATGGGTTCCTGACCTATAAAAGGGCTGGATGGAACTAGCTGAGGCCCTTCCTGCCCTTCATTCCACCAGCTGAGGATGCAGCAACAAGGCACTGTCTTGGAAGCAGAGAGCAGCCCTCACCAGACGCCCATGCCCGTACCTTGATCTTGGTCTCCCCAGCCTCCAGAACTGTAAGTAATAAATTTCTGTTCTTTAGTAGCTTGTTATAGCAGCGCCAACAGATATATAAGATATAGGTATAGCTTAAGCCAATCTGTTAAGCTTTTATCATTTTCATTTTTGTTTGTTCATTTTGTTTTTGTGAGACAGGGTCTCACTCTGCAGCCTGGGCTGGAGTGCAGTGGAGTGACCATGGCTCGCTACAGCCTCAACCTCCTGGGCTCAAGCAGTCATCCTGCCTCAGCCTCCTGAGTAGCTTAAACTACAGTTGTGAGCCATCACATCCAGGTAATTTTTATATTATTTGTAGAGATGGGGTTTCACCATGTTGCCCAGAATTGTCTTGAACTTTTGGGCTCAAGCAATCTGCTAGTCTCGGCCTCCCAAAGCACTGGGATTACAGACGTGGGCCACCATGCCTAGCCCTGCTTGTAACACTTTCACCCAAATTTCCTAGCTCATACATAAGCAAAGCTTGCCTGCAAACAATATAATCAATAACGGCAGTTCAGAAATAGCGCAGGTTCCCCCTCTCCAGTCATCAGGTGCCTTCCGAAGTCTCTTTAGAAAGATGCAGGTTCACAATGCAGTCCTCCCTTCACTCTCTCACTCACTACCAATCCCAGGGTTCCCTAAGCTGTGTTTGGAGACCCCAGCATTAACCTTTAAATTTGGCACTGTTGCTGAGGCCCAAGCATTTTTTCTGGAGGAACCCAAACTCTAGTTGTTACAGGAAATATCCTTGTGAAGATAGACAGGTAACCACTAACTGGAGTCCTGATTGCCATGAACTTACCTGGGGCTTTAGATGCTAATGCTCAACTTGACTTCAGAGCAGTTAGGAAACCTCTCAGGAAGAAAGCTGTGAAGAGCAGCGTGGAAAATCATCAGACCTTTCATCACATGTGTGTTCAAATTCTTCTCAGAAAGGTTGCTGAAACCCGGCTCCCTGAGTCCTACAGCAAGCTCTGGGTGATTTCTACAAAATATCATGATTACATCTGTTCATGTGTTACAAATGTGGACATGATGACATTTCTATGTTCTTTTTGGAAAAGACTGTTGGAGACCCCTTTTGGGGGGGAAAATGCATTGAGGAAAAGCCAAATGGTGGTTGCAAGTGGCCCTCAAATTGAGTAGTGTTCACATGCACACTGAGAAAGGCTGGCCTTGGACCCTGAGCACTGCCCACGGCCTTCTAGGGACTGCTGTGGGCTAGGGGTCTACCAAAGTTCAAAGAGCACATGCAGCCACCTGCTCTGAGAGGGGGCATGTGCTAGGCTGAATAATGTCTCCCAAAGATGCCCATATCCAAATTCTTATGACCTATGAAAGTTAGTCATATTGTGAAAGGGGCTCTGTGGTGTGAGTAAGTCAAGGATCTGGAGACAGGGAAATGATTCTGCATTACCCAAGTGGCTTCATCACATCACATCACAAGGGAGGCAGGAGGACTTGAGTCAGAGAAGGCGATGGGATGACAGAGGCAATTGGCTGCAGTGATGAGCTTTGGAGAGGAAGGAAAGGGCTCCAAGCCAAGGAAAGTGAGTGGCCACCAGAAGGTGAAAAGAGAAAAGCAACAAATTCTCCCCTAACACCCCTGGAAGGCCAACAACTTGACTGATTTTGGACTTGTGACCTCCAGCACTGCAAGAGAATAAATTTGTGTTTTCCTAAGCTGCTAAGTTTATGGTAACAGAAAATGAATACAGGTCCCATGACTCAAGAGGCCAGCAGGACCCCCTGCCCCAGCACAGTCTGGTTTCCTAGGGAGGATGCTACACAATGGCCACCCTACCCAACAGAAGTCAAGATACCTTGGCCCCCCAGCTCGATCTCAGAGCCCTGCTGATCTAACCAAGCAGCCAGAACCTGCGAGGGGCAGGGCACCTAACATTACTCCACCCACCACCGACTCGACTAGGCTAGAACTGAATGGCTGTGGTGTCTCCTGCTGCCCCTGCAGGAAGCACCATACGTGAGAAAGTCCCACTGACACTCGTGGAAGAGGTGTATTAAAGATGTGATGAGCAAATGAAAGAAAACCATGTGTATTAGTTTCCTGCAGCCACTGTAATGAGTTACCACTATGTCAGTGGCTTTAAAAAATCAGAAATATATTCTCTCACAGTTTTAGAGGCCAGAAGTCCAAATTCAGTTTCTTTCATAGAAAACCAAGTATCTTACATTCTTACTTATAGGTGGGAGCTAAACCTTAAGTACACATGGACATAAAATTTAGAGCAATAGATACTGGGGGCTCCCAAGGGAGGGAAGGAGGGAGGGAAGGAGGGAAGGAGGAGGGAATGGGCTGAAAAAATTTCTATTGGGCTCTCTGTTCAATTATCTGGATGACAGAAGCTAAACTTCAGCATCACACAATATGCTCTCGTAACAAACCTGCACATGTACCCACTGAATCTAAAATTTTTTTAAAAGCAGTTTCACTGGCCAAAGTTAGGGAATTGGCAGGGCAGATTCCTTCTGGAGCCACTGAGGGAAGAATCTGTTTCCTTGCCTTTTTCTGCTTCTAGAGACTGCCCACATTCCTTAGCTCGTGACCACTTCCTCCCATCACTCCAACTCCTCGCTTCTGTCATCGTGTCTCCTACTCACTGTGATCCTACAGCCCTCTTATGAAAACTGTCACGATCACACCCAGCCCATCCAGATAATGCAGGATTGTCTCCCCATCTCAAGGCTCTTCACTTAGTCACATCTGCCAAGACTTTTGCCATATAGGGTCCTGGGGATTAAGGCATGGACGTGTTTGAGAGGCCATTACTCTGCCTACCTCTTTCCCGGCACCTCCACCCATTCTTCACCCTCTCTGCCTTGCTCTGTGCCCTGGCAGGCCAGCCTCTGCAGCCTGCACCAACTGCCCCTTCCCCTGTGGTTCCCAGCTTGCTTTGGCCAATAGGAGGCACAATCCCACTCCCCACCTGCTCCACTGAAAGTCTGGTTATGACTCTCTGCCTCCAGCTTCTGGAAGGCAAAGGATCATTCCATGCCCCAGCTGTCTCTGGGCTCCAAAATCATCTGTCCCTCTTTTCCCATTCAGTTTGGGAGTGGTCATGGCTTTCTGCAAGGGCTGACCCCTGGGTGCCTTTCCATTTCTTGCTTGTCCCCTTTGTCCTGCCCTGCACTCTGGTGTAACTCTCCTCTGTGTGCCACCTGTTTCCTGCCAAGAGACAGATGCAGACTGTCAGATGCAAACCCATGTTCCTTAGTAGAAGAGCTTTATTCCCAAGGAGTCTGGGGGTAGAGGGAGTATGCCCATAAGGACATGCAGGCTCTTACCAGGGGGAGGGGGCAGGGGTCTGTCTGCCCAGTGACCGGCCAGGGTATCCATCAGAGTAAATCTGGGTTTCAAACAAAATCACCTTGGCTTGTGATATGGTTTGCTATGTCCCCATCCAAATCTCATCTTGAATTGAAGCTCCCATAGTCTCCATGTTTCATGGGAGGGACCCGGTGGAAGGTAATCGAATCATAGGGTGGGTGGTTTCCCCCATGCTGTTCTTGTGATAGTGACTGAGTTCTCACAAGATCTGACGGTTTTATGAGCATCTGGCATTTCCCCCTGCTGGCACTCATTCTCTCTCCTGCTGCCCTGTGAAGAGGTGCCATCCACCATGATTGGAAGTATCCTGAGGCCTCCCAGCCATGCACAACTGTGAGTCAGTTAAACCTTTTTTCTTTTTTTAAGAAAATTATTTATTTATTATGCTTTAAGTTGTGGGGTACATGTGCAGATTGCGCAGGTTTGTTACATAGGCATACACATGACATGGTGGTGGTTTGCTGCATCTGTCGCCCCATCATCTACCCTAGGTATTTCTCCTAATGCTATCCCTGAAAAATCCCCACACCCCCTGCTATTCTCCCCCGAGCCCCTCAACCACCAGGCCCCAGTGTGTGATGTTCCCCTCCCTGTGTCTGTGTGGTCCCATTGTTCAACACATATAGCTTGACAGAAAAGAATGCCCCCCAGGACCAATGACAGTGTCTGAGATGTGAACAGAATCCCAGTGCTCAGGGCAATAGAAGTTGCCTAGAGTGTAAACGGACATCTTTTGCAGATCATGGGACTGAAACAGGAGCCAAAAGGAAGAGAACAAGCTTTAAAATCAAATGTGCCTGGGTTCAAAACTTCATAGCTGTGTGTCTGTGGCCACGCCTTGTCCTCTGAGTCTCGGTTTTGTCATCCATAAGCTAGGATCATAAAGGCTTCCTAAAGGGCTATGTTGAGAGCTAAAATAACAGATGATGCATGAAAAAGCATACAGGATGGGGCCTGGTCCATGGAAGTTTTCACTAGCAATCATTTGTTGTTGTAACTTTCACTAACCACAAGAATTAACTAACTTTAAGACTATGCTGGTAACCTTTATTAACTAGTAGATGCTTACATCGATATACCATGTTCACTGGTGTTTATTTTGAACACCTCACTTTCCCTTAGAGACAGTTCATAACAAAGTACAGCACCTGCTTGTCATTTTGACAACCACACTAAGACTCTCAGACTGGGGTTTACCATACTGTTGACCTTTCAAATTAAACTCAAATTCAAGTTCATCTTCCCGAATTGCTAGCCAAACCAAAAATTTCCAAAGCTCCATCTGAAGAAAATGGACACATTTCACAATGAGGATACACAGATAGCAAATAAACACTTGAAAAGGTACTCAACATCCCTAGCCACTAGAGAATGGCAAATTAAGACCACAGTCAGATATCACTAGACTACCTGTAGAACTGATACAATTTGAAAATAGTGACAACATCAAATGCTGGTGAGGATGTAAAGGGACTGAATATACACCCTGCTGATAGGAATGTAAAACAGTACAGCCACTCTGGGAAGTAGTTTGGCAGTTTCTTTTAAAACTAAGCATCTACTTATCAAATGATTCATCAATTGCACTCCTGGGCATTTCTCCCAGAAAAATGAACATTTACATATAAGCAAAATACTTGTACATAAAAGCTTATAGCTGCTTTATTTGTAAAACCTGAAAACTGGAAACAATCAAAACGTCCCTCAATAGGTGAATGGTTAAACAAACTGCATCTATTCACACCCTGGAATACTACACAACCATGAAAAGGAATGAATTATTTGTTACATGCAGTAACATGGCTGGATTTCAAGGGCATAAGGCTGAGTGAAATAAGAAGAAGCCAATCTTAAAAGAGAATATACTCTAGGATTACATTTACATAACAGTCACAAAATAACAAAATTATAGGGACGAGAACAGATTAGTCATTGCCACAGGTCAGGGATGGAGTGAGCCACCCTAAAGGGGGAGCACCAGGGAGATCTGTGTGGTGATAGAACAGCTCTGTACCTTGCCTGGGGTGGTAGCTGCACAAATCTACACATATGGTGAATGACATAGAACTACACACATCCCTTGTATCAGTGTCAACTGCTTGGTTTTGACATTATACTGTAATTATGTAACATGTAACCATTGGGAGAAACTGGGTGAAGGATAGGAAGAACCTCTCTGTAATATTTTTGCAACTCCCTATGGACCTATAGTTATTTCAAGTAAAAAAGTTGAAAGCAAATATTAAAAACAAACCTATCTACAGGCCAGGCTGACTCTGAAACAAGTCCATGCACTTCCTGAACCCACCTTTCTGGAACAAAAGCAGAGCTCAGACCAGCCTCAGAAACCAACGTGGGCTGGTTTGCTACTTGCTGCAGCCAAGGCTCTCCCTACTGACCAAAAGCTGAGCAATGTGATTCACTCGTTCCCTCATGACAAACCCCCATCGTCAGCCGCTAGCTGGGACATGGAGGGCTCTCGGTTTTATGACACTGTTCGTGGACACCAAACGGCCACTTCTACTCCTTGGAAATCAGCCAAAAGCTCAAAGTCACCTCCTTTCCCAAACATCTTTCTTTGGGGACACGGTATATCTTTGTTTGCCCTTTACTTCTTTCCCTGCCTCTTTGGAATTTGGGGAAGCAGGCTGAGGACCCTCACCCCTTTAGGTTTTGATGGATAGAGAGAACCAGAAGAAAAGGAGTCCAGAACCACCTGATGCATATCTAAGGCTGGTCTTCTTTCCTTAGAGAGAGGATCTCCACTGGGACACTTGAATTCATCATCACTGAAAACAAGCAACACTGATACAAGGGATGTGTATCGTTCTTTGTCATTCATCACACATGTAGCCACCACCTCAGTCAAGGTACAGAGCTGTTGCATCACCACAAAGATCTCCATGGTGCTAACACTGTATGTTCGCACTCACCCCATCCCTAACCTGTGGCAACAACTAATCTGTTCCCAACCCTATAATTTTGTTATTTTGTGAATGTTATATAAATGAAATCCTAGAGTATATGATCTTTTGAGATTGGCTTGTTCTTATTGCACTCAGCCTTTTGCCGTTGAAATCCATCCTACACACCAGCAGCCAGGTACTCAGCGCTGTAGCCTTCTCCTGCTTCCTCCAGGCCACAGGCCTTTGAGAAACAGGTGCTCTAAACCTCCATTCCTTGGAAACCTGTTCTAGGATATGGTTTCATGACAACCACAGGACATAAGTATTCTTACTCTTGTCAATAATAAGAATCTGACTTCACCCCACTGGTAACAATTGAAGCCAGGCTTTAGGCCTGGTCTATCTGATTCCCAAGAAAGACAAAATCCCACCTCTGTAAATGGTGCTGTTTCCATGCAGACTGCAGGGCTCTGAGCTTAATAAGCTTATATCTGGATCCCACTAACTGAAATGCTCACTGTCCAAAGACAGTGGGATTAACTACCTGGGATTTGTTTCAAGCAGACACAGAAATTATTTTCAGTAAGTTTTGTCTTCACAGTTCTCTGGAAGCAGGAGGCATAGCACACCACACAAGGCCACAAAGGGAAGCACCAGGGCGGTCAGGAGGGCAGCAGGAGAGAGAGGAAAATGCAGAAAACGGGGGGAAACTTTATTGTGCTTTTTGCAGGAAAGTATGGGTGAGGCAGGATAAGCAGGCTTAGAATTGGCTAGTTTGAACAATTTTAGCAGGCTCTGAGGTGTGAAGGTGGTGTCCTGCCCTGGGGTGACTAGGGCAGATGGCTAGTGGCCTAGAGTATAAGTGCCTACATAAAGGAGGTGGTGATGCCAAAGAGGCAGAGGGCTCTTGATTGGTTGGTTTGCATATGAAAGGCACATTTGTGGGCCAACGTTTTACTATCTTTAGGAATTGGCCAAGCCCTCCAGTGTCTGCAAGATCTCAACATGACAAAGTGTCAGGTATGGAAACTAGAAAATGTGGTTATTACAAAAGTCAATAAAAATAACTGCAAGCCAAATCAAAACCCACCAAGGAAAGGAATCCATTTTCAATGGGGAGTTCTCTCTGGAAGAAGCCATGCTTGGTTTCCTCTGCCCATTCCGTCCTGCCCATACAGCTTGTGCTGTATAAGTGAGAGGTTCAGCAATGTCCATTCAGGGTAATGTGCTTGTGTGCCCCCCTTCCCCCAGCTGGACTCTTGGCTGAGACTTAAAAATTCTAACTATGCATTCATGGAAAGGAGCTAGGTGGGAGAATGATGGGCTGTGGATAGTCCTTGCTGGTTTTTACCCAATCTAGAAAGCAGCCAAATGCCCAAAGCAGTTCTCCCCTCCCACAGTCTTTCCTTCTGACTGACAGGACAGAATGTTCCCTGTCCCCACAGACCAAACAGAGGCATAGGAAAATGGTGGCCCCAGGGCATAGCTGTTAATATGCCAACAAACTATGCCTTCTGTCAAGATATTCTCATGGGCAAACACGTCACACAAAACCTCAAGATACAACTCCTCTCTCTCCCTAAATTAACATCCATACCTGGAGAAAGAGCCTCGCTCTTTCTCCCACAAGTTGCAAAAATCAATGTGCAAAAATCACAAGCATTCCTATATACCAATAAGAGAGCCTAATCAAGAATGAACTGCCATTCACAATTGCTACAAAGAGAATAAAATACCTAGGAATACAACTCACAAGGAACGT
The DNA here is from genome assembly GCF_049354715.1 of Callithrix jacchus. Lineage (NCBI taxonomy): Eukaryota > Metazoa > Chordata > Mammalia > Primates > Cebidae > Callithrix > Callithrix jacchus. The sequence continues at coordinate 65,883,986 of NC_133503.1, read as the reverse complement.
AAAGAACCTCTTCAAGGAGAACTACAAGCCACTGCTCAACGAAATAAGAGAGGACACAAATAGATGGAGAAACATTCCATGTTCATGGTTAGGAAGAATCAATATCGTGAAAATGGCCATACTGCCCAAAGATTTACAGATTCAACGCTATCCCCATCAAGCTACCAATGACCTTCTTCACAGAACTGGAAAAAAACACCTTAAACTTCATATGGAACCAAAAGAGAGCCTGCATAGCCAACTCAATTCTAAGCAAAAAGAACATAGTGGGAGGCATCACACTACTGGACTTCAAACTATACTACAAGACTACAGTAATCAAAACAGCATGGTACTGGTCCCAAAACAGAGATATAGACCAATGGAACACAACAGAGGCCTTGGAGGCAACACAACATATCTACAACCATCTGATCTTTGACAAACCTGACAAAAACAAGCAATGGGAAAAGGAATCCCTATTTAATAAATGATGTTGGGAAAACTGGCTAGCCATGTACAGAAAGCAGAAACTGGACCCCTTCCTGGCACCTTACACTAAAATTAACTCCAGATGGATTAAAGACTTAAACATAAGACCTAAAACCATAAAAACCCTAGAAGAAAATCTAGGCAAAACCATTCAGGACATAGGCGTAAGCAAGGACTTCATGACCAAAACACCAAAAGCATTGGCAACAAAGGCCAAAATAGACAAATGGGACCTAATCAAACTCCACAGCTTCTGCGCAGCAAAAGAAATAGTCATTAGAGTGAATCAGCAACCAATAGAATGGGAAAAAATTTTTGCAGTCTGCCCATCTGACAAGGGCTGATATCCAGAATTTACAAAGAACTCAAACAGATTTATAAGAAAAAAAAAAAGCCCATTCAAAAGTGGGTGAAGGATATGAACAGACACTTTACAAAAGAAGACATACATGAGGCCAACAAACATATGAAAAAATGCTCATCGTCAATGGTCATTAGAGAGATGCAAATCAAAACTACGTTGAGATACCACCTCATGCCAGTTAGAATGGCAATCATTAAAAAATCTGGAGGCAGCAGATGCTGGAGAGGATGTGGAGAAAAAGGAACACTTTTACACTGTTGGTGGGAGTGTAAATTAGTTCAACCATTGTGGAAGACAGTGTGGCAATTCCTCAGGGACCTAGAAATAGAAATTCCATTTGACTCAGCAATCCCATTACTAGGTATATATCCAAAGGATTATAAATCATTCTACTATAAGGACACATGCACACGAATGTTCATTGCAGCACTGTTTACAATAGCAAAGACCTGGAACCAACCCAAATGCCTATCTATGATAGACTGGACAGGGTAAATGTGGCACATATACACCATGGAATATTATGCAGCCATCAAAAACGATGAGTTCATGTCCTTTGTAGGGACATGGATGAACCTGGAAACCATCATTCTCAGCAAACCAACACAAGAACAGAAAATCAAACACCGCATGTTCTCACTCATAGGTGAGTGTTGAACAGTGAGAACACATGGACACAGGGAGGGGAGCATTATATACTGGGGTCTGTTGGGGGAAATAGGGGAGGGACAGCGAGGGGTGGGGAGTTGGGGAGAGATAGCGTGGGGAGAAATGCCAGATATAGGTGAAGGGGAAGAAGGCGGCAAATCATGCTGCCATGTGTGTACCTATGCAACAATCTTGCATGTTCTTCACATGTACCCCAAAGCCTAAAATGCAATTTTAAAAAAAGAGCCTCCCTTGAATTTCTTCCATCATCATCATCACCATCATCATCTCAGCTCCCATTTATACATGCCACTCTGCATGCTATACCTCATTTATTCTTTCCAATGACACTTCAATCAAGTATTACTTTTATTTCCCATCTGGCAGATGAGGAAACCGAGGCTTAAGAGATGAAGTAATTGGGCCAAGCTCATTTACCCAATTCAACATAGATCCTCATGGTCTTTCCAATAACTGCTGTCTGTACATACATGTTTGATGGAATACTTCTTCAAAAATATTCACTGATGAGAGTTTTGTTTGGTTGGTTTTGTTCCTGCTATTTCCTGTTACTCTGTGATGATTGCCCTATTCATGCAACAACCAGGTTGTTCTATGTTCTCTACCACAATGGAGAAATGACACCACACAAAAACTCTTTTCCTGCCTTGAATTCCAAAGGTCTAGTGCCTTCAAGACCAGTAAAAGTCCTATATGCAAAGACAGCACTATAGACTAAGGAGCAGCTGTGATTATGAATAGCAAAGCTTCCAACCCTCTCTATCCCTTCCCATATATCCAGGTCAAAGTGTCTAGACTCAGGGGAAGGAAGAGAGGTGGAGGTGAAGCACAGGAAGAGAAAGGAGTATCCCATCTCACACCTCTGGACTTGGCCCAAAGAAGATGCAGAGGGTAGCACAGGCCCTATGCAGTTTTCCCTAAACTTCAGTCATTTATGTATCACCCTGTGTATTTTGGCAGTGACTTTTCACCTGTAGTAGTATTTACTTACTATTTTTCTTTAAATCAACTTTTAAAACAATTCTTTTTAAAAACTTCCTCCTAGCCAGTAGTTTTCTTGAAAACATAAACTTGATCTGCTAGTTATATTTTTCTGGTACTCATGAAAATAACCATGTTATAATTTACATTCCTAAATGTCTGAATTTATATTCACCTTGCTGCTTGCCCTGATTGGGAAAATGGTGTGTTAATGTCATCTCTCCCAGGTAACATAACTACACATTCAGATCAGATCTGAGCCCTGGAGAATGGGGTGTATCACTGGAGGGGGATTTTTTGGAATGCCTTGGCAACCAGAAGGAAATGATGGGCCAGTGTGTGGTATGTGTCAAAAATGCCAAGAAGAAAACCAGAGCCGACCAAAACAAATGCAAGGAAGAAAAAGCTGACAATATTATGTTTAGCCCCAGCCCTCACCAAAACATCATGCCCTGTGAGACCACTGGTTTGTGGCATGCTGGAAAGAAATGCCTTTAAGATATTCCTACATACTAATGTGAGTTTACTCTCTGAGAAGACCCTGACCTTTGAATCTCATAAATAGGGGATGATCAAAGATGGCGCAGTAAGAACAACCCAGGATTGCAGCTCTCAGTGAATGTGCAGAGGGTGAGTCAAAGCCGCATTTCCAGACAGATGTTTATTGCCCACAAAATGAGGAAATTCCCAGGTGTAGGAGAGACACGGGATGCCAGCACAGCTCTTTTGGCTGGTGCTGCCGCTCCAGCCGGAGCCGCAGCGCAGCGGCACTCCACAACACTCTGCAGGAAACGCACTGGTCTGGGTGCCCTGTTAAACTGGCAATCTGAGACTTGGGAGGGCAGATTAGTATATCCATCTGATTAAATGGGACTTGGACAGTGAGCCAGACCAGGAGATCCCTGGGAAGCGGGATTTGAGCCAGCGCAGTGGGTTGCTGCATGGGAAATCACACAGACCCCGCTGCCCTAAGAGCAGGTGACAGAAACGCCTGGGAAAGAGTCAACCATTCAACTTAAAAAAAGAAAAAAGAGGTGCTCTGAGGCAGGGAGCCAGGTGAGCAGGTTCGGTGGGTTTCACCCCCACAGAGACAAACAAAACGGCGATTCGAAATGCTCCAGGTGGAGAGTTTCACTGCGGGCACAGCTGAACCCAGGACGGTGCAGCTCGGTGGGGGAGGGGCATCTGCCATTACTGAGGCCATCCGCCCCTACAGGGCAGAGCCTGTGGCAGCAGGGCGGAGACTGCCGCAGCAGGACAGAGCCCACAGCAACAGGGTGGACCCAATGCCAGCAGGGAAATAGTGACTAGACTGCCTCCTAGCTGGGCAGGACAGGGCAATGGACACTCATAAAGAAAGCCCCAACTCCCTGAGACAGAGCATCTAAGAAAATGGGGTTTTATGAGTTCTTCTTCAGCAGACTTAAACATTCCTGCCTAGCAGCCCTGAATGAACAACGGAGCTCACAGCTCAGCACTTGAGCTCCTATAAAGTACAGACTGTCTCCTCAAGCAGCTTCCTGACCCCTGTATATCCAAAGAGTCACCACAAAAAGGACTAATCAGACTGACATTTGGGGGGCATCATTCTGGGACAAAGATAGCAGAAGAAGAAACTGGTAGCATCCCTCACTGTTCCGCAGCTGCTACAGGTGTACCCCAGACAAGCAGGGCCTGGAGTGGACCTCAGCAGTCATACAGCAGAGGGGCTAGACTGGTAGAAGGAAAACCAAGTAACAGAAATACTTCATCATCAACAATCTGGGCGTCCACTCAGAGACCCAATCGAAAAGTCAGCAACTACTCAGATGACAGGTGGATAAATCCACAAAGATGGGAAGAAACCAGCTCAGAAAGGAGGAAAACACCCGAAACCAGAACACCTCGCCTCCTACAAAGGACCAAAACTCCTCACCAGCAAGGGAACAAAGCTGGACGGAGAATGACTGTGACAAAATGACGAAATTAGACTTCAGAAGGTGGATAATGAGAAACTTCTGTGAGCTAAAAGAACATGTTCTAAATCAATGCAAAGAAACTAAGAACCTTGAAAAAAGATTTGAAAAAAGATTCAAGGAAATGATAACAAGAATGAATAACTTAGAGAGGAATATAAATGAATTGAAGGAGCTGAAAAACACAACACAAGAACTTCACAAAGCATGCACAAGCTTCAACAGCCGAATTGACCAAGCAGAAGAAAGAATATCAGAAGTCGAAGATCAACTCAATGAAATAAAATGAGAAACCAAGATTAGAGAAAAAAACGCAAAAAAGAATGAACAAAGTCTCCAAGAAATGTGGGACTATGTGAAGAGACCTAACCTACATTTGATAGGTGTATCTGAATGTGACAAAAACCACGAATCCAAGCTAGAAAATACTCTTCAGGATATTATCCAGGAAAATTTCCCCAACCTAGCAAGGCAGGCCAACACTCAAATCCAGGAAATATAGAGAACACCACAAAGATATTCTGCAAGAAGAGCAACCCCAAGGCACATAATCCTCAGATTCACCAGGGTTGAAATAAAGGAGAAAATGCTAAGGGCGACCAGAGAGAAAGGTAGGGTCGCCCACAAAGGGAAGCCCATTAGACTGACAACAGATCTCTTGGCAGAAACTCTACAAGCCAGAAGACAGTGGGGGCCAATATTCAACATCCTTAAAGAAAAGAACTTTCAACCCAGAATTTCATACCCAGCCAAACTGAGCTTCAGAAGTGAAGGAAAAATAAAATCCTTTGCAAACAAGCAAGTACTCAGAGATTTTGTCACCACCAGGCCTGCTTTACAAGAGCTCCTAAAAGAGGCACTACACATAGAAAGGAATAACCAGTACCAGCCATTCCAAAAACACACTAAATATTAAAGAGCATCAACAAAATGAAGAATCTACATCAACTAACAAGCAAAACAGCCAGCTAGCATCAAAATGGCAGTATCAAATTCACACATAACAATACTAACCCTAAATGTAAATGGGCTAAATGCACCAATCAAAAGACACAGACTGGCAAATTGGATAAAAAACTAAAACCCATTGGTGTGCTGTATCCAGGAAACCCATCTCATATGCAAGGATACACAAAGACTCAAAATAAAGGGATGGAGGAACATTTACCAAGCAAATGGAGAGCAAAAAAAAAGCAGGAGTTGCAATTCTCGTCTCTGATAAAATAGACTTTAAAGCAACAAAGATCAAAAGAGACAAAGAAGGTCATTACATAATGATAAAAGGACCGATACAACAAGAAGAGCTAACGATCCTAAATACATATGAACCCAATACAGGAGCACGAAGATACATAAGGCAAGTTCTTAATGACTTACAAAGAGACTTAGACTCCCACACAATAATAGTGGGAGACTTTAACACTCCACTGTCAATATTAGACAGATCAACCAGACAGAAAATCAACAAGGATATCCAGGACTTGGACTCAGACCTGGAACAAGCAAACCTGACAGACCTTTACAGAACTCTCCACCCCAAATCCACAGAATATACATTCTTCTCAGCACCACATCACACCTACTCTAAAATTGACCACATAGTTGTAAGTAAAGCACTCCTCAGCAAATGCAAAACAACTGAAATCATAACAAACAGTCTCTCAGACCATAGTGCAATCAAGTTAGAACTCAGAATTCAGAAACCAACCCAGAACCGCACAGCTTCATGGAAACTGAGCAACTGGCTCTTGAATGTTGACTGGATAAACAATGAAATGAAGGCAGAAATAAAGAAGTTCTTTGAAACCAACAAGAAAAAGGACACAACATACCAGAATCTCTGGGACACATTTAAAGCAGTCTCTAGAGGAAAATATATAGCAATAAGTGCCCACATGAGAAGAATGGAGATATCCAAAATTGACACCCTATAGTCAAAATTGAAAGAGCTAGAGGAGCAAGATCAAAAAAACTCAAAACCCAGCAGAAGACAAGAAATAACTAAGATCAGAGCTGAACGGAAGGAGCTAGAGACACGAAAAACCCTTCAAAAAATCAATAAATCCAAGAGCTGGTTTTTTGAAAGGATCAACAAAATAGACACACCACTAGCAAGACTGATAAAAAAGGAAAGAGAGAACAACCAAATAGATGAAATAAAAAATGATAAAGGGGGAATCACCACAGATTCCACAGAAATTTAAACCATCATCAGAGAATATTACAAACAACTCTATGTACCTAAACTAGTAAACCTGGAAGAAATGGATAAATTCCTGGACACCTGTGTCCTCCCAAGCCTACACCAGGAGGAAGCCAAAACTATGAATAGACCAATAACAAGGTCTGAAGTTGAGGCAGCAATTAAGAGCCTACCACACAAAAAAAAGCCCATGTCCAGATGGGTTCACAGCCGAATTCTACCAGACACACAAAGAGGAGCTGGTACCATTCCTTCTGAAACTATTCCAAATAATCCAAAAAGAGGGAATCCTTCCCAAATCATTTTATGAGACCAACATCATCCTGTTACCAAAACCCGGCAGAGACCCAACAAGAAAAGAAAACTTCAGGCCAATATCCATGATGAACATAGATGCAAAAATCTTCAATAAAATATTGGCAAGCCGATTGCAAAAGCACATCAAAAAACTTATCCATCATGGTCAAGTAGGATTCATCCTGGGGATGCAAGGCTGGTTCAACATACGCAAGTCTATAAACATAATTCACCACATAAACAGAACCAAAAACAAAAACTACATGATTATCTCAATTGACACAGAGAAGGCATCCGACAAAATTCAACAGCCATTTATGCTAAAACCCCTCAATAAACTCGGTATTGATGGAACGTATCTCAAAATAATAAAAGCTATTTACGACAAACCAACAGCCAATATCATACTGAGTGGGCAAAAACTGGAAGCATTCCCTTTGAAATCTGGCACTAGACAAGGATGCCCTCTTTCACCACTCCTATTCAATATAGTACTGGAAGTTCTAGCCAGAGCAATCAGGCAAGAAAAAGAAATAAAGGGTATTCAAATAGGAAAGGTGGAAGCCAAATTGTCTGTATTTGCAGATGACATGATAGTATACCTAGAAGACCCCATTGTCTCAGCCCAAAAACTCCTGACACTGATAAGCAACTTCAGCAAAGTCTCAGGATATAAAATCAATGTGCAAAAATCATAAGCATTCCTATACACCAATAACAGACTTAAAGAAATCCAAATCAAGAATGAACTGCCATTCACAATTGTTACTAAAAGAATAAAATACCTTGGAATACAACTCACAAGGAACATAAGGGACCTCTTCAAGGAAAACTACAAACCACTGCTCAACAAAATAAGAGAGGACACAAACAGATGGAGAAACATTCTATGTTCATGGTTAGGAAGAATTAATATTGTGAAAATGGCTATACTGCCCAAAGTAATTTACAGAATCAACGCTATCCCCATCAAGCTACCATTGACTTTCTTCACAGAACTGGAAAAAACCACCATGAACTTGATATGGAACCAAAAGAGAGCCCACATAGCCAAGTCATTTCTAAGCAAAAAGAACGCAGCTCGGGGCATCACACTACCAGATTTCAAACTATACTACAAGGCTACAGTAATCAAAACAGCATGGTACTGGTACCAAAACAGAGATATAGATAGACCAATGGAACACAACAGAGGCATCGGAGTCAATACAACCTATCTACAACCATACAATCTTTGATAAACCTGACAAAAACAAGCAATGGGGAAAGGATTCCCTGTTTAATAAATGGTGTTGGGAAAACTGGCTAGCCATGTACAGAAAGCAGAACCTGGACTCCTTCCTGACACCTTACACTAAAGTTAACTCCAGATGGATTAAATACTTAAACATAAGACCTGGCACCATAAAAACCCTAGAAGAAAATCTAGGCAAAACCATTCAGGACATAGGCATAGGCAAGGACTTCATAACCAAAACACCAAAAGCATTGGCAACAAAAGCCAAAATAGACAAATGGGACCTAATCAAACTCCACAGCTTCTGCACGGCAAAAGAAACAGTCACTAGAGTGAATCGGCAACCAATAGAATGGGAAAAATTTTTTGCAGTTTACCCATCTGACAAAGGGTTGATATCCAGAATTTACAAAGAACTCAAAGAGATTTACAGGAAAAAAAAAAAAAAAAAACAAGCCCATTCAAAAATGGGCAAAGGATATGAACAGACACTTTACGAAAGAAGACATACATGAGGCCAAAAAAACATTTGAAAAAATGCTCATCATCACTGGCCATCAGAGAGATGCAAATCAAAACCACACTGAGATACCATCTCATGCCAGTTAGAATGGTGATCATTAAAAAATCTGGAGACAGCAGATGCTGGAGAGGATGTGGAGAAAAAGGAACACTTTTACACTGTTGGTGGGAGTGTAAATTAGTTCAACCATTGTGGAAGACAGTGTGGCGATTCCTCAAGGCCTTAGAAATAGAAATTCCATTTGACCCAGCAATCCCATTACTGGGTATATATCCAAAGAATTATAAATCGTTCTACTATAAGGACACATGCACACGAATGTTCATTGCAGCACTGTTTACAATAGCAAAGACCTGGAACCAACCCAAATGCCCATCGATGATAGACTGGATTGGGAAAATGTGGCACATATACACCATGGAATATTATGCAGCAATCAAAAATTATGAGTTCATGTCCTTTGTAGGGACATGGATGAATCTGGAGAACATCATTCTCAGCAAACTGACACAAGAACAGAAAATGAAATACTGCATATTCTCGCTCATAGGCGGGTGATGAAAAATGAGAACACCTGGACATAGGGAAGGGAGTACTAAACACTGGGGTCTATTGGGGGGAATAGGGGAGGGACAGTGGTGGGGGAGAGCTGGGGAGGGATAGCCCGGGGAGGAATGCTAAATGTGGGTGAAGGGCAGGAAGGCAGCAAAGCACACTGCCATGTGTGTACCTATGCAACTGTTTTGCATGTTCTTCACATGTACCCCAAAACCTAAAATGCAATTTGAAAAATAAATAAACATAAAAAAATAAATGAATCTCATAAATAGCAAATAACCAACCTGTGGCTTCCTTCAGACATGATAGGCACGCACCCCCACAAACTACTTGGTTTTGCTCTGTCTACAAACCCTCATGCCCAGAGGCCAGGCAGATAGTGAACAAAGCGTACCTGGTGTCAGAAATGCCACAGTGCATGCAGGATGAGAAACAGCCTCTGACAGTAGCCTCAGGAAGACAGAGGTGTGAGGAGATCGTGAGGACCGAGGGGAACTGGGCGTCAGCTATTATTTCATGCCCCAGTAGGGACCTACTGTGGCCAAATGTTTAGATATTGTTTAAGGAAACTGGAAAAAGATACTGTCACCTGTGTGCTCTTAATTTTAAAGTATTGAAAATCCAAATTAAAAGGAAAGAAACTCTATAGCGGACACCATATGGACCAAATTTGGTCTAGAAGTGTCTAGTAATAGCCTCTGTGTTTGACCTTGGACCATAGCTGCTTTCTCTCTGGAGATAAAACCTTATGCATCTTATCTTATAGTCACTATAAAGCCCGTGAGGAAGCCTGGTTGCCCCGATGTTAGAGGCAGGGATATGGCACTGTGGTTATGAGAGCAGGCCCCAGAATCTGAGTGCCTAGGTCTCTCAGCTGTGTGACTTTGAGCAAGTTCCTTCAGCTCTCTGTGCCCAGTTTCCTCATCTGTAAAGCAAAGTGAAAAATAATGATAGGATGTTAGGAGGTGTAGTCAAGTGAGATTATGAATGTACCTCGTGCAGCGTATATTAAGAGTCCAAAAGAGTATTGGCTCTTGATATTGATAAGTGGCTTGTCTGATGTCACACAGTTTCTACATGACAAAGCCCAGGTCTGCTGACTGCAAAGCCAGTGCTCTTTCCACCAGACCACATGTTTCACTAGCACACGACAGCAAATTAGGTCACCTGCAAACCCACAGCCCGTTTTAGCACCGTGCCCAAATCAAACTTCCAAGAAAGTTACTGTGACATACTTTTAGCAGTATGCATAATCATTGTGTCACAGCCTGGGAATTAGGCTCAGGTGAAAGCTCATTGGGACCACAGGAAGAGTTCAGTGTGTGAAGCCATGCAGGCCTCAGTCCAGACCCAAGCTGCATGACCTCACTCTCCAAGCCTCAGTATCCCAATATGAGAAATGGGTATAATCGTATTGCTAATAGTTACCTGCTGCAATGCAGTCTCACTGAAACAACCTGAGGGCAAGCTCTTCAGAAACTGAGAAGAACCACACCTGCTACTGTGGTAGCTAATGTCTAGGATTATTCAACTCTTAGATGGTAAGAGAATCAGCAGTCCTGGGTCTGACAGGACAAGGCCAGGCTGCAGCAGATGGAACCAGGGAGTGGTTCTGAGCCTCCTGGACCAAGGCTTAGAGCTGAAAGGGAGCAGGGAAGGGGTCTGCATTCATTGCCGGGATGTTGAATGACCAGACTGGATGCAAATCAGGGTGGGACAACAATTACTTCTCCTTACTGAGGAATGAAGAAGCCTAGACTTCCCCTTCCAAATGGAGAAGACAAGTATATGAATTAATTATTACTTAATTAACAAATGAACTGTTAAGAAAGTGTGGAATACGGGACTCAAATAAACACAGCAATTTTTTAAAACCAATGTGTAGAAATAGGATACCCAAGATTTGTGCATTTTATTGATGTTCAAAAGAAAATAACTGCAAGCAAATAATGAGCTCTAATTTACAATACCCATTCTGAAGTACACTGGTTAGGGAGTATGCGTTGATGTCTGCCACTTACTCTGAAATGCACCCCAAAATTATACATGGATGGATATCTAGAAGGAGAGCTAGAGAGAAAGTCATAAGATAAAGCTAAATGTGAATGCCTGTAGAATCTAGGTGGTAGACATTTGAGTACTTGCATTAAAATTATTTCAACTTTTCCGCACTGTTTGAAAATCTTTTCTTTAAGTTGTTAGAAAAATTGATGCTTACAAAATAGTTTTAGTGACGAGAAAAATAGTCACTCTATAACCTTAGCAGGAAAAGCAAACTAAACCATCTCAGCTACACAGAGACTCCTGTGCCACCATGATGGGATTTAAGCATTTGAGGAAAGATACAAAAAAGAGGGGGAAATGTCACCCAAAATGTTATCATTGGAGATGAGTTCATTGCACCTTGAGGACTTCCACCTTTCAAGAATCCTCTTTTCTGGTTAGCGTGTCCTTAAGGGAAACACCCCTCAAGTTATTACCACCAAACAGAAGGGAGAAAGAAATTGGCTATCAGCTAAGAGTGAAATAGATTTAGGTACTAACAAGAGGGTGAGAGGCCACCACTAAGGAGTTGGGAATGGGATTGGATAAGGACAAACCCCTTTTCTGAACACGGTCTACCAGTGACTGCATCCCAACATTGCCATATTGTGTCATACAGATAGGAAAATTGAGGCACAAAGCTGTTAAGAGATCTGCCTCGGATCACAGAATGCTCTAAAAATATCACTAGGAGCAGCAACTTCACCATCTCTGCCCTGGGTTCTGCTCTACCCAATGCACCTGCCCTAAAGGACAGGAAGTCAGTGGGAAGCCAAGAGCAGGTATGCCCAGGAGTGGGGTGGGGAGGATACCGGAGGAGCTGCATTCCTGGGCTTCCGTGAAGGGCATCAACTCGATCCACTACTTCCAAGTGGGCAAACACCTCTCTGGTTCTCTGCCATTACTGTTAGGGGAAGGCATTCCAGCCTCTGGGTTGGGGAAGACGAGGAGTCAGGGGAGAAAGGGCAAAGCTACACACACTCCATCATTTTCCCTTCACCATCAGTCCCAAAGCAAACCTTTCTGCCATCATGTTCACTTGTCACTTTGCTGATGTAGAAATCTGCAGGGGGTGGGGCTGTGGAAGGGTGGGAGAGAGATGAGGAAGGGGAACAAGGGTTCTCTGATTAGGTCTAAACACTCAATGAGATGACCAAGTGGCCTCCCCGTGACCCACTGAGGATGCTCCAGTGGCAAGTCAGCTTGGAGCCCACAATTCCTGAAAATGCTTGTTGAACAGCCTCTTGGAGAGTCAGTCAAACTTGGAATTGCTCAGAACATCTTTGCCCATTAAACTACCCTTTTTTTGCCCCTTTACAAAATCTGGCTGTTCTTCCCCAAATGTTTTGACTAGAAATTTTTTAAATGTCTTGAACATATTTCTGTGCCATTTTTTGAAACCAGAGGGATTTCAACTGCCACTTCCCTCAGAGGGCTTTCCCTGCTCCATACCACACCACAGAGCAAGGGTCCTGAGTCGGACAGCACAGATCATAAAGCTAGAATTATCGTAACGGCATCCCAGGCCAGGGACACAATGCAAGCATCTCACTCACCTTTGACAAATGGAAGTGACCTCCCAAAACTGGGTCCAAGCAAGGAAAATAAGTCTGAGGTGAAAGAGGTAAATTGAACAACTAAAAGCATTTCAGATGACAGTTCAGAATCATTCAATTGATCGATATTTATTGAGCATCTACTAAGTGCCAAGCCCTTAGAGGTACAATGGTCAGCTGTCTTAGAGCTCATGGTCTATGATTCACTCACGTGCTCAATGTACTAATCATGGTCTATGATTCACTCACGCGCTCAATGTACTAAGACAGGAAACATCTAAGCTGCCCTCCAGTCCCTTAATGGATTCATGTGCTAGCTGAGACCACTCAGGCAGCAGAGGAAAGTGTTTATAACCAGAGCCATGCTGGGTGACAAGACATGACTACATGGGAGACCGGAGCCCACTGCAGGGTGCAAAGAATTCAGGTAGGCGGCAGAAAGGAGGCAAACTTGGGTTACAATTCACCTCAAGACAAACCCTGTTTGCAGCCCAGGTCACAAACTTCTCTTCCTAGGTTTTGAGACATCACAATGGCTGCCTGACAGCTTCCAGAAAAGGGGGAATTCACAATGTGAATTACAAGAGAAGCCGGGTGAAAGAGAAGCAAATTTTGAGTCCCGAGGCTTCCTATTTTGCTAACCTGAGATCATCAACTCCCGGAGAAAACTTCTCTCCTTCAAGACACTAGGCAAACATCACTTTTGGTTCCTCCCAAGAATTCTGCCAGTTTGCCAACTATATGGATGTTCATGGGACCCTGCCAGAAAAGAAGTCCCTAAACATCTTGACTGTGAAACCATATGTCGATGGGTCCCCTCTTCTCCACAGAGCAGGGAGGAGGTCAGTGTGCAATAGGTAGTTTCACCTTGCTGTATCTCTCTACCACCTAAGATGTGAGCTGTGACTGGAGTCCTGGAAAGATGTATCTGGACTTCTTGGAATGCAACAGGCTCCCTGGATTCTTGAACTTAATGAGGATTGAGATGGTTTGTTTTGATCTCTGTCCCAAGCCAACAACGATCAAAATACTCTGGATTTGTACTTATGTAGGTAGTTCCATTTTTAGGCAAAATTGCAGAGGGCGACTTAACAGGGTGTTGGCACATCCCGGGATAGCATCCCTGGCTGCCTGCACCCAGCCTTGTAAGTCTGTGCCTTGGCTCATCAGCCCAAAGTGGGACATGAAAGACTCACTGAGCTCCGTCTTTAATAACATTTTTAAAATGCTTAAGAACCAAAAATGCCATTAGATGGCATTTTTTTTCCACTTTGGCAAAACTAGAGTCATAGTCTATGTTATTACAAACTCAACCACAAGAGAAGAAAGTCGGCCAGTCACAATTTAGAAAATCTCATTCCAATAGTACTGGAAGCACATATTAGCTGAGCAGAGATGTGTCCAGTCACATCCGCCTTTTTTCCACAGACACAGCACCCCTAAGCCACTATTGAGCAACCTGGCTCACTTTTCCAAGCAGCCTCTGTGTGCTGGAGATTGACCTGACATGATTCTGTCTCTCCAACCTACAGATAGGGAAGCCTTGGACTTGATATAGTTTAAAGAGCCTAGAAGAAGACCCCTTGATTGGAATTTAAGAATTCACTGGGCGGGTTAACTCTGAAGGGTCCCCTATAAATGTGGGGTGTCCCTGGGAGGGATAATATATTAAACCACACAGACAAACACACTTTAACATGAAGTAGTCTAACTTTTTATTAAGCATCTACTCTGAACCAGGCATTTCAGTAGTTTCTTTAGACAGTCACATAATCAGACCTTAAAGAAATTAAACTTTGTAAAATTTTGATGAGAGAAAGTTTGGACGTGTCCTGGTTAGCAAGGGATTAGTATGAGGATGTTATATGGACAAGGCTGCCACCATTCAGAGAGGTAAAGGACCAAGGAGAGAGAGATTAACTCGTATGGGGAACTCAAGGCAGGCTTCAGAGAGCTGACGTTTTTGCAGATTTTGGAGGACAAGGAGCAAATCAACAGGCAGTCAACGTAAGGGAATTCCAGGTGGAAAAAACAGCATGGGGCTGGGCGTGGTGGCTCACACCCATAATCCCAGCACTTTGGGAGGCCAAGGAGGGCAGATCACCTGAGGTCAGGAGTTGGAGGCCAGCCTGACAAACATAGTGAAACCTCATCTCTACAAAAAATACAAAAATTAGCCAGGCATGGTTGTGGGCACCTGTAATCCCAGCTACTTGGGAGGCTGAGGCAGGAGAATCACTTGAACCCAGGAGGTGGAGGTTGCAGTGAGCCAAGATCCTGCCACTGCACTCCAGCCTGGGCTACAAAGGGAGACTCCATCTTGAAAAAAAAATAAAAAGAGAAACAGCATGGGAACAGAGTGATTTAGATCACTCTGAAATCCAGCTGAAATGCTCAAGAGAATTCAAGATGAGTTTAGCAAATAGACTATTAACAAAGGTGTGTGTACATAACAGGGAAACCATGAGAGAGAGTGCAGGAGTTGGGGTTCAGGGCTGCTGTACCATCCCTAGATGCAAAAGATGGAAGGAGGCAGCAGTTATCTGAACACAGAAAGAGAAAATTATGTAGAGAGGGTCACCTTGAAAGGATCTGAGACTTCTAAGACACCACTGAGGGAATAAACCCCCATTTTTCTCCTCCCTCCTCGGATCTCCTATGGGACCCCTCCACCCATGACCAACCCAACCGTAAGCCAGAGGGTGAGGCAGGGAAGCCTGGCCATGCATCCCTTGCAAGTCAGACTACTCAGGTCCAGAGCTGGGCAGAGAAGAGTAGAGTGAGGCTCTGGGATGAAGGTAACTGGAAAACGCCCAACAGAGTATATTAGATGTGGCTGGAACACAGAGTATGGTTGGGACGGGAGACAGAAGGACACGGAGCAGGGATGTGACCACAAAGGATCTGTCAGGCTTAGAGCGAGCAGGAACGTGGACCTACGTGGTCATAGAGACCCCGGCCTGTGCTGTAAGCCCTGAACACTGGCGCCTATCAAACGACCCCTCGCAGCGAATAACTTCACAAGTTGCACTTTGGAAGGTGACCCCAGCCGTGTTTGTCTTCTGGAGCTCTGGACATAGCAGACAAGAGCCTGTGGAAGCAGAAGGGAAGTGTCTACCAGTGGCTGCCCAAGGGAATGCTACCAAGAACATCTTGAACTAGTTAAACCCAGTCTATCTCTTGTATTTCTAGCCCATTCCACCTTTTTTCCCCTGCTGACATAGAAAGAGGGCCCCGAGATGAGAAACTCTGCAGGCACAGGTTTCCCAGAAAGATGAGAAATGTCTGCTTTTCCCCAGGGACAGCGCCAGGCAGCCAGCTGAGAAGCCAAGTCAGTCCAGCCCTGTAAGGCTTCAGAAAAAAAGACAAGTGCCAGCACCCTCCTGTCTGGGAAACATTAAAAGCAATCTCCGAAGTGATTCATTAAAAGTCCTCCTATGGCAGAAGACCATCACCCAGATGTGAAAATAAACACAGAGGGAAATTCCAGCATCAGAACGGTGTCAAGTCTTTAAACAAATGCATGGCTATTTCAGGGAAGGGAAAAATCTTTTGACTATCTCTCCAAGCCCTCAGAATCCAAGTCAGACTCTCTCCATAAAGCACCCCAGGCAAATTCCCACGATGCCAGATTGGGAAAAATGTGAAAACACTCACTTGACTGTGGGCACAGTGACTCTCTGGGGCCCTTCCCACTTGCACTTCTCAGCAACCCCGCTCCCCATGCCAGGGCCAGCTACTCAAGCTTACCAAGCTCCCAGCAGTGCAGCCCTCAGCTCTGCCTTGATAAAGTATCAGCAGTTAAAACAGAAGCAATTCTTTCATTCTACTGAAAACAATTAGCACAGAAAATAAATGGGACATGAACCGATATCAAGCAAAACAGAGAGTGTGCATATACTAATAGAAATAATAAAAATGGGGGCAGGTGCAGTGGCTTACGCCTGTAATCCCAGCACTTTGGGAGACTGAGGTGGGCAGATTACCTGAGGTCAGGAATTCAAGACCAGCCTGGCCAACATGGCGAAACCCCGTCTCTACTAAAAATACAAAAATTACCCAGGTATGGTGGCGGGCACCTGTAAACCCAGCTACATAGGAGGCTGAGGCACAAGAATCACTTGAACCTGGGGGGCAGAGGTTGCAATGAGCCAAGATTGCAGAACTGCACTCCAGCCTAGATGACAGAGCAAGACTCCATCTCAAGATAAATAAATAATAAAAATGGGAGAAAATATGAGTATGTCTGTGCACAGAATACATGTTTCCAAATCCTCACATCCCGTGTCTGGCACAGTGAATGGAACACAGTAGGCATTTGATAAACATGAAGGAAGGCAGGGAGGGAGATTGTCAGCTCAAAAGTTGTCCCAGAACCCAGGAGTTGCTGAAATACTGACCATACTTGGGGTACCCAGCAGTACCACAGCTGACTGGTACTCGCCATCAATTAACTGGGTAAGATTTGGAAAAGCCTAAGTTCCTTGAAGCCAAGTTCAAACCCTTCCCATCATAAGATATCAAACTTCTCCTCCACAGCTGGAATTTCTTCTGTTGTGTATGTGTGGTAAAACACACATGACATAAAATTTACAATCTTAACCATTTTTAAGTGCTAAGTGCAGTGGCACTGAGCATATTGTTGTGCTATCATTAGCCCCAACCACCCACAGAACTCTTCATCTCGCAAAACTGAAACTCCATTCCCATTAAATAACTCCCATTCCTTACTGCCCCCAGGCCCAGGCATCCACCATTCTATTTTCTGTCTGAATTTAACTATTCTGAGCACATCATGCATTGTTTGTCTTTTTTGTGTCTGGCTTACTTCACTTAACATAATGTCCTCAAGTTTCATCTATTTCATAGCATAGGTCAGAATTTCCTTCTTTCTGCAGGTGAATAATAGTCCACTGTCTACACCACACCTCGTTTATCCACTCATCTGTTGATGGACAGTTGGTGGATTCCTCCCTTTGCCATTGTGAATGAAACTGCCATGAACATGAGTACGCAAATCTCTTTTCAAGACTGCCTTCAGTTCTTCTGGATGTGTACCACTGAGGTTACTTTTTTAGCAATGAAATTTCTCCTGAATGAATCATTCATCTAGCTGTCAAATGATTCAAGAACACAGCAATCAATTGTGAACTTATTCACATTTAGATTAGACTGTACCCTGTGCACACAGATAATTATAAACCTGTGAGAACCCCTCTCCAAGTCATAGGCAGCTACACATTCCCAATGAAGATCAGTGCAAAGGGCGGGGTTCTAAAGCTTCAGAGACCCAGGTTCAAATCTCAGGAGAAGCCCTTATCAGCTGTGTGGCTTTTGCAAGACAGTGAACCAAAACATTCCTCATTCTTCTCCCCTGCAAACTGGGGATAATAAAATGCTCTTCTCATGTCAGCGAAGTGGAGGCTATGGAGAAAGTGTCCAAGGTGCCTGGTGTGTTGTGAGCACTCCGTAAGCACTGCACTTCCTCTGCTCTAAGATGCCGCTCCTTTGTTCCCAATTTCACATTTCTACAATCACATTTCCAAACTCAGGGTGTGCATTACCAGACACCAGCTTTCCCACTGATGCATTGACTGAACTTAGCCAAACCTCTCTGAAGAGATCATAGAATTTTCCCCAGAAGATTCTGCATTCCTGCAAGAGAGAGGATTGGTGGGAAGTTTGCTCCACACTGCACACCTTTTCCAGGCTGCCCCATTAGCATTCCCTACACTTCCCTTCACCACTCTAAAGCTTAGGAGAAATGAAATCTGGTCCAACCACCCATTTATTCAGCCATCCATTCAACACTTACTGAGGGACTGCACTATGCCAAGCCTGATGTAGCTGCTGGAAACCAGGAGATGCCTAGAACAGGCCTCTTCTCCACAGGAAGTCACGGTGGAAGTCGGGGAGGAACAAAAGTAATAAGAATAGCAAACACTTATATGGGGATGTGCACTAGGCGTTGCTTCCAGTTACATTGCCTAACTCATTTAACTCTCCCAGCAGTCCTATGAGATAGTACTGTTCCAACTTCCACCTTATAGATGTGGAAGCAGGGTAATAGAGAGTAACTTGCCCAAGTTGCACAGCTGGTAAAAGGTAGAGTTGAGATTTGAATTCCAGCCCTATGACTCCAGAGTCCATACTTCTAACAGGACCGAGAGTCAGAAAAATTTAACATCGGGCACTACACAGGCACCAACCAATCAGAACAAATGCCAGGGATTTTATGATGCTCCTATATGCCAGCTGAAACTCAGCAAGCCCTGCACTAACCATGCTTAATCTCTAGACTGTAGGAATCTAAGTTTAGACTAATGGAGTCCTGTGGCAGAGGTCTGGGGAATAGGTTTGGGGGTGTGAAGGCAGGTGCCCACCAGCAACCCAGATTCAGCAGGCCCAGCAGTCATTCTTCCACCGACAATCACTGACTGACTGTGGAACTTTAATACCTTTGCAGGTTGCCAAGTGGTGAGCCTGTAAATAGCACTCCTTAGCATGGTTCTTTATAAGTCACCAGGGGCCATTGTCACACATGGAATCTCATGTAACCTTCAAGACAGCCTATGAAGGAGGTCTCATTGCCTTCCCACCTGACAAAGGAGAAAAGTGGGGCTCAGTGAAAGGAAGTGTTGCAACGAATTCCAAGCTGCAAATGTACACCTGTCTGTCAAAGTCCCCTGTTCAGCTCATATGCAGGGATTATTCTCAAAGAGAACATCTTGGACCTAATTCTATATGCTTGCCCAAAGCAGTGGAGCTGGGCTTGAACCCCATGTCTTTGTCTCCCACCAATAAGTAGCTCAGCTATCAGGGTCCCTTCCTTTATTCTCTGCCTGCTGTCCCCTTCTCAAGATGTCTACGCCTGGTCCCCCATTCAACCCGCACTATCAAAAACAGAAGCCCTGTGGCTCTCCACTGCCTTGCTCTGCTCCGTTCTTCTTCAGGGCATTTACGATGTTCTGGAATAGTAGTGTATTTATTAGTTTATGGACTGTTTCTCCCTAACAAGAATATAAGTTCCATGAGGGCAGGAAATGTGTTTGTTTTGCTTTTGCCGTGTTCTGGTGCATTGTACATTGTCAGTGAGATTTAGTTCAATGAATGAACACATAAATGAATAGAAGATGGGTTAATGAAGTATCCCCTTGTCCAAGAAGCCAGAAAAAAAGCTCTAGGTACTCACCTGGGACCCTGGAGGTCTAAGGTCCTCCCAGGCTTGGGCTCAGGACTAATAGGAGACCTTGACCTCTTGCCTTCCCCTCCTCTTTCAAGGGCACTCTTACTTAAGGGTTTCTTTCAAGCAACATTCCATAGCTTCAGATCTTTCTCACTCACCCATTGCCTTGCACATATACACACTCCTCTACTTTTACCCCCAAACAGTAGCAGACCTGGTTTATTTCCTCAGGTTCCTTGTAATCCTGTAATCTCATTCATGCACAGGAATTGATGAATAACAGGTAACAGATGTGATTTTCAAAGGGGGCCTTCCAGCGACAACATTTTGACACACTAGAATGGCTAACTGTAGGAGTTTCTGGTGTCCTGGAAACTTAATATGTCTCATCATACACACACACACACACAAAATACCTGTGGATGTCATTCATTCATTCATTTATTCACTCGATCATTCAGCAAATATTTACTAAGTGCCTTCTGCCTACCAGGAAATGTCCTGGGTGCTGAGAGTACACAGTGAGCAAGACAGCCAAGGCCACTGCTCTCAGAAATCCACCATCTAGTTGAAGAGGCAGAGCAGTAAGCAAAGACCTTGCCGAGGG
This sequence comes from Callithrix jacchus, assembly GCF_049354715.1. Taxonomy (NCBI): domain Eukaryota; kingdom Metazoa; phylum Chordata; class Mammalia; order Primates; family Cebidae; genus Callithrix; species Callithrix jacchus. The sequence goes on along the minus strand of NC_133503.1, from coordinate 65,863,336 downwards.
GTTTAAATTCTTATTCTTATGCTACAACACAAGGTGGTAAGAGCACTAACAGAAATCTGTGCCAGGACCAGAGGCAGCTACCGAAGGCATGGGGAGTCAAGAAGTCCTGCTGGAAAAACTGCGGTCTCTGATGGCTGTTGATGATAGGCTAGGAGTTCACCAGGGAGCTAAGAGGTAGGGCGTTTTAGAGTCTGCAATGATGCAGAGGTCTGAGATGGCACAAGTAAGCCTGGCTCTCAGCCCACTGTGCTCCATGACACCCTCAAAAATTGCTGAAGCTCAGCACAGCCAAGGCATGTGTGCCAGGCAGGAGGAAAAAACAAAAGGGCAGGGTATCCTTGGGACAGATTAGATGCCAGTAATTCTTCCCTCCTTTTGGAATGTTCAAAATCAAGTATGTGTTCCGGGGTTCTCATTCTTTATAAAATTGCCCAATTTCATTCTTATAACAACCCAAGAGGCAAAGCAGCTCTCTCTGTACACAATTTCCCATGCCGCCTTGACCCTGCCATATCCAAGGAGCTGTTTAAACAGTCTGCTACCTTTTCCCCTGAATGTCAAGAGAAAGAGCTGATGGCATCAGCAACCGCAATCATTATGCATGACCTGAGTTTTCTTTGACCCGCCAACTAAGCTAAGTGCCTTTTTAAAAAGATTCCCAAGAATTCAGTTTTAATTCAGCTTGAACCCAAGTTTCTCTCGAGAGCACTATCTCCAAAATACTCAATTGCCCAATTCAAAGAATCATAGCTCTTTCCTTTTCTGGCTTTCTCTGATACAACAAGCTTGCGGCAACCGTCAGAAAAGAAGGCAAGTAACATCTGTGGTGGAGACCAGCCTTTGAAATTAGTTCAAACATACAGCAAGGCACTGTGCTCACTGCAGAGAGACACATGCTGTTCTGTGGACATGAGCCCATTCATGAGTCACCATGCATAATGGGGCATTGTTGAAAGTGTTGGGAACATGAAAAATTCCCCATCGCCCAGGTTGGCTAATGCTGGAGCTATGTTTGCCTCCAGAAATGAAGTCAGATGGACTTGGCCTAACTTCCAGTTGCTGGGCCCAAAGACCATGGGGCCACCATGTTTATTATACTGATTTTTGTTTATAGGAGTTGCCCCCCTGAGTTGTGTTTAACAGGATTTCTTTTGTTTGTTTGTTCATTTGTTTTGAGATGGAGTTTCACTCTTGTCACTTAGGCCGTAGTGCAACAGCGTGATGATCTCATCTCTGCCTCACTGGGTTCAAAGGATTCTCCTGCCTCAGCTTCCCGAGTAGCTAGGATTACAGGTGCCCACCACCAGGCCCAGCTAATTTTTCTATTTTTAGTAGAGATGGGGTTTCACCATGTTGGCCAGGCTGGTCTCAAACTCCTGATCTCAGGTGATCCGTCTGCCTCGACCTCCCAAAGTGCTGGGATTACAGGTGTGAGCCACCACACCCAGCCTGTGTTTAAGAGTTGACTTCTCATCTGCATGTACAAGGAAAGTGAAGGCTTTGACAAAGGACATGCATAGACTTCTGACCCTCCCAGAGGGTTCTTGACCACATGAAGGACTGTTTTAAAGCCCCCCTCAACACAGCTCTGTGCTGTCAGGTGAATTGGTGGGAAAAAACTTGCCCATGATTTGGTGTGAAGAAATATGGCAGGGCCTGCAGGCAACAATCCTTGGGCAGTATTACATAATATCTCTCACTTCTCGAGTATCTGCTATTCAGTGCTTAATAGGCATGACTTCATTTCCTTCTCACTTCCTTAAGATATGGGCAGGTCATATCAACCTCATCTTATAGATAAGGAAGCTGGACTCTGAGATGTGACAGAACATGCGTATGTTACAGAGCTAATGATTTGCACAGCTGGGATTTGAACCCAGATACACATATGCTTATTTCTATATGTGTTTGTAATCAGATAAATTATGTATGTTTTTTAAATATGTCTAACATATACATTAATGTGAATATGCATATTTACACACATACATATATGTTTACTTCTTGCCCACCTAGGAAAAACCATGTTAGGCTAACAAAGTGTTCTACAAGTTCATATAGGTATAAGTAAATATTTTTATATATTTTATATTTTTACTGATTGATTTTGATTGATTAATATATAAATGAATGTTACATATTTCTTCATATATTTAGAAGGAAACACCTTTAGTTGTGTGTGTTTTATGTGTGTGTGTGTGTGTGTGTGTGTGTGTGTGTGTGTGTGTGTGTGTATTTTTTTGAGATGGAGTTTCACTCTTGTTGCCCAGGCTGGAGTGCAATGGCATGATCTTGGCTCACTGTAACCTCCACCCGCCAGGTTCAAGCAATTCTTCTGCCTCAGCCTCCCAAGTAACTTGGATTACAGGCACCCACCACCATGCCTGACTAATTTTTTGTATTTTTAGTAGAGATGGGGTTTCACTATGTTGGCCAGGCTGGTCTCAAATTCCTGACCCTAGGTGATCCACCCCTCCCTTCGCCTCCCAAAGTTCTGGGATTATAGGTGTAAGCCACCGTGCCCCACCAGTTATATTTTTAGGTATGGCTAAGGGACACTGGAAGTAATTCTCCCTCTCCAGCATGACATCACAGGACAGGATTGCAAGGCAGGAAATTTGACAATGGAGTGGTATCAATGGCTAGGAGAGTGGTACCTTTTAAGCATTAAATAAGGGCAGCACGAGGACCCAGTCGTACAGATCCCAGACTTGAGTGCCTCTCTCCCTGGATTCTTTGCACATATCTCTATCACAGCTCTTATCATGTAACTCGACACAGAGATGGCTCAGTAGAACAGTCTCCCCACCACATCCTGGATCCACCAGGTCCAGGACCTCTATCATATTCTTTGCATCTGCCACAACACCTGGAACTATGGTTGCACTCCAAACTTCTCCATGGGCTGCATGAATGGATGGATAGATTGTTGGCTAGATGCATGGATAATTAAGCCAACTTGGGTTCATGTCCAAGTGATACATGTTTGGTTTGGAAACCATGTTAGCCGACCTTTAACATTAATGACAGGGTCTAAATTCTGTGTGTCTCATGCGGGGAACAAGAACGGGCTTCAGAGTACCCGGACTCACAAGGAGGAGTGGAACAATGAAACATGACTTTCCAAAGTGGCCCTTGTCTGCCACATACAACATTTGACATCTACTTGATGCCTATTCGGTGCCTGGTACTACTGGGTTAGTGCCCTGGGTGACACCGCCAGATAGGAATAAGAACAGATGGGCTGAGGTGGGGGCGGGAAAACTAGAGTTCAGCCTTGTCTTTTTAAAGTGTCAAGTTCTATGCATAGAAATGAGTGTAGACAGGACTCTCTTGGTTTGCTTTGAATAAAAAATGAATTTGGGATCTTCCTAGAAGAGAGAAGACCATTGCATGTATACTTCTGTTGAGGGTGCACAAGTAGACACTTGGAGCAAATTGCCTCTGATTTCCCATCTAATCCTGACATTGCTTGATGCCATCGCTAAGCATGGGACATATCTGAATATATATTACTCTGATTAAAAATCCATTAGTTAAATTGACCTGGCCATAAATCATTTCACCTGGGAAAGTCACCCTCATCTGAGAGCAGCTCTGCAGGGTCAGCAGCTTCTCAAGCTCCCGTCAGTGAGAGCTGTTGAGGAGCGCGGTGATGGTCCCTGAGAAGGGCTGCAGGTAGAGATTCAGTGGCAGTGGCCCCATCAGCTTCTCTATGTCCCAGTCGTCTGCTAGGCGAAGACAGGGTGGGGTGTATAAGGGCCAATTTCACCCCCACTCCAAGCCAGACAGCTCTTCCTAAACTCTGCTGTCTCTGTGGATGGAAGAGAGAAACATCATCGCTGTGTATGAAGAAACCAGACATATCTCTGCTGTGTTTGCTGGGATAAATCACCCACATGCATAGAGCTTCCCGTGAAAGCCAAACCATAAGCAAATAAAATGGTGAAATTGCATCCCAATATTTCCTTAATGCAAACTGCATAATGTTCCTCTAACTGGACATCCACTAGGATTTTCCCAATCTCTTTTATTGTCCAGTCTAGAATGTGATTTCATTGCTACTTGGAGACATTCCATGAAGACACAGAAACAAACAGCAGTGGGTGGAGATTTCCATGACCCACAGAATGGATTTCCCAGTTGAAGACGAGTAATGAATACCATTTATTAAGCAAGTATGACATACAACACAGTCACTGTGCTCAGTACTGCATGTCTACTATCTCATTAAGTTCTGATTGTGGCTTCCTTATGAAGGTGTCATGGTTTCAGATGAAGAAACAGAGGCTGGGATCAGGTGACAGCATGTGGCACGACAGAAATTGCACAGCCAGTAGGTGCCAGAACTAGGATCCAAGCCCAAGCTGTCTGATTCTCACACTCATACTTTGCCTGACCCTCATCACATCCCCATCCCAGACACTAGAGGTGCAGAATCTTGGTGCCATCCCTAGCCCACTTTCCGGAGGGTCCTTTCAGTCCACATCCCTGGGCCTGAGCCATTCTGTTTCCCACCCCTTCTCCTCAGCCTGGTGTATGCTCCTGCCTTTTTCCTCCTCCCACTGAATTCATCTCTGTCCTTCTACAGTCAGGCCATATATTTTGTCCTCCAAGAAGCCTTCTCAGACTTCATCCACATGACCATCCCTTTCTCTATCTCCCATGTAAAGGTGGTTACATACAGCTTGACCTTCGACTATCGGCAGATGATAGTCAAAGGAATCATTCTACTAACAGGAATGTTTTTCACCCTGTCTATTCCCATCCAAGGGGGAGCTGGGGTGCACAGCCACCATCCCTCTGGATGTCAAGACCCCCACCCCCTATCTCCAGGTGGGTTTTGAGAGAATAGAGTGTGTCCACCAGCTGAATGGGACTTGGCAAAGTCTCCAGTGCCATTCTGATGGTGATCCACAGGTAACCATCAGGCCATATGCTCAAGTGATCATACAAGGAGCTTTCGGGGGCCCCTGCCCATGGGACATCCGTAGATGTCAGCACAGCCCTGGTGGCATGGGCTCAGCTCCAGGTCTCTTGAGGCTGGCCTTCCCCTCTCTGCCCAGACACTCAGTCAGGTCTCCCTGTCCCGTGCTCAGCCCTCCCATGGTCTGGAGTCAGGAGAGGCCTGTGAGGCTCTTCCCTGATTCTTATTCTAATCCTAATGTTGCAGAAGAAACTGTGCCGGCTCCCCTCAAGTCCCCACTTGTGATTTACAGAGGCCTGTTTTTGTTGTTTCATCACTGGTTACAGATGCAGGCAAGAGAGCAGGCAGTTAAAATCGGGTTCTGAAACCAGCCCCTGTCTTCCTATTCTAGCTGTGTAAACTCAGTCCAGGTCCTTACAGCAGCTATGGTGTGAAGAATAAGTGAGTTCACACACACACCGCCCTCAGAGCAGGGTTTGGCACGTGGGAAGCACTCCATAAATGCTGGCTGCAGTTATTACTTCTTGCTCTTTTTATTCCCATGGTTAAAACCTGACTTCTAAAATAAAACAGAGGCAGCTTCTGAAAGTTACAGTCTCCTGACAGCATCCAACAAGGAAGAGTGGAGGCTCATTTAAGACCTCAAGCTGCATGCAGGGGCCAGGGAGGAGCAGAGAGAAGCCCCAGGGGCTCAGCCGAGAGATCTCAACTCACACAACCATGAAACCAGGACAACCCTGTTTAATCAGATCTCCACATTGCAAGGGCCCCACCTGCCTTCTGAGACCCATCGCCATTACCTCCTGGAGCATCGTTTCCTTCTGTTGAAAATGCAGATTGAAACAATACTGCCCTCGAGGAATGACTGTGAAAATGAGCTGGATTAACAAGGTAAAGATCTGGAAGAGCACCTGAACATAACGCTCCCCAAATGCTGGCACCTGTGTTACCTGACTGATCCTTGTTTTATTCTTTGTGCTATTCTGTACTTTACATTTTTCTGTGATGGATATGTACTACTTTTATGACTTGGAAAACATGGGAAGGTGACATGTTCTAAAAAAATAATAATGATTAAAGATAGAATATCAGTGCCAAAGGGTTTAAATAAGAAAGTATGTCGAGTTGAGCATAATTCAGGGTGGGCTTCATGGTGGAAGAAGCATTTGAGATGGGCTTTGAAGCATGGGTTGACTCTTGTTAAGCAGTAAGGGGTTTTCAGCCTTAGGAGGCTCCCAGGTGCACCACTGTGAGCCAAGAAACAGGGAAACTGCTTCTAATTAATGGAGACTGAGGAGAAAAATGCCAGCCACATTAGCAGAAGAGATAGGAAGAAGAACCATCAAGGCCGCATCTCCACAATGCCTATTTTCTGGGCAGTAAGGAGGGCAGAGAAAGTAGACATCCTCTTTTTTTTTTTTTAAAAAAAAAAAAAAGAACTTTTCTTGTTACTAATCTAGGCTTAGAATTTGTGCTAGAAAACATGAACTGATAATTTACAGAGAAGAAATTAAAATGAGCACTAAAACATGGGGGAAGGTGGTGAAAATGATCAGGTGAAACCAGCCGATACACACAAGGATGGTTAGAGGCAGAAAGAGGAAAGCCATCAAGATTTATTCTCACATCCTCAGAAACAACGGAATCAAATTCCACCCTTCCCAAGACAATACACAGTAGCACATTTTCCTCAGTGTCATCTCCCCAAGGCCCTCCACTACATGAGATTCAATGACAAGTCCCCCATTCCACTCGCCTCTCTGTGGAATGTACCACCTCTTAGGCTCTGGGGGGGCACACTGCTCCCTGCTCTGCTAATAAGCCTTACCTGGGCCAGAGGACAGGAGCTTGTGCATGCGTTCTGTCTTAACAGAAGCATCAGAGTCTGGGGAAAGGATCAAACCAAGCCAACTGGTACAGACAAGGAAGTTCACAGGGAAATTTAGAGCAACCACATTTCTACTTTTACCAGTCTTTAACAGCACATCTAATTACATGTCTGCAAATCAACAAGCAGAGCTATGCCATGTCAGGGTTGGGTATGAGTCCCACTTCTGCTACCCCAAGTGTAACTCCAGGCCTCCCTGGAGCATGAGTTTCTTCATGAAGTGTGTAGACACTGCAAGGCAGTTGGGAGCAATAGAAGTGCGCATATGGCCAGAGTCAGCCCTCCATAAAGACCAGCTATCTGTATTATCCAGAAGCCAGATAGACGAGTGTGACAAGCATTGCTCTCTTCTTGGCTGAAGAGCAAAGGCTTCCACTGGTGTGATGCTGAAGTGCTCAGTTCCTCTGATTCTCCACCACCAAGTACTCCTGTCCAGGAACAAGCTTTCAAGTTGTGAAAGCCACATTCTTCTAAGTCACATAACAGGATCAGGTGGTTAAGTGGAAAGCAGTGGGGCTGGTGGGCCATATGCTGAACCTGGCCCCTTGGGAAAACCTGCAGCAGATTTTACGGTCACTCTTTGGTGTTAGGCAAGAAAAAAAGACCTCAGATATCTGCCTGCAGCTTTAGACCCAGAAAGGGACAAACATGCCTGCTTCGGAGTAATTAGCAGGAGATTTGGGAGACTTCAGGCTCAATAAACTCATTCTACATGAAGCATGGATAATGTAAGAAAATGATGCCAATTATCCCAGACATCTGAGACCATGCCTAGTTTTTCCTACTCCCATTCCTGATCTTTCAGGTCACAAAATAAGCACAAGAGCCTTACGTTTAAGTACCAGCCATTTGACTTGGAAACTAAAAAGCTGCTTCTGCTGGCTCAAATAAGGAGCTCCACTATCTCACCTGAGTCCTTCTTGACTCAACAACCATCTAGAAAACATGGCCTGCTATGTGCCTTTCTTTTGCTCATCTTGTTGCATAAAGTCACATGGTGGGCAAGGCAGCAAGGTCTAAACTTCCGAACCAACTTCTCTCTTTGTCTCACCATGTAAAATGCCACTAAAGTAGCGCCAATATATTCCACAGTCTCTGCTTACTTCTGTCTTCATTTAGCAAAATCTACTTACACTGTTAAGTTGCTTTGATAGCCAGTGGAGAAGAGTAAATAAGCCATTTACACAAAACAAAGTTAAGGTGGCATTAGCTGAGGATGGTCACAGCTAGTGGTAGCCAAGAACTGTGCATTTCTTACTCCAGGAGACTAGTCTAAGGTGATGGTGTGGAATTTGCTGGAAGCTCAGGAAATACACATTTAGGATAAATAAAAGAAACCACGACTTCTGATAGAAAGTAGGTGGCACGTGATGAAAACAATGATTTTTAAATACTTAAATAAATTCACAGATGTCAGATCCAAAAGGAACAGGTAGCGTTTTTATAATTAGCAGAACAGTAATAGCAGAACAAATTAGCAGGTTGGTATTATGATTATTATACGTGAATTGGCTTCCCTCTCCCCCAGAACAATATTGCCATGGCAAAGTTAGGAAGCCATAACCATTGACTTGGCAATAATTAAATCATAAATACAGCTCTTAATACAACAAGAAAGCAAAGATACCACAACCTCTAACCTTGATATCAGTGTACTGTGATAAGAATTTACCTAGTGTTTCTGATAAAGCGAACATTGCCTCACCAGTATTAATCAAACAAAGGGTCCCATTTTCCTACAAAGCATACAGTAAGTAAAAAATACAATGTAATGGTATCACCAGCTTGACCTTAAAGCAGGTGTGTTAACTACAATACACATTACATTAGCACGATCTTGGCCTTCCTTCTTAAGATATATGAGATTTTAGAGGAATAATTTCAACAAGCCTGGTCTTTTTTGAAGGTGGGAAAAGAAAAACTGAATGGATGCCCTCATTTTCCTTTGATAAATTGTCCTGCAACACAGGACCTACAGTGTCAGTGCCCAGTCTCAGAGCACTGTTCCCACCCTTAAGTGGTCCATGAGGCCCCACCTTGAAGGTAGTGTGGATGCCAGTGGCAGGGTCTCTCCTCCTCCTTAGAAATCCCCTTGCAGGCCAGGTGAGGTGGCTCACACCTGTAATACCAGCACTTTGGAAGGCTGAGACAGGTGGATTATTTGAGGTCTGTAGTTGGAAACCAGCCTGGCCAACATCGTGAAACTCCATCTCTACTAAAAATATAAAACTTAGCCAGGCGTGGTGGTGCATGCCTGTAGTCCCAGATACTCTGGAGGCTAAGGCAGGAGAATTGATGGAACCCAGGAGGCAGAGATTGTAGTAGGCCGAAATTGCCCCACTGCACTCCAGCCTGAACAGAATGAAACTGTCTCAAATAAGAAGAAAAGAAAAGAAAAAAGGAATCCCCTTGCAATCACCTAGCCTTAGCAGGGGTGCCTCCAATGCTGGACACTCACTACAAGTGAGCTCTGGCTATGGAGGGAGATACCTCATTCCTTCTAATTCAAATTCTACCTTCTTAGGGTCAAGGAAATTAATCTTCCTTTTATAGGCTAGGTTATGCCAATTAAAATGCCTTGAGCTTCAAGTAAAAGAAAAGCAAATTCAAAGTGGATTCAACAACATAGAGGTTTACAGACTTGCCCAAGAGGAAGTCCCAAGGTGGGGTGGGCTTGGAGGTGAGGACGGCTCTAGTGGCCCAGCAACGTCCCTGGGCACTCAGTCTTCGCATCTCCTGAGGCTGGTGCCTTGTGTCACAGAATGGCTGCCAACAGTCAGCGAGGATACCTGCTTTCTTGTTCACTGTTGGAAAAAGGAGTGGATTGAGACAAATAATGCCTTCCTGAACCTCCTCATCAAAAAGTAGACTGACTTTCCTAAAAGCCCCTACCAAACCTCTCCTTGTATCTCATTGGCCTAAACTGTCTTAGAGCTGCCAATCTCTCACCCAGTCACAGAAGCAAGGGAGATGGGCCTTCTGCAATTGATTTAGCTGTAGACTAACCATAGTCCATCCAAGCTGAAAGTCAATCTGCCTAACCCTTACCCAGTGGGAGACAGCTATGGTGGATGTTAGCAGGATCACCTCATGTCCATTTCTTGGCTCTTTTCCTTTCCTGATTGGAAAGCCAAGTCCTTCTCTTGCTCCTCCTTAGGCAAGATCCTTGGGCCTTTTCTGGCCTTGCTGCCTTCCCTAGCATCAGAGCTTTGGGGTGCTAATCTGTACAGAGGAGCCAGCATTCTGGGCTTCCAGGAACACTGGCTAAGCCTGACTTGTCATGCTGGGGGCTTACACTGGACATATACCATAAGCTTCAGTGGATCTTGGGTTTGGATTCTCTACCACTTACCGGATATGTCACCCTGAGAAGGTTATTTCACCACCTTCACCCTCAGTTTTCCTTATTTATAAAAATGGGAATGATAATAGTAACCATTATATTGGGTTGTTTTGAAGAAAGAAAACATGTAAAGTGTGAGTCTACTTCATGGTACACAAGATCCTCATAGCTCTTGATATTATCATTAATAATAATGAATTCGTTCTCTTCCATCTCATACCAATACGAACCTCCAATTCCACAGGGAAGTACAAGCTGCTTCTCCTTCACTCACACCAGATTGGGAAACATGACTGTTGTCACCAGCAGACACCCATTTGTGCAGAAGGCCCCACATTCTCTACAGGAGACACTTGTTCTCTGCCTCCCCGGAGGCCCCACCACCACCTGCTCTGCCATCGCCCGCCCCCAGAATCTGAATATGTAATACAGCTAAGCAAAACAGCTCTTACACAACAAAAATTCCCATTTGCAGTAACTGTGTGCCTTTTTTCTGCCCACTTCAGTTGATACTTTGGTACTCGAATGTACCAAAGCAATTTGTGCAATACTAAAGTTAATTGTAAGAAGCAATATCAGAGCTGCTGGAAAGATAATTTCAATATTAACTACATCTTGTAAAATACATGATGTCTCCAGGAGCTGAAAAAGAAAAATACCTACTACACTATCATTGTTTGCAAGTGTTTCTATGTTATAGAAGCTCCTTAGCCTGCAGTGAGAAATCATGGAAACAATTACCAATATTCATATTTTAAGTGGTTTTAAGAGTTTGCCAGGATAGGAATGAGAGGAAAGACTGAATGGCCAACTATAGTTTCCTTCTTAGGGTGAAAACCAGTGAAGGAGGGGGGTCCTGTCCCAGATCTTAACAACTTCCTTCTCTCCCAGGCTACAAATTCCTTGTGTTCGGGGGTTTTCTTGAGCCTCTACCCTCCAATCTGTCCAGCACCTTCTTCCCTTTCCTGATCCTATGGGCTTTGTCCAGTTGCCCTGACTTGATCTCTTTCTGCTTAGCCCTTGGACTTGCCCAAACTGACTGCCTGGCTGTTGGCTTTGCTCTCCCAGCTCACCCTTGACCCCATGCTCAGCAGCCCTTGAGCAGGCCTCTCCCCACCCTTCACTCGGTCCAACCCTTCCCTGACCACCTGCCTCTTCAGCAGGGGAGTCTAGACAGTAAGAGTGGAGACCATCCCCTTAAACACTGACTAGAGCAATTCCTGCAAGGGCTTGGGTGCCTAGCTCAACCTTGATTTTGATCTCAAGGAGGAAACTCAAGCTGTTGCAAAGACATCTCCCTTATCATTACCAACAGAGGCAGAAAAGGCTAAAGGGGTCATGAGGCTAATTCTGTGCAGGGAGCCAGACACTAATGAGCTCTCATGAAGGCAACGCAGGATACATTAGACCCCTATTTCTTCTCTCTTCTCTCTTTCCTGTGGCCTTGCAGATCGGGAGACACAGAATAACCATCCCAGATGCACAGGCAATGGGCTGAGCTATGTGCTTTGTTGGGCTAAAAGAATATTGGCAAATGCAATGTGAGCCAGGGCTCTTCAAGGACAGAAGAGTTCACAGTTTGCTTTGCCCCTTTAACTCCTATGATCCACTATGAGAAATGCATGTCCCAAGTATGCTCCTGCTTCAAAGAGTTCTGGAACTCTTGGTTGGCCAGTCCTAACCAAGACCAGTCAACCCTGGACCCATGAACAAGAAAATAAATGTCTGTAGTTATTTGTATAGAATAATAAAAAAAAAAAAATAGAACAACCACTGCCCAAGAATACCAGCACTAACATTCTGACCATAGGGCATTTCAATGCCTCAAACTGAAAGGTATCTGCGGGACAGAAGAGAGAAGAATGGCCACCCATCAACAGCCCCACAACACTTTGCAAAGAAAATGGACCAAGGAAAGGAAGCAATCAGGATCCTCCAAAGAACCTGGCTTCTTCCTTTCACAGGCCCCATGAGGTGAACAGCCATGTGTTTGTTGCCCTGCCCTGCTTCTTCTGCAACCAGCTTCCAGGCTTTCCCTAAGGAGCCACCCCACCCTATCAGTCCCTGTGGGCTTGTGGTCCTTGCCTGGCCATTCAGCATACATATTCCATCACTCTGGCCACAGTGAGTAGTTCAGGGATGGACACGTGACCCAGGCCAGACCCAAAGCACCAACCATGGGACTTTTGGAGGGAAAGAGGAGCTCTCTTTTTGGTAAAATACAGGCCCGGAACTGTTATAGTCACCACCAATAGACAACTGCCCAAGAATGAAACAAGCAAGAAGAAAGGCAGGGCTAAAATATGAAAAGAGCAGCCTGGGCAACATAGAAATCTCATTTCTATTAAAAATCAAAAAATTGGCCAGGCTCAGTGGCTCACATCTGTAATTCCAGCACTTTGGGAGGCCAAGATGGGCAGATCAACAGGTCAAGAGATCGAGACCATCCTGGCCAACGTGGTGAAACCTCATCTCTACCAAAAATACAAAAATTAGCCAGGCATGTCAGTGGCCACCAGTAGTCCCAGCTACTTGGGAGGCTGAGGCAGGAGAATTGCTTGAAACCAAGTGGTGGAGGTTGCAGAGAGCTGAGATCGCACCACTGCACTCCAGCCTGGCAACAGAGCAAGACTCCATCTCAAAAAAAAAAAAAATCAAAAAATTTAGGTTGGTGTGTGTGCTTTGTAGTCCCAGCTACTCAGAAGGCTAAGGTGGGAGGATCGCTTGAGCTGGGGAGATCAAGGCTGCAATGAGCTCTAATCATGCCACTTGTCTCCAGCTGAGCAAAAAAACAAGACCTTGTCTAAAAAAAATATGGAAAAAGACAGACTAACGACTTTTTATGAGCCTAAAGACTTCGTATGATCACCTGGATCCAGCTATACCTGAAGTCAGCAGTCTCCTGAACACTTCAGCTGTGTAAGCCAGTACATTTCTTTCTGTGTCTTCAGCCAGTTGAGTTGGGTTCTTCCACCCCACTGCCCCCTCTGAAGGAGACATGATGGAGATGCTTCCTTGTTAGCCACACTGTGCAGTTGCTCCTTTCCATCCTTCCACCGTTGAGGTTTAGATTTAATGTGAAGAAAAGACATAGAATTTTCATGCTCCTCCAGTGGCATTTCTGTTGCTGGCCTCTGCCATTTTGTTAAGCCAGTGATTCCAAACATTTTAGAGTAGCAAAGCCCATCATTGTTGGTCAGGAATATTGCATAGCATGTATTTATTACCCATGCACTTATTATAGTGTCAGCAAGTGGTTAGCCTTTCATTTTTCTTGGGAAAAAAATGAGCATGTCACTCCTTCATTTCTCTATCTCTCTTACCATTCAGAGATATGACAAAGTTAAATTGGGTATTTCTGAACTTTAGAAAGTTAAAAACAAATCAGTTCAACCCCCTTCTCAAAAAAAATTATCTTGTCACAGAGGGCCCTCTTTCCTCCAATGTGTTCCAAAGCAATGGCACAAATGCATGCCTTGGGCCAAATGCCATCGGCTATTGTCTGGGGGCCATCTGAAAAGCAATCTCTTCTTCCAGCCACCCCGTCCCCAGCTGTCAGGGATCCCCAGTTGGAGTCCTCGTGTTCCTGAAATGATATGTCCAGGGCAGATGTCACAGGGCTCATGTCAGACACAAAGGCTGTGCTCGCCTGCTCAGCTGTCCCAGCTGATTGAGACACAGGCCCAATGCAGGACTCCCTCAGAGGGCCATCAAGTCTGTACTTAGCTTCCCTCACAGAGATGCTGCTGACACACCAGCGGTGCACTCTGGCTCTCTGGACTGACAGTGCTGAGTCTAACAAGTCACAGACTTCACTGTTGCTCCTTTTTAAAACTGAGGTGAAATGCACATATCATAAAATTAAACCTCTTAAACATTTTGAAGTGTACAGTCCAGTAGTGTTGAGTACAGTCATACTGTGCAACCATCACCACCATCCATCCCCAGAAAATGTTTCAACTTCCAAAACTGAAACTCTATATCCATGAAACAATACTCCCCCATTTCCTCCTCCTCCCAGGCCCTGGCAACTACCATTCTGCTTCTGTCTCTATGAATTGGACTACTCCAGAGGCCCTCAGATAAGCAGAATTAGACAGTATTGGTCCTTTTGTGTCTGGCTTATTTCACATGTCCTCGGGTTTCATCTATGTTGTCGTACGTGTCCGAATTTTCTTCCTTTTTAAAGCTCAATATTCCATGGCATGTCTACACCACATTTTGCTTATTCATTCATCTATCAGTGGACACTTGGTTGCTTCCACCTTTTGACTATTGCGAATAATGCTGGTGTGAATATAGGTGTACAAATCTCTTCAAGACCATGCTTCCAATTATTTTGGATATATCTCCAGAAGGAGAATTGCAGTCACACGGTAATTCTATGTTTAATTTTTTGAGAAACCTCCATACCATTTTCCACAGTGGCTGCACCATTGCACACTCACACCAGCCATGCACAATGACTCCAGTTTCTCTCCAGGCTTACCCACGCTTGTTATTTTCTGGGTTTTTGACAGTAGCCATCCTAGCGGGTATGAGGCAATATCTCATTACGGTTTTGACTTTTACTGTTATTCTTATTGTGGTAGTCACTACTATAACTTTCTCATGTTGTACCAAGTTGGGTATTTTAATATTTAAGAGGTGAGCTTCTTTCATTTCAAAGATACATGATCCCTGGTGCCTAAAATACTTGCTACAAAAGGCCCAAGTTTTTTAAGAGAGATATTCTAATGCTCAGTTTTAGGGGCCCAAAGATCCTAAGTGATTAGTCCCATCATCCCCTTTTCCAAAAAGGAAATGGAGGTCCCAGAGGGATCATGTAGTGGTTAAGAAATTTGAACTGGGCAAATCTGGATTGAAAACCTGGCTCTGCTATGCATGAGCTGCAGAACTGTGGAGCTGTCACTCAGCCCCTCTACACTTGGCTTCTTTTCAGAACACAATAGATAGAACACGGTTGCTGTGAGAGTTAAACTGTGAGCCAAACGCAGTGCCTGCCGCAGGGCCAGTGCGTGGTAAATTCCAGCAGCTCTTATGGTTGTTGTCCTCTTATTCTTATGAAATAAGTTGCCCAAGTGCCATGCCTAGTAAATGTGGTTTCTTGATTCCCAGCATTTGCCCTTGCCATGATGGCTCTTAACCCCACTTTCCCCAATGTCTATGCTCACCTTATACAACTCTGGCTGTTACTTGACTGTAACTGATTGCCTGGTTTCTAAAACATACATTGAATTCATTCCCTCAATGGTACAGTGAGTCAGTCCAGCGCAGGAAGTCAAAGAGTCAGCTGCCGCAAATTCTGAAAGGTCCACAGTAGCAGAAGGCAAAGCAACAGAGCTGGGGAAGGGTCTTATAAGACCTTTGGCCTCAGGGAAATTCACGTGACCTGCAATGATGCTGCTCCCACATTCCTGGGGAGCTGCTTCCTCTTTGCATTGATTCCATCATGCATTTCTCTGATATTTTACAGCTTACAAAAATTCCCTCAGTTGACAATCACTTCTCGAGAACCTACTCTGATCATGCACAACGTGCCGAGTGCCAGAGTCACAGCCAAGATCAATGCCAGGGAGTCTGGGGAAGGAGACAGACATGATTTGGAAAATGACACCAACCAGTGGAAAACTGCAACTGTGCTACAGACAAGAAGGAGGGGAACAGGTGCCCTGAGAACCCACAAGAAGGACTCTCAGCTGAGCTGTAACAGATGAGTCACAGGAAGTGTTCACGAAGTAATACATGACATTGACATTTATTTTGTGCTGCATTCCTGTCTATCTGTGGGTCTTGAACATTTGCCGTGCATGGATCCTTCACCAACCCTGCTGTACTGAGGCATTTGATGAACTCAGGGGATTATGGAAAGCACACCACCTGTCCATTAATAGGAGAGTGGGCAAATCAAGTGTGGTTTCTCCCAACTACAGAATACTATGCAGCTGTTAAGAGGAATTAAATACACCTGCATAGGCTACTGTGAAAAAGATTAGCACAATAAATTAGATAATGAAGAATTCCTGGTGAAGAAAACTATTGTTAAATGATCCATTTATGTAAGAAAAATGATGTACACAAATACGGGTATAGTTAGACTTTTTTTTTTGTTTTTGGAAGGACACAAGAAACTGCTTACGTTAGTTTGTTAGGGTTGCCATAATAAAGTCCCACACATTAAGTGGTTTAACAGTTGAAATGTATTTTCTAGCAGTTCTGAACCTTGAGTCTGAAATCAATGTGTTAGC
Source organism: Callithrix jacchus (assembly GCF_049354715.1). NCBI lineage: Eukaryota > Metazoa > Chordata > Mammalia > Primates > Cebidae > Callithrix > Callithrix jacchus. The sequence goes on along the minus strand of NC_133503.1, from coordinate 65,846,930 downwards.
CGGGGTGGCTCCTTTCAGGGACCCTGAGGGAGAAATCTGTTCCAAGTGCCTCTCCTTGGCTTGTAGATGGCCATCTTCTCCCTATGTCTCTTTACATTGTCTTCCCTCTATGTAAGTCTGTGTCCAGATTTCCTGTTTTGATAAGAACATCGGTCATATAGGATTGGGGCTCACCTTGATGATCTCATTTTAAATTGAAAACCTCTGTAAAGACTTTATCTCCAAATAAGGTCACATTCTGAGGTTCAGGGGGGTTAGGACTTCAACATTTGAACTTGAATGGGGGACACAATTCAACCCATAGCATTGCTGGGAGAGGAAAGGGACTCGTCTTTCACTTCATACATTCCTCTAGAGTATGCTATTTTATTTATTTATTTATTTATTTATTTAGAGAGTCTCACTCTGTTGCCAGGCTAGAGTACAGTGGCATGATCTCGGCTTACTGCAACCTTCGCCTCCGGGGTTCAAGCAATTCTCCTGCCTCAGCCTCCCAAGTAGCTGGGACTACAGGTGGGTGCCACCATGCCCTGCCAATTTTTTGTATTTTTAGTAGAGACAGGGTTTCACCATGTTAGCCAGGATGGCCTCGATCTCCTGACCTCATGATCTGCCTTCCTTATCCTCCCAAAGTACTGAGATTACAGGCATGAGCCACCACACCCAGCCTACCATATTTATACTTTTATGATGAGCATACATTTCATCTATAAAAACAACTTTTAGACCAAAAGGTGGTTGGAAATTTAAATCCCTCCACAAATCAACCACCAAGTGAAAATACGGGGGTTGTATGTTGCAGGTCAAAGTTGCCTGTTTCCATATCTGAAATAAGAGGCATGGCCTCCAGGGTGGAGTGCACATGTCTGAGAGGGAACCTGACCATCACTGGTCTTGCACACTTCTAGTTATTTTTATTTTCTTTTAATTTCTATTTTGTTTTATCTTGTGTGTGCAGGGGTACATACTTAAAACTTTCTACTTGGTAGGGTTTGCCTTCTAAATAATGGGAATGGCAAAGCCCTTCGGAGCACTTCTCATGAAGTTTAGTATTTTCATAAGCAAAGAAGAGGACCTAGTCAGTGACTGTGTATGAGTCTTCTTAGTTTGGTTTTCTTCAAAGGCTGACTACTCCAGTTGCTATCTGTGTGTGACACAGTGGCTTAGGATGACTGTGGATCATTTTCCTCATGATTTCACAGATCAGGAATTCAAGAAGGGATTAGCTGAGTGGCTCTTGCCGGGGGTCTTTCATTTGTTGCAGTGAATGTTGGCTGATGCTGGAGTCATCTGCAGGCTTGGCCGGGCTGCACATCCCCCAGGATCCACTCCTATGGCTGAGGTTATCTGCTGAGTTCTCAGCAGAGGTGCCAGAGTACCTACACATGGCAATCTCTCACCTACACATGGCAATCTCACGGCATCCAATGTCTTAAACTGGCTGAATTCTCCCAGAGGAAGTGTCCTGAAATACTTGGCAGAAGCTGCACAGCCTTTTCTGATCCAACCTCAGAAATTAAGGCATCACAATTGCTGGACTGATTGCAAGCCAGTTACATTCAAGGCTCGGATCCAAGGGGAGGGAACCAGGCAGAAACTCAATGCTTTTTCTGACCTAGCTTCAGAAAGAGCAGAATGTATTAGTTATCTATCACTGCATAACAAATTATCTCAGAGCTTAACAGCTTAAAACAACAAATCTTCAGGACCATACAGTGTCCTTGGATCAGGAATTCAGGAGTCCCTCTGCAGGCTGCCTCTGACTCAAAGTCTCTTGTGAGATTGCAGTTGATATATCAGCAAGGGTTGCACTTATCAGAAGGTTTGGCCAGCGCTGGAAGATCTGGTTCCAAAGTACTCACTCACATGGCTGTTGGCAGGAAGCTTCTGTTCCTCAGGGTTGTTGACAGAAGGCCTTAGTTCTTCACCCTGTGGGCCTCTCCATGTGTTGCCTGAGTATCCCCAAGAGCAGAGAGAGGGAGAGAGAGAGAGAGAGAGAGTGCAGGAAACTGCAGTGCCTTTTTAAATCTAGTCTCTGAAGTCACGCCCCATCATTTTCACTTATTTCTATTTACTAGAAATGAGTTGCTAAGGCCTCATGCAGAGGAAAGGGCATTAGACTTCCCTTTTTGTAGCAAATGTCAAAGAGTTTTGACACCACCCACAGCATTACCTCTGTTGCGTCCTATTGGTTATAAGTGAGTCCCAGCACAGATTCAAGGGGAGAGGACATAGATTCCACCTTCAGTGGGAGGAAGGTCCAAGGATTTTCAGAAAGGACTTAGATAGCTCAGCTTTCCATAACAAACTGTCATAGGCTGGGTGACTTAAACAACAGGAATTTTATCTCTTACAGTTCTGGAGGCAAGAAAATCCAGATCAAGGTGCTGGCAGATTCCTTTCCTAACTTGCAAATAGCCCCTTCGTGCTATGTCCTCATCTGTCAGAGAAAGTATGCATGCCTTATGGTGTTTCTGCCTCTTTTCAGAAGGACACTAAGCCCATTATGGAGTCCCTTACCCTTCTGAACTCATATAACCCTAATTACCTCCCAAAGACCCCTCTTCCAAATACCATCACATGAGGGGGAGGGTTAGGGCTTTCACAAATAATTTGGGGCAGGGGACATAAACATTCAGTCTATAACCTTCCACTCCTGGCCCTCCAGAAAGTGTGTTCTTCTCACATACAAAATTCATTCAATCCCAACAGCCCCAACAGACGTCATTGGTTCTAACATCAACTCTAAAGTCCCAAGTTTATCTAAATATCATAGAAGTCAGATATCTACATCATAAAAGTTTACTCCAGGAGAAACAAAAGAAAGCGTGAGACAAGTGAGACAAGGAAGGGAGAAGAGCCAGCAAGGGGTAGATTACAGCTTGGAGCTCCGTCCTGCTGTAGGCTCTTCGGAATCCACGTTGAACATGGCTCAGCCTAGGCCCACTGGAGGATGAGGGCCTGGGCAATTATCCATCTACTCTCACCCCAACTGGTTGAGGTTTTCCCCTGGAAGTGATAACACCCCCAGAGAAAGGCCTCAAGTAGCTGGAGATGGGTCTCTGTCAGTGAACTGAAAACTGTTGTCTCCTATCACAGGTGAACTCAGGTGGCCTAGGGTGGATATAGGAAAAGCACCAACAGCCTCTGCTATGAAATCTGAGATCATGGAGTGCCTTCCAAAATAAATGTTTTTTATTGGTCAGGGAGAGGGCTTGTGATAACGGGTCACTGTGACTCAGCAAACATAGATTCTATGATAGTCACATATGCAGGCAAAAATAATCACAGGTTCTCAGGCTACGGAAGACTCTGATTCACTCATTTGATGGCTATATACTCAACACCTACCACAAGCCAAGAACTATGCTGGCTCTGGGGTTAGAATAAAGGACAAAACAGATGAGGTTTCCGATCTCCTAGGGCTTATAGGCTAGAGGATTAGACCAGCATTAACCAAATAATCACACAACAAGATAAGTATTAATTTTGACAACTAGTATAAAGGTGCATTTTCTGAAGAGAAGGCCCTAGACAAAGCTACAGAAGCCACCATGTATGTTTCCCAGGGTATGGTGAGAAAGCAATGGATGGTGTCGGAAGTGGTTCTGAGCATGCGCTGGGGACTTACCTTCACAGAGAAGCTTCCTCACCCTTTTAAGAAGCCTCTCAGGGAGATGGGGCACTTTCTACTCATCAGACAGAATGAGAATTTCTCTCTGAAGCTGGGCTTTCATAAGGAAGGGTCAATATGACTCCAGCACAGAACTAGTCATTGAAATAACAGTCTTGAAAGAAAGAAATAAAACCAACACCCAAGGATGGTGAATCACAAAGAGAAAGAAGTCTGTTTTCTTGATGACAGTGTTGAGCTTTTTTGCTAGCCTTAGTCTCCTCACCCTCAAACGTCTTATGAAGTGAGCTCATTAAAAGTCTTTATTGCTCCATCCACTCTAAATCAAGTTTGCAGTTACTTGCAACCAAAAGCATCCCTGACACATCATATATTTCATATTCTTCCACAGTTCTTCATGAGAACTCTTAATGTTCCCATGAGATAGGTGGAGGAGACTGATACCCATAGAAGTGAACTATCCAAGGTCACACAGCGAATAAAGCTGGAATTGGGATGCAGGTCTTCTCACTGCAGCTCTAATGCAGTATACTACAGCACAGCACAACACAAACCCCTGTTCTCCTCCCCCAAGTCTCTGCCACATGTTGTCACCTTACAGAGCTATTTTTAGTCCCCAGACACCATGAGGCACAAGATTCCTAACTGCCACCTCCCAGCTCAGTGCCATTGGCATGATGTGTCAGTGTAGTGGCCTTTTCTGTCATTGCACAAGTCCAGAGTTTCCACGGGCATCCTTTTTGTTTTTTACATCCTTGTTTTGACAATTTGTACTGCTCTCTTCCTCCTTTGGACATTCTTGTTTAACTGTTCCCTTAGAACTTTATGTCACCACATACACACATTCTGGCAATATTTAAAACAGCCGTTATGAATATTGAGGTAACATTAGGACATTATATGTTAAGTGGAAAGTAGGATTCAAATTGCATGCACAAAGATATGAAAAACACATATGCACATTAAAAAATTAAGGAGAAAAACTCTAGAATCTTTGCTGTGATTGTGGTGGTGTGGTAAGACTGTGGGTAATTTTTTCTTTTTTTTTTTCTTTTTGATTTTCCAAATGTTCCGTTTTGTGCATACAGTGAAAAAAAATAGGATGTTTTTAAAAATATGTCATTGTTTATCTGGCCCAACTCCTGGGAGGCAGGATAGCAGAGCATGCTAGTTAACAGCGTGCACTCTGGATCTTGATTGCCTGAGTTCAAATCCTAGTCCAACCTAGTCCAATAAGTGCATAGCTCTCAGCAAGATCTGTAAATATTCTGTATCTCAGTTTACCCATCTGTAAAAGGGGCCATATCCCATCCACCTGACTTATAAAGTGACTCTGAGAATCAAGTAAGTTAGCAGTTGTAAAGCACCTGTCATGGTGTCTAGTACTGGAAGAGTGTTATGTGTTGTTGAACGACTATAAGCCATTTCATTGTGTCTTTCCCCACTGTGGGGCTTCTTGGAAGGAACTGTGGTGAGGAAGTGAGACAGACCTCTGTGTTTTTCAGACACAACTGGTGAAAGTGCAAAGAGATGATTTGTGTTTAACATGAAGACTCTTTTAACCTCAGAGTCAAGCAGGCTGGAGAGGAACTCCTTAGCAATTCACCACTGGATGGTTGTGTCACAGGCTCTTCAGATACTTGACATCTCATGAAGCATCCACACATAAGACCACTGGCAGAAATCAAGTGAAGGGAAGATGAGCAAACCTCCACCAGTGTAGAGAGGCCCTAACAAGCCTTCCTCCACTGAAATAGGATGAAGTCCTCTAGTGGCCGGGGGGTGATACTGCAACTCCTCATCCAAGGCCTAATAGAGGATGCCCCTCCATTGCTGGCCACCTCTAGCTGAGTTTGTTTTTGTCAAGGGTGTTAGGAGAGAATGTGGGGCTCCTTTTGTCCCCTTACTGTGACCAGAAGAGTCAAAATACATTTCCTAAGACCAAGTACCTGCATGTTTGTCATATGATTCCACTTTATGAAGTTGATCTCTGGAAAGGAGTCCCTCACTGGCCCACTAGGTCATATAGGCCACTTGTATACACATGACCTCTGCTTGGAGACCAGGGCTTTCTCAAAGGATGGCTTAGAATGTGCTCCAGATGGGTGGGACCTGAATCCAGCTCCTCTCATTTCAATCCCTTCACTTTGCAAAAATGGAGAAAATTCCCCATTAATTCTAAATGTTCCCCAGCAATTTTTAGACTAGTGTCTGGAACACAGTGGGTGGATAATAAATGCTTTATGGGAATTTGGTGTCACTTTCTATCCTCATGATTACTTTAGCAGTGGACCTCATCAAAAGGCTCACTGATGATATATCAACAGCTCTGTCTTTCTCAATTTGGCACTGATAAAATACCCAAGAACACAGAATGCTGCATTAGGAAGAATCCCCCTTTACTTTCATATTTTACATATTATCAGATGGCTGAGAGACAGAGAAAAAAACCGATAGGAGAAGAAAAAAGAAACAGACAAAAAATAGAATAGTCTAGCTCAGGGTTCTGCCAAGAGGCAGTTGATAAGGATTTTATGCTTTGTGGGTCAGGCAATGTCATTGTGACTACTCAACTCAGCCACTGTAGCAGGAAAGCTGCAGTGGATGACACATAAATAAATGGGTGTGGCTGGATTCCAAGAAAACTGTGTTTATTAAACAATCAGTGGGCTGGATTTGGCCTGCCCACCCCTCATCGACAAGAATTATGACATTCCACATCCTTCATACACAGCAGAAATGGTTAATTCATCTTGGTGTCAATTAACTGCCTGAGTTAAAAACCCTGTTTCAGGCCCTTCGTAAGTGTACACCTTCAGGAAATTTGCTCAATATTTCCAAGCTTCAGTTTTCTCATCTTTAAAATGGAGCCCATAATACTGTGAACCTCAAAGGACTACTGTGAGAATTGAATAAGACTGTTGGAAGATGCTTAGTATGGGTGACTGGTACTTAACAAGCACACTGTGAACGTCAGCTATCTTCACCATCATCTTTGTTGTCATCATCATCATCTGCCTCAATTGACTGACAGATTCATGAACATTAAATGAGGTAAAGGACACTCAGGTGCCTTGAGATGATCCCCGCTATGCAAACAAAAAGTATCTTTCACTGAAGTGCTCAAATGCCTAACAATATCCCATCCACTCACTTCCCCTTGCTGAAGTGCCAGAGGAAGCTGGAAATGTCCTTCCCGTGCTAATGGAAAAGTTGGGGAAACTGAGGCACTGGAAAGCTCAGGAGAATCACTAAAGGCAGCAACTTACTGACCTGGTGACTGAGCTGCATCTAGAGCCAGGTTTCTACATTCTTAACCCACTTTTCTGTCTCCTACCAGCATCTTTGAGTTCCGACAATCCTACTGGGTCCTGTTTGCTCAGGGATTTCGAATATCTCCAGGGAATAGATTCTATTTCTGAATTTTCTTTCCAGTCTGCTCCCCGACCCTCCATTATCCTGTCACCTCCGCCTACTGATTTCTGGCTTTTATTATCTGCTGCCAAGTCTATTGCAGCTGCCCCCTAACTGGTCTCTGACTCGGATTTCTCTCTGTTGAACAACCACCATCTACCTTCATCCTGGGTGATGTCCTAAAGCACAGATCTGACTCTCTGGCTAAAGGCTTGCACTTTAAAAATTGTACCAGGTCAGACCTCTCACAGTCTGACCCGCATTAGCTGACCAGTCACAGCTCTAATCTCTCCCATGCCCTTGTCCATCTGCAGCGACCTTTAACTCCAGCTCCCGGGATGTGCTCATCCTTTGCTCAGCTGTAGACATCCGCTGAGCTCTGCATGCTCTTGGCCAGACAGCCCCTCTGCCACCACCACCACACATACACCGGCACTTCTCATCTCAACACCACAGTCTAAGGAATCGCCAAGAGAAATTCCATCATGCTGGAACCATCACCCGGAGTCCGCGACTCCCAGCCATCCCTCATCACCTGGTTTTCATCCCAAAGGATCTCTATACACATCTTTCTGTGACTCAAGCCCACTACCCTCCCCAGTCTCCTAGCCTCTCCACAGAGCCAATGGCTTTTGCTGTCCATATACAGCAAAGTTCACTGTCCTCAGCCTCTTCTCCAGATCTCCTCTTCACCTTCTTGCCCTTAATCAAAGCCCAGTGGACTCCACTTCCTCTGCTGCTTGCTTAAGGATGGCGGTTCTCTCCTGAAAACTCTTGGTGTCACTGGCCTGGAGATGGAGGAGACATCCTCCTGGCCACTTTCAGGCTTTTCTCCCTCTCACCTTCCTAGAAAGGCTCATAAACCTTGAAGTTCATGCTACTGGGCCAGACCACCCAGCCCATCCCCTGTCCCTACCATGGTGCACTCTTACCAACATAACAGTAACATTTTAGGATGTCCATGACATGCCAGGATCCTTTTCAAGCACTTTGCATTCATTAATTCATCTAAACCTCACAAAACCTCATGAGGTAGGCACGATTATCATTCTCACTTAACAAATAAGGAAACTGAGATACACAGAGGTTAAGTCATTTGCCAAAAATCACAGGATAAGAGTCAAGCTCAGGGTAAGTCAGAGAGAGATCTGCACCCTCATGGTCACTGCAGCACTCTTCACAACAGTCAAGCTAGGGAGTCAACCTAAATCCGCATCAACGAATGAGAGGGTAAAGAAACTGGGGTACAGATACACAATGGAACACTCTTCAACCTTACAAAAGAAGGAAATCTGGCATTTGTGACAACATGGATGAACCTAGAGTATATGATGCTGAGTGAAATAAGCCGGACACAGAAAGTTAAATGTAGCATGATCTCATTGATACGGAATTTTTAAAAGCTAAACTCAGAAGAAGAGAGTGGAATAGTAACCAGAAGCTGCAGGAGGAGGGGGAGGGGGGACAACATTTTCATTAGACAGGAGGAATAATTCAAGAGATGTTCTGTGCAACATGATGATAGTTAATAACAATGTATTGTATTCTTGAAAATCATTAAGAGAGTAGATTTCAAGTGCTTGCCCCACACAAAAAAATGGCAAGTATGTGAGGTAATGCATATGTTAGTTAGTTCAATTTAGCCACTCCACAATGCCTACATACTTCAAAACATCATGTTGTACAGGAGGAATATATACAATTTTTGTCCCCTTAAAATAATTATCATTTTTTAAAGATTCAAGTTCAGGGAGTTGGCACTAAAGTCCAGCCTCCTAATCATTTCACCCACTGACCCCTAGAGACTCTAGAGACTGCAGCAGCCACTCACCTCCCTTCATTTTTGAAGATTTTAGCACCTGTCTCTCTCTCTCTCTTTACAAAAGCCAGGTGCTAATCTCACCTGTTGTGACGCTGAGTGATTTCGATACCATGAAGGCACTTCTCCCAATTTTTTCTCTTAGTTCCTCAACCTCCTTGCCTCCAATAACCCTGTTCTTCAGTCCACAACCCATCTGACTAATGCTCAGACCTTGTCATTAGCAATAATTGCATGTCATGGACTGAATGTTTATACCTGTCTAAAATTCTTATGCTAAAACCTAACCCCCAATGTGATGGTATTGGGAGGTGAAGTCTTTGGGAGGTGAGTAGGGTCAGATGAGGTCATGAGAGTGGGGCATTCGTGATGAGATTAGCACCCTTATAAAAAGAGACTCCAGAGCTCACACTCGCTCTCCACTCCCCCATCTCTGTGCACAGAAAGAGGAGAAGATGTAAGCATAGGGCAGGATGGAAGCTGCCTGCAAGCCAAGAGAAAAGATCTCAGAATGAAACCCACCTCGCTGGCACTTTGATCTTGAACTTCACAGCCTCCAGAACTGTGAGAAATAAACGTCTGCTGTTTAAGCCACCCAGTCAGTGGTATTTTGTTATGGCAGCCTGAATTGACTGTCACAATACACTTGCTTTATAATCCCAATTTCAAACACGCTACCCACAGGCCACTCTCTTTTCAGTGTAGACCCTCTATTAACCCAACTCTTGCAATCTTAAAGACCCATCAGGACTTTCTGGTTGTTTTTTTTTTAATTGTTGACTTTTCTTCATGGGTCCATTTATTATTTACTATTCATTTATTTATTATTTTTGAGGTGGCATCTCACTCTATCACGCAGACTGAAGTGCAATGGCATGATCTCGGCTCACTGCAACCTCCGCCTCTCAGGTTGAAGCTATTCTCCTGCCTCAGCCCCCCAGGTAGCTGGGATTACAGGCGTGCACCACCATATCCAACTAATTTTTGTATTTTTAGTAGAAATGCGGTTTCACCATGTTGCCCAGGCTGGTCTCGAACTTCTGACTTTAGGTGATCTGCCTGCCTCAGCCTCCCAAAGTTCTGGGATTGCAGGCATGAGCCACTGTACACAGCAACGGCCCCATTAAAAAAAAATTGAATGTAAGCTTTATTTTCATTCTATCATAACACTGTGATTCAATTTGTGGGTTATAGCTGGAATACTTCTGCACATTTTCATGAGAGAATAAATCCAGTGAACCTCCTGTTTCAAACATTTTCTTTTTTTTTTTTGAGACAGAGTTTCACTCTTGTTACCCAGGCTGGAGTGCAATGGCACGATCTCGGCTCACCGCAACCTCCGCCTCCTGGGTTCAAGCAATTCTCCTGCCTCAACCTCCTGAGTAGCTGGGATTACAGGCACGCGCAACCATGCCCAGCTAATTTTTTGTATTTTTAGTAGAGATGGGGTTTCACCATGTTGACCAGGATGGTCGCGATCTATTGACCTCGTGATGCACCCACCTCGGCCTCCCAAAGTCCTGGGACTACAGGCGTGAGCCACCGCACCTGGTTCAAACATTTTCAAACATTTTTAGAGTCTAGATATTAAGATCTAACAACAGACATACGAAGAAGTACTCCAGCTCTCCTTTCTTCAGAGACCCATCTGGACTTTCAGTCATTGACTCGACCACCAAGAGGACCTCTCCTCCTTGCCTAGTTAATTCCTTGATTCATCACTGCCTTTTATATACCCTTGACCACAGTGCCTGTGTTTCCTTTTTTACTGTAGCCTAGCAAAATCCCCAAGCCTAGATAAGCTCAACTTTCCACTTATTCCGTGCCTGCTTCTAGCAGCTGAAGGTGGATGGAGAAACACCCCCAGCTGTGTTGACTGGCCCTACTTAAGCTATCAAAGCCCCAAATGCCCCTTTACTCTGTCTAGCAATCCTAAGCAATCCTTCCCTAGGCAAGTCCTCTCTCTCTCACCTGGGGGGCAATTCTCTGTGCCTTCTCTGTCCTCCAGCTTCCAACATTTCCTTCTTCATCTTCATTGCATCTGTCCGCATGTTCCTGCCTTCCTTCTTTCACTAAATGGACTCTTTACAAGGGCAGCCCCTCCCCTTGGGCCCTGCAGCCCATCACCACTCTCTTTCTCTGGCATTGTTCCAGCAATTAAACACCCGGACTCCTGAATCAGCTTTTCCCTTTCTGCTGGGTCTTTCCCTTTGTCTTATAAACACACTGCTATTTTACCTTAAGAAGAAAATGTTTCTATACTTTAATCCCACATTTTCCTCCAGCTACTCTCATATTTCTTTGCTCCCCTTCACAGAGCAGACTTTCTTTTTAAAAGGTTCATGGAATTCCAAGTGCCCAGGCTCTCCCCTCCCATTCTCTTAAATCCACTCTAGTCAGGCTTTCAGCTTCTTGAGACCGCTCTTTCCAGTGTCAATGCCCAAATCAATGGTTAATGCTCATCCCTCACTGCCTTCACCTCTCAGTAGCATTTGACACTGAAGACCACTTCTTCCTCTTGAAATATAGTGTGTTCCAGAATGAATCAAACACTTTTAAAAATGCATTACTCAGTCCCTAGGTTATGCATGAAGAGGTAGTCCACAGTTTTTCCTCAATGAGCTTAAACAGATATTTCTCTCATCTTACAAGTGTCTAATACGTACCCCTCATGTCACATGGACTTGTTGACACTGGAAGGTACTTGTCCCAGACCTGAGTAGCATATTACAGTTGAATGATTGAAATGGCAGTCACAATGCATTTGTTTATATCCTCAAGGTTGGCAAGAAGTAATGGGAAAAATCAAGATCCTTGTGTGATAAAACTTTTAATCTGAGTACTGAATGATACAATTGCTGTTGTGTTCCACTCATCTTGACTGACCCTGTACTTTCTTCACGTGGCTTCTGGACACCATGCTTACCAGGTTTTCTTCCTACCTCTCCTGCTTCAACTTCTTGGTCTCCTTTGCCAGGTCCTTCTCACCTCCCTAACCTTGTATCATGGGTGTATCCAGTTCTCGATCCCCATTACGCCTCCTCTGTGTCTACTCTCACTCCCTGGCATGCTCATCCAGGCTCTTGGCTTTTTGTGCCATCCCTATGCCCACAATGCCCAGGTGTGTATAGCTAGTCCAGGTATCAGGCTCTCATATTCACTTACCTACTCAACATAGCTGCTTGGTGTCTAATAGGCATCTCAAACCCTGGCTTTCCCCATGACACAAACCTGATTCTCTCAGTCTCCCCGTTTCAGATGTCAATTCCACCCTTCAGTTACTCGGGCTAACGCTCTTAATACCACAGTCCTCCTTGACTCCTCCCCTTCACACCCCACATCTAATCCCTCAGCAAAGCCTACCTTCACAGTGGGACAGCCTCTGGCCCCATCACTGTTCCCACCCTAGGCCAAGGTAGCTTCATTTCTCACCTGTATTTTTGCAATAGCTTTTTTTCCAGACCTCCCTGCTTCACTCCTGCCTCCTATATTAGTTTCTTATGTTGCCATAACAGATTATCTCAAATATAATGACTCAAAACAACAGAAATTTATTATCCCCCAGTTCTAGAAGCCAGAAGTCAGAAACCAAGGCATCAGCAGGTTCCTCCAAAGTCTCTAGGACAGTCTCTTTCCTTGCCTCTACACGCTTCTGGTGGTGCCAGAGGTCTCTTGGCTTGCGGCTATTAGACTCCAATCTCTGTGCCCATTTTCACATGGCCTTCTCTGACCACCCATTTTCTCTTTTTCTGTCTTTTGTATGAACACTTGTCATGGGACTTAGGGCCCATTCAGATAATCGAAGATGACCTCATCTCGAGATTCTTAATTATATCTGCAAAGACCTTTTTTCAAATAAGGTCACCTTCAGAGATTCTGGGAGTTAGAATGTGGACATAACTTTTAGAGAAGCCACCATTCAACTCACTAAACCTCTCTAGAGTCTGTTCTCTTATGGCAGCAGGAAGGCGGGAGGGTTAAATCATACCTCAAATGGTGCCATGCCTTCAAACCCTCCATAGGCCCTTACTCATCAGAGTAAAATCCAGGGTCCTCACCGTGGCCTTGAAGACCACATCCCAGGACATGGTACCCACTAACCAACCTCTGATCTTCTCTGCTCCCTGACCCTCACTCACTCTGCCCTACCCCTGTTCCCCCACCCCAGCCTCCAGCATCATACCTGTCGCCCCAGCTCTTGGCCTCTGTTCTTGTATTTGCTCTGCCTGGAGCATTCTCTCCAACAGGGCTCTGTGGTTCACATCGTGCTCCTCCTCAGGTCTCTTCTTCACTGTTACCTCCCTAGACAGGTTTTCCCTCTAACCTGCTCTCAATCCCCCTCACTAGTGTTATTTTTCTTCATGCCATTTGTATTCTTTCCTGTCATCAAGTGCTTATTGCTTATGTGTTTCTTGTTGGCCTCCCCACCTGGAATGAAAGATCCATGCAAGCAAAGACTTTGCTTTGCTCACCACGGTGTCTCCACCACCTAGAACGCTGCTCGGTGAGTGGTCAATGCCTCCCAAATCCTGTTGGTTAAAACCTTCCCAGAATCCTCTGGGCAGAGCTTACATCACAATTTGAAGGCATTTGAAGGAAATGCCTTCTTCTTTCCTTCAATTTGAAGGAAAACCTTCTTTTATCCAAAGAGTGGAAGGCAACATGGGGCTGTGATTGAGCTTCTAACTCGTTCCTCACTGTGAGCATGGCTATGCCTGCCTCTAACACACAAACATAGCACTCACCACACCATCTTGTCATGACATATTGACACATTGTCTCCTCCACTCAGCAACTCTTCTTGGGATGAATGGGACTTCAGGAGCAATTCTTCTAAGTGCTTCTTGGGGTCTTTGGGTACCACAATTTGTCCCAGACCAGTGATTCTTTCAGTGGATGTTTCCAGGATCAGAGCAGAACAGCACAAGACAATACTTTGATTTGATAGGTGTGTCATGCACATTAGTTTAGTCCCAGGTAACAGAAGACCAAACTCAGGCTTAACCTATAAAGAGAACCAAAGATCTTGGAAGCAGAACAGGCTTCAGATGGGGTCTGATCCAGTTGAACGTTTTCACTAAACATTCATTTGCTCCCATCTCTCTGTGGACCTTCCCAGTGTCAGCTGCTATTTTAAGGCAGCTCCTCTCACCATCACAAGAGAATTAACAGGGGTCATCTTCCTCATTACTATCTCAAGGGAAAGGGGTTCTGTTTCTCCATAACCTTGGGCTGCCTCTTATTGAATCCACTCACACCACATTTCCACTCCTAAACCAGTTCACTGTAACAAGAATTAGGTTAATGGCCTTCAACCAATCCGCTTCTAGATCTGGGGTTAGGGGTGGGTCACTCAAACCACATGCTGAGAAATCTGGAGACCCTTTAGCATGGAAGAAAGGAAATGGATGCTGGGGAGGTGGTAACTGTCAGGACAGTGGGTCTTCCGGAACCTCCAACCCTCCCAGGTGACTGCTGCCCCTGTCTCCACACAGGATTAGTTCTGGGCACCCACAGTCAAGTTATGGCTTTTATGAGATATGAGCGAATGTAACCAAGGCTTTGGAATGTCTCTTTTAGAAATTAGTGGTGAGCAGACGAAGCATACAATTAAGTATTGAATTTTCTACAAACACAAAAGTACACATAAACACAGAACAGGCCATGACATTAAGTCCTCAAAGCAGATCCCATTCCTACCAGCCTGCCTTGTGCTGAAAGAACGCTGGTTACAGAACATGCCAAATGATGGAGTTGAAATGTTCCATCGTAACTGAAGCAGATCCTCTGCTCAGTGTGGAATGCCTTTATGTAAGTGCATATCTATGCATGTCCACCCACAGCATCAGTCCTAAGGGTTATTGCTCACTCTCTCTCCCTGTCTCTCTCCCTCTCTCTTTTTCTCTGTCCGCCCCCCCAACTCCCAACCCCCCCACCCCCTGCCCAATTGCAACCTCCTGCCACCAGGATTAAGAGAAACTAAATGCTAAGGAAAGCTTGACTCTATTCAATAGACCTCCTGGCTCAAAGTGATTAAAGATTCCAAAAGCTTCCTTATCTTCTACTACTTCTCCCATTGGTCAGGCCTTTGGATGGGGGTGGGGAGGGGTCTTAAAAATGCAAACAAATTCTCTCTTGGGAAAATAACTAGGAGCCCTTGATTCTCGCTGTTAAAGACCCTGAAGGCATGAAACTCTGGTTGTGTAATTTTAATGGGAAGGAAAGAGGGCTTTATACAAAGACCAGACCAACAGCTGCCAGAGGATGCCCAGGAAGTAGGCAGAGTGAATTTCAGATGGAAGGACACCAGCAGCCAACCTTTCCTATATCCCAATTTGGAGGCATTTTGCTTCTTTTAGCAAAATCATGGGAAGCAGCATCAGAAGGGGCTGTGATGAAACCCTAGAGTCTGACGTCCTGGCTTCAGACTTCAGCTCTGCTCCTGACTGCAATCCTGGGCAAGTCTTCTAACCTCTTCCTTCTTATTTTCTTTATCTACAAAAGGAAGATAATATTAAGACCTTGCATAATCACATGATAATATTTTATAGTATAATATATATACACTATACTATTAGTAGTGTAGTATAATATGTAATACACCTTTGTAGGATCATTATAGCATAACACATTACAAAATATATACTGATATAGTATAGTTATAGCCTATAGCATAATACATAATGTAATATAGTATGGTTAATAACCCCTGTAAGGTTGTTGGAGGGGTAAATGACATTCTTGACAAAGACTGGAATTGGTCTCATTCTTCATTCCCCTGTGGTGGTGGTGTTATGGTTCACACACCCTTGCCATAGCATGGAGGAGCATGGAGGAGCTTTCTCTGCCCTTGACTTTGGATATGATTATGTCACTTGCCTTGGCCAATGAAATGTTAGCAAAGGTTTGAAATGTAACTGCCTAACTGGCATTGCCCTCTTATGACCCTTCCTCAGCTCAAAGAATCAGCTAGTCTAAGAAGGATAAGGATCACATAGAGCAGACCTGGATCCCCACTGCAGCCTAGAGCCCAACCCAGCCAAACCCTGCATAGAACAGGCAAACCCCAGTCAATGTGCACAGAATCTGTACGCCCGTGAGATTCTGTGGTTATTTATGACACCACCAAAGCTGAATGCATACTAGACATTCAATAAATATTTATTATTTTTTTATTTTTTTAATTGTATTTGGACTGTGGGGTACATGTGCATGTCCTGCATCCTGCATCCTGTTGCCTAGGTACATACATGCCATGGTGGTTTGCTGTCTCCACCCCTCCCTCCTGTCACCTATGTCAGGCATTTCTCCCAGTGTTAGCTCTCTCCATCCTCCCCGCTCCCCGCACTGTCCCTCCCCTCCTCCCCCCTCCCGCCCACCTAGCTCTGTGAGTGTTGTTCCCTTCTCGGTGCCCAAGTGTTCTCATTGTTCATCACCCGCCTAAGGGAAAACATAGGGTGTTTGGTTTTCTGTTCTTGTGTCAGTTTGCTAAGAATAACAGTTTCTAGGTTCATTCGTGTCTCTACAAAGGACACGAACTCATCGTTTTTTATGGCTGAATAGTATTCCATGGTGTATATGTGCCACATTTTTTTTTTGTCCAGTTTATCATCGATGGGCATTTGGGTTGGTTCCAGGTCTTTGCTATTGAAAACAGCACTGTAATGAACATACGTGTGCATGTGTCTTTATGATGGAACAATTTATAATCCTTTGGGTATAGACCCAGTAGTGGGATTGCTGGGTCAAATGGAATTTCTGTTTCTAGATCCATGAGGAATTGCCACACTGTCTTCCATAATGGTTGAACTAATTTACACTCCTACCAGTGTAAAAGTGTTCCTTCTTCTCCACATCCTCTCCAATATCTGCTATCTCCAGATATTAATGATCGCCATTCTAACTGGCGTGAGATGGTATCTCAATGTGGTTTTGATTTGCGTTTCTCTAACGACCTGTGATGATGAGCATTTTTTCATATGTTTCTTGGCCACATATTTGTCTTCTTTTGAAAAGTGTCTGTTCATATCCTTTGCCCACTTTTGAATGGGTTTGTTTTTTTTCTTTTAAATCTGCTTTAGTTCTTTGTCGATTCTGGATATTAGCCCTTTGTCTGATGGGTAAATTGTGAAAATTTTTTCCCATTCTGTTGGTTGCCGGTTTACTCTAATCACTGTTTCTTTTGCTGTGCAGAAGCTCTGAAGTTTAATTAGGTCCCATTTGTCTATTTTGGTTTTTTTTGAGACGGAGTTTCACTTCTTGTTACCCAGGCTGGAGTGCAATGGCATGATCTCGGCTCACCGCAACCTCCGCCTCCTGGGTTCAAGCAATTCTCCTGCCTCAGCCTCCTAAGTAGCTGGGATTACAGGCATACGCCACCATGCCCAGCTAATTTTTATATTTTTAGTAGAGATGGGGTTTCACCATGTTGACCAGGATGGTCTCGATCTCTTGACCTCATGATCCACCCGCCTCGGCCTCCCAAAGTGCTGGGATTACAGGTGTGAGCCACTGGACCCAGCCCCTAGTTTGGCTTTTGTTGCCATTGCTTTTGGTGTTTTAGTCATGAAGTCCTTGCTTATGCCTACATCCTGAATGGTTTTGCCTAGGTTTTCCTCTAGGGTTTTTATGGTGTTAGTTCTTATATTTAAAGGTTTAATCCATCTGGAGTTAACTTTTGTATAAGGTGTAAGGAAGGGTTCCAGTTTCAGCTTCCTGCATATGGCTAGCCAGTTTTCCCAACACCATTTATTAAATAGGGAATCCTTTCCCCATTGCTTGTTTCCATCCAGTTTATCAGAGATCAGATCATTGTAGATGTGTGGCGTTGCTTCTGAAGGCTCTGTTCTGTTTCATTGGTCTATATCTCTGTTTCAGGCTGGTAGGTAGATCTCTTCATGGAGGGAGCACAAGAACAGGGACGGGGGTTTGGTCTCTCATAGGAGGTCCCCCGTGCCGGGTTTCCAGCACAAAATGTTAAAAAAAACATGCACTTTGAATGAAGAGACCTTCCAAACAGGCTTTGTGTGAGCAACATAGCTGTTTATTTACCTGGGTGCAGGTGGGCTAAGGCTGAAAAGGGCATTAGCCAAGAAACCATAATTTCTATCAAAAGGAATATTCCCATAAGCACACTGGAGAAATCCAGAGCTTCAATCTTCTCTTGTTTCCTTGGAACGCAATTAGCCAGAACCTTCTCATAGGATTTTTATATCCAGTGATATAAAAATTTCATGAAGTTCCTTTGTTCATGAAGTTCCTTCTCCAAGGGTCTGGCTGATTTGAGAATTACAAATACTTAACAAGCCCTTTCTCTACTTAATAGAGTCCACATATTTTGAAACTACTATTTCACATTGTTTTGGTTTTCTTGGTTTGGGGCAGAAATTCTAATTTAGCACCAAGAGGACATGATCTAGTGTTTGTCATCAAACACTAATAAGAGCAGTATCACCCAAAAAGCAATGACTTAGACATTTTATGCTGCTATATCATTCCTATGGTCTTCACTCTGGGCAAACAGTTTAATATGTAGTAAGTTCATTGAGCAGTCACTTCATCTTGCAAAGATATTTTTTCATTCATTTAACAATTTCTGTAGCCCCTACTATATGCCAGACACAAACTGGAGGTACAGTGGTGAATACTCTCAGAAAGGTTACATTCTAGCATCATTTATCTGACTCAATAAGGTAGTGTAGCAATTTCTCATTCATCTTCAAGAAAACCTCTACCATAAATTGTTCCAAGAAGGAATTTTCTTCAAATGGTTCTGTCTTCAATCGATCTCGGCTCAGCGTAGCCCCACTCTCCTGGTAGTCTTGGATCTCTAGGTCTTTCATATGAAGCAATGTTGCTAGCTCTCTCACTTGGCACTGCAATGATAGACTCATGCCCATTAGAGGACGAATCAAATGTTGAGAGACCAGGATAGGACTAGCTAGGATGCAGTGGAAATTCCAACAGAAGGGGAGGCCAGAGAGCTCACTCCGCACCCATAAAATCAGTGCGTCTGCCACACGATCACAGGAGAAGCTAGCTTTGCTAGGGTGAGCAGCATCCTTCAACAATGGGCGAAGCAGATTATCCAAATGACAGAGGAAAGCTGCAGGAGGGGCAATCAGCCGCTTGTTCAGCTCCTAAAGAGAGAGCAGTGGTACAGGGGAAGGGTGCTAAAAGGAAACGAAATCTCTCATAAGTAACGGCAAAGGAAAGCCCTTGGCTCGCTGGCTGACCACACTAGTGTCCACCTGTTCATGCCACACCTGTTGAAGATCTGAAACCAACAAGGCATAGCCCTGGTTGGTGATGAAAACCTTGGCCAAGAGGAAGTTCTCAGCAAGCTGTAGCCGTGCCCACGGCTGCATTAGCAACCCTTGCTCCAGCTGCTCTATCATTAGAGGCCACGAGAGCTCCCACCCTCCTCGCCGCACGCACACGCTCCTGCCTGCCTGCGCAAACCGAAAAGCCTAGAAGAAAGCAAATATTTATTATTTATATAATGAATGGCATGAGAAATTGCACATGGTTTATACAACCAGGGTATATTTACAATGTCATGTTTGTGATATTTGCTCTCATATTGCCTTCTTGGAATCTGAGCCAGCTGGTATCCTGTGATGTGGCTGACCAATAAAATCATTAGCTTCCCCTCTATTGACATCAGTGTTTGTCATGAATCCTTCACTGCATCACCCATTATTCACGTGTATTGAGTGCATTCCATGTTTGCTAGAGAAGAGAACATACCACCGTGAGAACGGTGGGTAAGGCTGAGCCTGCAGGAAGCTTCTTGCATTCTAGTAGGGGAGACAGATAACAGATAAATACATAAAGAAACAAGCACACATAGACTCTGATGAGCGCTGAGACATCACTAAATGAAATGATGTGTCAGAGAGTCACTGGGGGAGGTCACTGTGTATAGTGGCCAAGGAAAACCTCAACCGTCAGCTCAGGATGAGCTGAGGGAGGAAGAAGAGGAAAGGGAGTCAGCCTGCAACAACTGGGGGAAGAGTGTTTCAGGAGGAGAAATGGCAAGCACAAAAGGCGTCCTGTGACTAAGAGGAGTGCACGAGAGACAAGTGGGGATGGGAGGAGATGGGGAAGGGCCGGGGTGGCCATACAGGTGGAGGAAAGAAGCTTGAAGTTCATTCCCAACACAGTGAAGCCTTTGAAGGGTCTTAAACATGAGAACAAAGATCATCCAGCCAAAAGCCTAGCTAGGCGGCTGTGCTGGTATCCAAGGGAGAGGTAACAGTGTCCTGGACCAGGAAGATGGCTATAGAGAGGGACACACATAGTTGAGGATATAAAGGGACTAGAGATGTATTTTGGAGCCAGAGCAGACAGGATATTATTCCATCATGAGCCTTGCAGAAATATAGACCTCAAGGAGAAACCACTGGAAGGCTTCAGAGTCAATGTGGGGACTTCATAATGAAAATAAGCCCAGGCCGGGCCCGGTGGCTCACGCCTGTAATCCCAACACTTTGGGAGACTGAGGGAGGTGGATCACCTGAGGTCAGGAGTTCGAGACTAACCTGGCCAATATGATGAAACCCATCTCTACTAAAAATACAAAAATTAGCTGGGCATGGTGGCACACACCTGTAATCCCAGCTACTTGGGAGGCTGAGGCAGGAGAATTGCTTGAACCCGAGAGGTGGAGGTTGCAGTGAGCCAACTGCACCATTGCACTCCAGCCTTGGTGACAAGAACAAAACTCCACCTCAAAAAAAAAAAAAAAGGAAAAGAAAAGAAGCCCAAGAAAAAGACAGACTCTCCTGCCAGGGTAATCACCTCATAAAGAATAGGCTTAACATGTTGGTGATAGGAGGAATATGTTTTCCTCATGTGAAACAAGTCTATGTAGTCACTAGGGGAAAAGTGATGGCCATGGTGTTATTTTCTGTGTGTGACACAATGATGAAGGGTGTTTGTCCTTAGAAAATACAGAGCAGAATAAAGAACCCTGGTATACTAGTGCTGGAATGTCAGTCTGTACAACCATTATGGAAACGGCATGGAGGTTCCTCAAAAGATTAAAAACAGAACTACCATATGAACTAGCAATACCACTTGTGAATCTATATACAAGGGAAATGAAATCAGCGTGTTGAAGAGATACCTGCACTCTCACGTTCACTGCGTGTTCGTTGCAGCATTATTTACAATAGCCGAGATAAGGAAACAACTTAAGTGTCATTGACAGATGAATGGATACATTGCAGGTGTGTGTGTGTGTGTGTGTGTGTGTGTGTGTAAAAATGGTTTGGATGTATGTCCCCTCCAAATTTCGTGTTGAATTCTAATCCACAATGTTGAAGGTGGGGCCTGGTGGAAAGTGATTGGACCTTGGGGAGCAGATCCTTCATGAATGGCCTGGCACCATCTCCTTGATAATAAGTGAGCTCCCTCTGAGTTCACATAAGATATGGTTGTTTAAAAGAGTGTGGCACCTCCCCACTACCCCTCTCTCTCTCTCCTGCTCTCACCATGTGACATGCTGGCTCTCCCTTCACCTTCTGCCATGATTGGAAGCTTCCTGAGGCCTCCCCAGACGTCGAGCAGATGCTGGTGCCATGCTTCTTGTACAGCCTGCAGAACCATGAGTGAATTAAACCTCTTTTCTTTATAAACCACCCAGCCTTGGGTATTTCTTTACAGCAATGCAAAAAACAGCCTAACACAATATGTATGCATGTATATACACAATGGAATAGTATTCTGCTTTAAAATAGGAAGGAGGTCCCGTCATATGCAACACACATGGATAAACCTGGAAAGCATTATGCTAAGTGAAATAAACCAGACACGGAAAGACAAGTATTGCCTGATCTCACTTCCATATGGAATTTCAAACAGTGGAATTCATAGAAGAGTAGAATGATGGTTGCCAGGGGTTGGGGGTGTGAGTTGCAGGTAAACAGGGAATGGGGAGTTGTTGGCCAAAGAGTACAAGCTTTCACTTAAACAAAAATAGGTTCTGTAGACCTACTGTATAGCATGCTGACTATATTGAATCATAATCTATCGTATACTTGAAAATCACTATTGGCAATTGTGAAGAGGCTGCCTTGGGGGCATTGGCTCTGCTTAGAACACAACATGATGTGTCTCTAATGGTACATCCTCTGTAATTGGTTTTACCAAAACTAAGACAAAATATGCTTTGCTTCCCCTGGAGCCTCCTTCCTAGTGGGTCTCCAAAGTCTCCTAAACACGCTCTGAACACATGGAGAAATCAGTGCATTTAGGACACTGTGGCTGAGCACCTGCTTTAGCTTTTGCAATGGCTGTGGGCCAGCAGGGAGAGATGGGAAATGGAAAAGTCCAAAATCTGGACAATGGATGGGAAACCACGACCCAAGAATTCTGAGTAATCATCAGAACCTGCATTTCCCTCACCTGGGGTTTGCGTCAGTGAGGTTTTAAGGATGAGTGACATCTCAGGTTCATCTGTCACCCACCTCACAGCCTGCTGGCAGCAGTGCTGAGGCTACTCTTGGAATACATACTTCCATCTTGCCTGTCTGTCCTTGCTGAGGGCACACTTCACTCCCCTGGAAGCCTCTCAACCCAAGAAACAAGGAGCCAGCCCTGGTCCCTGATTTGTCTGTACCTGGTACATACTTCCAAAGGGTACAACACTGACCCAGGATAATCTGTGTACCTGATACTCTCCCCACTAGTCTCTAACCTCTTTGTGGACAGGGACTGTCTCTCCATCCATACGCTCATCACAGAGCATAGCACAGAGGAGATGTTACATCCATACATGGACACAGGAGGGAGGGAGGGAGGTTTCCACAGGAAGTGAGGCGGAATAATCTCAGACCTTGTGGTCTTTAAAACATAAATATCAGTACCCCAGAGGGTACCAAATCAAGCGCAAAGTGAAAACTCACAAAGCCCTCATACATCTTCTGTCTTATCCCAAAAGAACGCAAAATCTCTCCCAGGAATAGAAGGGCAAGAAATGTAGAAGCAATCATGGAAATGCCTTCGGAGACGTCATAGGATCGGTTTCTGGGATTCCATGCACATTTGCTAAAGCTGATGTTTTAGAGGTGTGGGTTATTTACGAATGCTAACTCCAGCACAGTTACATGAGACAGTGAAGTTATTTGGAGAAACTAAATGTCAAGCTGCAGTTCCCACCACTGGGAGGTGAAGGTCTTCCCACTGTTCCAGGCCAGCCTTGAGGCCTGGAGTAACTGTCCCCCACCTATCCATAGAGGGAAATCCTCCTTTCTCTCTGGCAAGGCCAACTTAAATGTCTCTCCACAAGGCCTCCTCAGAACCCGTAACGGGAGTGAACATGGTCTTCTGAGTGTTTGGGGCACTGAAAGAAGCAGAGTGCAGCTGTGCTTAGAGGGCAGACTTTGGATCCAGTCTGCCTGGGTTTCAGTCCCTATTCCCAGTTACTATTTGCATGCTCATGAAGGAGAAATCTAACCTATCTTGATTCAGATTCCTCACCTGAAAAACACGGAGAGTAACAAAACCTACGTCTTAGGGGTGCTCTAACAAGTTAATACACACAAAAGCACATGAAGGATGCACTGCGTTTGCTATTATTATTATTACTTATATCCTTAGGATAAAGACTGCATCCTTTCTTGTAACACAGCCACTGTTGCACCCTAGGTGGAGGCATCTCAAGAAAAGAAATCACTTAGCCCAGTCTTTGTTTTGCTCTCAGTGCTGTGTGGCTCACACAGAGTAAATATAAATCAGTGGTTATTTCCTCCATGAAATTGCAGGTGCATTATAGAGAAGACACCCCTGGTCCCACCACAAACTGGTCCCTTTGGTGGGCACAGTGGCTCATGCCTGTAATTACCGCACTTTGGGAGGCCAAGACGGGCTGATCACCTGAGGTCGGGAGTTCGAGACCAGCCTGACCAACATGGAGAAACCCCGTCTCTACTAAAAATACAAAATTACCCAGGCATGATGGTGCATGCCTGTCATCACAGCTACTCAGGAGGCTGAGGTAGGAGAATTGCTTGAAACCAGGAGGCAGAGTCTGTGGTGAGCTGAGATCGCACCATTGCACTCCAGCCTGGGCAACAAGAGCAAAACTCTGTCTCAAATTAAAAAAAAATGGAATCTTGATGCTGGTAATATTCAACCGTCCCTTTCTCCTAAGGAACTTGGGCTGTGACAACATCCGCATTCAGCAGCAGCAGGTCCAGGCCAGCTTTTTTAAGACTCCGATCCTTCTTACTATTTTTTAAACACACCTGTCTCTTTCAACCTCCTTTCCACAAACATAGAGGAGTCATATGGAAGCCAAAGAATAGACATTAGGAATTTACAGTCAATTGGAAAAGAGGAAGGACATGGCAGAACAGGGACGCCTGAGCTCAAATGCTGGCCTGGCTGCTGTATCTCCACCTATGGCCATACAGAAGTCAATGCAAGGATCTGAGCCTTCTCACTCCTCACCTAGTAGATGGAGCGATGATATCAAGCTCATGATCGAGATTGGTCTCAAAAGGAATAGACAAGCTTGCAAATGAAGAGTGTGGTATCCATCAGTAGCTACCTCAGAGGGTCCCAAATCTCAGTGCACTTTGTAGCAGGACTTAGCCTGTGGAACCTGGGGCTGGTCTCCACAGGCCCAAGTCCTGCTACAAAGTGCACTGAGAGTTCAATGTGTCTTACTCAGTGCTCGTTTACAACTGGAAAGCCCCCAATGGCACTCGGGCAGCTCGTATAGACTTACCTGATTATACTTTTGCCAAGAGGTTGGTACACTGCTGTGAGCATACCAGGAGCACTCCACAAATATCTCAGATACTTTGGTGAAGGCCAGGCGCAACAGCTCACACCTGTAATCCAGCATTTTGGAAGACAGAGGCGGGAGGATTGCTTGAGGCCAGGAGTTCAAGACAGCCTGGGCAATATAGTGAGAATCATTTATATAAAGAAAATTTTAGATAAAATTAACTAAGTATGGTGGCTGCACCTGTGTTCCTAGCTACTTGGGAGGCTGATACAGGAGGATCGCTTGAGCCAGGAGGTCGAGGCTGCAGTGAGTCATGATGGTGCCACTGCACTCCAGCCTAGGCAAAGAGAGAGACCCAGTCTCAAAAAGAGAAAAAAAAAGCCAATGAAACCAAGCAACCAGACTGTGAAATCAAATCTAAAATGTCGGTATCCTGACTCCACATCCAGAGTTGGATCCACCAGACTTGGGTCTTACAGCCATTTGGCCACTCACAAAATGACAAGAAATGTCTGAGTGTTCCCAGTGTCTGGATCCCACGGGACACAAATGACCAAGTTTTCAAGATGGAAACGAAATAAGAAGAAAACCCATTCATAATGTGAAATGTTGAAACCAAAACCAAGAAAAAATGCAGGCCTTCCCTCTCATCGGCAGCCAGAATAAAGGAAAGAAAAGGAGGCAGAGCAAAAAAGAGGGTGGAGGAAACAAAAAAGAAAGAAAAGAGCAACAGAAGTAAGGCACAGAGCCAAGAGGGAGTTAAATTCCCTGAGATTTATAGTTAAGACAGGGCAGCAGAGAACAGAAGAGTGAGAGTGAGGGCATGGGTGCGGCAGTATCTGGGCTGGGAGGGAGGCTCGGGCAGCAGAGCCACCTCAGGGAGCCCACATGAGGCCATGAAGTAACAGGAAATCAGGAGAATGTTCACAGGCTCCACAGGGATTAGAATCCTCTCACAGGCAGCCACGGACAAATCACAACTCTGTGAAGACAACTGAAGGGAGGCTGATTGTAAATTCACACCCACGAGGCCAAAGCCTTAACATGGAAGCCCGATCAACTGCATCTCCAGGAAACTTTAAAGAGTCTGGATGGAAAGAAATGAAGCAGTGGGGGAGACATAGTGCCAGGCTTGGCTGGACGTGCCAGGCTTGGCTGGACGTCCCAGTCTGGGACCGAGCAGGAAAATGAGAAGCCTTTCAGCAAGCCATACAGAGCAAGCTATTCCCTGATTCAGAGACTTCTCCAGCTGAACCTTCAGTTCAAAAGGTGCCCTTTCTCCGGCAAGCTAACTGGACAAATGATGAGGATCCAGTTCAGCTCCACACCACTCAATGTCCTCGGTAGAGAGGGATTGTTCTGGATTGCCCAGAATGCATTCTGTTTCTTTCAGTAGCAGCAACGGACTTTTGCTCCAGCACCTACCCCTCCCCATTCCTCCCCCAGGTGCCACCTTCTGGCTCTACTGTAGGGCATGTGGGTTGGGTAAAAACTAATGTGTAGGCCAGGCATGGTGGCTCACACCTGTAATCCCATCACTTTGGGAGGCTGAGGCAGGCGGATCACCTGAGGTCAGGAGTTCAAGACAAGCCTTGCCAACATGGTGAAACCTCGTCTCTGCTAAAAATACAGAAATTAGCTGGGCATGGTGGTGTGTGCCTGTAATCCCAGATACTCCAGAGGGTGAGGCACAAGAATCACTTCAACCCAGGAGGCAGAGGTAGCAGTAAGCCAAGATCGCACCACTGCACTCCAGCCTAGGCAACAGAGCAAGACTCCATCTCAAAAAAAAAAAAATAGCTTATGTGTAAAATCCTACTGTCCTATTCATAGGAGGTGGATGCAGAGCTGGTTTATGTTTCCTAAACTGGTCCAATGAGAGCAAAACCCAAGATTTTGTTTAACAATTGAAGAAAGAGATAGTCTTTTTCCTGCTGAATGTGAATTGGAAGTACCATAGCCCCGGGGGCCATAGGTAACTATCTTGTAACAATGAGGAGAGAATCTTCATGAACCTGGAGCCAAACTCGGGGGAAACGGGCTAAGTTTCTTCATCCAGGTTACATTATTTCTGTATGGAGATGCTCCTGAAGTCCCCCAGGCAGTTCATTTAAGCAAATCAACAAATTCCCTTTAATGATTAATCCAACTGGGATTGTTTCCTGTCATATGCAATGAAAAGACTCCTAACACAATGTCTTACTGATTTTATGCATGATCACCTTACTTTGGGCAATCATGATCTAAAAATAAAAGCAAGTTCTAAGGTAAACACATGTGGAAAACAAATTTCAGTACATTGAATCATTTCAATGTGAGGAATTAGAGGGACTCACTACCTGTTAGAATGGCTTAACTTTTTTAAACTGACCATATCAAGTTTTGGGGAGGAGATAGAGGTACTGGAGCACTCATATTCCTCCAGGATGTTGGAGCTTTGTATAATAACTGCAATGGGAGATGGGGTATGATGGGGAACTCATTGAGAAGCATGGGAGTCCAGGAGCAGGAAGAACTCCATATAACAGGGCAAGATGGAACTCATCAAAATGAGATTAATGCTGCCCTCTACTTTGTCCTAAATCCCCTCATTCTCCATTTACTCCACTCATCCCATCCTGCCTCTAACCACCACCATCAACATCTGACCTGATCTGTCCACACAGATGGGCACATCACTTGACCTCTCTGGCCTCTGCTGCCTCCACTCTGGAGTGGAAATTATACCCCAAAGGCAGGGGGCTGGGCATGTTCTCCCCAAGGCACTGGAGCAGGAAAAGGGCTGGGACCAGAAGCAGCCCATTCCAGGTCAAGTAGTTTTCTCTGGCTTGACCTGGCATGAGAAGAGAAACTGGGCCAGCCACATTTCCTGCACTAGGAATCTGAACCGGGGCTTACTAAGATGATGGGCAACAATCAGTGGGAGCTGAGCTGGAAGGGTCTGGGAAGAAGAGTAGAGTGATGGCAGCTCAGGGTGACTCCAAACCATGTGGAAGCCAAAGTGAAGAGTGAACAGAAGTATCAGAGAAGAGATTCACAGAACAAAGGATGAAGACCCCCAGAGAGTAGTGACGGGGAAAGAGCAGACACTCAGCAAGAAGCAGAGATGGTGGCAGTGGGGAGTGGTCACAGCCCCCAGGGCCACCTTAGGCCCCAACAGCTTCCTGGTTCCCATTTTGCTCCTCTGTATTCTTCACAACCTACCCCTCCCTTTAAGAGGCCTTGAAGGGAAGGAAGATGGCAGTGTTAGGAGCAGCTCAGGATTGCAGCTACCAGTGAAAGCGCAGAGGGTGAGTGGACGCCATATTTCCAGACGGATCTTTATTGTCCACAGACCGGGAGATTCCCAGGTGGAGGAGCCCCACGGGTCGCCAGAGCGGCTGTTTTGGCCGGCGCAGCTGTTTCGGCCAGCGCCGCAGAGCAGTGGCTCTCCATACAAATACACTGGTCTGGTTGCCCTGTTAAACTGGCAATTCCAGATCTGGGAAGGCAGATTAGCCCATTCATCGGATTAAACGGGACTCAAACATAAAGCAGGCCAGGAGATTCCCAGGCAGCCACGTTACAACCGGCGCAGTGGGTCGCTGCATGGGAAATCACACAGATCCCGGTGCCCTTTCAGCAGGCGACTGGAACACCTGGGAGAGAGTCAACCGTTCAACTTAAAAACAAAAGGGGCTCTGAGGCAGGGAGCCAGGTGATCAGGCTCGGCGGGTCCCACACCCACAAAAACAAACAAATAGCAATTGGAAACGCTCTGTGCTTGCCAAGAGTTTCACAACAAGCACAGCTAAAACCGGGACGACCCAGCTCTGTGGGGGAGGGGTGTCCAGCATTACCGAGGCATTCCACCCCTACGGAGGTAGTGTGCCATTGCTGATGCAGCCGGCCATTGCCAAGGCAACCCACCATAACAGAGAGAGTCCGCCATTACAGAGGCGGGCCAACATTGCCATGGCAGTTCTAACCACACCCATATAAATAGGACTGCAGGGAAATACAAACGGCAGCAGGGCGGAGCCAGCAGCAGGGCAGAACCCACAGCAGAGGCTCAGCAAAACCTCTACAGGCAGTGACTAGGCTGCCCCCTTGATGGGCAGGACAGCCAGGGGAAAAAAAAAGGCAGTAATGCAACAGATACCATAAGTAAAGCCTTAACCCCCCGGGACAGAGCACCTGAGGAAAAAAAGGGAGTTTATGAGTTCTGCTGCAGCAGACTTAAATGTACCTTCCTAGCAGCTCTGAATGAACAACAGAGCTCACAGCTCAGCACTTGAGCTCCTATAAAGAATAGACTGTCTCCTCAAGCAGCTCCCTGACCCCCGTATATCCAAAGAGCCACCTCACAAAAAACCGATCAGACTGACATTTAGCAGGCATCATTCTGGGACAAAGATAGCAGAAGAAGAAACTGGTAGCAACCCTTACTGTTTTGCAGCTGCTGCAGGTGACCCCCAGGCAAGCAGGGCCTGGAGTGGACCTCAGTAGTCCTAAAGCAGAGGGGCCAGTCTGTTAGAAGGAAAACTAAGAAACAGAAATAATTTCATCATCAACAATCTGGACGTCCACTCAGAGACCCAATCTGAAAATCAGCAACTACACAGATGACAGGTGGATAAACCCACAAAGATGGGAAGAAACCAGCGCAAAAAGGAGGAAAACACCCAAAACCGGAACACCTTGCCTCCTACAAGGGATCACAACTCCTCACCAGCAAGGGAACAAAGCTGGACAGAGTATAAGTGTGCTGAAATGATGGAATCAGACTTAAGAAGGTGTGTAATGAGAAACTTACGTGAGCTAAAAGAACATGTACTAAGTCAATGCAAACAAACTAAGAACGTTGAAAAAAGATTTGATGAAAGGATAACAAGAATGGGTAACTTAGAGAGGAATATGAGTGAATTGATGGAGCTGAAAAACACAACACGAGAACTTGGTGAAGCATGCACAAGTCTCAACAGCCGAATTGACCAAGCAGAAGAAAGGCTATCAGAGGTGGAAGATCAACTCAATGAAATAAAACGAGAAGGCAAGATTAGAGAAAAAAGCACAAAAAGGAATGAACAAAGTCTCCAAGAAATGTGGGACTATGTGAAGAGACCTAATCTACATTTGATAGGTGTACCTGAATGTGAGGAAGAGAATAAATCCAAGCTGGAAAATACTCTTCAGGATATTATCCAGGAAAACTTCCCCAACCTAGCAAGGCAGGCCAATATTCAAATCCAGGAAATATAGAGAACGCCACAAAGATATTCCTCAAGAAGAGCAACCCCAAGGCACATAATCATCAGATTCACCAGGGTTGGAATGAAGGAAAAAATGCTAAGGGAAGCCAGAGGGAAAGGTCAGGTTACCCACAAAGGGAGGCCCATCAGACTCACAGCAGATGTCTCAGCAGAAACCCTAGAAGCCAGAAGAGAGTGGGGGCCAATATTCAATATCCTTAAAGAAAAAACTTTCAACCCAGAATTTCATATCCAGCCAAACTGAGCTTCAGAAGTGAAGGAAAAATAAAATCCTTTGCAAACAAGCAAGTACTCAGATATTTTGTCACCACCAGGACTGCTTTACAAGACCTCCTCAAAGAGGCACTACACATAGAAAGGAACAATCAGTACCAGCCACTCCAAAAACATACCAAATGCTAAAGAGCATCAACAAAATGAAGAATCTGCATCAACTAATGAGCAAAACAGCCAGCTAGAATCAAAATGGCAGTATCAAATTCACACATAACAATATTAACCCTAAATGTAAATGGGCTAAATGCACCAATCAAAAGACACAGACTGGCAAATTGGATAAAAAGCCAAAACCCATCAGTGTGCTGTATCCAGGAAACCCATCTCACATGCAAGGATACACAAAGGCTCAAAATAAAGGGATGGAGGAAGATTTACCAAGCAAATGGAGAGCAAAAAAAAGCAGGAGTTGCAATTCTCATCTCTGATAAAATAGACTTTGAAGCAACAAAGATCAAAAGAGACAAAGAAGGACATTACATAATGGTAAAAGGATTGATACAACAAGAAGAGCTAACGATCCTAAATATATATGGACCCAATACAGGAGCACCAAGATACATAAGGCAAGTTCTTAATGACTTACAAAGAGACTTAGACTCCCACACAATAATAGTGGGAGACTTTAACACCCCACTGTCAATATTAGATAGATCAACCAGACAGAAAATTAACAAGGATATCCAGGACTTGAACTCAGACATGGAACAAGCAAACCTGATAGACATTTACAGAACTCTCCACCCCAAATCCACAGAATAATACATTCTTCTCAGCACCACATCACACCTACTCTAAAATTGACCACATAATTGGAAGTAAAGCACTGCTCAGCAAATGCAAAACAACTGAAATCATAACAAACAGCCTCTCTGACCATAGTGCAATCAAGTTAGAACTCAAAATTCAGAAACTAACTCAGAACCACACAGCTTCATGGAAACTGAACAACTGGCTCTTGAATGTTGACTGGATAAACAATGAAATGAAGGCAGAAATAAAGAAGTTCTTCAAAACCAACAAGAACAAAGACAAAACATACCAGAATCTCTGGGACACATTTAAAGCAGTCTCTAGAGGAAAATATATAGCAATAAGTGCCCACATGAGAAGAATGGAGAGATCCAAAATTGACACCCTATCATCAAAATTGAAAGAGCTAGAGGAGCAAGATCAAAAAAACTCAAAACCCAGCAGAAGACAAGAAATAACTAGGATTAGAGCAGAACTGAAGGAGATAGAGACATGAAAAAACCCTTCAAAAAATCAATAAATCCAAGAGCTGGTTTTTTGAAAAGATCAACAAAATAGACAGACAACTAGCCAGACTGATAAAAAAGAAAAGAGAGAATAACCAAATAGATGCAATAAAAAATGATAAAGGGGAAATCACCACAGATCCCACAGAAATTCAAACCATCATCAGAGAATATTACAAACAACTCTATGCATATAAACTAGTAAACCTGGAGGAAATGGATAAATTCCGGGATACTTGTGTCCTCCCAAGCCTAAACCAGAAAGAAGTCGAAACTATGAATAGACCAATAACAAGATCAGAAGTTGAGGCAGCAATTAAGAGCCTACCACACAGAAAAAGCCCAGGTACAGATGGGTTCACAGCCAAATTCTACCAGACACACAAAGAGGAAATGTTGCCATTCCTCCTGAAACTATTCCAAATAATCCAAAAAGAGGGAATCCTTCCCAAATCATTTTACAAGACCAACATCATTCTGATACCAAAACCCGGCAGAGACTCAACAAGAAAAGAAAACTTCAGGCCAATATCCATGATGAACATAGACACAAAAATAAAATACTGGCAACCGATTGCAAGAGCACATCAAAAAGTGTATCCACCATGATCAAGTAGGATTCATCCCGGGGATGCAAGGCTGATTCAGCATACGCAAGTCTATAAACCGTAATTCACCACATAAACAGAAACAAAAACAAAAACCACATGATTATCTCAATTGACGCAGAGAAGGCATTCGACAAAATTCAACAGCCCTTTATGCTAAAAACCCTCAATAAACTCGGCATTGATGGAACGTATCTTAAAATAATAAAAGCTATTTACGACAAACCAACAGCCAATATCATACTGAATGGGCAAAACCTGGAAGCATTCCCTTCGAAATCTGGCACTAGACAAGGATGCCCTCTCTCACCACTCCTATTCAATATAGTACTGGAAGCTCTAGCCAGAGCAATCAGGCAAGAAAAAGAAATAAAGGGTATTCAAACAGAAAAGGAGGAAGCCAAATTGTCTCTATTTGCAGACGATATAATAGTATATCTAGAAGACCCCGTTGTCTCAGCCCAAAAACTCCTGAAACTGAGAAGCAACTTCAGCAAAGTCTCAGTATAAAAAATCAATGTGCAAAAATCACAAGCATTCCTATACACCAATAGCAGACTTAAAGAGAGCCAAATCAAGAACGAACTGCCATTCGCAATTGCTACAAAGAGAATAAAATACCTAGGAATACAACTAACAAGGAACATAAAGGACCTCTTCAAGGAGAACTACAAACCACTGCTCAATGAAATCAGAGAGGACACAAACAGATGGAGAAACATTCCATGTTCATGGTTAGGAAGAATCAATATCATGAAAATGGCCATACTGCCCAAAATAATTTACAGATTCAATGCTATCCCCATCAAGCTACCATTGACTTTCTTCACAGAACTGGAAAAAAAACACCTTAAACTTCATATGGAACCAAAGAGAGCCCGCACAGCCAAGTCAATTCTAAGTAAATAGAACACAGTTGGAGGCATCACACTACTGGACTTCAAACTATACTACAAGGCTACGGTAATCAAAACAGCATGGTACTGATACCAAAACAGAGATGTAGACCAATGGAACAGAACAGAGGCATCGGAGGCAACACAGCATATCTATAACCATACAATATTTGATAATCCTGACAAAAACAAGCAATGGGGAAAGGATTCCCTGTTTAATAAATGGTGTTGGAAAAACTGGCTAGCCATGTGCAGAAAGCAGAAACCGGACCCCTTCCTGACACCTTACACTAAAATTAACTCCAGATGGATTAAATACTTAAACATAAGACCTGGCACCATAAAAACCCTAGAAGGAAATCTAGGCAAAACCATTCAGGACATAGGCATAGGCAAGGACTTCATAACCAAAACACCAAAAGCATTGGCAACAAAAGCCAAAATAGACAAATGGGACCTAATCAAACTCCACAGCTTCTGCATGGCAAAAGAAACAGTCATTAGAGTGAATCAGCAACCACCAGAATGGGAAAAAATTTTTGCAGTCTGCCCATCTGACAAAGGGCTGATATCCAGAATTTACAAAGAACTAAAACAGATTTACAAGAAAAAAAAAGCCCATTCAAAAGTGGGTGAAGGATATGAACAGACACTTTACAAAAGAAGACATACATGAGGCCAACAAACATATGAAAAAATGCTCATGATCACTGGCCATCAGAGAGATGCAAATCAAAACCACATTGAGATACCATCTCACACCAGTTAGAATGGCGATCATTAAAAAATCTGGAGACAACAGATGCTGGAGAGGATGTGGAGAAATAGGAACAGTTTTACACTGCTGGTGGGAGTGTAAACTAGTTCAACCATTGTGGAAGACAGTGTGGCGATTCCTCAAGGCCTTAGAAATAGAAATTCCATTTGACCCAGCAATCCCATTACTGGGTATATATCCAAAGGACTATAAATCGTTCTACTATAAGGACACATGCACATGAATGTTCATTGCAGCACTGTTTACAATAGCAAAGACCTGGAATGCACATCGATGATAGACTGGACTGGGAAAATGTGGCACATGTACACCATGGAATATTAAGCAACAATCAAAAGCGATGAGTTTGTGTCGTTTGTAGAAACATGGATGAATCTGGAGAACATAATTCTCAGCAAATTGACACAAGAAGAGAAAATGAAATACCACATGTTCTCACTCATAGGTGGGTGTTGAACAATAAGAACACATGGACACAGGGAGAGGAGCATCACACACTGGGGTCTGTTGGGTGGAATAGGGGAGGGACAGCGGCGGGCAGGAGTTGGGGAGGGATAGCCTGGGGAGAAATGCCAGATGTGGGTCAAGGGGAGGAAGGCAGCAAATCACACTGCCGTGTGTGTACCTATGTAACTATCTTGCATGTTCTGCACATGTACCCCAAAACCTAAAATGCAATTAAAGAAAGAAAAAAACAAGTGCATACTCCAAAAAAAAGAAGAGGCCTTGAAGGATCCCCAAGCCTGAGGTTCAGCCAAAGATTCCTGAGGTCTCCTCTCTCCAGCTCCAGCACCCAGAAGCCTCTGAGACCTCTACCCCTGAGAGCTGCAGACTGACCAATGTCCTGCAGGAGGTGACCACATTGCTTCACACCTCTTACAAGGGGAAACTCACTCATGTCAGTGGCTCACTTCTTATCCGCATTACAATTTCCGACCCAGGAATTCAAAATCCAGTCAGTCCAAGTTACTTTCTTAGACACGCAAGTCTCCTTGACAGCTAAGAAGCTGAGAATCACTGTGTCTTCTAAAACAATCTCAGAAGACAAGACACCAAAAAAGCCCAAATGAAAGTATGCAGTGAAAGCATTTCCTTGGACTACAAGGGTACAGAGACTAGTTGTGTGTGTGTTTTCCCTTTAGTTCATTGACCTGTTTAACCTTCCGTGAGTCTCCAAGCCTGGCCCATGAGGGACCCTGAGGCTGAGAAGATGGAATAATCATGGTACCCTCAGGGAGAGGTAAGGATTGCCTGCAGGAGTGCTCAAGGGAGACTTCTGGAGTAATAGAAATATTCTGGCAGGGCGGGGTAGCTCATGCCTGTAATCCCAGCACTTTGGGAGGCCGGGGTGGTAGATCATCTGATGTCTGGAGTTCAAGACCAGCCTGGCTGACATAACAAAACCCCATCTCTACTAAAAATACAAAAATTAGCCGGGCATGGTGGCAGGCACCTGTAATCCCAGCTATTCGGGAGGCTGAGGCAGGAGAATCACTTGAACCCAGGAGGTGGAGATTGCAGTGAGCCAAGATCACACCACTGTACTCCAGCCTGGGTGACAGAGCCAGACTCTGTTTCAAAAAGAAAAAAAAAAAAAAGAAATATTCTGTAGCTTGGTCTGTGTAGTGGTTCCACAAGTGTAAACATATGAAAAAATTTATCAGTTTGAACACTTAAGAATGATACAGTTTATCCAGGAATTCCGAAACTCCTGGTTTTATATTCAAAAGAATTGGAAGCAGGGACTCAAACAGATACTCCTACACCAGTGTTCGCCAGCAGCATTATTCACAATAGCCAAAGAGTGGAAACAACCCAAGTGTCCATCAACAAATAAACAGATAAACAAAATGTGGGATATTATTCAGTCATGAAAAGGAATGAAATTTTGACATATGCTGTAACACAAACAGCCCTTGGAAACATTATAATGATATACACCAGACACCAAAGGACAAATGCTGCATGATTTCATTTATCCAAGTTACCTGGAATAGGCAAATTCACAGAGACACAAAGTAGAATAGAGGTTACCAGGATCTGGGGATAGGGATGAAGGGGAAGTTACTGATAATGCATACAGACAGAGATTTTGTTGGGGAGGATGGAAAAATTGGGGGTATAGATAATGGTGATGACTACACAACACCATGACTGTATTTAATGCCACCAAATTGTACACTTACAAATGGTTCAAATGGTTAATTATATTATGTATATTTTACCACAAAAAGATCATACTTAACATATGCATATTATTCCTCAATTCAAGAAATGGGGAAGCCAGTTGTGGTGGCACACACCTGTAGCCCCAACTACTCAGGAGGCTGAGGTGGGAGGACTACTTAAACCCAAGAGTTCAAGATCAGCCCAGGCAACACAGCAAGACCTTATCTCTAAAAAAAAAACTTTTTTTGATACAGGGTCTCTCTGTCAACCCAGGCTGGAGTGGGGTGGTGCAATCACGGCTCACTGCAGCTTCAGCTTCTCAGACTCAGGTGATCCTCCCACCTCAGCCTCCCAAGTAGCAGGGACTACAGGCATGCACCACCATGCCCAGCTAATTTTTGTGTTTTTTGTAGAGACAGGATTTTGCCATGTTGCCCAGGCTGGTCTTGAACCTGGGCTCAAGGAAGTCTCCCACCTTGGCCTCCCAAGTGCTGGGATTACAGGCATGAGCCATGTCTGGGAAAAACATAATTATTATTATTATTTAAAAATAGATAAAAATTTTTAAAAAGTAATGGGGGGAGTGTGGTTGCCCCCACTGACAGTCTGAGAGTCATAAACACCTTTTTCCACTTGGAGACACATCCACATCCATGTATCCAGGATACTTTGCTAGGCTGTATGGCAGATCCTGGATTCAAACTCAGGTCTGCAAATCCAGAGACCAGGACTAAAGACCCTCCCATAAATCAACCTCTCTCTTCTAAGCTGGTCAATCCATTCTGTTCAGGCTAAGGACTGTCCCCATCTTGCCAGGGACAGCTGTGGCTGCTGAACTCTCTTCACCACGTTTCTCAACGAGATGAACCACAACCTGGGTCACTTGGAGCCAGTGTCCTTACTGCATCTGAGCTGGTCCCAGAATGCCTATGAAGACTTTCTGCCTGCAGAAAACACCTGATTCCCTTGTTTATAAAAAGCAACCAGCTCAGAAGGTGTGGCTGAAACCAAAAACGACAAAACCTCCCAAATCCAAAGATGAATTTAATCCCACCTGGCACCAGGAAGCATAGACATAGACTATCCACTCCACCCTTCCTCTTCTGAGGCGGAATAAATATAGATGCCCATGACACAACTTTCCACCCTCTGTGCACACCAACTTGTTCTGCTCTGCCAGGTACATTTGAACAACATGTTTGTGACAAAGATCTCACATTATATTCAATAACATCAACAACCTTTGAAGAGAGAAAAGAGATGTTTCCATAGACCATGGAGTTTAGAGGTTAAAGGAAGGATCCTTCAAGATCATCCCACCAAATCTCTTCATTTTCCCAGATGAAAAAAACACAGGGAGGGAATAATGAGGATCACTGATATTTAGGGTTAGATAGCCCCAAGTCTAAGGGAACTTTGACGCTTACTAGTCATAAAATCTCAAACAAGTTGAGTTACAGTCTTTTGGGGCATCATTTGCCCATCTGAAAAATGGAGATAATACCAACCCCATAGAGTTATTGTGAGGCTGAAATAATATTCAATGATCTAGAGCCTGGCATGTGCCTTTCTCACTGTGGTAGACACTCTTCATCATCACTGTCATCATCAGGATCCTCAATATCATCGTCATCAACATCATTAAGAAACTAAGGCCCAGGGAGATGAGGGATTTGTCCAAAATGGCACTGCTGTGGCTTGTGGCAAAACAAAGTGTCCCACACAAATGGTTTTTTCTATTTCATCACCCTGAGACAGTACTATTGCCTGGGCCTAGAAATTTACAGCACTTCATGGAAAATATTTGACAGCTTTTCCACATTTCCAAATTAGAAGTCCAGCTTGATGGCCAAGAGTCTTAAGCACAGAAACAGCCTTTGTAGAGTACAAATGTTAAAATCAAAGAGTGTGAGCCTCTACCCTCTCTCCCCCCACCTTGGAGCCTGGAATTCTCAAGGGGGTTACCCACAGGGCTGGAGGAGGCCCAGATAGTAGCGAAGCACAAGGCCTGCCCAGGAAGGCCTCTGAGCTGTTGGAAAGCCGAAGTCTGAAGGAGGACTAGGATGAAATTGTGAAGGGAGCAGATAGTGGCCATCATGGTAACATTTGCGGAGAACCTAGCATGGTAGTACCAGAGTCCATTTTAAGCATCTTACATCCATTAGATTTTTTTTTAACCCTCCAACCCTATGAAATAGGCAAATGCATCATCCACAAGTGAGGAAACTGAGGCAAAGGGAATGTTACAGACTCAATCCCCAAAGGGATTTTTCACTTCTCATTGCTGAAATCTGGCTACACCAGGATACCCAACTTGCCTTCCAAAACCTTGGAACTTCCAGGGGTTTTCCCAGGTTGTCTTTCCATCCAAACTGCCTTTCCTCTGTCTCTGTTTGGTGTAATCTTATTCCTCCTCCAAGGCTTAGCAGAAATATTACCTCTTCTGACTTTTCCAGGCATTATTATACATTTCGCCTTCTGACTCATTCTCCTGGAAGCTCAGCACTTACCATGTTGTATTATAGTCAATTGAGGTGGATGGGGGAAGCGCAGTGCGTGAATTCATGCATGCACACACATACATGCAAGAATGCCCCCATACCACAGGTGAGCTCAAGAAAGGCCAGAATTGTGTTTCATGACTTTATATCTCCAGGATAGTATTGCTTGGTGCACATAAAAGATGACCAATAAAGATTTGTTGGAATTCTTTTTTTAATACCTATCGTCATACAGCTTGTACAGGAGACACTAGGACATCATCAATATAAACTTGTCTCCCAAATCCAAGAGCTCACGTGATCTTTTGAAATATGTTATCTCAAAAGTTGTTGATGGTTAGATGTACACAGGAACAGTTTCAAATGACTGGTTTACCATTATGAGTTAATTGAACACTTGGACAAAGATACACATTCAATGATGTTCATTACAGCCTTGTTTATAATGGAAAAAATGGAATCACCCTAAATGGTCAGCCATGGAGAACTGGTTCAATATCTCCGTGTGCACCCAAAATGAAGTGCCATGTCACTTTTAAAATGATTCTATAGCTCTGTGTACTGATACAAAAAGTTCTCTGTGATGTATTCCTGAGTTTTTTGTTAAAGCAGGTTACAAAACTGCATCATTAATATTTAGGCATACTTACATAACTATGAACATCTTCACATGTGCTTAGGGAGAAGTTTTGAAGTGAGTTCACCAAAATTAACAGTGATTATACTTGTGTAGAGATACTTTGGGTAGTTTTTGCTTTCTTTTTATACATTTCTGTGCTCATTAAACTTTTTACTTTGAGAATGTATTGTTTATATAACCAGAAGAAAACAGTAATTATATTTTCATTTTGGAAGAAAATATGTATAATCTCAAAAGAGGTTTTATAGATTCATAGGTGACAAAACTCCAAACTGCTTCCTGCAAAGAGTTAGAGATCCTCAAACGTAGAGAGTGCCATTGCCTGTCCAGGGTCCCTAATTTTTCCTTCAGGGAAACGAGTGTAGTACCACTGCTCTGACTACCCCACAGGACTGCAACTGGGAGCTAATGGGTTTGAAACTGTTTTGAAAAATAAAAAGTACAAATAGATGCAAAATGTGAATTCATATTATAATTTAATCATTGCTGATTAAGAATTTGCAATAAACTAGTAAGGCATGTCATACGGTTTGGATTTGTGTCCTCGTCCAAATCTCATGTCAAATTGGAATCCCCAGTGTTGGAAGTGGGGCCTGGTGGGAGGTGATTGGATCATTGGGGCAGACTTCCCTTTGGCTGTTCTCATGATAGTGAGTGAGTTCTCAAGAAACCCAGTAGTTTAAAAGTGTGTGGCATCTCACCCTTCTCTCTTTCTCCTGCTCTGGCCATGTAAGCCACGCCTCCTTCCTCTTCAACTTCCACCATGACTGTAAGTCCCCTGAGGCCTCCGTAGCCATTCTTCCTGTATAGCCTGTGGAACTGTGAGTCAATTAACCTCTTTTCCTTATAAATTATCCAGTCTCAGGCAGTTCTTTATAGCAGTGTGAGAATGGACTAATCCAGCATGCTTTAGGAGCTGTGATTTCAAATGCCGATGGGGACCAGGCAGGTCAGAGAGACCTGCAGGGCCTCTGGAGTTCTGGCCGAGTGATTTCTGAAAAGAAATCTGAAATCTAGATTTTTATGAGAATTCTCTCAGTTTTTAAAAATTGGCACTTAATTTTTAAATTTCAAACATCATGCCATTCCTATGAAATGCATCCCCCAAACCATGCATATTTGCAATGTCTGGTATATATTCCCCTAACTTAGATCTCAAGATTAATTAATTTATCTCTTGTCTATTGACATACCATTGACATAGTTATATACCATCATTCCCAAGACTGAAGTACTTCTTGAATTTAAAAGAAACATCCCATAATGAACAGTCTAATTTTACACTTAGGTGTTTTATTGCATTTTTGTTTCAATTGATAGTTTTTATATGAGTTAAAAAGAAACTCATTATTAACCAGAATATTAAACTAATCAGAATACCCTACATATCCTAATCATGTCAAATAACAGAAGTCTAAATACAAAATTTCACTATGTTTATGTTTGTACAATTACATGTATACCTATACTCAAAAATGTGAATGTGTCCTTATCTACACAGAGTATATTTTCAAATCCAAAGAAAACACATCTCTCCTTTTAATAAGACACTGTTTTTATTTTTAATTATAATCTGAAAGATGTTAGCAAAACATAATTAAATGGCGCATCTTTATTTTTGTTTATATTTAAGGTATACAAAATTGTGTGTGTGTGTGTGTGTGTAGAGAAGTGATAGTTACAGTGTGTGTGTGCACATGTGTATATGTGCAGTAAGAGCATCTATCAATTCTACTCTCTTGGCAAATTTTCAGTCTATAAAATAATATTAACTATAGGCTTCATGCTATACATTAGATTTCTAGACTTGTGCATCTTACCTCACTGCAAATTCATACCCTTTAACCTACTTCTCTCCTTTTCCTCCCCCTACCCACCATTCTCCTTCCTCTTTGTACTTATTTGACTTTTGTTTTTACATTTGAACATAGTCCAGATGAGTGGTGGCTCACACCTGTAATTCCAGCACTTTGGGAGGCAGAGGCAGTAGGATCACTTAAGCTCAGGAGTTTGAGACCAACCTGGGCAACATGACAAGACCCCATCTCTGCAAAAAATACAAAAACTAGCCAGGCATGGTGGCACACACCTGTAGTCCCACATACTCAGG
This sequence comes from Callithrix jacchus, assembly GCF_049354715.1. NCBI lineage: Eukaryota > Metazoa > Chordata > Mammalia > Primates > Cebidae > Callithrix > Callithrix jacchus. The sequence goes on along the minus strand of NC_133503.1, from coordinate 65,805,835 downwards.
AAGCTGAGGCAGGAGGCTCACATGAGCCCAGGAGGTGGAGATTGCAGTTAGCTGAGATCACATCACTGTACTTCAGCCTGGGCAACAAAGCCAGACCTGTTAAAAAAAAAAAAAAAAGATTTGCAAGTAAATAATATTATGTAGTATTTTTTTTCTTTCTATGTCAGCATAATGTCCTCCTAAGTATCCATCCACAGACAAATGGACAAAGATACTTCAGTATACATAAATGGAATATTATTCAGCCTTTAAAAAGAAGGAGAGATGGCTGGGTGTGGTGGCTCACACCTGTAATCCCAGCACTTTGGGAGGCCGGGGCAGATGGATCACCTGAGGTTGGGAGTTTGAGACCAGCCTGATCAACATGGAGAAACCCCATCTGTATAAAAATACAAAATTAGCCAAGCATGATGGTGCATGCTTGTAATCCCACCTGCTCAAGAGGCTGAGGCAGGAGAATCACTTGAACCCGGAAGGTGGAGGTTGTGGTGAGCTGAGATCATGCCATTGCACTACAGCCTGGGCAACAAGAGCCAAACTCCTTCTAAAATAGGGGCGGGGGGAGAGACTGCCACTTGCCACAACACAGATGAACCTGGATGGCATATTAATGGGGTTCAACCTCACATTACAAGGTTGACACTTCACTGCTTCCAACAATCAAGAAAATATCCCCAAATAATTTATATACATTTGTAGGGACAGATGAACAGATGAAAGGATATGAAGAAAGTTTATAAAAATATGCACAATCTAATAAAAAGAGAATGAAGTCATAGCTATGGAAAAGAAAGGCTGCACGACAGGGCAGTGTCAGGGAAAATCAGCACGCAAAGACCTGTGGTGCCAGCCCTGCATATTCATTGTGTACAGACTGCAATCCCAGCAGCCAGCACAGACAGATGCTACTCATCAGATATTCTCAGTGTGTGGCTATCACAGTCAACTATGTTTGTTTTCCTGGTGATGAAACTAAATGATATAAAGTTTATTCCTATGGCCCTAAGCTAAAGATGACAGATCATCTAAAAATATTCTGGGAGCATTAGGAAATAGAAGGCCAAGAATCTCACTATGCCCTTTATTCAGCATTCTGAGACTGTCCATACCCAGTTCTGGGACTGTCCACTGACATCTTTTATCCCAAGACAGGCTCCTAAGCACACACTGTCATCATCCACTTTCTTCAAAACTCCAATTAAAAAAAAAATAGGAAAGGACACATTTTGAACTAAGCCAGTCTTTAATATGCACAGGCAAAAGACAAACAGTTCCCAAATCCTCCCACCCACACCTTTTCATCTCCACACTCACCGTCTTCAGGACTTTTCATGCTCTTCACATTGTCCAGGGTCCTAGGACACTGATGAGAACCCTGTAGCTGCTTCTACCAAAACACCATGTGTGTGGTGTCAGTCTGGGATGCAGGAGCAAGAGGGGTTACCAAACAGGAGAGAAGGTTGAGAAGTTGGGGCAGCACTGAAAAGCCCCTTTCACAGAGTGCTATGGGCTGAATAGTGTCCCCCTACATTTTTTATGTTGAAGGACTAACCCTCAGGACCTCAGAATGTGACTGTATTTAGAGATAAGGCTTTAAAGAGGTGATTAAGCGGGGGAGGACTCAAGATGGCACTGTGAGAACAACCCAGGATTGAAGCTCATGGTCAATGTGCGAAGAGGCTGCTATAGGTGCACGCCAGACAAGCAGGGCCTGGAGTGGACCTCAGCAGTTGTACAGCGAAGGGGCTAGACTGGTAGAAGAAAAACCAAGTAACAGAAATACTTTATCATCAACAATCTGGGTGTCCACTCAGAGACCCAATCGAAAAGTCAGCAACTACACAGACAACAGGTGGATAAATCCACAAAGATGGGAAGAAACCAGTGCAAAAAGGAGGAAAACACCCGAAACCAGAACATCTCGCCTCCTAGAAAGGACCAAAACTCCTCACCAGCAAGGGAACAAAGCGGGACGGAGAATGACTGTGACAAAATGACGGAATTCGACTTCAGAAGGTGGATAATGAGAAACTTTTGTGAGCTAAAAGAACATGTTTTAAATCAATGCAAAGAAACTAAGAACCTTGAAAAAAGATATAAAAAAAGATTCGAGGAAATGATAACAAGAATGGACAACTTAGAGAGGAATATGAATGAATTAAAGGAGCTGAAAAACACAATACGAGAACTTCGTGAAGCATGCACAAGTTTCAATAGCTGAATTGACCAAGCAGAAGAAAGAATATCTGAAGTCGAGGATCAACTCAATGAAAAAACGAGAAACCAAGATTAGAGAAAAAAGCACAAAAAGGAATGAACAAAGTCTCCAAGAAATGTGGGACTATGTGAAGAGACCTAACCTACGTTTGATAGGTGTACCAGAATGTGACGAAGAGAATGAATCCAAGCTGGAAAATACTCTTCAGGACATTATCCAGGAAAATTTCCCCCACCTAGCAAGACAGACCAACACTCAAATGCAGGAAATACAGAGAACACCACAAAGATATTCCGCAAGAAGAGCAACCCCAAGGCACATAACCGTCAGATTCAACAAGGTTGAAATAAAGGAGAAAATACTAAGGGCAGCCAGAGAGAAAGGTCGGGTCACCCACAAAGGGAAGCCTATCAGACTCATAGCAGATCTCTCGGCAGAAACACTACAAGCCAGAAGACAGTGGGGACCAATATTCAACATCCTTAAAGAAAAGAACTTTCAACCCAGAATTTCATATCCAGCCAAACTGAGCTTCAGAAGTGAAGAAAAAATAAAATCCTTTGCGAACAAGCAAGTACTCAGAGATTTTGTCACCACCAGGCCTGCTTTACAAGAGCTCCTGAAAGAGGCACTACACATAGAAAGGAACAACCAGTACCAGCCATTCCAAAATCACACTAAATGCTTAAAAGCATCAACATAATGAAGAATCTACAACAACTAATGGGCAAAGCAGCCAGCTAGCATCAAAATGGCAGTATCAAATTCACACATAACAATATTAACCCTAAATGTAAATGGACTAAATGCACCAATCAAAAGACACAGACTGGCAAATTAGATAAAAATTCAAACCCCTCAGTGTGCTGTATCCAGGAAACCCATCTCACATGCAAGGATACAAAAAGGCTCAAAATAAAGGGATGGAGGAAGATTTAGCAAGCAAATGGAGAGCAAAAAAAAGCAGGAGTTGCAATTCTCATCTCTGATAAAATAGACTTTAAAGCAACAAAGATCAAAAGAGACAAAGAAGGACATTACATAATGGTAAAAGGATCGATACAACAAGAAGAGCTAACGATCCTAAACATATATGGGCCCAATGCAGGAGCACCCAGATACATAAGGCAAGTTCTTAATGACTTACAAAGAGACTTAGACTCCCACACAATAATAATGGGAGACTTTAACACTCCACTGTCAATATCAGACAGATTAACCAGACAGAAAATCAACAAGGATATCCAGGGCTTGAACTCAGATCTGGAGCAAGCAAACCTGATAGACATTTACAGAACTCTCCACCCCAAATCCACAGAATATACATTCTTCTCAGCACCACATCACACCTACTCTAAAATTGACCACATAATTGGAAGTAAAGCACTGCTCAGCAAATGCAAACAACTGAAATCATAACAAACAGTCTCTCAGACCATAGTGCAATCAAGTTAGAACTCAGAATTCAGAAACCAACCCAGAACCACACACCTTCGTGGAAACTGAACAACTGGCTCTTGAATGTTGACTGGATAAACAATGAAATGAAGGCAGAAATAAAGAAGTTCTTTGAAACCAATGAGAACGAAGACACTCCATGCCAGAATCTCTGGGACACATTTAAAGCAGTCTCTAGAGGAAAGTATATAGCAATAAGTGCCCATATGAGGAGAATGGAGAGATCCAAAATTGACACCCTATAGTCAAAATTGAAAGAGCTAGAGGAGCAAGATCAAAAAACTCAAAACCCAGCAGAAGACAAGAAATAACTAAGATCAGAGCTGAACTGAAGGAAATTGAGATACGAAAAACCCTTCAAAAAATCAATAAATCCAAGAGCTGGTTTTTTGAAAAGATCAACAAAATAGACAGACCACTAGCCAGATTGATTAAAAAGAAAAGAGAGAACAACCAAATAGATGCAATAAAAAATGATAAAGGGGAAATCACCACAGATTCCACAGAAATTCAAACCATCATCAGAGAATATTACAAACAACTCTATGCACATCAACTAGTAAACCTGGAAGAAATGGATAAATTCCTGGACTCCTGTGTCCTCCCAAGCCTAAACCAGGAGGAAGCTGAAACTATGAATAGACCAATAACAAGGTCAGAAGTCGAGGCAGCAATTAAGAGCCTACCACACAAAAAAAGCACAGGTCCAGACGGGTTCACAGCCGAATTCTACCAGACACACAAAGAGGAACTGGTACCATTCCTTCTAAAACTATTTCAAACAATCCAAAAAGAGGGAATCCTTCCCAAATCATTTTACGAGACCAACATCATCCTGATACCAAAACCCGGCAGAGGCCCAACGAGAAAAGAAAACTTCAGGCCAATATCCATGATGAACATAGATGCAAAAATCTTCAATAAAATATTGGCAAGCCGAATGCAACAGCAAATCAAAAAACTTATTCACCATGATCAAGCAGGATTCATCCCGGGGATGCAAGGCTGGTTCAACATACACAAGTCTATAAACGTAATTCACCACATAAACAGAACCAAAAACAAAAACCACATGATTATCTCAATTGACGCAGAGAAGGCATTTGACAAAATTCAACAGCCCTTTATGCTAAAAACCCTCAATAAACTCGGTATCGATGGAACGTATCTCAAAGTAATAAAAGCTATTTATGACAAACCAACAGCCAATATCATACTGAATGGGCAAAAACTGGAAGCATTCCCCTTGAAATCTGGCACTAGACAAGGATGCCCTCTTTCACCACTCCTATTCAATATAGTACTGGAAGTTCTAGCCAGAGCAATCAGGCAAGAAAAAGAAATAAAGGGTATTCAAATAGGAAAGGTGGAAGCCAAATTGTCTCTATTTGCAGACGACATGATAGTTTACCTAGAAGACCCCATCACCTCAGCCCAAAAACTCCTGAAACTGATAAGCAACTTCAGCAAAGTCTCAGGATATAAAATCAATGTGCAAAAATCACAAGCATTCGTCAACACCAATAACAGACTTAAAGAAAGCCAAATCAAGAACGAACTGCCATTCACAATTGCTACAAAAAGAATAAAATACCTTGGAATACAACTCCCAAGGAACGTAAGGGACCTCTTCAAGGAAAACTACAAAACACTGCTCAACGAAATCAGAGAGGACACAAACAGATGGAGAAACATTCCATGTTCATGGTTAGGAAGAATTAATATCGTGAAAATGGCAATACTGCCCAAAGTAATTTACAGATTCAAAGCTATCCCAATCAAGCTACCATTGACTTTCTTCACAGAACTGGAAAAAACCACCATGAACTTCATATGGAACCAAAAGAGAGCCCGCCCGCATAGCCAAGTCAATTCTAAGCAAAAAGAACATAGCGAGAGGCATCACACTACTGGATTTCAAACTATACTACAAGGCTACAGTAATCAAAACAGCATGGTACTGGTACCAAAACAGAGATATAGACCAATGGAACAAAACAGAGGCATCAGAGGCAACACAACATATCTACAACTATACAATCTTTGATAAACCTGACAAAAACAAGCAATGGGGAAAGGATTCCCTGTTTAACAAATGGTGTTGGGAAAACTGGCTAGCCATATGCAGAAAGCAGAAACCGGACCCCTTCCTGACACCTTACACTAAAATTAACTCCAGATGGATTAAAGACTTAAACATAAGACCTGGCACCATAAAAACCCTAGAAGGAAATCTAGGCAAAACTATCCAGGACATAGGAGTAGGCAAGGACTTCATGAACAAAACACCAAAAGCATTGGCAACAAAAGCCAAAATAGACAAATGGGACCTAATGAAACTCCACAGCTTCTGCACAGCAAAAGAAACAGTCACTAGAGTGGATCGGCAACCAACAGAATGGGAAAAAATTTTTGCAGTTTACCCATCTGACAAAGGGCTGATATCCAGAATTTACAAAGAACTCAAACGGATTTACAGGAGAAAAACAAACAAGCCCATTCAAAAGTGGGCAACGGATATGAACAGACACTTTACGAAAGAAGACATATATGAGGCCAACAATCATATGAAAAAATGCTCATCGTCACTGGTCATCAGAGAGATGCAAATCAAAACCACATTGAGATACCATCTCACGCCAGTTAGAATGGCGATCATTAAAAAATCTGGAGACAACAGATGCTGGAGAGGATGTGGAGAAAAAGGAACACTTTTACACTGTTGGTGGGAGTGTAAATTAGTTCAACCATTGTGGAAGACAGTGTGGCGATTCCTCAAGGCCTTAGAAATAGAAATTCCATTTTACCCAGCAATCCCATTACTGGGTATATATCCAAAAGACTATAAATCGTTCTACTATAAGGACACATGTACACGAATGTTCATTGCAGCACTGTTTACAATAGCAAAGACCTGGAATCAACCAAAATGCCCATTGATAATAGACTGGATTGGGAAAATGTGTCACATATACACCATAGAATATTATGCAGCAATCAGAAATGATGAGTTTGTGTCTTTTGTAGGGACATGGATGAATCTGGAGAACGTCATCCTCAGCAACCTGACACAAGAACAGAAAATTAAACACCGCGTATTCTCACTCATAGGTGGATGATGAAAAATGAGAACACATGGACACAGAACAGGGAGTACTAAACACTGGGGTCTATTGGGGGGAAAAGGGGAGGGCCAGCGGGAGGGGGAAGTGGGGAGGGATAGCCTAGGGAGAAATGCCAAATGTGGGTGAAGGGGAGAAGGAAAGAAAAGCACACTGCCATGTGTGTTCCTACGCAACTGTCTTACATGCTCTGCTCATGTACCCCAAAACGTAAAATCCAATAAAAAATTAAAAAAAAAAAAAAAAGAAAGCCAAATCAAGAACGAACTGCCATTCACAATTGCTACAAAAAGAATAAAATACCTAGGAATACAACTAACAAGGAACGTAAGGGACCTCTTCAAGGAAAACTACAAAACACTGCTCAACGAAATAAGACAGGACACAAACAGATGGAGAAACATTACATGTTCATGGTTAGGAAGAATTAATATTGTAAAAATGGCTATACTGCCCAAAGTAATTTACAGAATCAACACTATCCCCATCAAGCTACCATTGAGTTTCTTCAAAGGACTGGAAAAAACCACCATGAACTTCATATGGAACCAAAAGAGAGCCCGCCCGCATAGCCAAGTCAATTCTAAGCAAAAAGAACATAGCGAGAGGCATCACACTACTGGATTTCAAACTATACTACAAGGCTACAGTAATCAAAACAGCATGGTACTGGTACCAAAACAGAGATATAGACCAATGGAACAAAACAGAGGCATCAGAGGCAACACAACATATCTACAACTATACAATCTTTGATAAACCTGACAAAAACAAGCAATGGGGAAAGGATTCTCTGTTCAACAAATGGTGTTGGGAAAACTGGCTAGCCATGTGCAGAAAGCAGAAACCAGACCCCTTCCTGACACCTTACACTAAAATTAACTCCAGATGGATTAAAGACTTAAACATAAGACCTGGCACCATAAAAACCCTAGAGGAAAATCTAGGCAAAACCATCCTGGACATAGGAGTAGGCAAGGACTTCATGAACAAAATACCAAAAGCATTCGCAACAAAAGCCAAAATAGACAAATGGAACCTAACGAAACTCCACAGCTTCTGCACAGCAAAAGAAACAGTCACTAGAGTGAATCGGCAACCAACAGAAGGGGAAAAAATTTTTGCAGTTTACCCGTCTGACAAAGGGCTGATATCCAGAATTTACAAAGAACTCAAACAGATTTACAGGAAAAAAACAAACAAGCCCATTCAAAAGTGGGCAAAGGATATGAACAGACACTTTACGAAAGAAGACATATATAAGGCCAACAATCATATGAAAAAATGCTCATCGTCACTGGTCATCAGAGAGATGCAAATCAAAACCATATTGAAATGCCATCTCACGCCAGTTAGAATGGCGATCATTAAAAAATCTGGAAACAACAGATGCTGGAGAGGATGTGGAGAAAAAGGAACACTTTTACACTGTTGGTGGGAGTGTAAATTAGTTCAACCATTGTGGAAGACAGTGTGGCGATTCCTCAAGGCCTTAGAAATAGAAATTCCATTTTACCCAGCAATCCCATTACTGGGTATATATCCAAAGGACTATAAATCGTTCTACTATAAGGACACATGCACACGAATGTTCATTGCAGCACTGTTTACAATAGCAAAGACCTGGAATCAACCCAAATGCCCATCGATGATAGACTGGATTGGGAAAATGTGTCACATATACACCATGGAATATTATGCAGCAATCAGAATATTATGCAGTTTGTGTCGTTTGTAGGGACATGGATGAATCTGGAGAACATCATTCTCAGCAAACTGACACAAGAACAGAAAATGAAACACCGCATATTCTCACTCATAGGCAGGTGATGAAAAATGAGAACACATGGACACAGGGAGGGGAGTACTAAACACTGGGGTCTATTGGGGGGAAAAGGGGAGGGCCAGTGGGAGGGGGAGGCAGGGAGGGACAGCCTGGGGAGAAATGCCAAATGTGGGTGAAGGGGAGAAAGGAAGCAAAATACACTGCTATGTGTGTACCTATGCAACTGTCTTGCATGTTCTGCACATGTACCCCAAAACCTAAAATGCAATAAAAAATTTAAAAAAGTTAAAAACAATAAAAAAGAGTGATTAAGGTAAAATGAAGTGATACCCTAATCTGAAATGACCAGTGTCCTTACAAGAAAAGGAGAGCAGAACATAGACACACACACAGAGACACATGTGAAGGCACAGGGAGAAAATGGCCATCTGCAAGCCAAGCACAGAGACCTCAGGAGGAACCAGCCTAGCAGCACCTTCATCTCCAACATCCGGCCTCCAGAACTGTGAGAAAATACATCTCTGTTGCTCGAGTCACTCAGTATGTTACGGCAGCCCTAGCAAACTAATACAGGGATTAAAAACAACTGCAGTAGCTCTTTTCTTACTGGGGATACCAACTTGATGAGAGGTTCTTGCTGATGAAAAAGAACTCTTGAAGAAGGAAACATGGCCTCTTGCATGCTAGGGCTGTACATTCCCAGTTCATTCTTAAAATTGTGCTCTACTTTACTGCCTCTCGTTGTTTGTTAGTTCAGCGTTAGACTTTTCAATCTTCTATTGAGAAATCTCAGCTGCTATTTCCCACTATCTTGATGCCGACTGTTGCAATTCAAATGTACGTTCAACAATACTGGGCTGGTGAGAAGGAAGATGGGACTCAGTGGGATGAAAATGGAGCTGGTGAGGGTGGCAGTGACATCTGTGAAATGTGAACAGATGAACAACATAATAGTATTTATAAGCACCATGACCCACGTATTGGCTACACACTTGACATGCCAACTCATTTAATCATGTCATGTCACCCCACAGGTGCAGAAATGGACATGGAACTGTCACATGGTTTGTCCAAGGCCACATACTAAGTGGTGGAGCTAGCATATGAATCCAGCCGGTCTGGCTCCAGAGCCCATGCTCTTAACTCCCACCTCTCAGTGAGTTTCCCTCCTTTCCCATGGGGCTTGGGCTTCACAGAAGTTGATACAAACTAGGACTCTCCCAGCTGTGACAGAAATGCAATACAAACTCCCATAATTTAGATAAGGAGTGGCTCCCTAGACAGGACTGAATCTAGGACTCCAGGGAGTTGCTGGAGTTTTGCACCTCTCTTCTCTGCTTCTCTCTGAATGTTATCTACATCTTTCCTACTAGCAATGGGCCCTCTCCATGTGGTGGAAAGATGACCATGAGCAGCCCCAGGTTCACTTCATGCCAACTTAGCAAGCTCAGAGGCAGGAGGCAGGCATTCCCACCAGCCCCAGGAGGAATGTCCTGGCCAGCTGGATTCATGTGACTGCAGTACAATGCTCTGAGTGGCCTTGGACCAACCCAGTTCTGCCTACTCTTGCTGGTAGAGCTCATGAATAACTATAGAACGTGCTGAGAATGTGACACCTTTAGATAGAGAGGGACTGGCTGAGCAGCTTGGGCTCTGGTCCAGCCTCCCCTGGAAATAGAATGTCCTTCAACACTTTAGCCTAGTGAGTCATGTAACCCTGTGGTATGTAACTGGAGTAGGTGGCCTTTCTGAGTCCCTAATCTATAGTGCAAGCCAGACATGCACCATCAAGACTCCATCCACCCCAGGGAGCTTTCTTAGCAGTGAGAGACCAACTCATGGTGAATCCTAGGCTTGTGTGTCCCTTGCTGCCCATCTGTAAATAATGGATCCACTTCCCATAACTTATTGCATATGAGTATGTTCTGTGTCTCTGGACTCAAGACAGGTTGGTAAGCAGTGGACAGTGAACTTGTTTCACAGACCTTCCCAGGACTGATAGCCGTCACCAGGGCAGGTATTTGGCAGTACCAACTTGAGGCATGTCTCCACACTCGTGCTTGGTGCTGGGTGTAGCAGTTTGTTACCAAGTGAAAAAAAAAGCAGCATTAGCTAAAGTTTGACCTAGATAGGCAAAGGTGTTGCCCAAAGTATCACAGCTAAGGAGGGAGAGAACTTAGCATCCAGGTTACAAGAAGCCGTGAAAGAGGTCCTGATGGAAAGGTCTCCAGGTGCAGAACGCTCTGTACTTCTAATACCATTGGCATAAGAAAGGGTAGGAATAAGAGTGTGTATTCTATTTGTATTTGGATAAAGAAACTCTGGAAAGACGGATACCCAAAAAAACTAGTACAAGTGATTCCTCACAGAGGGTGGGAAGACCAGAGTGAACAGAGATCAGAATGGTTGTGAGATTGCTCACTGTATGTCTCTTTGTATGCCGTTTTTATTTTTAATCACTTTAAAATGTTACCAGTTTTAATATATGTAAATTAAATTAAAGTAAATCACTATAATCCCAGCACTTTGGGAGGCCGAGGTGGGTGGATCACGAGGTCAAGAGATCAAGACCATCCTGGTCAACATGGTGAAACCCCGTCTCTACTAAAAATACAAAAATTAGCTGGGTGTGGTGGCACATGCCTGTAGTCCCAGCTACTTGGGAGGCTGAGGCAGGACAATTGCTTGAACCCAGGAAGTGGAGGTTGCAGTGAGCCGAGATTGTGCCATTGCACTCCAGCCTGGGTAACAAGAGTGAAACTCCGTCTCAAAAAAAAAAAAAAAGTAAACCCCAAAATTTCATAGACAAAATATTGGAGGGAAATGGGCTAAAATGACAAAGGTACCTGTCGTCGGATGTTAAGTCTAAGCATGATTTTTTCCCTTTGAATTTATTTTCCAAATTTCTTTAAATAAACATGTATTATATTTTATAATGAAAAGAAATTAAAAAGCTTAAACTAGATAAAAAATATTTTCAGAATTATTTCTGCTTGTGTATATTCATAAATCACATGACCCATGAAGAAGAAATAATAATTCTGAAAATATCCTATCAATTGATTTTTTTCCTTTCCTGTAAATCAAGTCACCCTACAGCTCCCCAACCATCCATTGCCTCAGAGGGCCAAGCAATGGCTGAGCTTCCAATTTCAAATGAGATTTGTGATGGCAGCAGCAAAAAAAAGTTTTGAAAGTCAGGCTTGGTTGAAAAAAGGGATTCCTAAACTCCCAATTGCTTCCCTTGCAAAGAACACTGCAAGCCAGTCTGAATGTACTAGCTGGAAAAAATGCAGGATTTGAGAAGAGCAGCACTCTCTCCTCCATAGAAAGGAGGAAGAGCCCCTTTGACCTGGAGAGTGCCTCGGAGGAAGCAGAGAGATTGAGAGGAGCAGAGGAAGTGGGGTGATGGTCTCACCCTCAGCCTGATCTCTGCAGACCCAGCAACTATACCCTGTCCTGGGCCTTGGCTAGGTGGGTCAGGGAGAGCTCCAGCAAACAAGAAGAACTCCCAGATAAATCAAGGGTAAGGAAATTGTTACAAACTGATCTGTGTTTCCCCAAAATTCGTACATTCAGGTCCAATCCCCAGACATCAGAATGTAACCATGCTTAAAGATGAGGCTTTTTTTTTTTTTTGAGTCCGAGTTTCGCTCTTGTTACCCAGGCTGGAGTGCAATGGCGCGATCTCGGCTCACCGCAACCTCCGCCTCCTGGGTTCAGGCAATTCTCCTGCCTCAGCCTCCTGAGTAGCTGGGATTACAAGCACGCACCACCATGCCCAGCTAATTTTTTGTATTTTTAGTAGAGACAGGGTTTCACCATGTTGACCAGGATGGTCTCGATCTATTGACCTCGTGATCCACCTGCCTCCGCCTCCCAAAGTGCTGGGATTACAGGCTCGAGCCACCGCGCCCGGCCAAGATAAGGTCTTTAATGACATGTCTAGGTTAGAATGAAGCCTAAAGGGTGGAGTCCTAACCCAGTAACACCAGGGCCATTATAAGACGAGGGAGAGATACTAGCGGGGACACGTGCAGAGAGACAACCATGTGAAGAGGCAGCAAGGAAGTGGCAGATTGCAAGCCAGGGAGAGAGGCCTCAGGAGAAGCCAACCCTGATGGCACCTTGATCTCGGACTTTCAGCCTCCAGACTGTGAGAAAATAAATTTCCATCGCTTAAACCACCCATGCTAGCATTTTGTTACAGCAGACCTACCAAACTAATACAGAAACCATCTCACAGAATGTCCCCACTGCAACATCACATGGCTAAGCAAAATAGAAATGACTGCTTGTCATGGCTAGGCCAAGAGGCCAGGCTGAGACAGTGCTCCTAGTAGACAGTGTTCAGGAGACCCAGGAGCTCCTATGAGTACTGGCTGGGAGACAGGATCTGCCAGCACGAGCAGATCCAGAGAGGCCCACACAGAAGGACCAGGCTGCGTCCAAACACAGGGACCTCACCACCAAGGAAATGGAGAGATACTGATCTCAGTAGTGGGTGCTTATGTGGCCCCAAACAGATCAGGAAGAGTGAAAACCTCCACTCAGGACATGCGCAGGGTGTGAGGGACTGGGCCCCATCAGCTGCACCACAGCAGGGTACACAGGAGGGCTGCAGAAGGCCCCACACGGTCACAGAGCTATCGAGCATCCCATGTGCCCTAGAGATCTCCTGGGGAAAATGGAAGGAGAAAGGGGAGGGAAGAAGCTCTAAAAGATGATCCCAGCCCCCAGCGCCCGACCTGGGTGCAGTGGCTCACGCCTGTAATTTCAGCACTTTGAGAGGCCAAGCTGGAAAATCACTTAGGGCTAGGAGCTCAAGATAAGCCTAGTCAACATAGTGAGACTCCAATCTCTACAGAAAAACAAAACAAAAAGAGATTATTTCTTTCCAAAGAGGCTTTTCATTCAGAAGTGTTTAAGTTGCCTTTAACTACCAAGTTAAAAGTTTCTCCACCATATTGTTTTTGCACCTCTGCATAGCTGTGGATTCATTTCCATCCAAACCATAGGTGTCAGTGATGGTAAGAAGACATCTGTAAATGAGACATCAGTAAAAATGACCTAAACTTGGCCAAAACAGTTATTAAATCTCAAACATCATAGCACAAAATTCAAGTTGACTTGAAGGACATGCAATCGGGTAAGGTTCCAGGGGCCCCAGAGGAGCTGCATGAGCCCTCTCTTGAGATGCTGCAGGGACCCCAGGAGACACATTAGATGAGGCTCTGGTCGGTCTCCCTAGAGGGTGAGTTCCTGTCCAACAGCTTGGAGGTCTTCCTGCTTTTTTTCCACTTTTAAAAGAGCAGATGTTCTCCTGGGAAAAAGATATTTAGCTACCCAAACAAATCAGAAAAGCCAAGGAATGGAAATAACAGGCATCTGCCTGCCACCGTGGCAGTGCCCAAAGCAATCACATTAGCTGGAGGGGAACATCCAGCCTGAGCGAGGGCTGCTCAGCTTGGCCTGGTTCCTGCCCAGAGCCAGTGACGAATACAACTGTCTTTGTTCTGGTTCTCGAAGTGAAGACGGTCTGTGGGGTTATTTGTCTAGTTTGTTGACTCTCATAAAAGACATTCATAAATTTATTCTTGGTGCCGGGGTGCTTACTAGTGTCAAAGAAGAGTCTTTTCAGACAGTTGCTCTGTGTTAAAACAAGCTCCTCAGATGCATCTATAAATAATTGTCTGGGGCTTCATTGAGCTAACAAATGGCTTTTTTTCTTCCTCTCTCCTCTCTTTTTAGAATCAACTCCAAAGTGATTTCATAAACAACAAGAGGAATTTCCCATTAATATTAAAGTATGTCTGGGTTGGTCATTTTAATAGAACTTTCCAGCAGGAACAAGCAGTTCTTCCATCTTGTCCATGTGAAACCTGTTCCCTCTTCAGAACAAATTTGGCAGCCCAGCCTCACTAGGACCATTCATAGCTTCCTCTCCCCACCACCCTATGTCCATCTCTTTCCCTGATTTAGCCAACTAGAAGGACAGCAAGAGAGTGAGCAGCTGCAGCCTGGGCCTGTCAGGAGAGCTTCTCGCCACCCCAAGGCCTTCAGGGTTTCCACTATGACCTCAGTTCTCCAGAGTTTATTTTTCAAGCCATCTTGGTTAGAAAGGTAAAATTATGGCTATGTCAGTTTTGTTTGATATAACAAAACTCCCTCCTGCCAGCCCCTCTGCAAATAATGGTAGCTTAATAAGACAGAAATTTATTTCTCCTTTACATAAAAGAAGCCCAGAGGTAGAGAGCCCTGAGTTGGTATGCTGGCTCCACAGTGTCACCTTCTGTCTTCATAATTTACCATTATTGGCAGGTCACATCATGGTCTAAAACAGCTACTGAAGTCCAGGCTTCATGTCTGCATTCCAAGCAGCCAGATGAAGAAAGATTAGATAAAAGGTGTTCCTTCTCATTCAAGGACATTTCCTGGAGTTACCACATAATACTCCTTACATCCTTATACTTCAACCGATAGAATCTAGTCAGATTACCTCATCTAGCTGCAAGGGAGGCTGGGACATGCAGTCTTTTCAGCAAGGCAGCAGTGTTATTTGAAAAGCAAGAATGGACTTTGGGAGGCCACCAGCCATCTAGGCCATGAGGTTGAGTACATTTGATAACCTCCATGGAGTCTTTCAGCAACTATGAACCCACACCCCCACACAATCCTGCTACTGTTGTATTTTTAAAGAGTTTTCATTTTCACATTCCTTCCCTTTAAAACTCACTGTCTTTCCCTTTCTCTTTCTCAGTTGGGATTCTGAGAAGTTGGACCATTAGCCTGGTTTAAGTTTAGCTCTCACCAGGTCAGGAACACACATTGGCCTAAACTCCTGCCCTGTGAACCATCTCCCACATTATGAAGGTCATAAGAAAACAAGCATGTAGATCACCCCAGAAGGAGTTCTATAAATACAACTCAAAAGAAAAATGTGAGTCTTCTTTCATTCTTGCTTCCCTCAGGGACCAGCAAAAATCTTCTGGGCCTTGCGAGCCCCCACGAGGGAAGGTACCAAAGTCAAGGTCAACAGCAAAGCTGCTGCGGCCAGGATTAACATGGACAGACTGCCTGGGCCAGCCCTGCAGACATGACAGAGAGTCAGCTGCTCCCTTGACCCCAGCCTGGATTCTGATGATCAACCTCAGCTTGGGCACCAACCACACCTTGTCTGAGACCCCAGACACCATCCCTGCTTCATCACGTGGGATTTCAGCAGACTCTACATGGTCTATATTAGTTGGCCTTCTGGTGTCCTCCTGCCCTTCTGGTGCCCTCCAGCCCTTCTGTGCCACCCCACCAGCTCAGCTCAATGTCTGCTCTACTCCACACCAGCCTTGTTACTGCCACAACAAACACCATTGAAGATCCTCAACCTGAAATCCACCCACCCACATTGGGTGGGTCACATGAATAGAGTGAGTGGTATTAGGATTCCCATGCAGTTGTCATAGAAAGGTGAAGTAAAAAAACAAGTATGAATGGTGAGGAAAAACAAGCCACAAAGCAGCCTTCCTTATATTGGATTCCATGACACACCAGTTCCATGAAATGTTGATAGGTGTTTCCAACCCCAAAAGCCTGTTCAGCTACGTTGAGAAACTCTTGCCTTTAGAAATTTATAACTTAACAAAGCAAAGGCTCTGAGAAGGCCTGCAATAAAGAATGCTACTTATTTCCCTTATTAGGCCCAGCATTTTCTCAACTGTTTAACTAGCCCACCTTTCCTTCTGGAGTGTCTATTAATGTTTCATAATGCCAAGGCTCGTCAGGATACTGACTGATGCAGCAAAGCACTGATGGCCAAAGCTACTTCCCTGACTCTGGAATCCAGCCACTGACATTCAAATCTCTGCTCTAGCGTTTTTTTAGTGGTTTGCCCTTGAGCATGTTACTAAATTTCTTCGTGCTCAGTTTCCTCGTCTATAAAACAGGAGCAGCAATACTATCAACTTCATAGATTGGTTGCAAGGATTAAGTGAATTATACATATGGAATGCTGAAAACAGAATAAAGTTCATTGTGATGTGATGATGATGAAGATGACAATAAGAAGAAGATGATGATGATGATGAGAACCCTGTCCTGGAAACTTTCCACAGCTTATAAGTATGTTTCTCCCAGTGGCCAGCACTATGATTATGTTTGTCTCTACATCTCCAGCATCCAACACAAGGCCCGGATGCTCCATAAATGTTTGTTGAATGACTAACAGATGGAAATGTGAAGTATGGCATGAGAAATCACAAAAAGCAAGGCTCTTTGGACCATAGCTACAGGTAAAAATCAAAGCAATATTTCCCCCAAGAAACAGACTCAAATCTGTCTTCCCAAACACGTAAACAGGTCTCTATTGAACACCTAGAGGACAGAATAACAACTGGATGTCACACATGCTGTCCCATAAGCTGAAATAGCACATTGGCATCTTTGTTCCCCCTTCAGCCAATTTCTTGATCTACTGCTGGCCTGGGTTAGAAACAAAGGTGGCTAACTGTACCATACCATTTTGATCCTTGGTCTTAGAGAATGTGAATGAGAAAACTTACAGAGAGGATCAACAGCTGGTACAAGAAACTGAAGTTGCGACTTAAAGAGAGAAGAAGAGCATCAAAAGTGGAATTGGTTAAAAAAGAAAGAGGGACAGAGAGAAGTCAGGTGGTGGTGGTAGCAGGTGCAGTGGAAACCTGGAAAGAACAAGCTTGGTCAAGCTGCAAAATCAAGTACAGAGCCTCTTCCTGGAGGAGGAAAGCTTTGTGTCCAGCAATGTCCACTGGCCTGGAAAATCCACTGACATTTTGAGGATCCTGAAATGGACGGAAGGAGGAAGGAGGGACTCAGCTGGGAGTCGGGGAGCCAAAATGTGTACCAGCAATAGCAGAAGCCACAAGAGACCCCTTTGGGGAGGATCCTATTACGTGGCCCTGCCCACAGTCCCACAACCAGGGCCTGAGCATTACAGTTATAACAAAAATACAACCTTCTACAAGATACAAGCAATAGTACAGAAGCCAGTCTTGGAATTCTCCCCTTACATGCTGTATTAGTTCATTCTCATGCTGCTAATAAATACATACCCAAGAAGTGGGTAATTGATAAAGAAAAAGAAGTTTAATGGACTCACAGTCCCACATGGCTGAGAAGACCTCACAATCATGGCAGAATGCAAAGGAGGAGCAAAGGCACATCTTACATGGTGGCAGGCAAGAGAGTGTGTGTAGGGGAACTGCCCTTTATAAAACCATAAGATCTCATGAGACTTATTCAGTATCACCAGAACAGCACAGGAAAGGCCCACCCCCATGATTTCAATTACTTCCCACCAGGTTCCTCCCATGACATGTGGGGATTATGGGAGCTACTATTCAAAATGAGATTTAGGTGAGTGGGGACACAGCCAAACCATAACACATGCCCAACTCCTGCTGCAGCCCAGCTCTAGATTTCCTCAGTCCTTCCTTATTCTTCTGTACACATCTACATATTACACACCCATACCTGCAGGCTCATACGTTGCTTACATGGTGATAAGGGTCCCTGGTTCCCTATATCATCTTGTCTGCCTCATCTGGGGCCCACCATGGGGAATGGAGGGAGGCCCCACCCAGGCTGAAAATAAAGTGAAGTACTGGGGAGCAGGAGGAGGCCAAGAGCAGCCTCATGTGGGAACCCAGAGTCATCTCTCCTTGTGCACAGCCTCCCTGTAGCTCACCATTTTGTCTCATTAAAGTCATGCCCTCCCAGCTTCCAAGATTCCCCACTATGTGGCCCCACCTCCCTTCCTTCCACACACACACTTCCATGAATGTTCTCAACTCAGAGACTTCATGCTGGCTGTTCCCTCTGCCTGGGACACTTTTCCCCAAGGCAGTCACCTTCCTCCTTCAAGTCTCTGCACCAGTCCCACATTCCATCAGAGGCCCACCTTCACCCACTAGATACTGCTGCGACCTGCTGCCCCAACCCCTATCTCGGATCCCACACCCTGCATCTGGTAATAAGTCATTTATTTGCTAGGTTCATTGTTAACTGTCCAATCCTCACAAAAATGTAAGCTGTATACCGGAACACATCTCAGCCTATGTTAGTCAACAATGCACTTCAAGTGCCTACACGTGTGTCTCATGTCATAGACACTGGGGAGGAAGTGTTGGTATGGACATGTGGGGGTAGCAGGAGGAAGTGCCAAGTCACAGTCAGAGGAGGTGGGCTTTCCTGCATCCACAAAAGCAGGAGTGCAGTGACTTTATTTGGTTATTAAAGAAAGAGGTGGAAATGTGGGTCACTGAGGTGGTGGAAGGGGTAGGTAGAGAGTTATAGTCTCAAAAATACAAAGAGCCAACTTTCTATGGGGTTGGGATTATGAGGGCTTTGCACTTCTATTTTATATTATGTATATATAGTAAACATGGATTAATATTTACATGTAATAAATATGCATATTTATGTAGTAAGCATATTATATATAATATGAATTGATACATTAATGTAGACATATAAATTCAAATAGATATTTACAAATATATAAATAGAAATAGAAATATGCTTAATGTGCTATATTTGAAATATTATATTTATGTTTTATATATAATTTATATGCTATTTGAATGTTTATAATGAACCTACATGTAGTTTGGGTAATTTTTTAAAATCTTCTATGGAAAAACATAGTGAGTGAATGCACGCAGCAAAAACCACTGCCTGCTAGAGCAGAGACTGGCCCCTGAGATCTGAGGTCGGCCTTTGAGGATGGGGGCAGGGCACCCTGAGCGTTAGGGGAGGACAAGACCCCCTTGTGATATAACCGTCTGGGCCCTAACCTTTATCTAGTCTCCCCTTCTAGTCACAGAGCCCCGATGTTCCTTGGGATAGTGCCGCGCATGTGCGCACGCGCACACTCACACACACATACACACACTGTGCACAGGTGAGAGTGACCAGGCATCAGAGATTAGTTCAGGGGCGTGCATGTGACCCAGTCAGAGTGTATTCCACGGCCCTTGCTGAAGGCCTAAGAGCAAAGTACATTGACCTTTGAACAACACAAGGATTGGGGCACTAACGGCCTATGCAGTAGAAAATCCACACATAACTTTTGACTTAGCAGAAACTTAACTATTACTAGCCTACTGTTGACCGGTAGCCTTACCATTAACATAAATAGCTGAATTAACACATATTCCGCATGTTATACACATTATACACCATATTCTTACAATAAAGTAAGTTAGAGAAAAGAAATGTCATTAAGAAAATCACAAGGAAGAGAAAATATATTTACTATCTTTTTAAGTGGAAGGGGATCATGATAAAAGTCTTCACCCTCATCATCATCATGTCAAGTAGGCTGGAGAAGCAGGAGGGGTTCATCCTGCTGTCTCACAGATGGCAGAGGCAGAAGAGGTGGAGGAAGTGGAAGGGGAAGCAGGAGAGGCAGGCACACTCCTTGGAACTTTTAGTTTTAAATCCACATGTAAGTGGACCCGTGCTGTTCAAACATGTTGATAAAGGGTCATCTCTACTCTCTTTCCCACTGTTGACAGCCATCCCACCACCATGAGGTGAACTAGCCTGAGGACAGAGCCAGCGCAGAGGGAAGCAGAGGCAGGAAACAGAGCCCCTGCTACACATCTGGACACCTGGCTGCAGCCATGCCTGAAGCCAGCCTGCTCTTGTCCTGCTCAGTGTGATGAGCTAATTGTGCTTAGGTCAGTTTTCTCAGACTCAGTTAATACAAGGGCCCCAGAGATACAGACTTGGGTGTTCTCTAGACTCATTCACAGGGGGAAGAAGCCTGCACGTGGGCTCTCAGCCAGAACGCATGTGGTGATGTTTTGTGACCAGAAAAAACTCCTGGAGCAGTGAGTGTTCCTGCTCCATCCAATATCCCCTTTGCACCCTGCTCCCTAACCCAGAAAAGTATCTTTGCTGTTGCTGGGTACCCATCCCCCACCTTCCATGTGTTTTAGTTTCCAAAAGTCTGAACCTGAGAGAAGCATTTGGGAGTTGACAGTCCTCTGGGGTGGCCCTCAGCCGATGCATGACAATCCCAGGGTATGAAAGCCCAGCTCTCTACCAGCCCTTTCTAGTAACTGACACTCCAGAGTCCCTGCAAGATCAGACTGAAGCGACCCTCATGGGACTCCAGCTGAAGCCTCCTTGGCTTCTTCCCCTGCCCTGCGCTGCTTCCCCTGCCCTGCGCTGCTTCCCATCCTTCACTGTTTCCCTGGAAGCACTTCCTCCACACCTCAACCATGCCTGTGAATCCTCATCTTGCTGCAGAACATGACTTAAGATAGCAGCAGCGAACAGGCGATGCCAGGTGGGCTCTGAGCATCCCCCACAGCCCGGTGTTGGCATGCCTGCAGGTCACCTTTCCTGACCTGCACTTTCCGTCTCATTCTGAGACCACATACAACCACACGCACCCTTGCTTCCCTCCTCTCCCTGGCAGCCCCAAAGCAGAGAATGAGCTGCCTCTGAGATACCCACCACGCAGAGTGGCCACCAGGGCCAGCGTGGCTCCCTGCCCAGGGGAAAGACAGCCACATGCCATGGGTCGCTCAGGCATGCAGTGTCTTATCCTGGCTCTGAACCTGGCCCCAGGCCTGCCTGCACCGTGCTGGTGGACTCCTCCCCTCTCCAAGCTTGCCTTTGTCTTACCACACTGCCTCTGGAATGTCCAACAGTCACCAGCTCAACTCCCATGGTCCACTGACCCGGAGCTCTAATGGGCAGCTCTCCAGACCCTTCTTGGATCGGCCCCATAGTGCATGTGCCAGGACCTGACAATGGGCGCCCAGCTTTTTCTGTTCCTGAAGGCGCGGAGAGCCAGAACTGTATAGTTATTCTGCTACCACTAGCTAAGCATTGACTCAGAACTCTGAGAGAAAAGGAGCCTCTCGCCTCTTAGTGGTGGTCCCTCTCCTGGTCCCTCTCCTGACTCCACAAGAAGTATATAAACCTTGTGCCCACACTGAATGGGCACTGCTGTTTTTGTCTGCCCAGAAGCCACTCCCCCTTCTACCAGTAAGAACGCCCCAGACCGTGTGATTCTGAAGGCTCCAGGGGTGAGTGGGTGTCAAAGACTGGCCAATCAGAGCACAATAAAATAAATAAATAAAACTCTCACCATAGTGATTGGTTTGGGAGGCCCGTGGGCACAGCCAGGCCAGTGAGACTTGATTACTTGACGTGGGATTGTTTGAAGGGAGTGAGATGCTTTCCTTCTCCTGGGTGTGGAGCTGGGAACAGGTAAGCCTGGAGACGCCAGGAGCGACCGTGGGGAGGGTCTGTCCGAGAGGGAAGTCAATACATTCTCTACTCTGTTATTGTTGGGATGCGGCTGCTGTTGTTTTTCTTTTGGTTTTCTGCTTAAGCCAGTGTGAACTGAGTTTTTTCCCTGTCACTTGCAACCAAATGCATAGTGACTAAGAGAAATACCAATGGCCAGCAAGGTGTGATGAAAAAAGTACAAGAGAAGTCACTGCCTCTAGCCAGGCTCTGCTACTACTTTGGCATATGGCTTTGCTCAAGGCCTTCAACATCTAAAACAAAGGCAGTGGGTATATGATGCATAGATCTCTTCCCAGGCTCCGAGAAGAACATGCAAGGCTTGTCTTCACCTTCCTTTCAATGGAATCCTCTTTTGAGGCTCAGTTCAACCTACCAGAATGTCTGCCTCACTGGAACCCTGGGGAAGCCTTCTCCCTGCTTTGGACTCCTGCAGCATTTATTCATCTATGCACTTACTGGTTCTTACATCACCTTGATATTTTCATGCATATGTGGTGTGTCTCCCAAAACCCAAGAGTGGCTAAGCCTGCTGCACTTCACCATCATCCAGGCACTATGCTAAATCCATTACGTGCTGGCTCCTATGCGGGCCTGGCATCCATCTTGCAAGGGGAAGACCATTACTAGCTCAGTCTCCCCACTATGAAGATGAAGACATGGAAGCTGGAAGGAAACAAGTCACTTGGCAGAGGTCACCAGGTGAGATGCGCCAGGACAGGGATTCTTTAAGATGATTAACTTCTGCATCGTACCATTCTGCTTCACAGACACATCCCTGGCAGAGAGTGGCTTATTCTGCATTGCTTCCTTCCGGACATCTGCCGATGGATTCATCTGTGATGAACAGATTTCAGGAAGATGCGGCTCAAGCAAAAGGAAGGGTCAAACGGTATTTGGAGCTGCCCCTCCCAGCAGCCCCAGTCTGTGAGTTGGTGGGGGAAGCATCCCAAGAAGCATACCACTTGCCTCCCAGTTTTGTCCAGACTCCATCTGCCCAGACTCCATCCCCTCCACACAGATCCCCATTCACCACCCGGCCAGGAGGTAAGGAGTCATCCAGGGAGTTCTGAGGCCACCCTCCAGAGCTGGAAGGCAGCTGGCTAACAGACGAGCAATTCTCCCCTGCACCAGAAGAAATCCAGTCCCAATCAAGCGCTGTCACTGTCCACCCATGACCAAAACAACCCGCACTCGTTCACTGACCCCTGAGCTGGATCCAAACATTAATTTTGTTACTGAACAGTGGAACAAACCACAGTGTTTTTTTCCAGAAAAAAAAAATAGTAGACCAGCTTGAACCTGAGCTAAACCTGTATATTTTCTAAAACTACTGAACAGGAACAAAAAACAGACATCAAAATGTTCTGCAAATGTAACCAATCTTTCACTCTATCCAACTTCTTGATTTGGAAAGCGAATCAGGCAGGCGCAGGGGGAAGAGGAGCATTTGACTTCCCTCGAGTGACTCGGTGGAGTGTCTAATCCTGTTCTAAGAACACCGTGTGAAGGTTGGAGACTGGCTTCTGTTCAATGTGGTGGGAAAAAAGTGTTATTTTAATTTTAACCCTCCATAAAGATGAATCAGAAGATCTCAGAGCATTTAGTTCCTGTGGTGTTGAAGAAAGCATGTCAGGGATTGATCCATTATAATAATATATCCCGAAAGCATCGGCTGAAAGGACAGAGCCTTGGGTCCTGGCCCCACTGCCTCAGTGGCCTTAGGCCTCTTAGAGGGGCTGGGGTCACCAACAGTCAAGGTCAGGTGTGGCTCTCGACAGCCTGACGTGGTTGAGCATGGAGGGGCCCACATGGGTATCATCTTTTAGAAAGTCTGATTCACACAGAAACAAAGGCAACAAGACTTCATGCCCCAAGGAGAGAGGGGCTGAGTCTGCTGGACTTGCCTTCCCAATCTCACTCTCCCAGCTGCTGCACAACGTGGCACTCAGGGTCCCAGAGCAGGAAGCAGAAAGCCTATCTGCAGAGAGTCTCTCACTCTACCACTAAACAAATGTGGGTCACACCAATCCCACAGCCTGAAGAAAATGCAGTGTGGACAATAAGGACCTGACAGAAAACAGGTTGGGCGAAGAGCACAACCATTGACTCTCCACACCTCCAGAACATGAACAAGTGAAAAAGACGGTTCCACCAGCCGAAGACCAATTCCGTCTGTTTTAAAGACTAAGGGCAGTCAAAATGTCAACAGTAGGGACTTCTGGGGTGTGGGAATGCAGAGTAAGGGGCAGAGGAGAGGCCTTCTGCTTTCTATTTTACACTCGTATCTCTCCTTTGGCTCCTTCATGAGGAGCATCTGTGCACTGCATTGCTAATGTTGAAAATAAAAGGCTAACAAGCACACTTACATACACAGCTAGGCATATGTCAAAGGTGGAAACCACACAGGAATGGTGACGGATTTGACTGCATAAAACTTAAAAACTTCTAAATATAAAAAATGAAATTACCTTAAACTATATTAGGAGAAGTTGTTTATAATACAAAATATAGCAAACATTTATTATTCTTGACATATAAAAAACATTGAGGGAAAAACTATACTCCAATAGAAAAATGAGCAACAGATGTAAATGAGCAGTTCATGAAAGATGACACACCAATAGACAATAAACATGAAAACGTCCATTCTCACTAATAATTAAGGAAACCCAACTAAAAGTCAAATAACATTTTTGCCTATCAAACCAGCAAGTATGTTTAAAAATTTTTAAGTACTTTTTGATAGGAGGCCAGACAGGAAAACAACCTCATATACTGTTCTAGGAGGATTGCAAAACCTATTAATAAACTTTTAAAATATGCATAAACTTTGTCATAGCAAATCCATTTTTAAGCAGTTATCCCCAAGGAAAATCATCATGGCTAAAGAGGCATGCGTTTGGATGTTCAATGAAGCACTGTTTATACAAGCAAAAAGTTGGAAATAGCCTTGCTGTCTAAACAACGAAGGACTGACTTAATATATTATGGCACTACACACAAGGAATCACTATGCAGCTATTAACATGTGGATAGACAAAAAAATATGAAACAACATGGAAATTTTCATGATATATTGTTAAGGGAAAAAACTAATTACAAATGGCATGTATAATATGAAACCACTTTTAAAAATAAATATAGATATATGTCTGCATTTAATTTTTTAATAGCTGATTACAGGCAATTTTTGTTTTCCTCTTGTAATTAAAATTTTTCATTTGTTAATAAAAAATACCCAGTATTGAAATGCATCTAAGAATCATTTTCAAATAATCAATTAGGAAACAACCATCTTTAAATCACCAAGTCCAAAAACATATCAAATAAGATAAAGTAGTATCAATTGTCCCAAATAACCCCTCCAATTAATCATCTATGCATTTTTTTGTAAGACCACAGAATCTGACTTCATACAGATGAGGTAATTGCATTGCAAAACTTGTTGGACCAGGACCGTGTTCTAAAATCATAACCTACTCTTACCCACAGAAAATAAGAAAATAAGCTTGCTCCCTTATTTTTCTAGAAAAAAAATAATGTATCATCAAAACTCAAGGTGGAAAGCCTGAAGCCAGATTTTATAGGGTTCTAGGGTCACGGTAGTTTGGTTCTCCAATGACATTGCTTTGTGGTAATGTGAAACTTAGATTTCCAAAGAAGGAAAAGAATAGCCTTGAAGACCAAATGCCATCTGCAAGCTGCAAAATACTGCTGTGCAATGCTAAGGACAGAGATAAAATAGCAAAGAAGGAAAATTATACATCCTTAGTGCCTGATATAACTCTTCTGGTGCTAGAAAACACACACATATGTGCATGCACACCTGGCACATAGTAGGTACTCAGGAAACACTGACTGAATAATATTGTCAGTGCTTTCACTAGGTTTCTCTCACAACCCCTCTTTGACCATTCACCCTTAACCAGAAGTATTTTCTCTCTCAGTGGAGTCCAGCAAAAAACATGTAGGCCACAGGACTAAATAGGACAGTATATCTCAATGAAGGGGAAAGCTGGACACAGGAGAGAAGTGTAAACAGGACATGAATAAATTATCCCACTAATACCTCTTCTCTGTCTCTAGAGATATTCTTTCAAGCAGTGCTAACCTCCAGAAATAGTGAAGGATAACTGGCAAATTCGTTCATTACTCCTTGTGAGACACATCAATGTCCTGGAAAGGTTTCCTTGTTTCATCCAAGTCCTTCAGGCAAGGTAGGAGGACAATGTGCTCACCTACATGTGAATTTCTATTGTCCTTAAATGACTCTCCACACAACAGAATTATAAGCAGATCTTCTATTATTGTATTGTTGATCTTCCCCCAAATCCAGACAATGGTCCCTCTTGATCTTTGACCTAACAAGTAAATAAAAGTTCATTTCTAATGCTATATTTTAACTGAATAATGAGATTTTAAAAGCAATTTATCTTCACTAGTTTTTAGCCCCCATGGAGTTTTTTTTCCCACTTTTTGTGCGTTTCTCACTAACCAAATAATAAACAGTTCAGACACTGATGAGCACAGTTGGAAATGATTGCAACAAAACCTCTCCTAACCATAAATCTCAAGGAAGGGGGTGTTCCGCTTTCTTTTAGTGGCCTGCTTGACAAAAAGATAATAGAAAAGCTCCCCAGGGTAAGCTTTTGTACACGAAGTAGGTTCCAGAAGACCCCTAGAGATCAGATGAACCTGTGTCCAGTGTGAAGGCGCTGAACACTGTGAAGATGTGAAGACACTACAGGCAATCAATGTTTGCTGAACGACTGGGCCAGGCTTTGAGGGTTTTTAGTCCTGAGGAATGGTATAAAGGAAAAGCACAGGGCAGGGTTTCATGACCAGAGCAGGTGAGAGCACTGACTATAAGACAGCTATCAGGCTGGGCGCAGTGGCTCACACCTGTAATCCCAGGACTTTGGGAGGCCGAGGCGGGCGGGGATCACTTGAGGTCAGGAGTTTGAGGCCAGTCTGGCCAACATAGTGAAACTGCATCTCTACTTAAAAAAAAAAAAATTATCCAGGTGTGGTGGTGCGTGCCTATAGTCCCAGCTATTCAGGAGGCTGAGATAGACGAATCGCTTGAACCCTGGAGACAGAGATTGCAGTGAGCTAAGATCACGCCACTGTACTCCAGCCTGGGTGACAGAGAGCAAGACTCTGTCTCAAAAAAAAAAAAAGACATCAGAAAGACAAAAGCTTGCCTATATCACTTTGTCCCATCAGGATGACTATATTTAACTATCAACCTAGCTTGGTAAGCAACAACCATTGAGTGTAACTTGTTCAAAAATCACTATACTAGAAGAATCGGGTTTGTTGTATAAATATTCTTTGTCAAATACATGATGTTTGCCATTTTTGGCTGGAAATCTAGTTTCTATATTTATACAGAGATTTGTGTAATTTTTAAATGATTTTTGTATCTTTGTGTGAACTTGCTCACTCTTTTTTTGCATATGGTCAGCACTGACTATATGTTTGTGGAAGAAAAAGATAAATGAACAGCTGTCTTTAGAAAGCAAACATTTCCAAACATTTGGCCACAAAACTGGTGGAAATGTTGGAGATATGATAGGCTATGAACTTGATACATTCTTATACAACCTGAAAGATCCCATCTGGAAATTACCCTTCAAGAAGACAAAAAGTCAATCTAAACAAGGAGGGAATAAAGAAGTGGACCCACTGGGAAGTTTAAGACACTGGGAATAATGTTCATTTTTCCTAACTCATATCTAGTCAGGTCAAGCAACATCAAGTCCTTTCCCTGAACCTCTTCCATTTGGCACTCCATGGGAGGCCAGAGTGGACAGATTAGCCCTTAACTGATCCATAACACAGACACGCCATGCCCAAAACCACGGTAGTCCAGGGCCCAGGCCATAGAATACAGTCACTGACTCTCCTCTGCCTAATTCTCATCACATCTCAGAGATAAGACCCCAAATCTACGGAGGCTTAGGGGAAGGACAGGTGAAGTCCACACCTCCTTCTAGAAGGGGATTTCCCAAGTATGGTAGGCAGGTTTGCCACTGGACATTGCAAGATCATTTTAGGTGAGGCTTCACTCAATACTTAAAGTAGCTCTAAATTCTATCTTATTCATTTACATGTTGTAGGAAAGTTATGACCAATACAGAAATCATTGCTTCAGCAAGGTGACACCCACCAGCATCCCTTTCAAAAATAAGCTTGAGGTAAGCATGTAATTAGGGGACAGGATTGTGTGGCTCTAGCTTTGGATTTGTGGGTCCTTTTCTTACTTTTAGTCCCCCCTCTATACTGGGCCCCCAAGATGCTGCAGACACACACAGGATTGTTCAGTCATGTAGGCTTTGGAAAGCCTGAAAATCACAGAAACATGAATGCATTTACACATGACTGGTTCTAAGAAGACTTGCAATTTTTTAAAAATCCTGTCTACCTTTGTTTGATCTTTTCTTCATATTGTGCATATTCTCATCCCACAGGACACCCTGGCAAGTTACAGTTCCACACTGTCTAAATTTTACCTTTAGGTAAAATCCAATCATGAAAAAGCTGAATGTTTGGGCCAGAGTATCTGGGGTTCTTGCACAGATGTTTTATTAGAGGGACCTGCTTCCATTGAGAGATTTCTTTTTGTAAGGCGTATGAAATTTATTCCTCCATGTATTATAGAGCTATAGCAAGGAAGTCCTTGACTTCATCACGCATGATTTCCTCAAGGAAAACCCACTGTAGAAATCTCTCCAGCCCCAGTTCCAGTAAGAATTGTTCTTCTCCTACATGAGCTGGCTTCTGTTAAGTTGATGGACAGCATGAGTCCTTTTGTAGATCCTATTTCCCTGTTTGCTTTGGCCACCAGTAAGCTCACAACCAAATTTGTAGTTTACCTTTATAGGCAAGACCTGAAGGCTCAAATATCTGTGCACAACTCTACCTTTGGCTTTTTTCTTATTTTCTTACCCTTGTCCTTCTTCGCCCTGACATCCTTATTTATTCAGGTTGTCCTGTTGTTTTCCGTGTTCACTATGAGCTGTCTTAAATAATGTAGGAATAGATCCGTAGGTGTTTTGGCCCTTCTTTCACCTCATAAAGTTGGAGCTGGGAAGAGCATCCAGGCCACAGGATAAGGCCTAACTGCACACAGGAAAGCAAACATCCTGTTTGTCCCACGGAGGAACATTTGACATTTTATGTGGTTTGCTTTTTATACTTTTGGTAGACTGTGGCTTTCTCAAATTATTTGCTTGAGCATAAATCACCAAAAGTGTTATTTGCATATAGCTTGACTATTTTAGGTTTTCCAAAATATTCTTGTGTGCTTATAGTCTGGGCATACATGAATCCCACCCAGCCTTTACATGAAAAAGTTGGAGTCACTCACCTGAAAAGCTCAGAAGCCAACCTGGCCCCTCCTCCCCACTCTGCACTGATGGCAACACCTGACACAACTGGATGGCGATCCGCAGGCTGCGGCCAGCATCCTCCTGTCCTTCTCTTCTCCCCAGAGCTTTTACCGCCACGTCCCAGCAATTGCAGCATTCTTACTTTTAATACTGTTCCACGTAGGCATAAAGAAAGACACTCTAGATTTTCTTTTATGGTATTGAGAAACCAGGAGTTCCTTACAGACTCCGTGCTTGCTTTCTTCCATGCATAACCTCAATTAATGGTTCTCTCCATTTCCCCAGCAGGAAAATCAAGACTCAAAGAGTTAAGATTCACTTAAGTTTGCATCCTTCTCTCAATCACTCAGTAAATGACCAGGAAGTTGGGAAGAGTGAGAGACTGACAATTTGGCTCAGAATTCAAGGAGCTCCGCTGGAAAAGCAGTAAGAGATTAAACTATGGGATCTTTTTTCAATGTTCCTGTCCCCTCCCTCTTCAGCTCCCTCTTTCATTCTAGAAATACTCTTTCTACTCCATCTTTCCCCTCTGCAGAAAACTGCCCAGAGGCCTCAGTCTTCCCCCTTCGCCACTGGCCTCAGACCTCCAAACCCTTCTTGTGCTTGGCGTTTCTTGAGCCTTTCTCTCTGGTCTCTAATTCAAGCGAAAGGCCCAGTGGGGACAAGTGGTGTGATCAATGAATCCACAAAGGTAACGATGACAGCCCTTTTGTGATGTTTTTCTTCTCTCAGAAAGCATTTTCTTTTAAGACGAGGTCTCACTCTGTCACCCAGGCTGGAGTGCAGTGGCACGATCTTGGCTCACTGCAACCTCTGCCTCCTGGGTTCAAGCGATTCCTCAGAGAGCAATTTTAAAGGTGATCCCAGGGAAGCACTTTGATGCAAATGAATAACATTCCTAATGCAGGACATTCAGGTGGCAAGGAGGCTGGGGAAATTGCACAGGGTGCATCCGGCTTCCTGGCACCTCCCTCCCCTACCTGCCGTGGGAAAGAAAGCCTCAAGCCCCATGCCACTGCGTGGTACAAAAGGAAGTCCATCCCTCTGGCCTCCACCCAGTGCCCAGCCATCTTTTCTAGCTGGTATGACAAAGAACAGAGCTGTCACTGAGGGAGGATGGCCTGCAGATGGGTCCGCAGGTCAGGACTGCTAGGGGTCCCGGCTAGAGTAGCTGCCTTCCCTGGCCCACCTTTGGACCAAACTGGGCCAGAACCAAATGCCCATCCAGACCCATCTCTAACAGGCCACTCCTCTGAAAGCCCCATCCCCATCCAATCCCTGAGTCTGATCCAATCTCTGAGCCACCTGCTTTCCTTGCCGGCTGAGTTCTGATGCAGGCAGTCAGCCTCCGCGCCAACATCCAAACTCCCCCACCCTCTAGTGGAGAGAGGAAAGCCAAGCGCCTCCCACCCTGCCCCAGGGCCGGCTCCTGCCAAGACCAGGCCATCTCTCCACCCACTGGAGACAGTGGGCCATTGTCGGGAGGAGCCTCCACGCAGAGCAAAGAGGTAGCCCCACCGGGCACATTTGTTCCTCCTCAGCTCTCCCTGAGGGTGCCTGACAGTCTTTGCTCCACATTTTCCTGGCCCGCCCATCCACGCCAAGTCTTAGACTGTGAGGGATCAAAGATGTTAATGAAAATGGAAAAAGCGTGTCGGCACCCGCTCCCTCAGTGGGAGTACAGGGTGTTATGGAGAACAGACACGGGTTTATGGATTATTTTCCCATAATCATCCAGATGTACTGGCTGGCCCGGATTGCAAAGGCCCAGTAAAACCTCATACTCCCTGCTCGGGGTAAATCATCTGGCTCCAGAGGCCCATGTCACACTGCCCCGTGCCTGTCACAGCTCAGAGGCTCTGCAGAGGCAAGTGTCCCTAGGCCAGAGAGCCAGCTTGACATCCCGTCTTTAGAGCCTGCCTCTGACACACTGAACATGTGAGGGACCTTTGCATTTGGTTCTGGAATTTTTTTTTTTTTTTTTGGTTCGTTAGCTGATTTTCTGTAAGTTGACCAAAAAAAAGTGACAAAATTCTGTTTTCTTGAATTCCTTAGCTAGATGAACATGTGTGCCCAGTGTCTCACTCTGTTGTAGAGTTTCAAGGAAAGGTGACCAGAGCTGTGACCAACAGCCCACCTTATGTCGAGAACTGTCAGAGAGGGCAGGGAGAGCGGGACTGAAAGAACATTCCAGGCATCTGCCAGGTCACCAGTCAGTGCATTACAATGGAAAAGTAAGTAAGTTCCCCAGGAGGCCCTCCAGGAGCTCCCCCAAATCTAATGAGGGAGACAGATGTGGGAGGATGTACAGTATTTATGGTTTGCCCCATAGAGGAATGAACTATGTTGGGGAGAAGCTGAGAGGAGGTGGTATTTTGTCTGAAGAGAAAAAATTCCCTCTTCAAAGAGGTTTTTAGAAGCATTCCCATCATTTCACCATGTCCATCAGTGACTCAGTGCTCCACAGCCGATGAAGCCTTGGGTCCTTGTCCAGCCTGCTGGCAGTCTCTAGAGGCTGCTGCTGACTCATGTGTCCCTCCAGCCCCCAAAAGTCCACTTTTCTAAATCAGGGACAATAATCAGGGCAAACATTGGACCCAGTAGCAAGAAAAGGGATGGTCTCAGGGAGATGAAATCCAGCCCTGAGTTGTTCCTTTGGGCCTCTAGAATGTTTTTAATAACTTTTTTTTTTTTTTGAGATGAAGTCTCACTCTGTCACCCAGGCTGGAGTGCAGTGGTGTGATTTCAGCTCACTGCAGCCTCCACCTCCCAAGTTCAAATGATTCTTCGGCCTCAGCCTCCTGAGTAGCTGGGACTACAGGTATGTGCCACAACACCCGGCTAATTTTTTTGTGTTTTTAGTAGAGATGGGGGTTTCACCATGTTAGCCAGAATGGTCTCAATCTCCTGACCTCATGATACACCTGCCTCAGCCTCCCAAAGCGCAGGGATTACAGGCATGAGCCACCATGCCTGGCTTAAAATTTTTTAATTAGTACTATCATTTAAAGTTGGCATGTCTCATATAAAAATTATCTTGAATTGTCTCTTGTCTTGAAAAGAACTGGAAGACATGGTGACACTGCACCATAGTCCACTCTAGGCTGGCACTGAGTGGGAGCCACCCGCTTCAGATGGAGCATGTACCAGTTAGCCTTTACTGTGTTAGAAACCACCCCAAAGCTTAGTGGCTTAAAAGCACAATAATATATTAGCTGCAATTCTGGGTGTCAGCAATTTGGGCTGGCTTCAGCTGAGCATTTCATCGGCTGGTTTTGCTGAGGCTTACTCAGGCTGCTTGCTGCAGCCAGAGGCTAGCAGGCTATTGGTGGAATGCCTCGATTCTCCTCCATGTGGCCTGTCCAGCAACCAGCTTGGGTCCTTCACATGGGCTCTTCCATCATCAGCGGAGGGAAAGCCCCAATAGGCAGGCATTTTTTGAGCCTCTGTCTGCCTTTCTTTTATTAATGTTCTATTGGATATAAAGGAAGCCAAAAGACCAGTCCAATCCAAAGTCTGGAGAAATAGACGTCAGCTCTTGATAGGAGGAGCTGCAAAGAATTTGTAGTATATTCTTTTTTGGGCTCCTTATCACACAGGAACTGGAAGGTCAGTTGCTATTTCTTCTTGAACTTGAGCTGCTGATTTTCATATTTCTGGTGTATTAGTCTGTTCTCATGGTGCTAACAAAGACATACGAGGCCAGGTGCAGTGGCTTATGCCTATAATCCCAGCACTTTAGAAGGCCAAGGCCAGTAGATCACTTGAGGTCAGGAGTTCAAGAACAGCGTGGCCAACATGGCAAAACCCCATCTCTACTAAAAATACAAAAGTTAGCTGGGTGTGGTGGCACACACCTGTAATCCCAGCTGCTTGGAAGGTTGAGGTGGGAGAATTGCTTGAACCTGGGAGGCAGAGGTTGCAGTGAGCCAAGATGGTGCCATTGCACTCCAGTCTGGGCAACAGAGTGAGATCCTGTCTCAAAAAAGAAAAGAAAAAGACATACCAGAGACTGGGCAACTTATAAAGGAAAGAACTTTAATGGACTCACAGCTCCACATGGCACGGGAGGTCTCACAATCATGGCAGAAGACAAAGGAGAAACAAAGTCATCTCTTATATGGCCGCAGGCAAGGGAGCTTGTGCAGGAGAACACCCCTTTATAAAACCATCAGATCTCATGAGACTTATTCACTACCATGAGAGCAGTATGGGGGAAACTGCCCCTATGATTCAACTATCTCCACCTGGCCCTACCCTTGACATATGGGGATTATTACAATTCACTGTGAGATTTGGGTGGGACACAGCCTAACCGTATCATCTGGTCTTCCACAACTTCACTAGATCTGTTGGAACTCTGCAGACACCTAAGTTAAGAAACTAAGCTAACAACTCTTCTCCTGTTACTTGGGCTCAGAGCCGAGCTTGCCTGATGCATGCCCACGAGAAGGTGAAATGGGTTTTATGATTAAAATAAAACCCAGAAAGAGGATCCAATATCATCAATGAAGGTGTTGCTCAATGATGCCAAAGGGAATTCAGGATGGCCAAGATCCAAGGTGCTGAACAGCAAAGCAGAGAACGCATCAGTAATGCCGAGACAGACCAGAGTTTCAGGTGAGAAAGGTATGATTATAGATGGGATGAAGATATGACACAGTGCAAGGTTTACAAGGCAGGCAGCTCCAGAAAGAAATAACAGAAATGACAAGGAAAGGAGAGAAAACTCCCCCTTCACAAACAGATGATTCTCATCCCACTGGCTCTGCAGCAAAACGCTCAAGGGCAAGGCAGTGGAGAGCCAAGCCCAGCTCAAGAAAGCAGTGATGCCCACAGTGTACATTGCAGAGCAAGTTGGGGGCCTGGAGGATTGCAAAACAGGATGCTCAGCAGGACAAAACACAGCCTCAATGAGCAGAGGTTCCCATACATAGTACAGAACATCTCCAGGTGATGCAAGAGGACAGCAGGGCAGGGCTCAGTGCATGGGGACCAGGGCAAGTTCTACCAGAACTAACTGGCAGCACCTGCTACAGTGAAAACTGACGTTCTTCCTGCTCTTTCCATGAGAATTGTTTGGCTTTTGTTCCCAGGGGTACAAAAGCGTATCTGAAGTTAATAAATATCTTCAAAGATGACAGTATAATTCATATGCTAGTAGATACATCGCAATGAAGTGTGCGCCGCCTATGAAGAATTCTTGACAAAAAATAAATGAGTTTACTCAATCTAATCAGGGCTTAACTTCTAGGTTACAAGAAATACTGAGGATAGAGGAACAGATAAAACAAAACAGTGAATACACATTCAGATACTCAGACTGTAGGACTTTGGACAACTCGACTGACCCAGCCTTTCATCATCGGTATTTTTAAGTGGGGGAGGGAGCAGAAGGCTGTTTTAGAATAAAAGAAATTAAGAGGTATGTCAAGTAAATGCAATGCAGGAAATGTGAGTGGTTTCTCATCTTAAAACACTAAAATCTCAGCAATAACAAAACACTTGTTATGGATAGAGATACTGCAACCTGGACTAGGTATTTGATATTAGGAAATCACTGTTTCTTAGGCATGAGACTATTATTGTCTATATGTAAGAGTATATTCTTAATTTAGGAGACACATACTGAAGTATTTATGGTTTATGCCAGTTATTAAAATATTATCTTTCTGCTCCAAACTTGCCTTTCTATACCTGACTTTGTGATTCTGGGTCCAGGACTCTGCAAACCATGTGATAGGCTTTGCCAAAAGGGGGCGCTAGAGAGAGCTTGCAAGTCTGAAGGGGAGGAAAGGGTTTGCTTTTTCCTACTTCCTGTTTCTGTTCTGTCACCTGGCAATGCTTCTTCACCCTGGCAGGGCCTCTTTATTCCTGTAGCAGCCACTGAATTAAGCCCCTTTCTCAAGAGGTCTGGGTCCTAGCCCCACAGCTCAGAGACCAGCACTAGCCTAACAGCGGCTCAGTCTCAGGGATCAGACTTGCAGCAACACAGGGCCCCTCCTCAGCCCTAGGGATGATAGCTACTTCATAAAAATTGCTTCCTCCATGATTCTAGGGAGTCTAAGGAATTCTCTTTTTACTCTTTCAGTTATGTAGTTAATAACTTTATACCTAATTAACAAATTATTAAAGTCTCTCCATTCAAATAACAGGTGTGGTGTCTGAAGGGGTAAAGTATACCATAATGTTTGCAAGTTACAAAAGGAAAAAAACGCAGATATTTACTTAGATACACATACTTGTATGTACAACACACACATGTAAACAAATGTATATTGAGATAAAGATATAGAAGAAAGATGTTGAATCTAGGTGGCGGGTGACACAGTGGTCATTCAACTTTGCACATTTAAATGTTCTCATATAGAAAGGTTAAAAAAAAAGGGTCAGGCATGGTGGCTCATGCCTGTAATCCCAGCACATTGGGAGGCTGACGCAGATGAATCATTTGAGGTCAGGAGTTTGAGACCAGCCTGGTCAACATAGTAAAACTCTGTCTCTACTAAAAATACAAAAATTAGCCAGATGTGGTGGGGCGCGCCTGTAATCTACTAGAGAGGATAAGGCACAAGAATCACTTGAACCTGGGAGACGGAGGTTGTGGTGAGCCAAAATGGTGCCATTGCACTCCAGCCTGGATGACAGAGAGTATCTGACTCAAAGAAAAGAAAAGAAAAAGAATGAAAAAGAGGAAAAAGAGAAAAATGATATATAATCATTTTTCACTATGGTATGGGTATGAAAATTAAGTTGAGATAATTAGAAAGAAAAAAAAAAAACCACGTTTCGCATTTTCCAAGGTACATCTGCAGCCCCAAAGGCCATTAAGCCTGTGAGAGGTTTGAGCCTGCTGGTGAGGCTTCCCAACCTTCTTTGACAGGGAAACTTTTGCGTGGCAAGTCAGGTCTGCCAAAAACAATTACA
Source organism: Callithrix jacchus (assembly GCF_049354715.1). NCBI lineage: Eukaryota > Metazoa > Chordata > Mammalia > Primates > Cebidae > Callithrix > Callithrix jacchus. Next base: position 65,769,628 of record NC_133503.1, on the reverse strand, counting down.
TCTGCAATTGACCCACAGAGGCCCTGCCTTGGCAGATAATCCAAGCCTGGAGGGTCTTTTACATAGGACTCCCCCAGTTCATTTCAGCAACAAAGAACCTATGTCTTTATCAAAGAAGAGAAGGATATTCCACAAACTCCCTGACAAATCACTTATTTGGATTACCTCAGTCAGTTGAAATCTCTGACCTAAATCCCTCATACTCTAAATTAATCCCTTCTTCTTACTCTTTCTTCCTTGTTATGAAAGAAAGCCTTGCCTATACCTTAGTGAATTGCCTGCACCTGTCTCTTGGTAAAACATCATCAAGAATCTGCAGCCACCTCCATTGTTCTTTCTGCAGTGCCATCTTGCTTTCCCTCCAAGCCTGTGACCATTAAGCCAAAATGAAGAGCTAGCCTCTCATAGGGTCCTGATTGCTACAGCCCAGGTTGTGTTGGGTTTCCATCTGTCACTTGTGGGTAAGGTTTTATCTGTTTCATATCATTGACCATATCAGTCCATGTCCCACCACTGATCATTTATTCTGTACTCTTTCCTTCATTGGCTGCACCCTCATGTGACCCAACCTTTGATGAGCACAGTTGGTTTCACTACCTTAAAAAAAAATTTGGCCACCTCAGCTCACAATTAAATCTCACTCAGACAAGGAAGATGTGTGTGAATTCTTATATGACATTAAATGGAGGGCCAGGGAGGGGTAGCTCTCCCATTCCTGGAGGCCTCTTGCAAAGCTTGTCATAGAGAAGACCATGAAAGCAGTGTCACCAGGACAAAATTAGCAGTCCCCACCCCAGGAAAGCAGGGGAGCCAAAATCTACAGTTACTTGGCCTTCACTGCCTGGTGTTGGCTCTGTCATTTCCTAGATCTGAAACAGCCTCCCTCCTTGCCTACTTCCTAAAAACCTAATCATCCAGTGAGGTCTGGCTCTACCGTTGCATCCCTCACAAAGCTTCCTCTCCTCCCTCCAGAGAGAAGACAAAGGGCCAATAAACACAGGAAGAGATCCTCACCCTCTCTTACAATGTGTAAAATGAACATGAAGCCAATCAGCTTCATCCCTTACTCAGCATCAGAAAGTGTCGGGAAAGATGAGGATTCTCATGTCCTGTTTTCTGTGATCTAAGGTGATGGGGCCACTGTAGAGAAGAAATTGGCACTACCAAGTAAAACTGTAAACATATACATCTTATGATCAAGAAATTACACTTCTCATCAGCTACCCATGAAGAGATAGATACTCCTAGCATAAATACACAGTGTGTAACCCAATGTTGCTGAGAGTTGCCTGAAACAGGGACAAATCAGAAACAACCTAAGCATCCAATAATAGAGCAATGGATAAATAAACAGCGGTACAGATATTCTATGAAATGTCGGGAAATCATTAAAAAGAATATAGTAGGTAAAAGCAGTGAGACCCAGAAGGAATAAACATGTTAGCATGCAGATCCTGGTGTATCATAATGTTTCCTATGAAAGGAAATATGAGGAGCAGGGCTCCTCAGAGAAATGGCTGATTCCAGAGTGAAGGCAGAGCAGGTACAAGATGGGCCTGGAACACTTTTTAATGCCAGAAAGGAAAGATGTACAAAAAAAAATGAGGACATGTCATAAAGACACGGGAAGGGGGTTCCACTGGCCAAAAGTCGGACAATCTGAGCACCACAACAATTAAGAATGGTAGCATTATAGACCATTGAAAAATCAGAACCCCTGAGTTCATAATAAATACAAAATTTAATTTTCTTTTACAAATCATTTGAGAACAAGTGGCATACACTATGTTCCTTTCCTAAATACCTAAATAATAAATAGGCAAACAAATATGTAAAAGAGAAGGGAGAACTTTAACTTGCAGTGAAATGCCAAGCCGACTGGTACACATGGAAGAATTGTTAGGCTAGAAAGTCACCATTTCTCAACCATCACAATGAAGTTTGGATCTAGCAAGAAATACCAGTGGATGCTAAATCTGGGGAGAAATGGTGATGAGGAGCAGGCTATTTACATGACCTTCAGTGTCCTCCAATAGACTACATATGGGTTGTGTAAAAGAAAAAGTGACTATATGGTAAACAAATCAGACAACACTTAGAGCAGATGATCAAAGTTAGCACCACCAACAAGGTGCAGACAGACATTGTGAGTGAGTGTGCAGATGTGGTAACGTGAGAAGGACTCATCACCTATGTAATATTCTGGCTGAAAGTGCCAACCTTGAAGCTCATCATGAATTTAATCATGAGAGAACATCACAAAACCCGAAATAATAAAGTGCCAATTATATTAAAAGCAACAATATTCAAAAGTGTCAATATCATAAAATACAAAGACTAAAAATGTCCCATATGAATAGACAACCAAGAGACATGACAACTAAATGCAAGATCTTATCCTAGAAGGTATCTTAGATTAGAGGGAGGGATGCTATAAAGGACCTCATTTGATTAACTGACAAAAATAAAATTTAGATTGTAAATGAAATAAAAGTAGCATATCAATATCGAATTTAGAGTAGTTGACAACTATTATGGCTATTTAAGAGAATATCCCACCAACCATGGTGGCTCACATCTGTAATCCCAACTGGGAGGCTAAGGTGGGTGAATGGCTTGAGCCCAGCCTGGGCAACATAATGAGACCTTATCTCCACTAAAAATAAAATAATTAGCTAGGTGTGGTGTCACACGCCTGTGGTCCCAGCTACTCAGGAGGTTGAGGCAGGAAGATTGCTTGGGGCTGGGAAGTTCAGGCTACAGTAGGCCATGCTCATCCCAGTGAATTTCAGTCTGAGTAACAGAACAAAACCCTGTCTCAAAAAGAAGAAACCATCCTTACTCTCAGGAAGTATGCAGTGAAGTATTTAGGAAAGGAACATGGTGTATGCCACTTGTTCTCAAATAATTTGTAAAAGAAAATTAAATTTTATATTTATACATAATGGATATATAAAATATATTTAAATATGCATATACATGCATACAGATATATATACACAAACATACATATAACAAATAGGACAAAATGTTACATTTGAAAAAGGTTATTTGAAAATTCTTCTAACTATTCTTATTCTTGCAACTTTTCTATTCCAAAATAAGAAGTTTTTTCAAAATAAAAATTAAGAACAAAAAATGATGTCACTATACATGCTAGCATAGAAAGAACTCCAAAATACACTACTGAGCAAAAGAAGAATAATTATCAGTAACTCTTATATACCTATATTTTGCCTACATTCGTGCTAAATAATATATAGAGAACTATCTGGAGAAACACACCAAATTGATTACAAGGCTTACCTTTGTCACAGAGGAGAGAAGACCAGGATAGTAGAGCACTTTCACTTATCTAAAATGTTTTTATTTTTTAATAAAAAGAATGTATTTATGAATTGCTCAAGCAATTAGAAATAACTTTTTTTAGTCAAAAAGTAACATGTGGCAAGGTCGTGGAGAAAAAGGAACATTTATACACTGTTGGTAGGAGTGTAAATTAGTTCAACCATTGTAGAAGACAGTGTGGCAATTCCTCAAAGACCTAAAGACAGAATACCATTCAACCGAGCAATCCTATTACTGGGTATATACCCAGAGGAATATAAATCATTCTATTATAAAGACACATGCATACATATGGTCATTGCAGTACTATTCACAATAGCAAAGACATGGAATCAACCTAAAGGCCCATCAATGACGGACTAGATAAAGAAAGCATTGTACCTGTATACCATGAAATATTATGCAACCATAAAAAGGAACAAGATAATGTCCTTTACAGGGACATGGATGGAGCTGGAGGTCAGTATCCTCAGGAAACTAATGCAATAACAGAAAACCAAAAACCGCATATTCTCACTTATAAGTGAAAGCTAACTGATGAGACTACATGGAAACATACAGGAGAACAACACACACTGGGGCCCATCTGAAGGTGGAGGGTGGGAGGAGGGAGAGGATCAGGAAAATAAGTAATGAAACTAGGCTTAATACCTGGGTGATGAAATCATCTGCACAACAAACCCCCATGACACAAATTACCTATATAGCAAATCTGCACATGTACCCCTGAACTTAAAGTAAAAGTTTAAAAAATCAAATAAAATAAAGATAACCTAAAAGAACAGAAAAAAATATATAACGTTTTTTGTGTTTTTTTTGAGACAGAGTTTCACTGTTGTTACCCAGACTGGAGTGCAATGGCACGATCTCAGCTCACCGCAACCTCCGCCTTCTGGGTTCAAGCAATTCTCCTGCCTCAGCCTCCTGAGTAGCTGGGACTACAGGCACGCACCACCATGCCCAGCTAATTTTTGTATTTTTAGTAGAGACAGGGTTTCACCATGTTGACCAGGATGGTCTCGATCTCTTGACCTCGTGATCCACTCACCTCAGCCTCCCAAAATGCTGGGATTATAGGCGTGAGTCACCGTGCCTGGCAAAAAATAACTTTTTTAGGAGGAGTACTCAAGATGGCGCTGTGAGAACAACCCAGGGTGCATGCGTGGAGAGGGTGAGTCAGGGCCGCATTTCCAGACGGATCTTTGCTGCCCACAGAACGGGGAAATTCCCAGGTATAACAGAGACGTGGGACGCCAGGCAGAGGTTTTGGCTGGTGTAGCCAGCAGCCGGTGTGGCAGCGGCCTGCGCCTTAGCGTAGCGGCGCTACACAGAGCTCCGCACAAAGCGCACTGGTCCAGGTGCCCTGTTGAACCGGCAACCTGAGACTTGAGAGGGCTGAACTTGAGACTGAACGGGACTTGGACAGTGAGCCAGCCCAGGAGATTCCAGGGACACAGCATTTGGGGTAGCGCAGTGCGACAAACAAAATGGTGATTCCAAACGCTCCGGGTGGAGAGGTTCTCTGAGAGCACAGCTCCATGGGGGAGGGGCGTTCGCCATTATCGAGGCAACCCACCCCTACTGAGGTACATGCCCATTGCTGACGCAGCCTGCCATTGCCAAGGCAACCCACTACAACAGAGAGACTCCACCCCAGGGCATAGCCTGTGACAGCAGGGCGGAGACCGCAGCAAAAGGGCAGAGCCTGCAGCAACAGGGCGGAGCCTCGGCAGGCAAATAGTGACTAGAATGCCTCCTAGCTGGGCAGGACAGCACAATGGACACTCAAAAATAAAGCCCCAACCCCCCCAGACAGAGCATCGGAGAAAAAAAGGGTTTTTTTATGAGTTCTGTTGCAGCAGAATTAAACATAGCAGCCTAACAGCCCTGAATGAACAACAGAGCTCACAGCTCAGCAATTGAGCTCCTATAAAGTACAGACTGTCTCCTCAAGCAGCTCCCTGACCCTGCTATATCCAGAAGACTGACATTTGGCAGGCATCATTCTGGGACAAAGATAGCAGAAAAAGAAACTGGTAGCATCCCTCACTGTTTCGCAGCTGCTATAGGTGCACCCCAGATAAGCAGGGCCTGGAGTGGACCTCAGCAGTCGTACAGCAAAGGGGCTAGACTGGTAGAAGAAAAATCAAGCAACAGAAATACTTCATCATCAACAATCTGGGTGTCCATTCAGAGACCCAATCGAAAAGTCAGCAACTACATAGATGACAGGTGGATAATTCCACAAAGATGGGAAGAAACCAGTGCAAAAAGGAGGAAAACACCCGAAACCAGAACACCTCGCCTCCTAGAAAGGACCAAAACTCCTCACCAGCAAGGGAACAAAGCTGGATGGAGAATGACTGTGACGAAATGACGGAATTAGACTTCAGAAGGTGGATAATGAGAAACTGTTGTGAGCTAAAAGAACATGTTTTAAATCAATGCAAAGAAACTAAGAACCTTGAAAAAAGATATAAAAAAAGATTCAAGGAAATGATAACAAGAATGGATAACTTAGAAAGAAATATGAATGAATTAAAGGAGCTGAAAAACACAATACGAGAACTTCGTGAAGCATGCACAAGTTTCAATGGCCGAATTGACCAAGCAGAAGAAAGAATATCAGAAGTCAAAGATCAACTCAATGAAATAAAATGAGAAACCAAGATCAGAGAAAAAAGCACAAAAAGGAATGAACAAAGTCTCCAAGAAATGTGGGACTATGTGAAGAGACCTAACCTACGTTTGATAGGTGTACCAGAATGTGACTAAGAGAATGAATCCAAGCTGGAAAATACTCTTCAGGACATTATCCAGGAAAATTTTCCCCACCTAGCAAGACAGACCAACACTCAATTGCAGGAAATACAGAGAACACCACAAAGATGTTCCGCAAGAAGAGCAACCCCAAGGCACATAATCGTCAGATTCAACAAGGTTGAAATAAAGGAGAAAATACTAAGGGCAGCCAGAGAGAAAGGTCGGGTCACGCACAAAGGGAAGCCCATCAGACTCACAGCAGATCTCTCGGCAGAAACACTACAAGCCAGAAGAGAGTGGGGGCCAATATTCGACATCCTTAAAGAAAAGAACTTTCAACCCAGAATTTCATACCCAGCCAAACTGAGCTTCATAAGTGAAGGAAAAATAAAATCCTTTGTGAACAAGCAAGTACTCAGAGATTTTGTCACCACCAGGCCTGCTTTACAAGAGCTCCTGAAAGAGGCAGTACACATAGAAAGGAACAACCAGTACCAGCCATTCCAAAATCACACTAAATGCTAAAGAGCATCAACACAATGAAGAATCTGCAACAACTAACAGGCAAAACAGCCAGCTAGCATCAAAATGGCAGCATCAAATTCACACATAACAATATTAACCCTAAATGTAAATGGACTAAATGCACCAATCAAAAGACACAGACTGGCAAATTGGATAAAAAGCCAAAACCCATCGGTGTGCTGTATCCAGGAAACCCATCTCACATGCAAGGATACACAAAGGCTCAAAATAAAGGGATGGAGGAAGATTTACCAAGCAAATGGAGAGCAAAAAAAAGCAGGAGTTGCAATTCTCATCTCTGATAAAATAGACTTTAAAGCAACAAAGATCAAAAGAGACAAAGAAGGACATTACATAATGATAAAAGGGTCGATACAACAAGAAGAGCTAACGATCCTAAACATATATGGCCCCAATGCAGGAGCACCCAGATACATAAGGCAAGTTCTTAATGACTTACAAAAAGAATTAGACGCCCACACAATAATAGTGGGAGACTTTAACACTCCACTGTCAATATTAGACAGATCAACCAGAGAGAAAATCAACAAGGATATCCAGGGCTTGAACTCAGACATTTACAGAACTCTCCACCCCAAATCCACAGAATATACATTCTTCTCAGCACCACATCACACCTACTCTAAAACTGACCACATAATTGGAAGTAGAGCACTCCTCAGCAAATGCAAAACAACTGAAGTCATAACAAACAGCCTCTCTGACCATAGTGCAATCAAGTTAGAACTCAGAGTTCAGAAACCAACCCAGAACCGCACAGCTTCATGAAAACTGAACAACTGGCTCTTGAATGTTGACTGGATAAACAATGAAATGAAGGCAGAAATAAAGAAGTTCTTCAAAACCAATGAGAATGAAGACACAACATGCCAGAATCTCTGGGACACATTTAAAGCAGTCTCTAGAGGAAAGTATATAGCAATAAGTGCCCATACGAGGAGAATGGAGAGATCCAAAATTGACACCCTATCTTCAAAATTGAAAGAGCTAGAGGAGCAAGATCAAAAAAACTCAAAACTCAGCAGAAGACAAGAAATAACTAAGATCAGAGCTGAACTGAAGGAGATAGAGACACGAAAACCACTTCAAAAAAATCAATAAATCCAAGAGCTGGTTTTTTGAAAAGATCAACAAAATAGACAAACCACTAGCCAGATTGATAAAAAAGAAAAGAGAGAACAACCAAATAGATGCAATAAAAAATGATAAAGGGGAAATCACCACAGATTCCACAGAAATTCAAACCATCATCAGAGAATATTACAAACAACTCTATGCACATAAACCAGTAAACCTGGAAGAAAAGGATAAATTCCTGGACTCCTGTGTCCTCCCAAGCCTAAACCAGGAGGCAGCTAAAACTATGAATAGACCAATAACAAGGTCAGAAGTCGAGGCAGCAATTAAGAGCCTACCACACAAAAAAAGCCCAGGTCCAGATGGGTTCACATCCGAATTCTACAAGACACACAAAGAGGAGCTCGTACCATTCCTTCTGAAACTATTCCAAATAATCCAAAAAGAGGGAATCCTTCCCAAATCATTTTATGAGACCAACATCATCCTGATACCAAAACCCGGCAGAGACCCAACAAGAAAAGAAAACCTCAGGCCAATATCCATGATGAACATAGATGCAAAAATCTTCATTAAAATATTGGCAAGCCGATTGCAACAGCAAATCAAAAAACTTATCCATCATGATCAAGTAGGATTCATCCCGGGGATGCAAGGCTGGTTCAACATACTCAAGTCTATAAACGTAATTCACCACATAAACAGAAACAAAAACAAAAACCACATCATTATCTCAATTGACGCAGAGAAGGCATTTGACAAAATTCAACAGCCCTTTATGCTAAAAACCCTCAATAAACTCGGTATTGATGGAACGTATCTCAAAGTAATAAAAGCTATTTACGACAAACCAACAGCCAATATCATACTGAATGGGCAAAAACTGGAAGCATTCCCTTTGAAATCCAGCACAAGACAAGGATGCCCTCTTTCACCACTCCTATTCAATATAGTACTAGAAGTTCTAGCCAGAGCAATCAGGCAAGAAAAAGAAACAAAGGGGATTCAAATAGGAAAGGTGGAAGCCAAATTGTCTCTATTTGCAGACGACATGATAGTATACTAGAAGACCCCATTGCCTTAGCCCAAAAACTCCTGAAACTGATAAACAACTTCAGCAAAGTCTCAGGATATAAAATCAATGTGCAAAAATCACAAGCATTCCTTTATACCAATAACAGACTTAAAGAAATCCAAATCAAGAATGAACTGCCATTCACAATTGCTACAAAAAGAATAAAATACCTAGGAATACAACTCACAAGGAACATAAGGGACCTCTTCAAGGAAAACTACAAAACACTGCTCAACGAAATAAGACAGGACACAAACAGATGGAGAAACATTCCATGTTCATGGTTAGGAAGAATTAATATCGTAAAAATGGCTATACTGCCCAAAGTAATTTACAGAATCAACGCTATCCCCATCAAGCTACCATTGACTTTCTTCACAGAACTGGAAAAAAACACCATGAACTTCATATGGAACCAAAAGAGAGCCCGCATAGCCAAGTCAATTCTAAGCAAAAAGAACACAGCGGGGGGCATCACACTACTGGATTTCAAACTATACTACAAGGCTACAGTAATCAAAACAGCATGGTACTGGTACCAAAACAGAGATATAGACCAATAGAACAAAACAGAGGCATCAGAGGCAACATAACATATCTACAACCATACAATTTTTGATAAACCTGACAAAAACAAGCAATGGGGAAAGGATTCCCTGTTTAACAAATGGTGTTGGGAAAACTGGCTAGCCATGTGCAGAAAGCAGAAACCGGACCCCTTCCTGACACCTTACACTAAAATTAACTCCAGATGGATTAAAGACTTAAACATAAGACCTGGCACCATAAAAACCCTAGAAGGAAATCTAGGCAAAACCATCCGGGACACAGGAGTAGGCAAGGACTTCACGAACAAAACACCAAAAGCATTGGCAACAAAAGCCAAAATAGACAAATGGGACCTAATGAAACTCCACAGCTTCTGCACGGCAAAAGAAACAGTCACTAGAGTGAATCGGCAACCACCAGAATGGGAAAAAACTTTTGCAGTTTACCCATCTGACAAAGGGCTGATATCCAGAATTTACAAAGAACTCAAACAGATTTACAGGAAAAAAACAAACAAGCCCATTCAAAAGTGGGCAAAGGATATGAACAAACTTTACGAAAGAAGACATATATGAGGCCAACAATCATATGAAAAAATGCTCATCATCACTGGTCATCAGAGAGATGCAAATCAAAACCGCATTGAGATACCATCTCACAGCAGTTAGAATGGTGATCATTAAAAAATCTGGAAACAACAGATGCTGGAGAGGATGTGGAGAAAAAGGAACACTTTTACACTGTTGGTGGGAGTGTAAATTAGTTCAACCATTGTGGAAGACAGTGTGGCGATTCCTCAAGGCCTTAGAAATAGAAATTCCATTTGACCCAGCAATCCCATTACTGGGTATATATCCAAAGGACTATAAATCGTTCTACTATAAGGACACATGCACACGAATGTTCATTGCAGCACTGTTTACAATAGCAAAGACCTGGAATCAACCCAAATGCCCAATGATGATAGACTGGATTGGAAAAATGTGTCACATATACACCATGGAATATTATGCAGCAATCAGAAATGATCAGTTTGTGTCGTTTGTAGGGACATGGATGAATCTGGAGAACATCATTCTCAGCAAACTAACACAAGAACAGAAAATGAAACACCGCATATTCTCACTCATAGGCAGGTGATGAAAAATGAGAACACATGGACACAGGGAGGGGAGTACTAAACACTGGGGTCTATTGGGGGAAAAAGGGGAGGGCCAGTGTGGGGGGAGCTGGGGAGGAATAGCCTGGGGAGAAATGCCAAATGTGGGTGAAGGGGAGAAAGGAAGCAAAACACACTGCCATGTGTGTACCTATGCAACTGTCTTGCATGTTCTGCACATGTACCCCAAAACCTAAAATGCAATAAAAAATTAAAAAATAAAATAAAATAACTTTTTTAAGGTTAAAGTCTTCTTCTCAATTCCCATCAGTGACAAGAATCACAGCTCAGCTTTTCCTGAGATAGTACCTATTTAAATACTAGAGCCCACCCTAATATTTGACAGTCTCAGAGACTCCAGATTTAGGTCTTGAGAAATCTGGTCAGAAAATGGCAGCAGTATTGGTATTTCGAAAGACCCTGAGCTTCAGAGTCAGAAAAGTTTGAACCATGTCTCCATCACTTACTGACAGTTTGATACAGGGCAAGAGACAAATCTCCAACATGAAAGTTGGCTGTATTTGTCAAAACAGAGTTGTATTTGACAATTCTAAAGTAAATCTGGAGCCTGACAGCCGACTTTCATGTTGGTACAGATTTCAAAACATGGACTCTGAAGTCACCATATAGAAACCTGCAAATGCCAAGACGAAAAAGAGGTGACTATGACCTCACAAAAAAGAGGTGAGAGAATTGTGACTCAGCACCCCTGAAACAAAAGGCAGTCATAGGTGTTAGGTAAAATTAGTGCCTGGTCAAAAAAGGTTGGGAAATGCCAAATGAGACAAAACTAATCAGGCGTCTCTACTGCAGCACTTATTAGGGACTTCAAAATGCTAATGTGCACCATGAATATCTAACGGACTATACAATTTGCAATATATTACAATGTCATCCAGAGGTGACATTTTTGGTAAATCCGAATGACAAGGTAAAGGCACTATCCATGTGAAATAAAGGGAAATAAAGGTCCAGGCAGAGGGAACAGTGTTTAAACAGGCCCTAAGGCTGGAAGGGGAATTGTGCACTCATGGAACTGAACGGTGAAAAGTTACGGAGGCAGATGAGCCCAGGGAAAAGCATATCTCGAGTGGAAGCCGGGGAAGAGAGGCTGGAGCTAGATGGTGCAGAGTCATGCAGGCTGCCGAAGAGTGTTATTCCCGCCGCAGTGGGAAACTTCTAAAGGGTTTTCAACTTGGAAGTTATATGATCTAATGTATCCTCTAAGATCAGATTTCCGTTTCCTTCTCTGTAAAATGGACATAAAGAAGAGAATGTCTAAAAGGTGCTGAGTTGCTTGCCTGTGTCAAAAATGAATTGGGCTGGGCACAATGACCCATGCCTGTAATCTCAACATTTTGGGAGCCGAGGCAGGTGAGTCACCTGAGGTCAGGAGTTTGAGACCAGCCTGGCCAACAGGGCAAAACCCTGTCTCTACTAAAAATACAAAAATTAGCCAAGCGTGGTGGCACCTGCCTGTAATCTCAGCTACTAGGGAAGCTGAGGCAGGAAAATCACTTGAGCCAGGGAGGCGGAGGCCACAGTAAGCTGAGATCACACCACTACACTTCAGCCTGGGCAACGGGAGTGGAAGATGTTCTCAAATGTGAGCATGCATCACAAGCACCTTGGGTGCTTGTTAAAACCAAGACTACTTGTTCTTACCTCCAGAAATTCTAAGCCTTGGGAGGCCTAGGAACCTGCGTTTCTAACCATTTTTCGGGTGATCATGGTACTGGTCAGAGGACTTCTTCAAGAACCTTTGGGTGGGAGGAAAAAATAAAGAAATGGGAGATGCCTTTGGGAGACCACTGCAGTAGGTAAGAGCTAGTGAAATGAAATGATGCCCTTGAGATGGGGGAAACTGGTCCAGAAGAGTTCTATTTTGGAGGTGGAATGGACAGGACTCATTGATGGATTGGAAGCTGGGGCTGAGGGACTGGGAGAAGTCAAGTAGAACATTCCTAAATCTCTAGGTTGAGCAACCAGGCAGGGATGGTAGCATCCACTGAATGGCACCCCTTGTGGAAGAGCAGCATTGGAGATACAGGCTTGGAGACATGAACTCTGATCTCCGAAACACCCAGATGGCCATGGCAGGTAGGCAGGGGGAGTCTTCGTGAGGGCAGCAATCACATCTATCTTGCCTTCCATTATATCTCCAGATCTCAGCCCCAGCCTCCTGATACATATTCAGAAAACATGTTTAAAGCTTGGTGAACAAAGGGAGGCTGAGAAACCCCAAAACCAAAGGCACTAGCAAGTGGACATGCTGCCATGTTTCAGGAGGCCACAAACAGTTCATCTACAAAGACTGGATGAGCTAAACTGCGAGCGCCATCACTTCCAAACCTTGGTGTGTACAGTCAAGTGGGAGGTTGGGAACGGAACAGAAGACAGAAGTGAGCCACCCACTTCATGGTAGGCAGCTTCCTTCAGAAGTCAGAGATGTCGTATGTGAGCCTTTCTTGGGTGGGTCTTGAGATGGAAAGGTTTGAACTGTGAGCTAAATAAGCATGAAGGCTAGAGGAATCTAGTTAACTTGGGCTTTTTATAAAATAAATCATGGGAAAATTGAGCTGTGCAACTCAGGGAAATGAGGAGGGAGGGATAGGGAAACAGGGAGAGAGGACACAGAGGATGGAAGGGGAAAAATGCCTTTACCAAGGCTCTCTACCCAGCAAGCATTGAAGGGGTCAGCCTCCAGAACTTGACCTCCCAGGCCAACCTTGACCGTTGAGTCCTTGCCACGTTTTGAGCAAGCATGATGGACCCTCAGTCTCCCCACTTACCAAGTGGTAAATTAAAAGGCTGTAATTCCATCTGGGGGTTCTGGTGACATCATAAACCACAGAACCACAAGCTCAATTCACCAGAAGCCCCAAGATGGAATTACACCCTTTTTTCCTAATCCAGGCAGCTCTGGTCACTGCCATTTTTTCATGATATAATAGAAGTGAGCAGTATTTTAACCATTTGTGTGGGGCCTTTCTCATTCGGCCCTAGGGCCCGTCTCTCCCGTCCTCTCCCATGCACCCCACTAGAAACCTTTCTGCTGAGGGTGCCCTTCAGGGCTTCCCTTAGCCTCCAAGGCTTTCCTTTCTCCAGGCCTGCTCCTCTCCCCTCTTCCCTCCAGGTCTCTTGTACTCTTCCACCTTCTCCTGGGAGCTAGCGGTGCTCTGGCTTCTACCTTAAAATGTTGCTTTTTAAGAGAAGCCCTGTCTCTTCTGGGTCTGGCAGGGCCCCGACAAACAGATTTCATGATCTCCCTGGAATATGGTCCCCAAAGTGGCATGAAAATGAAGCCCTGCTTTAAATGAATCCGGGAAGTTTACAGCTTAAAGGAGAATCTTTCTGAAAGCAAATGACTGCTTCCTTCACCCCTCAGGTGAAGCCTGGGGGTGCCTAGGGAGCCTGGCACCTCCCTAGCTCATGGCATTGCTAATTTCCTCCAAACACCATGGAGCAAACCTTGGCTGTTCCCATTTCTTTTGGCATCCTGTTAGATCAAGTTTCTTCCTGTTTCTAAATATCGGCTGGAAATGTGCTTCTTCAGCTGCTCCAATAAAAAATCACTGGAAAAGGCAATTTCTCAAGCACTCACACATGCTTCCCCACCTTAGGCCTAGAGTTGATGATCCTTCAGTTCCTATGGAATCTTACCTAGAAGAAAATCCACAAGTGAGGGTAATCATAAAGAAAGCAATCTTGGCTGGGCATGGTGGCTCACGCCTGTAATCCCAGCACTTTAAGAGACCCAGGTAGGCAGATCACCTGAGGTCAGGAGTTCGAGACCAGCCTGGCCAATATGGCAAAACCCTGTCTCTATTAAAAATTCAAAAATTAGCAGGGTGTGGTGGCACATGCCTGTAGTCCCAGCTACTCAGGAGACTGACGCATGAGAACCGCTTGAGCCTGGGAGGTAGAGATTGCAGAGGTTGCAGTGAGCCAATATCATGCCACTGCACTCCAGCCTGTGTGACAGAGCATGACATTCTCTCCAAAACACACACACACACACACACACACACACACACAAAGAAATAGCTATGTCTCCGATACTTACACTATTCTTCATCCCTTGTAAATAGATATTATTTTCTCCATTTTATGGATAAGAAAAACTGAGTCTCAGAGATATGGAGTATTTTGCCTAAAGCCACTAAGTTAAACCCTTGGATTTGACCCCAGCCTGCCTGACTCCAAAGCCAATACATGTGTTCTCTCTCCTGGAATTAAATATTTTGGGAAAAATGTTGCATGTCCTTCCAAAAAGACTTTTTATTTAAAGGAATAAAAATTCTACATTATTTTAGAGTGCAATATAAGTCAAAAAAAAGCACATACTAATGTCCTTTGTTTTGTTTGTTTGTTTGTTTGTTTGTTTGTTTTTTGAGACAGAGTCTTGTTCTGTCACCAGGCGCCAGCCTGGAGTGCAGTGGCGCAATCTCAGCTCGCTGCAACCTCCACCTCCCTGGTTCAAGCAATTCTCCAACCTCAGGCTCCCAAGTAGCTGGGGCTACAGGCATGCGCCACCACACCCAGCTAATTTTTGTATTTTTAGTACAGATGGGGTTTCATTATGTTGGCAAGATGGTCTCGATCTCTTGACCTCGTGATCCACTCGCCTCGGCTTCCCAAAGTGCTGGGATTACAAGCGTGAGCCACCACGCCCGGCCTGTCATGTGTGTTTTTTTAAAAGTAAGTATTTCAAAAGAGTTATAACTCCCCCCCAACAAAAAACAAAAAATGCTTAACTCCACATTGATATCATATGGCAGAAATGAAGCAGATCATTGACTTTTTTATGAAGTGTCATCCACAAGACACTAGTATTTGAGACAGAGCTTACGGAAGAGTTTATATGCACTAGTCTGTCCGCCCGTGCTGTGTGTGGTGTGCAGCGTGAACCCTGAGCATCTTGGAGACATTCCCCTCATGGCAAGAAGGATGTGAGCTGCAGAGAATCAATACTTCAGGGCCAAGTGACTTCAGTACTTGTAAACTGTGATGATGTTACAGTTTCAGAGGGCTACAAGTTAAACATCTCATGAATAAGAAACATATTTGACGTCATTTCAGAACACTACCTGCAAATGTTTGAGAACACAGCCATCTTAGACAAAAGCTGGGCTACAACAGACAAAAAGACAGCATAGGTTATGATTTCTTCAGAAAATGCATCTCTTTGTCTGATGAAGCACGTGTTATGGATGGTTTCAGGAAGATGCGTGAGGCAGTGACCTAATTTTTTTCCTCTAGCCTCAGGGACAATAAATAACATCTTCCCAGAGAATGCAAATGGGGAAACACTGTCAGCAAATACTATATGAATTTATAAAGTAGAAGTGGATGCCACACTGAACAAGCAGGCGTCTTGCTTCTCCAACTTCAAAGTGAGTTGACGAAAATCTCCTAGTGATGGAGGACAATTTATTCATTCCCACAACAAACATTTAATTACCAAATTAATCCCATATCATTGTACTGCATGATGGAAAATCATCATCATCTTCTAAATGTAGAAAGACAATGAATTTGAGAACATCTTGTGGATTTTTCCCATGGCCTCAATGTCCAGGATTCCACTGGCTACACAAACACACGAACCTGCAGGCAAAGGCAGCTTTGACCAACTGCAGAGGAAGCACACCCTTCATGGCCGGACCCAGAAGCTCTGAAAAGTTTTACAGGGCAGGCTCTGAGGTCAGACCGTCTAAGTCCGAGCTTGGCTGTGTGATCTTGAGCAAGGTTTTTAAATCATATGTGCATATCCCCAGTTTCCTTGACTGTAAATGAAAATAAGAGTGCCGTGCCTACCTCATAGGCTCATTGTGAGGATTAAATGAAGTCATCCACATAAAGTGCTTAGAAGAGTGTGGTGTGAACACTCAGTAAGTGAGAGATGCATGCGCCTTTGCCCCTCCATCAGTACATTTGTGTTGGCTAGAGTTCTTGTCAGTGATGTGCATCTGACTGAAATTAGCTCACATAACTGAAAGGTCAAGAGGAGCACTGACCACTGGTGCAGCTTGGTTTTGGGGCTCCAATGATACTGTCAGGCCCTGGTCACCCTCTCCACCTCTTACCTCTTATTTCTCTAGTGTGGCTCCACTCTCAGACAAGTTGTCCCATCATGGTGGCAAAATGGCTGCACCAATGTCAGCCTGTATCCTCCCAGGTTCAAATCCAGCAGGAAAGAACATGACACAGGTTGCAGCAGGTTCTGCACAAATTGGAATATGAATCACTGCCCGTGATTTCCCTCATCACTGACAAGGCTGAGCATGTTTTTGTATGTTTATTGGCATTTATAGTATTGAAGAATGTTAACCTCATCATTTTATTTCAAAGACTTCATGGTCATCGTACACAAAATGAGAGGAAGGTATAATTTCTTCCAAGTAAACTGGTTTCCTGTGAGGGGTGTTCCAGGGTCTGCCAAAATTAGAGGTGCCTCCTCTTTTGGCACAAGCCCCTCACCCTCATGATCTGTCACTCAGCTACAGCATTCTGTTAAAATGGTAATTCCAGTGTGGCCTCAATCCTTCCTAAAGCCAGGGCAACACTCCAGCCTTTTCATCTCACATACTCTTCACCCCTCAAGTCCTAGCCTCACACCTTCCTAGCTCCTGGCGACCCTAGCTTCCTCCAAACACCAAGGAGCACTTGGATATTCCCATTTCTTTTGGCATCCTGTTAGATGAAGATTCTGCCTTTTTCTAAATCCTTGGTGGAAATGTGCTTCTTCAGCTGCCCCTACCCACAGCCCTGGAGGCAGTGACTTGTCAAGCATTCACACATTCACACATTTTCTGAACACCGTAGTTCCAGGGAGTTTGCCGCCCAAGGCCCCTCAGGAGCTGGAGCCAACAAGTCTGCTCACGGACATGTTTGGTGCTTCTTGCTCAGTTCCCAAGCTCGTTTTAGCATAGGTAAGGCCTGTTTTCTTTAAGGACTTGAATCAAATGTCACCTGAACCTCCAAAACTGGGGTTAGTCACTCCCACCTCTCTACTCTCGGGCCACCTGGCTCATGCTGTTAAGAGCTGAGATGGTCGGTTTCCTACCCACACTTTCCCCCACCAGACTTGGGGTTCCTGGAGGGTCCCTGGGTGCCTACACCTAGCCCAGCAACCAACACAGAGTGTGAGCCAAGTACACGTTAGCTGGTTGAGTGTCCTCTTGAATGACAGGATGTCCATCTACACCTGACAGCCCCATCCTCCTCAGGACACCATTGCAGAGCTTCCCAGGGTGTGGTATACAGCCTCATGGCTCAGTAAGGAGCAAGAAGACATGATTGGGTTTTCTTTCTCTTCTTCCTCTTTTACCATATTCTGTACCACCAAACATGGCCAAAAATAGTAGAAGACCACTAGCATAGTGATTGTAGATTTGGGAGGAAATGCACAACTTGACAAACACGTATCATGGGCTTCCAACATGCAAAGTGCTGAAGGAGAAAGTGGGTATCAGTCAGGTTGGACTAGGTTTTGTTGTGGTTAACAAATAATCCCTAAATCCCAATAACTTTTCTGTTTTTTTTTTTTTTTGTTTTGATACAGGTTCTGTCTCTGTCACCCAGGCTAGAGTGCTATAGCACAATCACAGTTCACTGCAGGCTCAGCCTCCCATACTCAAGCAACCCTCCCACCTCAGCCTCCTGAGTAGCTAGAACTACAGGTATGCTCCACCATGCCTGGCTAATTAAAAAAAAAAATTTTGTTTTGTAGAGATGGGGTCTTTTGACATTGCCCAAGCTGGTATCAAACTCCTGGGCTCAAACAATCCTCTCACCTCAGCATCCCAAAGAATTGGGATTACAAGCATGAGCCACCACATCCATCCCCCGAGTAGCTTTTAACAACAAAAGTTTGTTTCTTGTACAGGATATCTGTTCATTGTGGTTTGGTAGGGGTACTCAGGCTGATAGAGCAGAAATTATCTCCAGTGTGATTGGTCAGCATCCCAGATGGAATAAGAACAATTAAATGACACATGTCACTTTCACTCCACAACTCATGGGTCAGAACTAGGTCCCATGCAACCATAAGAGGATCAGAAAGTCCAATCCTTCCATGTTTAGGAAGAGGGCTTAATGAGCATCACTCAAGAGATCCATGGTGGGTAAGTTCTGGCCTTGTCTTTGATGGAGCGGTAAATAAAATGTGCAGGCAGAATAGAAAGGATACCACTCATATGGAGGCAGGCAGAAAGGTGGTGAGGGGAGGCTGTGGGTGAAATGAACAGGCTTCAGGGCCACTTAGAATGTGTCACTCAATCTGTTGTACTAGAGCTGATTTGCTGCATATGTATTATGTCTCAGGCAAGCTCCTGTTCTAAGCTCTGGGATCATTTCATTAAGTCACTTAGGAATAACAAGCATAGATGGATGATATCAGACAGCTTCAAGGAAACTCACAGAACTGGAGGGAAAGTAGAAGAATGAGGCCTCCCACTGGAAATCAGATCAGCTCCCAACAGCAGGACCAAACCACAGCCTCTTCAGCTCCAATTGTTTCCTTTCTTCATGTCATGCAGGTTTCAGATTCCCAGCAGAGAGGCTGCTGGCATAGGTTGGGTTTTGGTGCAGCCTTGGTGAAGAAGGGAAAGCCAGAGCTCCCCAAATGGCAATTTCACTAAGAATGAATGTGGTAGGAACTTCCACCAGAGGGAAGGCAAGGAGCTCCTTCTGGAACAAGGGGAGTGACTGACGACTACTTAGACAAGAAAGATGTTCATAAAAGCACTTTTAGTCCAATGGATTCTCACAACCGTAACATGAATATCTATTTCCATGTTTTCAGACAAAGAGGCTGAGAGCCTCAAAGCCTAAGTAATGTTCCAATATCACAGTTTGTGTTTCAGTCTGTTCAGGCTCCTATAATAAAATAGCACAAAGCAGGTGGCTTAGAAACAACATTTATTTCGGACAGCTCTAGAGGCTGGGAAGTCCAAGATCAAGGCTTTAGCAAATTCAGTGAATGGTGAACCCCTGCTTTCTGGTTTATAGATGGCACCTTCTCACTGTGTCCTCATTAACAGAAGTAGCTAACTAGCTCTCTGAGACTCCTTTTTCGTTTGTTTGTTTATTTGTTTGTTTGTTTGTTTGTTTGTTTGTTTGTTTGTTTGTTTGAAACAGGGTCTTGCTTTATTGCCCAGACTCTGGAGAACAGGGGTATGGCCATGCCAGCAGCCTCTCTGCTGGGAATCTGAAACCTACATGACATGAAGAAAGGAAGCAATTGGAGCTGAAGAGGCCATGGTTTGGTCCTGCTGTTGGGAGCTGATCTGATTTCCAGTGGGAGGCCTGGTTCTTCCACTTTCCTTCCAGTTCTGTGAGCTTCACTGCAGCCTCAATTTCCAGGGCTCAAGAGATCCTCGTGCTTCAGCCTCCCAAGTGCCTGGGATTACGGGCATGTGCCACCATGCTTGTCTAATTTTTAAACTTTTTTTGTAGAAATGAGGTTTTGTCATCTTGCCTAGTCTGGTCTTGAACTCCTGGGCTCAAGCAATCCTCCTGCATTGGCCTCCCAAAGTGCTGGGATTACAGGCATGTAGCCACCATGTCTGGCCTATTCCCATTCTTCACTGGCATTAAAATGTAAAGAAGGAATTTGAAATTGCTACTAATCATGTGGCCACCATATTTGTAGAACACTTAATAGTCTACAAAGTGTCTTCTTATATATGATCTCCTTGGTCTTCCTCAAACAGTGTGAGGTGGGCAGCCCTCTATCACTCATCTTTTTTGTTGGATGAAGACATGATAGAGCTGGGCCCAGCATCCTGTGGTCTTGTCTTTCCATTGGAGGTGATGACCTGGTGGGGGCTGCCCTTTCAGGTGTGGGACTGTTTACTGGTCTGCAGCATGGAGCTGATTGGTTGTGGTCAGCTTGAAGTTGGAGGAAATGGTTGTGTTTGGAATTGACCAGGAACATGACCTGTGTGGGGACCCAGAGCCTTCGAAAAAAGAGCTTGGTCTCTCAGCCTTTCCTGGTAGTTTTCAGAAAGAGATCTCTATTCTTGTGTCTGAGAAATGTGTCTAGGTGTTACTTTAATGGTGTTAAAAGAACTGGGAAGTGCAACTGCAAGGAAGGAAGCTCACTCCCCTGCCACATCTGATTTAGGAGGCCCCTAACAAGTGTTCATCTTGTAAAATGGAAATCTGAAAACACATTTTCACAGCTTGAGAGATACATGTGAACGTGAGTTAAAAGAACAGAGGGGCCTTGAGTATTGAAGCTTCTCTGCCACTCACCTTCAGCTTCCTGCTTAGATGTGGTTGGTGACCCCCACTTCCCCAAAGCTTGGAGGCAATATCATGTGGGGTTGAC
The DNA here is from genome assembly GCF_049354715.1 of Callithrix jacchus. Taxonomy (NCBI): domain Eukaryota; kingdom Metazoa; phylum Chordata; class Mammalia; order Primates; family Cebidae; genus Callithrix; species Callithrix jacchus. The sequence continues at coordinate 65,748,772 of NC_133503.1, read as the reverse complement.
CAGATGTCTCTGGCATCCACTGTCTGGATTCAAATCCCAGTACTGTTTGTGCTGCTCTGTGATTCTAGGTGAGATATTTGTCTCTCTGAGTCTGTTTTCCTGTTAGTAAAATGCGCTTACCTTGTGGGCATGAAGATTAAGTATGCTAATGCACAGAAAGCAGCTATAACAGTGCTTGGTATATAGAAGAGATTCAAAGACATTTCAGTAAACGGTAAATTGGAGAGACTGAGTGACTCATCTAAAGGTACCAGCTAGGAATTGACTGGGTCAGAATCCAGACTTAGATTGGAATCCAGATTCTGAATGGTTGTTCTTCATGCCATGCTACCTCTCAGTGGAGACTGAAGGTCCTGGTAGAAAGGAGGTTGGTGTTTCACTTCACTTCCCATTGAAACTCTCCCAGAGTTCACTGTCTTATCCTCAGTGGACATCTTACCTCCCTGAAGAGAAAGCATAATCCTTGCTCCAAATTTTTTTCTTAAACTCAATTGGTATTGCAGTTGTTAGCCCTGCCCTGATCCTTCAAAGGGAGCTCTGTAAGCTTGGGAACAACACAGAAAGTAGCACTTTTGTATAGCACATGCTCACTTACATAAAGGAGAAAAATTCCTCCACAGAGAGTCCCCTACCTTGACCCTGAGGCAAACTGATTTAACAATCAGAAGATGTAATAAGGAATGTAGGGGTGGTGTAGGCTTCAGGTGTGGTATGATCAGGATGCTATCTGTGGCTCTGGGCTCAACCCTCCTACACACATTGACTCTGCACTTCAGGCTGACCATTCATTGTGGCATATGGCAGCTTGTAGCAAATAGATCGGCATGCTTGTTACATCTAGGGAGAGAGAGTACTGCACACCCAATACCTTCATTCCAGTCGGGCAGCTTATGCCACACACCCAACCTGACCCAATATCAGTTGCTGGACCAACACTATGTGCTGGTTGGCTCAAGTCCACATTCCAAAACCAATCAGTGGGAATCCCTTAAGCCAGTCAGGTCCATTGCTAGGGTAGGGGTGGGCTCAGACACAGGGTGGCTTCTCGGCGGGGGGGGCGGCTGGAAACCAGAAAACAAATTCTGTTGGAATGGAGGAAGGAGAAGTGGATGCTGGGTACTCAACCAAAAATGCCCACTGTGGCATATGAGGACAGGAAGGGCAGGGTGGTATCTGCCTAGGAATCCAGGAAAAAAAGATCTTATAAAACTGTCATTTCTCTTTAGTCAAAACTCTAACAAAGATTTTGAGGTCACCACATTTAATTTAGGAGAAAAGTGCCACACTGGTTGCCATTTATTTATTTATTTGAGACAGGGACTCACTCTGTTGCCCAGGTTGAAGTGCAGTGATGTGATCGTACCTCACCGTAACCTTGAACTCTTAGGCTCAAACAGTCCTCCCACCTCAGCCTCATGAGTAGCTGAGGCTTCAGGTGCACAGCCATGCCCAGTTAATTTGTAAATTTTTTGTAGAGACAGGGTCTCCCTATGTTGCCCATGCTGGTCTTCAACTCCTGGGCTCAAGCAATCCTCCTGCCTCAGCCTCCTCAAAGTGCCAGGGTTACAGACATGAGCCACCATGCCCAGTCTCTATTTACTGAGCAGTCATTGAAGAAGGCTGCATGGCATCATTTAACAACCTAATCCTCACGACAACCTTTCAAAGTTGGAATTTCATCCCTGTTTTACAGATGAGGAAACAAGGCTCTGAGAGATCTTGCGACTTGCTGAAGGTCAGAGTGGAAAATCAAACTTGAGTTTCTGTGTGAAAAGAGCCCCAGAACAAAGTTTTGCTTGTTATAAGTAAGGAATTATAAACAGGAACTGTGAGTTTATTTGCTGTGAGTCTCATACCATTGTCAGAAAGCAGGAAATAGACGTCCTTCCACTTCTGGGTCCATGAATAAATATGAAAAAATGTTGTTAAAATTAAAAATAGGCCGGGCACGGTGGCTCATGCCTGTAATCCCAACACTTTGGGAGGCCGAGGAAGGCGGATCATGAGGTCAGGAGATCAAGACCATCCTGGCCAACACGGTGAAACCCCATCTCTACTAAAAATACAAAAATCAGCTGGGTGTGGCGGCGCACACCTGTAGTCCCAGCTACTCAGAGACTGAGGCAGGAAAATTTCTTGAACCTGGGAAGTGGAGGCTGCAGTAAGGCAAGATCATGCCACTGCACTCCAGACTGGGTGACAGAGCAAGACTCTGTCTCAAAAAATAAATAAAAATAATTGCAAAGTGAGACCAGGAGACTTGGGGGACTAAGAAGCCACCATGCATGCCTCTGCCTAAAAGTACAGAATCCTGCCTAGAGTTGAGGAGGAAGCTAGGACCCCCTTCCCACCACCTAGTGGGGAGCTGCTCATAATCAGACATTGCTCGGGGAGGGATTTAAATGGTTGTTTTATGCTAACGAGGTCTTTGGAAATGAGAAATCCTTCGAATCCAGCTTGTCTGTCATCGGATGGCATTTGTAGCATTAAAACTGACTTCTGCGCTAAAATGACTTTTTCTTGTGTGGGGCACTCAGCTGCACAGGTTATCATATTGGGGTTGGAGTGGAAGCTTGGCCAATGAGACTCATGGGATCCTAACCATATGGTGGTGGGGAGTCTTAACCTAGAAAGTGGCTCTGTGGTCGTTCCTACTGGCTGCTGGAGTTAGCATCTGCAACGTTCTCTCTGCAGTGGGTGTAGGGGTGTGTTAGTTTCCTACGCTGCCATAACACATTACCACAAACTCAGTGGCTTAAAACAATGTGAATGGCCAGGCGCAGCAGCTCACAACTGTAATCCCAGCACTTTGGGAAGCCAAGGCGGGTGGATCACCTGAGGTCAGGAGTGCAAGACCAGCCTGACTAATATGGGGAAAACCCGTCTCCAGTAAAAATACAAAAATCAGCTGGGCATGGTGGTGGGTGTCTGTAGTCCCAGCTACTTGGGAGGTTGAGACAGAATTGCTTGAACCCAGGAGGTGGAGGTTGCAGTGAGCCAAGATAGCGCCACTGCACTCAGTCTGGGCAACAGAGCAAGACTCCGTCTCAAAAAAAAAAAAAAAAAAAATGTGAATTGATTCTCCTGTAGTGCTGCAGATCAGAAGTCCAAAATGAGCCTTACAGGGCTGAAGTCAAGGTGTTATCCTGGCTGTGTTCCTTCTGGAGGCTCTGGGGGAATCAATTTCCTTGTCTTTTCAGCCTCTAGAGGCTGCCTGCACTGCTTTTCCAGTGGCCCCTTCCTTCATCTTCAAAGCACATTACTCTAACTCCTGCGTGCGCTGACATATCTTCTGTCTGCCTTGAAGGTACACCCTCTTGCCTCCTTTTATAAGGACCCCTGTGCTTATGTTGGGCCCACCTGGATGAGCTAGGACAAGCTCCCATTTTCAAGATTCTTAACTGAATCACACCTGCAAAGTCTCTTTTTCCTTCTAACATACATATTCACAGGTTTGGGGGATTAGACCACTGACAGCTTTAGAGGGAGTATTATTCTGCCTGCCACATGAGGAATAATACCAAAGGCATCACCTTATGAAGCCATTGTTACCCACCACTAAGGACTTGGAAAGGCACTGTCTCTAATGGATCGGCTTAAAACGGAAACTAGAGGGGGAATGTTCTGAACATCATTGCTCTCATTTGAGATTTTCAATTACAGTCTGATAACAGAGAGAACTTTCAGGCTGCATATACATACACACATATGTGTACACGTAACTAGGAAAATGAGGAGATTAGCTGGATGATTCAATTTCCTAATACATACTAGGCCTGATATTGCAAATAAGTGACATCCCCCTCACCTACCAGGTAGTTTAAACTTGAATAGCCACTTCCCTTTCTATGCACAGGCTCCAGGTGTGTCACTTACTATCTCCTCCTACCTGGTGACTGTAGAAGGTTGGTCACAGGTGGCCAGCAGGGTCACCACAAATCCACAGCCACCATGCTTGCAAGTGGACAGAGAACTGGTGACACCAGGGAATCTGGGAGGTGGCAGGGCCAGGGCAGGGGAAGGTGGGAACATCTCCAGTGGGGTGGAGTTTTCCTAACTTCGAGCATTAACAAATTGTTCACAATTCATCCATCCCATATTGGTGACTTACCCTGTACTATAACTTACTTAACATTTTTCTTTAAACTAACTAATTTTTAGTGAAATAAATTGTTCTATCTCATATAACTTCCATAAATGAAAAAAGTATCACTTATTATAGAGATGTAATAAAACAAATAATTATTAAAATAAAAAGATGTCCTTAGACCACCTAAAATATGCTCATCTGGTGGACACATCAGAACTTTTCAAACTTTAATATGCACACAGATCACCTGGGGGGGGTCTTGTGAAAATGCAGTTCTAATTCAGTCTCATCTCCGTGGAGTTGAGACTGCATTTTTAAGCAATAATAGTAACTTGAGGTTCAGCATACTGAATGACAAGGGACCCTGAGGCCTATTCATTGCCCCACAGCCTCCCCTCTGACACCTCTCTGCCCACTTCCATATGAGTGGTGCTCTTTCTCTTCCCTTTTTGCATTTTATTCACCCCTCCATCAAACACAAGGCCAGGACTTACCTACCATGGATCTCATGAGTGTTGCTCACCAACTATTTCCATCCCACCCCCCTGCCCACCACCTTCCAACACTTGAAAAGACTGTTCTTTCTGATTCCCTTATAGTTGTGGGCCTAGTTCTGATTCGTGAGTTGTGAGTGAAAGTGACATGTTTCATTTAATTGCCAGTACACGAACCCCTCTAGTTCTTATGCCCTCAGATGCTGACTGACCACTTTGGAGATGGTGACTGCTCTGTCACCTTGGGTACCACTGCCAACCCCCAATGGGCATGGAGTATGAAAAGGAAACAAATCTTTGTTGTTAAAATTCACTGGGACTTAAGGACTATTTGCCACTGCAGCAAAACCTAGCCTAACCTGTTAAATACATACATACACCCTCATTTCACCCACTTTTCCCTTCAGCACTTTGCATGTTGGAAGGTCAAGATAAGTGTTTGCTAAATTGTCTCTTTTTCTCCCCAAATCCACAACTACCATGCTAGCATTCTTATTCTATTTTTGATTATGTTCAATGGCACAAAATATGGTAAAAGAAGAAGAGAAAAAAAGCCCAATCAGGTTTACTGGCTTCTTACTGAGCTGCATCTCAATTACTAAGTGGGACCCACATAGCAATTATTCCAACCCTCTTTGAAGTCCTACACTTTCCATGCTAGCCCTGGCTCCCAGTCACTTTCTACTATAAAGTTCCACTCTGAAGGGATTGAACAAGCCTGCTGAAGATGAGTAAAGTTTCATCCACCCTTCCATGGAGCAAATATTTTCTCAGATAAACTGCTTGACTGATGTGGACAGGTTTCCATCAGGATAGGCTGCAGTTTCTTACACATGTGATAACATCACCTCCTGCCAGATCACAAATGCAGGAGCAGGCTGGCATTGAACACATGACTGTAGGGGAAGGACCCAAGTACAGTGTAGCATGCAGTGAACTGGGACTAAGAAGTGTGGGCTCTAATCTTGATTTGCCCTCATGTTAGTCCACTGGCCTCCTTTGAGGGCAAGTGAAAAAAACTCAACTGAAACAATTTATGCAAAAATAAAATAAAAAACCTCTCAAAAAGGTTCTCCAAAAATGTCAAGAAGAAACCATCTCCCTTCGTGACAGCACATTGCTGTTTCTGTGTTGGCTCTCTTCTCAGATCTGCTCTCCCCAAGTGACAGCCAAAACGACCACAAGCAGAGCAGGTCCAGGCTTACAAGCCAGCAGCTCAGCAATCCCTGGTGAAAAGAAGAGCCCCCTTTCCAACAATTTCATCAAAAGCCACAGAATAGAATTTCATTTGCCTGGATTCAGTCATGTGCCCATCCCTGAACCAATCACTGTGACCAGGGAGATGCTAGTGCTCTGATTGGCCAGGCCTGGGACACATGCCCACCCCTGGAGTGGAAGATAGGAGTGGTCACAGTCACAGCATGTGGAATGAGAGTTGGGGAAAAATGGTTCTTCCCAGGAAAATCAGGGTGCTATTACCAAAAAGTGGGCTAGCAAACTCGGGAAATCAATTCAGACAATCCAAACCATGGGAGGTTTAATAAATTCTTTAATTCCATTTAATGGACTTATCATAAGTTATGTGAGATGTCTAAAGACCAGGATCAATGGTCTGTACAGGTTAAGTAGATTCACTCAAGAGCCCAAATTACACAGGAGTGCAAAGTAGGAGTGAGGGCAACAGCCCTAACATTCAATGACTGCCCATTATAAACAAATTCTAAGGTCATCGGTGTTACCTCTTTAAATACAGAAGGGTTCTCAATGAGCACAAAATTAAAGCAAAGAAAAATGCATGGTTTTAATTTACATCAAGTAATAGTACTTGATAGAATAACTGAATGAATTGCTGTGGTAGGCAGAGAAATGACCACCTCCTTCCCCTAACTGTACAAAAAGCATCCCTCTCTTAATCTCCAGAACCTGTGATTCTGTGACCTTATATGGCAAAAGGGAATTAAGGTAGCTAATCAGTGGATATTAAAATAGAGTATCTCGGGTTATCCACGTGGATCCACTGTAATCACAAAAGTCAGGACAAAAGAGGAGGTCAGAGAGATGCTGTGTAAGAAGGACTTAACCTTCCCAGTCTGGCTTTGAAGATGGAGGATGGGACCATGAGCCAAGGAATGCAGGTGGCATCTAGAAGCTGGAAAGGGCAAGGAAACATTCTCCTAGAGGGCGTGAAGGAGTTCAACCCTGCCAATACCTTGATTTTAGCCTAGTGAGATTCACATGGAATTTCTAACCTACAGAAATGTAGAATAATTTGTTGTTTTAAGTCATTGCTTGAGGTAATTTCTTTCAGCAGCCATAGGAAACTAATAAAATTGCCTATTTCCAGTTAAAAATGCAATTAAGAAAAAAGAAACGAATAGGGCTCCATGGTAGCCAAGGATTTACTTCATCACTGTGGCCAAAGAGATGAAGTACCTGAGACACATGTCCATCTCTTCAGTTGGAGATGGGAGTGACCTCAGTCAAACCATAGGGACTGAGTGTGGGGGAAGAGTGGGTCTCCCCAAGAAAATCAGGGTGCTACTACCAAAAAGGGGAAAATCCTTGCTAGAGAGACAAAACCGGCCAAGTGCAGTGGCTCCTGCTGTAATCCCAGCACTTTCGGATTACAGGAGGATTGCTTGAGGCCAGGAGTTTGAGACTAGCCTGGGCTCAGTTTGAGACTAGCAAGACCTCATCTATACCAAAAACAAAAAAAAAAATTTAATTAGCCAGTCCAGGTGCAGTGGCTTATGCCTGTAATCCCAGCACTTTGGAAGGCTGAGGTGGGCAGATCACGAGGTCAAGAGTTTGAGACCATCCTGGCCAACATGGTGAAACCCCGTCTCTACTAAAAATACAAAAATTACCTGGGCATGGTGGCGTACTCCTGTAGTTCCAGCTACTCAGGAGGCTGAGGCAGAAGAATCAACTGAACCAGGGAGGTGGAGGTGCAGTAAGCTGAGATTGTGCCACTGCACTCCAGCCCTGTGACAGAGTGAAACTCCATCTCAAGAAAAATGAAAAATTGCCAGGCATGGTGGCATGCACCCAGCTACTTGGAAGGCTGAAGCAAGAGGATCGCTTGAGCCCAGGAGTTTGAGGCTGCAGTGAGCTATGATGGCACCACTGCACTAAGCAACAGAGCTAGACAGACTCTGTCTCTAAAGGAAAAAAAAAGCGGGGGAGAGAGAGAAACACATACAAAAGCAACTTTGGGTTTCTCCAGCTGCCAACCTTCTCCTATCCCCCTAATCTCAGCAATTCTAAATCAAATTATTTGCCAAGCTGACCAAGAAGCTGAAATGCCCACAATGCAAAATCATTTTAATGCAAAGTGACACTGACAATATTCCCAAAGATGCAAGAAGTCGTGAATTCTGGGAGAGTAATGGTGAAGAGCTGCTTAAATCAAATGCAGGCACCTTTGCAAAGGAGCATCTGGCCAAGGTCAATTAGCTAACAATTAAAATAAAAAAAGGAAATGTCTGCAGAAATGCTTTTTTAAATAAAAGGTTCAAAAATAATTACTTGATTAAAAAATAATTATTACTTGAACATTAGAGTTTGATGCCTCAAATATTTTTGTCAAGATGGGTCCTTTTTACGGTAAAAGTCTGGATATCAGGTACTTCTATCTTATGATTTTTTTAATTTATGTTTTAAAAATAATCACACACACATACACACAAAACAATAAACATTGATTCTTACTTTGTATGTACCAAGAGTTAGTGCACAGTTAGAATTATAATATAAATTTGGTTATGTATAAGGTAACTTTTTCCCAACTAAATGGTTGTGGAGGGCAACCTCGTTGAGGTCTTGAGCTGAACTTCCCCGACCCTAATGATACTAAGCAAGAACTCATAAGTTGATTGGCCTCTTGCACTTCCTCTTCTCAGAAATATCTGTTCATGTCTTTTACCCATTTTCCTACTTTCTTTTCTTATTGATTTGTAGGTGTTCATTTCATATTCATGACACCAATCCTTTATTGTGTGTATTGCAGATATCTTCTCCAAGTTATCATTTCAATTTATTGAAGGTAGCTTTTAATTTACCAAGTACCAGTCAAGGGTTTTTTGTTTGTTTGTTTGCATGTCTGTTTTAGATTTGATAAGAAACATGAGCCCCAATTTTAATAATCAGGAACTTCTGGAGTTTAAAATCAACACAGTGAAAGATGCTGATAACTTTTTACTCTGACTTTTTTTCTGTCAGCATTCCTAATCAGCACTAGGAAATAACTCTGTCTTTCTTGGGATGGACCAGATCAGATATACTTAACAGGGTTAGCATCTTCCTCACATTAAATTGTTTGTCTTAAAATTGATGTCTCTGTTAAAGTTACTTTAAGTTCCTTTTTGGAAATTAGAAAACACTCCAGCTGCATCACCATTGCACTTAAAAACTATCAGTGAAGTTAGCCATTTTCTAAGATATCTAGAAGAAACCAGTCTTGTCACATTCATCTCCAGTATAGAAAACAACATATTATCTTTACAAAAATCCTGTAGACAAGTGGGATCTAATTAAACTAAAGAACGTATGCACTGCAAAAGAAACTATCAATAGAGTAAACAACCTACAGAATGGGAGAAAATATCTGCAAACTATGCATCTGACAAAAGTGTATTATCCAGATTCTATAAGGAACTTAAAACAAGAAAAAAACAATTCCACTAAAAAATGGCAAAAGACTATGCACAATAGCAAAGACATGGAATCAACCTAGATGCCCATCGACAGTGGGCTGGATAAAGAAAAGGTGGTACATAAACACCATGGAATACTATGCAGCCATAAATAAATGAGACTATGTCCTTTGCAGCAACATGGATGGAGCTGGAGACCATAATCCTATGTGAATTAATTTAGGAACAGAAAACCAAATACCACGTGTTCTCATTTATAAGTGGGAGCTAAACATTGAGCACACATGAACACAAAGGAAACAGCAGACACTAAGACCTTTTGAGGATAAAGGGTGGGAGGAGAATAAAAATTGAAAAACTAGCTATCAGGTAGTATGCTGATTACCTGGGTGACAAAATTATCTGTGCACCAAACCCCCAGGACATACAATTAATCCATGTAACAAACCTACACATGTACGCCTTGAACCCAAAATAGAAGTTGAAAAGAAACATACGGGCAAAGGACATGAACAGATACTTCTCAAAAGAAGATACACATATAGCCAGTTAGCATATAAAAAAATGCTTAACATCACTAATCATTACAGATGCAATCAAAACCACAATGAGATTCCATCATATACCAGTCAGAATGGCTATATTAAAAAGTCAGTAAATAACAGATGTTGGCCAAGTTATGGAGAAAAGAGAATACTTACACACTGCTGGTGGGAATGTTAATAATTCAGCCACTGTGGAAAGCAATTTGGAAATTTCTCAAAGAACTTAAAATAGAACTACTGTTTGACCCAGCAATCCCATTACTCAGTATATACCCCCAAAAAAATATAAATCATTCTACCAAAAAGACACATGCACTTATATTTTCATCACAGCACTATTCACAATAGCAAAGACATGGAATTAACCTAGTTGCCCATCAATGGTGGACTGGATAAAAAGAATGTGGTATGTATATACCATGGAATACTATGCAGCTATAAATATATGAGATCACGTCCTTTGCAGCAATGTGGATGCAGCTGGAAGCCATTATCTTAAGCAAATTAATGCAGAACAGCAAACCAAATACCTCATATTCTCACTTATAACTGGGAGCTAAACACTGAGTACACATGGACAAAAAGTAGGGAACAATAGACACCAGGGCCTACTTGAGGCTGGAGGGTGGAAGGAGGGTGAAAACTGAAAAACTACCTACTGAGTGCTATGCTCACTACCTGTGTGATGAAATCATTTGTATATAAACCTCAGTGATACATAATTTACTCACACACACACACAAAAAAAAACCTACACATCTACCCCTGAACCTAAAATAAAAGTCAAAAAAGAAGAAAATAATAAAGAAAATTCTACACATGCATTGCATTTCATTCACTGTCATTCACACACAAAAAAATTATGCAGCCAGAAGAAAAATAAAGTTAGATCCCTACCTCACACAACATAAAACCATTAATTCCTGATAGAGTAAAGTTCTACATGGACAAATAAAACAACATAAGAAGAAAATACAAAACACTTTTATAACCTCTTTGGGAGGCCTTCCTAGTAAACAAGGATAAAAGTCAGATACCCCTAAGAAAAAGAGTAAAGATATCCAACAACTTTTTAAATTTTTTAGGGTACCATCTTCTTGTCAGCCCGATTAAAAGTGAATAAGCAATAAGAACATTTACCCAAACAAACAAACAAAAAAGAAATAGGATAGATTCTGAATGGGTTAACTTGAATTTTATTATGTCATTGGAGACCCAGGCTTTGTCTCGGTACTCTGACATCCTCAGCCATTTGGTTTTTGGCCTTGGGCTTGTCCCAAGATGCTGTCACTGCTACAACCCTCACATCCTCCCTCAACAGTGTCCAGAGGCAAAAGAAGGAAAGGCAGTACTCCTCGGGTCCCTTTGAAAAGTGTAACACTGACTCATAGGCTTTCCTTCTTAGAAGCCCCCCGTAGGCTTCCCTTCACATCTTTATGGCCACAATTCCATCACAAGCCTGTGCCTAAACCTCAGAATAAGTAGGAGTGAGATAATTACCATGGGCTTAAACTAATCAAGATTCACCCTCTGGGGCTGGAGAGAAACCCCTCTCTCCACAGCCCCGAAACTCATGGCTGACCCTGTTAGCAAGGAAGAGGGAGGCTGTTGGGCAAGCAACCCACAGTTCCTATTGTATATAATATAAAATCCCCTTTTGAATGTAAACAAGTAATTACTGAGGTTAGAATATGTGCTAAGTGGCCTTCTGCAGCTTATAAACCAGTACAAGAGTCAGCTAACTTTCTTGGTGAAAGGACACATGACAAATATTTTAGGTCTTGAGGGTCGTTTGTGCTCTTGCACAACTACTCAGCTCTCCTGCCATAGCTCAAAAACAGCCATAGACGATACACTACCAAACAGGCATAGCCATGCTCCAATAAATCTTCTTAAAAATAAGTGGCAGGACAGATTTTGACCCAAGGGAGGTAGTTTGTGAATCCCTGGTCTGGTAGAAAGATAAGCATGTAAGTCAACATCTCACACTTGCTGCTGACATGTTTTATTTGGCCAAGCTAGGGTTTAAGCAAGAAATGCACTCTCTGATTCCCCATAGTCTCCACTGTTCCCTATTGTCTTACACCATGTCACTTTTCACATTTACTGCCATTATTCCTGAGTAAAAGAAAAGGCTGTTTCACTCAGAGTTCTAGGAAACATCACTTGCTTATTTACGGCATCTCTAGAGGCAGATTTTTTGTACATAAACTTCATTAACAAATGCCATGTAATGAAACTGTTTGTTCCACTGTGACCCTTGATATAGTTTGGTACTACAGTACCAAACATACACACACTCTATCTAGTCAATTTCCCAAAATTGTTTGGGCACTGATTTTCTAAGCATGCAGTCCAGAGGAGCCCTGTACTAATTCCTTCTCTGAAGTGATCAGCAGTGGTCCCTGTTGACAAGCTCCGTGGTAACCCAATCTCTGAATTCTGCTGACAAGCCACACTCCTGTGGTTTATGAGCTCAGTGGAATCCCTCCATAGAATTATACCCTTTTATTGAGTCCTGAACCATATATTATCATGAATGCTAAACCAGTCAAAATGGTCCATCCCCTCTGCCTTAACATTAGACAAAGCCTTGAGCAATTACCCTTCTCTGCAGAGAATGTGCTTCTTTGGCATCGAATTCTGCTGAAACTTAATGTGCCTGGGCCTCCTGCATTTTATGTTCAGACTCCAAGCTGGACTGCCCCCAGCTAGCATTGCAATCCAAGGTCATTTGGACATGGACCATGAGGAAGTTGAATGTCTTCCTTTCCATAAAGAAACAATTAGCAAAGAGAATTAGAAGTGTGGGCTCAATTTCAGAGGAAATGATCATACCCCTGACAAGGAGTAGCAGCCTTCAGTGGACGTCAATCACTTGAAAAGCATGCTTTCCACCTGCAAGGAGCCAACTACCATACTTAAGGCTCCCCAGGAAATGATGCTTTCTTAAATGATTCAAAACAAGGAGACATTAATTCAACAAACATTTCTTCAGCATCCACTGTGTGTCAGATACTGTGCTGGACACTGCAGATGGAATAGGGAATGGAAAAGCCCAGAACTGACAGTGTGTTGCATGTTAAAGGAAGACTCACAACTGTAATCCCAGCACTTTGGGAGGCTGAGGCAGGAGGATCACTTGAGGTTAGGAGTAAGTGACCAGCCTGGACAACACAGTGAGACCCCAGCTCTACAAAAAATAGCCAGGCAAGGTGGCACATGCCTGTAGCTCCAGCTACTCAGGAGGCTGAGGTGGAAGGATCACTTGAGTCGGGGAGGTCAAGTCGGCAGTAAGCCCTGATCATGCCACTGCAGGGCTGGGCAACAGAGTGAGACCCTGCCTCAAAAAAATAAAAGTAATTTAAAAAGGGAACTGGCGGCAGACAGTAAACAAGTCACCAAGTCTGTGACGTGAAACTAAGCTGTCATAAGTGACATGGAGGGAAAAAACAAAGTGCTGTGTGTGTTAATTTGCTGTGGCTACTCTCACAAATTACCACGAACTGGGTGGCTTAACACAATAGAAATGTCTCCTCCCACAGTTCCAGAGGCCAGAAATCTAAAATACAGTCATCAGTAGGGCCATGCTGCCTCCAAAGGCCTTGGGGAGAATTGTTCCGTCTCTCCCAGCTCCAGGAAGCTGTAGGCATTCATGGGCTTATGGCTGCACCACCCTATCCTCTGCCTCCAACGCCACACACTTCTCTCCCCATGTGTTTCTCTTTTGTTTGTCTCTTATAAGGACATGTGTCATTGCATTTAGAGTTCACTCAAATAATCCAGGATCATCTTATCTCAAGATCTTTAATTGAATTAAGTCTACAAAGACCCTTTCTCCCAAATAAGGGCACATTCATAGGTTCCAGCAAGTGGATATATCTTTTGGGAGCACTATTCAACCCGCTACATTGTAAGAAATAATAATAGGGTAACTTACTTTAGATCAAGGGGTCAGAAAAGGCCTCTAAGAAGGTGAGACTTAAGACAAAACTTGAAGAATGAGAAAGATCACACCATGCAGAGAAGGGGAGAAGTGGGCATAGGGAGAAAGCATTGCTGACCGAGGGCACAGTCTGTGCAAAGGCCCTGAAAGCAGCTGAGTTTACAAAAACTGAAAGAAGGCCAGTGTGGCAAGAGCAGAGCAAGTAAGACATGCTGGGAGTGTAGGCAGATGCCTGTCCTGAAAGCTTTGGAAGCCACAGTAAGAAGCTGGCATTTTACAGCCAGGGGCAGTGGCTTGTGCTGAAATCCTAGCACCCTTAGAGGCCAAGGCAGGCACATTGCTTGAGGCCAGGAGTTCAATACCAGCCTGAGCAACACAGCGAGACCTTGCCTCTACAGAAAATATTTTTTTAACTTTTAATTTAAAAAGAAAAATAAAAGCAGCTGGCATTTTACCTCAAGTGCAAGGGAAAGGCACTGAGGGCTTGAAGCATAAAAACAGCATGAGAAAATTCACATTTCATCTTGAAGCTTTTTCAAATAGCATAGCTAGCCTTAGTTTAAACCAGTATTGCTTTTCCTGTAGCTTTAGCAATAGCAAATGCGTAGTATCATTTACCCTGTTATCTGCATTCATTCATTTAATAAAATACATATATAGTGCTCACTTCAGCAGCACATATACTAAAATTGGAATGATATAGAGAAAATTAGCATGGGCCCTGTGTAAGGATGACACACAATTTCATGAACATGACATTAAAAAAATACAATAACCCAAACACAAGCTAGCACACCATGTGGTCCAGAGTATACCTGGGCTGTGGATTGAATTAGGTCTGCCCAATAAAAAATCCTAAATTGTGGTCCTAAGGCACAGAATCTCGGGTGTGACCTTATTTGAGAATAGGGTTATTCCAAATGTAACTAACTCAGATGAAGTACCAGAGTAGGGTGGGCCCCAAACCCAATATGACTGGAGTCCTTACAAAAACAGAAAATGTGGACACAAGCATGCATACAGAGAGCACTCCACACGAACATGAAGATGCCAACTACATGCCAAGGAGAGAGCCCTGGAACAGACTGCCCACACAGCCCTCAGAAGAAACCAACCTCACGGATGCTTTGACCTTCGACTTCCAGCCTCCAAAACTGTAAGACAATAAATTTCAGCCAGTCTGTGGCACTTTGTTATGGCAGTCCTAGCAGACTAACACAGTCTAATATTTTAGGGAGTGAGGTCTTCCTAAATGTGAGTAATTCCAATCTTTACCAGCACCCCCTCTAGAACACTGAAGGGGGTCTAATTCACAACCCATACCAACACCTAATCAAGCTATCTTTCTCCATTCTTCTCATTCTTCACTTCCCTTCCCACCCACTGAGCCCCCAGCGGCCTCTTTCCTCATGCCTGGCCTTGACTAACTCCACATCAAAACTGCTCCCAAAATCCTACAATAAGGTTCTTGATTCCTTCATGGCCCACACCCACTTCCTGGACCTGTTCTGTTTTTCTCTCTGATGGTTCTTTCTCTCTCAAGTACTCATCACCATCCCCTCTCCCCAGGGATTACCCCATCAGATACAGAGCCTAGGAGCCCTGCCGAGTCCCTTAGCAGAGAGAGAGACACAGCCTGAGAAGCCAGACACAGAATCAAGAGAGAAAGAGAGAGAGCGAGATTAAGAGAGAGAATATTGGGACAAGAGTAAAAACACAATTTTTATCTTATCCATTTCTTTTCACATGCAAACTTTTAATGGTAAACTCCACGAGAACAGAAAATACGTCTTGTACATTTTGCAGGGGCAGAACAATTTGCACGAAGATGAGACAAATTGATTTTCAAAATCTTGCCTGAGACCCTGAATCCTTACTCTATGATCAGGCATTCTTCCCACACCACCTATGAAGTTACTAAGCTGAAACCGTCTCATCTAGTCTTAATTAAGCTTTGGCGACATCTGTCATGAGTGACTGGTGACATTTTTCCGACCACTCATCACTCCTAAAAATGGACTCACTCCTGATAACTAGGAATCAACAACCTAAGGCCGCCGGGAGCAGAGGTGAAGTGGGGTACAGGAGGCCTCACGGACATACGCAGGGAAGGGGAGGAGCAGCTGCCACATTGAGACCCAGCTCCCAAATGCAACTAGCATAGACAGCAAAATCTTCTACCAGAAGCATGTTCTGTTGGTCAGACACAATCCTAAAAAGGATGGAGTAAAGCAGAAAGGGAGGGTGTCTCCAGGAGAAGCCAGGGAAGGCCAAGATGCTACATACTTCACTATGGCCTGCAGCCTCCTGGGGGAAGGAACTACATTCAACTTTGTACTTCCTGTTTCACCTCCAGTCTCCACCTCCAGGCGCCTAGCCTAGGACCTAGCACTCTTTGGAATTGGCTGGTTGGTTGGCTGGTTGGTTGGATGGATGGTTGGATGGATGGATGGATGGATGGATGGATGGATAGATGGATGGATAGATGGATGGATAAATGAGCAGCCAAAATCTCCATTCCCTTCCTAAGTGCTATTCTTCAGGGATTTTGCAAAGCCCATACAGTCCAATTTGACTCTACTGCCTTAAGCCAATCATCAACTTCTCAGACTAAGAAAGGATGTTAAAGATTTCTTAGAATCCCAGAGTCCCCAAAGATGCTCATGAGCTGTCAAGGGGAGCACGCCTAAGGTATCACTAGAGAATCTTCTGTATTAAAACTTTCTAACTTAACTTTTTTTTTTTAACCAATTTAATCCTTTATAATGTTTTACAAACTTCAAATACAAACATTTAAAAGCAATTACTGTGCATAAGGTCCCATTGTGCAGGCTCTTAACTTCAAAAGTTAAAGTCTTCAAACTTTTAAGCTCCTGATACCTCTTAAAGAATTTTGATGCACTATGTAGGTCTTTGCACATTTTTGGTTGACATCTAAAATTAACACAAATTTTTTTTCTTGTTTTGTTTATTTCATCAATGTAACTGTAAACATGTAAATATAGTGCTATCATGCTTCTTACAATGTGCCAGGAGCCCATTCTTCACATAACCAAGTGTAAAATATTATTTCCCCCATTTTATAAAGAGGAAACTGAGTCACCTAGATTATATAACTTACCCATTGTTACACGGCTAGTAAATAAATAAAAAGGATTTAAACTCAGACAATCTGGTGCCAAAGTTGATAGACATTACCACCATCACATCTTTATGCCACATCTCTGCATGCCCAACAATAAGTTCCTGGTGAGTTAATCAATAAAATCTTGTGGCTCTTTGGTACCTGCAGTACTTTAATAAATTTTCATCATCTAAGACAACCAATTTCCTTCTGACCTCTTTTGCCTCCTTAACAGTCTGAGTCACATGCTAAAATATTCAAAGATGTTCTTCATCACTGTTCAGATATTTCTGCACTCTTGTCTTTTTGCTGAACTTTCATAGCCAACTCCACCATGAGGGGAAGACCATATTTTCTGTTATCTCTGCTTCTAGTCTAGAACTTTTAATGTTGTATATGTGTGTACCAGCAACTCCCTGGGCCCAGCCACACTCAGCCCACTCTAAAGGATCACGTGTTCTGAACTGCTCTGAAGTGTCTCCTGTGATACACCCTGAAGGGGCCTCCACCCCTGCCTTCACTGCCCAATGAGTCACACCTATGTGTAATCCCCTCACCTACAGTGTAGGCACAACCTGTGACTTGCTTCCAACCAATGAAATATGGCAAAACTGAAAGGATGTCATTCCCTTGAGTAGATTTTATTTGTGGCAAAGGTAATAAATGTCACTTTTCTTTTCTTTTAAGATGGAATTTCACTCTGTTGCCCCAGCTGGAACGCAGTGGCACAATCTCCACTCATTGCAACCTCTGCCTCCTGGGTCCAAGCAATTCTCCTGCCTCAGCCTCCTGAGTAGCTGGGATTACAGGTGTGTACCACCACACCTGGCTAACTTATTGTGTTTTTAGTAGAGATGGGGTCTTACCAGGTTGACCAGTCTGGTCTCAAACTCCTGACCTCAGGTAATCCGCCTACCTCAGCCTCCCAAAGTGTGGGGATTACAGGCATGAGCCACTGCACCTGGCAGTGTCACTTCTATAATTATGTTGCATTGTATAAAACTCTGTCTTAGCAGGCAAGAGATGAAGAGATTCTCCTGGAGCCTTTGAGAAACACAGTCTTGTGAATTGTCTGTGAAGACGGTCACAGGACCACAGAACTGCAGGCAACCCCTAGCCTCTCAGGACCTTAAAAACGTGATAAAGCTACCTTAAAAGCTACAGCTACATTCTTTTAAGTAGCTGGTAAACAGCAAGGCCCTCAGTCACACAACCACGAAGAAAGAATTCTACCAGCAACTGGAATGAACTTGGAAGTGGGTTCTTCCCTAGTGAAGCCTCCAGTTGAAAATTTAACCTGGTGATATCTTGATAACAGCCTTGTGAGCCCCTGAGCAGAGGACCCACTGAAACCATGTCCGGACTCCTGACCCATGCTAACTGTATGCCAATAAATGGGGGTTGTTTTAAACCACTAAGTTTGTGGTAATTGTTACTCAGCAATAGAAAACTAATACACCTCCCTAACACATTTACCACAGAATTTATTTCAAAGCCATTCCCATGTCTTCGGCTCTGAATATCTATCTAATTTTGCCCTCTGGATGGCCTTGCCTCCCACTTTATGGTAAGTTGTCTATTCTTTGAATTTCTTCAAATTCTTTTCTCTCCATGAACAATTATTATTCTATTTTCTCTTCATTTGTGTTTGTTTCCGTATTCCTGTCATAGAGAACAAAATGTCTCTCCATTAGCAACTCTTATACTTATGCCTTTATTCTTTTTTTTCCAGACTGCACTGCTTTAGGTTTTTTTCTAGAACGTCTTTCCTCTACTTGCAATACAATTTCTCTCTCTCCCCTGACGCAGTGTAAAAATACTGGCATGCCAAAAATCCTAAGCTCAGTTCTACTATCCTTTCAAGTTACTATCATATTTCCCTCTTTACTTTTATTTTTACCATTCAATTTTTTCCAAATAAACTGTACTTGTGATGTTTAGCTTCCAGCCTTAAACAATTGTTAATTCCTTGAAATCTGACTTCAACCTTCATCACTCTGCTGAAACTGCCCTTTCAAAGGTCATTAAAGTACAGACAGACTGCCAACTCTAATGCTGTTTTGTGTTGTTTTGCTTCCCTTTTCGTGTTTCTCAGCCTCTTGGCGGCATCATGGACTATTGACCAACAATTCCTTCTGGACACTAGCCATTCTGGTTCTTCTATTTATGTGATCGTTCCCTGTATTTCTCTTTCACTGATTCTAAAATCCTGTGTTAGATTTGTTCCTTGTTTGTGCCCTCACAGCTCTGTGCATGTTTTCATCACCTTTTGAAAAATCTCTCCTGTAATTATCCATTTACTTATTTGTGTCCTCAGTGGACTTTGCTCTACTGAGGCAAATGCAGGGGATCTTTTTTTTTTTTCTTATCTGTAGCATTTGTCACAATACAGTTCACAGTGTAGCTATTTAATAACTGTTTGTGAGATGGAAAAATTTTCCCAAGCATGATCATTTGGTCTCACAGGTCATAAGAGATTGATGTATATCTCCAGAAGGAGATAATAACTGAAGCAACTGCTCCTTGTGACTCGGACTGCGGTTTAGGTGCTGGGTGTTTTGTTCCCGGCTTTAAATCTCATTGTATACCTCACCCTCCTGGGCACTAAAGCTGCTGGCTCTTATTCCGCAATTCTTCTTGTAGCTGCGGCGTCAGGCCATGCGCGGTTGACGTCCAGGATGTTCTGCGGCGCGTAGGCATCGCGGCTTTGGCCGCGGTCGGCTGCGGCGGCAGTGGCGCTCTACGTTAAGGTTTACCCATACCCACCCAGTGTTTCCTAGGTGAGTTCCGTCGTCTGCTGCGACCGGACATTGGAGGCGCGGATGGCGAGTCGGCGGCGCCTTCGTCGAGGTCCGCAAGTCCGGGGCTTCAGCTGAGAGGTCGGTGGCGTCGGGGGCTTCTGTGGTGCGCTCGGCGAATCGGGGGCATCTGCGGCGCGGTCGGCGTCGGGCGGCGCTCTACGTTGAGGTTTACCGGTACGTCCACCCTGCGTTTCCGAGGTGAGTGCCGTCATCTGCGGCGGCGCCTTCGGCAAGGTCCCCAAGTCCAGGGCGTCTGCGGAAAGGTCAGAGGGTTGGAGGTGTCGGCGGCGCGGTTGGCGCCTCTGGGTCGCGGTTGATGTTGGCGGCGTCTGCGGTACATTGGTGTATGCGGGGTGGTTGGTGCGCCGGCGGCGACAGCGCTCTACATTGTTTCCAAGGTGAGTGCCTTCATCTGCGCGAAGGGGTGTCGGAGGCGCAGACGGCACGTCGGCGCGTCTGCAGAGAGGTCGGCACGTCTGCGGCGCGTCCGCATGTCCGGGGCATCTGATGGTGTCCGGCGTCCACAGGCGCGGTCAATGTCAGCGGCAGACCCAGGGTGAGCGCGTTAGCAGCGACTGGACGTCAGCGGCGCGGACGGCGTGTCGGTCGTGTCAGCGGCGTCCAGCGGGTACGTGGCGTCCGCGCAGAGTTGGCGCGTCAGTGACGTCGTGGCGCGACGGCGGCGTCCCATGCGCTGCCGGCGTCTACGGTGCGTCGGCGGTGTCCGCGAGGTGTGCAGCGCGACGGCGGCGTCTGAGGCACCTCGGCGCCGTCCCAAGTGTGGATGGCATTGGCGGCCCCGTCAGTGCTTCAGCGGCTTCCCAGCCGCTGACAGCGTCAGTGGCGTCGGCCGCGCGGTAGGCTAGTAGGGGACATCCGCGGCACGGTCAGTGGTTTGGCGGTGGCGTCCCAGGCGCTGACAGCGTGTCGTGGGCGTCCGCGGCATCCCAGGCGCTGACGGCGTCCACGGGGTCTGCGGCGAGAGGGCGGCGTCAGAGACGCGGTGGGCCCATAAATTTAAATAATATGAAGGATGCAATTCCCATTGTATTGTAAATATTGACATTCTATAAATAAAACTGTTACATCACTCTCTTAAATGTTTCCAATGAAATCTAAATACCATAGCAATTTGATACCCACCATCAGTTATTTTTTAAAATGCAAAAACAAATTCTTCCTTATGAGTCATAAAACATTACATTTTTTTCTTTTTCCTCTTTGAAATCAAATTTATTTGTTCTAATATAATTTTGTGCTAGTAAATCTTTTAGAATTACCTTGCTATCCTCATTCTATGCAAGAAAAAATGTACATAAGTTAAAATTCTAATTTCCTTTTTACCTCCTGCAACCGTTAG
This sequence comes from Callithrix jacchus, assembly GCF_049354715.1. Classification (NCBI taxonomy): domain Eukaryota; kingdom Metazoa; phylum Chordata; class Mammalia; order Primates; family Cebidae; genus Callithrix; species Callithrix jacchus. The sequence goes on along the minus strand of NC_133503.1, from coordinate 65,727,757 downwards.
GCTAAAAATTTTCCTCTGGAGTGAATATTATTGTAATCATTATTTGTATACATTTGATCAAGGCTATGTAAACATATTACAAATTTTGGTATATGAGTATTAAATCTACATATACAATCTATTGAAAACATATGCCTTAATCAGGTTGAAGAGAACATGGAGGCTTTGCAGACACCAGTGTTTTGAATGTCACTGTTTGGCACTTCCAGGGAGATAGGGCTGGGTCTTTCTTTGTTAAGGTGAGAGAAAAACATCTGGAAAGAGTAGGAGGCAAAAAGAGAAACAGCCTCCACTACAGGCACATTCTCAAGCAGATATGTGTTAGCCAAAGACACAGGGGATTCCTCTGAAGCCACCTTTGCCCGCATACCCCTTGGAAAGTTCTACCGTACCTCCAGAGGCATCAGTAGCTAGTTTGAAGATCAAATCGTGGACAGTTCAGGTCAGAATAAGTCCCAATTTCAGTATTTCACGAATTTACATCTGGGTAGGGAGGTGGACCATAAGCACTCCACCTGAGATGCATAATAGTGAGAGATGGAAAGCACTGTTTAAGACAATAGATGTGGTGGGCAGAATAATGGTCTCCAAAAATGTTCATATCCTAATCCCTGCAACCTGTGAATATGTTACCTTATGTGGCAAAGGGAATTATAGTGGCCAGTGGAATTAAGAGTGTCAATCAACAGATCTTAAAATAGGGAGATTATCCTGGATTATCCAGGTGAGCCCAAAGGAATCACAAAGGTTTTTAAAAGTAGAAGAGGGAGGCAGAAGAGGAGATCAGAGTGATTGGGATGTGAGGAGGACTCAACACACCCAGGCAGGCTTGAAGATGGAAGGAGGGGCCACGAGCCAAGGAATGCAGGCAGCCTCTAGAAGCTGGAAAAAGGTGGCCTCTAGATTGCCCCTTGTGAGCCTCTAAAACGATCTGAAGCCAATAAAAGCCCTTTAAAAGAAAATAAAAATAGCAAAAAGAATGCAGCCAACTAACACCTTAATTTTAGCCCAGTGAAACCTTGTGTTGGACTCCTAGCCTGCAGAGCTGTAAAATAATAGATTTGTGTTGTTTTAAGCCACTGTGTCTGTAGTAATTTGTTACAGCAGCAATAGGAAATGAATACAATTGAGAAATGATCTCTGTAGGACAGAAGGAGCCCTGGGTGCTCAGAAAGAGGTGCCTACTCCTGCTAGGTTGGAGTGTTGTGATCAGCACTGGCCAAGTGCAGGCAGCCAACACCTAGTATGAATCCCAGTCCCTTCCAGTTTGGTGCTGCCAGTCTGAGAACCCATTCAGCCACCTGCCACTGCTGTTGTCATGTTCGCCCTGTTGGCTGCAGGACCCCAGCAGGTCTGCATAAAGGCTTAGCCCTCACATACTCCTGCCTCAGCCTCCCAAGTAGCTGGGATTACAGGCATGTGCCACCACACCCGGCTAATTTTTTGTATTTTTAGTAGAGACAGGATTTTGCCATGTTGGCCAGACTGGTCTCAAACTCCTGACCTCAAGTGATCGGCCTGCCTCAGCCTCCCAAAGTGCTGGGATTACAGGTGTCAGCCACTGTGCTGTCGAAACTTTATATTCTTTTAAAAATCATTTTAAAACATCATGGACTCATGGTCATTGTGAAATGAGAGGAAAGCTGTTTATAAAAATGATGTGGAGAACAGTTCCCATTTTTACAAATATATATGTATCACCGTGTTTAAAACTGGAAGAATTTATACCTAGATGCCAGTGAAAGGTGGGCCTTTATTCCTTCTGATTACCTGGGGATTCTAATTATGTGACAATGAATTTCTATTACTTTTGTAATAAGGAGAGGGGAAAATAAAAGATTTTTTTAAAGCAATGGTCTATAATGAATGAAGTCGTTTGAAATTCTAACCAAAAGTATTTTTATACCTAATCCTATATTGGTGAAGGTTGCTAAGGAACCATGTGCTGCAAATTAGGAATAATCCCAACTATAGCTCAAAGGGGTAAAAACCAAAGCCAACGGTCAGGTAGACAGAAGTCTGTGGATGGGAGAAAAGAATCATGGGGCTGTGTCTAATCTTGCTGCCTTCTTCCCCAGATCGCATGGAAAAGAAAGATAACTTCATTCCCAAGCATACATACTTAGGGGGGAAGAGCACAGAAGGACGAAGGCCCAAGACAGCCAGAAGAGTCTCTCCAGAGAATGGCCGGGGCCAGAGGGAAACAAATCATCAGCAGTATCTATCTGATACGTATACTATGTGCCATGCACTGGACTCAGCATTCATTTAATCCTCACAACATCCCAAAAAGGCAATGATATTATTTTCCCCATTTTACAGGCAAAGAAACCGAAGCAGAAAGAGTTAGGTGATTTGCCCCAGGTTACACCCCTAATAAGTATCAGAGTTGGCCTCTGAGACCAGCTGCCAAGAGTTTAACCATCAGAGGATGCTGCCTCCTGAGAAGGCAGATCCAGAGCTTTTGTGCAGGCAGAGAGCAGGAATGACACTCAAAGGCAGTTTTCATTACCAAAGTAAAAGCGAGAGGAAGTATTGGCCTCTCTTCTCAAAACGGAACAACAAACAGAGATGGGGATGACAAATAGGATGAAGTATTAATAGTTAAGGAGTAGAGAGGAAAGTATAAGATTTTATGTTGACATTTATTTTATGTATTTCTGCTAGGTTTCTCATTTTTATAAATAGACTGTTTGATGTTTATGTTCCCCTGCTTAATTAAAGAGCTGCATGGTGAGTGTCCACATACGTGCACGCTTGTGTGAGTGTGTACCCATGCTTGTGCATGAGGGCATTTGTGCATGTGTGCATGCTTGTGGTAGGTACATGTGTGTTCCCATGGGTACTTGCATGCGGCGGGTATGGTTGTCCACGTGTGTGTAAGCCTGGGTGTGCAAGTGCAATGAGTGGCCACACCCATAAGAAGCATGACTGTTCAGACCACCACCAATATACTTGTGTTTTCCCATGGGCAACCTGGCCTAATTGCCAGCAAAATTCCTCAGAAGAAATAAACAATCTCCCAGAAGCCAGCCCTGAACCCTGTGCTGGAAGCAACAGCAATGTCTCCTCCTTCATCTCCTTGTGCACTCACAGGACCCCATGGACAGAAGGGCTCAGTATGAGCTGTTGACTGACAGCAAGCAGGGCTGTAGCAGGCAGGCAGACGCATTTGCCAGAGTGGCAGGTAGTGGCCAACTTTCCTGGTCTGATGACTGGCCTTCCTCAAATTCCTAGGAGATTTAAAAGAAGAAAGCCTCCCTTACTTCCCCTTCCCTTGAAGATGCACAGGGTGTAAATGACCACAAGCACAGACTGGCCCAGGTAGGGCAGCAGCAAAGGCAGCCCATCTCCAACTCCACCACCTGCTCAGACATCAAATTTGACCCACACATTCTGGAGCTTTCCCTACTGTAATGGCAGCCACATGCTCAAGTCTGTCCCTGAGGTGGTACCATTCGTGTCCCCATAGGAGGGCATCCTTCTTTTTACATTTTCTTGGAAATAGCAGAAAAGCAAAACTTGATCAAACCTCTTAGCAAGCAGAGATCTTCCTTGTCTGATCTTAATACCATCAATAACTTCAAAGCATACTGCAAGAACTTTTTTAAAAGTCATTTTGCAGCCTTTATTCGACTCAAGGCAACCAGCAAATCTTTCCCAGTGGCAGCTTTTGGGAGACTCCAACTCAACGTGACAGTAGAATCACCCAGAAAACAGGTCAAACGGCGAAGATCACTAAAGAGCAATCTCCCCACAGATGGCAGTGAGGGAAGCTGTATAGAAGTTCCTCCCTGCACTCTTACCATCCAGAAAGATCCTTCTCCAATCTTGAAAGCCAGAAAGCCCTGGAATCATTTCCAAACTAATGGAGCCAAGTGTAGGAAATGGAGAACACACTGCAGGAATGAAACCTACTGAGCATTAGGTTGTTTTTTTTTAAACACCCAGAAAAAAGGCGTCCATTCCCCAAGAAGGTAAATTGCAGAACAAAAACAGGCTGTGAATAGCTAATGCAAGATATGATGGGCTGGCAGAGGTAGGCCTGAGGGAGCTGATTATTCGAACCTGAGGGATGACTGCAGAAAGCATCACCAAGGGCCCCAATCATGTCTTCACCTCATAGACATCTCACTGACAGGTGAGGTCCACCTCTGGACCAGGCCTGGGGCTGCACATTTTCTGAATGTCAGCAGGTGACATGAGGCAGTTAGCTCACCAAGCAAAGTGGTGAATAAGGACTCTGCTCCTTCTCCCTCTGACCATCTATCTCCACCCTTCTGAGGGAGGTAGCACCCCTCTGCCTCGCAGGCTTCATCCTCTCCCACAGAACCAGCACAGAACAACCTTCTATTTTCAAAGATGAGAAATAGAGGCCCAGTAAGGTCAAGTCCCCCCACAAACCAGGGGCAGAGGCCAGACTAGAACCCAGATCTCCTACACCCCCACTCGGTGGTACCATTTCTCATGGAAGGACCAGCCCCAAGCAGAGTGCTTGGAATCAGGGAATGCTGCTTGGCTCTTGTTGTTTCTCAAATTATCCACAATGAGGCTGCCCAGAAAAGTACCCCATCCTAAGTAGAGTGGAATCCCAGGCTGGAGATGTCACCATTTCTCATCTGCAAAACAGGCATGATTCTTGGATCTCTTGTCCCTCAGGCAGTACGTTTCAGAGATCTCCCAACACTTCTTGAGGCCTGTGTGCCAAGAACTGAAATTTTAAATGCCTCAAATGCCAAGCTAATGAGGCCTAGCCTACTTCTGGAGGGAAAGTGTGAGTGAAGAATGGAAAGACCCTAAGGCTAATGGAGATCTGATTTGCATTTTAGAAGGACTGGTTTAGAGCCACAACATGGATTAGAGGGGATCAGAAAGCCCAACCACCAGGCCACTGTAATAGTTAAGTAAGAGGGGACAGGGGACAAGCTAAGGCTATTGATAGCCAGTCATGGACTCCAGAGATATTTTTATGTTAAACATAAATTCTGCAGGGCACAGTGGCTCATGCCTATAATCCTAGCACTTTGAGAGGCCAAGGTGGAAGGATCACTTGAGGCTAGGAGTTTGAGACCAGCCAGAGCAACATAGCAAGACCCATCCCTATAAAAAATAAAAATCATTAAAAAATTATTTAAATAAAAATAAATTACCTTCTGGAAATGAATGTGGTGATAGTTGTACAATAATGTGAACGTACTTAATGCTACTGAACTGTACACTCGAAAATGGGCTGGGCACAGTGGCTCACACCTGTAATCCCAGCACTTTGGGAGGTTGAGGCAGGAGAATCACTTAAGCTCAGAAGTTCAAGACCAACCTGGGCAATATAGAAAGACCCTGTCTCTACAAAAAATTTAAAAATTAACAGGACATAGTGGCTTGTGCCTGTAGTCCAAGCTGTTCAAGAGGCTGAGGTGGGAGGATTGCCTGAGCCTGGGAGTTCAAGGCTGCAGTGAGCTGTGATAGCGCCATTGCATACTAGCCTGAGCCACAGAGCAAGATCTTGTCTCACAGACACACACACAAAAGGATATAATGGTAAATTTTATGTTCTATATATTTTACCACAATTAAAAGGGCGGGGAAGGCTGATCATGGTGGCTCATGCCTGTATTCCCAGCACTTTAGGAGGCTGAAGCAGGAGAATTGCTTGAGGCCAGGAGTTTGGGACCAGCCTGGACAACACAGCAAGACCCCATCCCTATGACAAATGTAAAAATAAAACAACTTAGCCGAACATGGAGGTGTGCACCTCTATATCCAGCTATTTGGGAGGCTGAGGCAGGAAGATTGCTTGAGTCCAGGGGGTCAAGGCTACAATGAGCCACAATTGCACCACTGCACTCCAGCCTGGGCGACAGAGCAAGAACGTGTCTCTAAAATGAAGAAAAAAAGAAAAAAAAAACTCTCCCCCTCACCACGTAACACTTCTCATTTGCCAAAAGGAACAAAAGTCATAAACGCAAGGACAAGGACCAGCCTCCCTAGGTCTCAAATACATGAAGAATAAAGATGGCTAACATTACAAAGGGCACTTACTGTGGTTAGATATTATATTATGTACATCTATTAACTCATTTAATCTTCACAGCAACCCTACCAGGTCGACACTGTCATTGCACTCATTTTACACACGGGAAAACCAACACAAGCAACCTCAATAACCACCTCAACATCACAAAGCTATTTGTGGCAAAGCCAGGATTTGAACCCAGTTGGTGTAACTTCAGCGCCTTCATGCTTAATGCACTCCTTGAAGTTGTCTCCGTCTAGTTAGATGCGGAACATCTAAATTAGAACAAAAACATGTTGTCTACTGACCAGCTTGCCCCACTTTTCAATTATTTGGCTCCACAGAGAATAGGAATTCAGAGCGCTGACTGAATTTTTTTCCATTTTCACCCAGATGTTTGGCATCACACAAATAAGATGATGAGTGGGAGCCACTTAGGAATTAGAGCTCTGTCACCAGTAGAAACCCTGTCTTAATGCAAGGTTGTCATTTCATGAATTAACATTCTACCCAACAATGTTTGCTTAACCTCCTAGGGTATTTTACTTTTTGAGGATCTGTTTCTGATAGCCATCTGGTCAATGCAGTGTGCACTCAAGTAGTAGTTAATAGACATCAGGACCATCCTTCATTCTCCATCCAGTAATAGCTGAAGTCACGGCAGATTTTTTTTTTTCATCACAAATAACAAAAACCATGCATATTTTAACTTCATCTCTGGGATTAAAGTAAATACATAATTTTGGCAAATTACTCGGAATTACGGGCTAGCAACATCTGGTTCAGATATTCTCAAGTAAATTATTGGCACGGTCCCTGCCAATTTTTAATTTTAACCAAAATGTTCCCAGAAACATGTGTTTTCTGTCCCGCTTGCATGTAATCAGTTTGAGAACGCCTCAGAGTTTTAAGCAGGGGGTTTAAGAAATGAGCTGTACTACCTGCACACCTCCCTCAGGCCTTGAGGAGCTGCCCTCCCTCCCAGCACCGGGGGAGGCAGCCACCTGGGCCGGCGGCCACCTGGGCCAGCCGCCCGCCCGTGGCTTTCTGTTCCTGCCTCCAGCACTTCAGAACCAAAGAGGCCCACAGGTACTGTGTGTACATGCTCCTCACCCTCCATTCTGCTCCCAAATTACATACCTCGCTTTTATGTCAAGTCCAATATAGCTTCTTTAGCAGTTTCTGTTTCCTCCCCTCCTTATTCCACATCAAGAGTACCCAATTACTTTTATAAATACTTGTTTTAAAAATATCACAGTGGTTTCCTGCTGCTTTGAATTCTGAAGGGCTATGCAGGATTTTAGACTCTTATAAATCTTTCGAACAGTTCATATTTTATCAACAAAGTGTGCTTTTTTGAAAATCCTTAGTAGAACTCTTCATCAAGGAATTTTTTCAATTATTTGACCTTTCCGTAAGAACAACAAAATAAAAAAGAATTTTTGCCATTTCAAAAGTCATTTGCAATGCCCTCCTTGTGTTCATTAATTCTGCCTCACTCACCAACAAGGGTGGTGTTTTTGGTTAAAAGAGAAAGCATGAGAGTTGTTAATTCCAAAACACCCCAGCAGAGGTAAAACAGGGTTACAGATGGGTCTTTAAAAGAAAATTCCAGGAAGGCCATGGCTTTGTTAAAGTTAAAAAGTTATCTAGCTCAAGGCAGAGACTTCTTAGTTCACTGTGGCCCCGGGGCCATGTGGCAAAATGTCACCAGGGAGATGGAAGGGGTTAGCCTATACTGGGGAGGCAAAGCCAGGATTTGAACCCAGTCAGATCAGGATGCTGCTGCCCTGAACAGTCTACTGAGCTATTTGGATTTATATAGGCATAACTGTGGTTTTCCTCTTGGAACAACTTGGAGATACCCAAGGGATGGCCACTTGGGCAGGAACCCCCAACATGATAGGTAGCCACGAGCAAGATGCAGTTCTAAGCATGACAACACTGAAGACCTGGGTACCATTCAAACAAATGTCTGAAAGATCAGGAGCAACATATCTGTCTCAGTCCATTCCTGCTGCTATAACAGAATCTGTTAGACTGGGTAATTTATAAACAGAAATTTACAGGCATACCTCAGAGATATTGTGGGTGTGGCTTCATTCCACCACAATAAAACAAGTCCCACAAATTATTTGGTTTCTCACTACATATAAAGTTATGCTTACACTATACTGTAGTGTGCTAAGTGTGTAATGGCATTATGCCTGTAAAAGCAATGTACATATCTTAAAACACTCAATTTCTTGATACATTTTAAGATTAAAAAAAGAAAAACAGTAAGGAAAAATACTCAATTGCTAAAAGACACTAGCCATCATCTGAACCTTCAGTGACTCGTGATCTTTTTGCTGGTCGGGGGTCTTCCCTTGATGTTGATGGCTGCTGACTGATAAGGGTGGTGCTTGCTAAAAGGTAGAGTAGCTGTGGCAGTTTCTTAAAATAAGACAACAGGGAAGTTTGCTGCACTGATGAACTCTTCCTTTCATGAAAGATTTTTCTTTCATGCATATGACGCCGTCTGATAGCATTTTATGCACTGTGTAACTCCTTTCAAAATTGGAGGCAGTCCTCTCAAATCCTGCCACTGCTTTATCAACTAAGTTTATGTCAGAGTCTACATCCGTGTTGTCACTTCAATCATGTTCACAGCATCTTCACCAGGAATAGATTCAGTCTCAAGAAACCACTTCCTTTGCTCATCCATAAGAAGCAACTTTCCATCCATACAAGTTTTATCAAGAGATTGCCGCAATTCAGTCACATCTTCAGGTCCCACTTCCCATTCCAGTTCTCTTGGTATTTCTACCACATCTGCAGTGACCTCCTCGAAGTCTTGAACCCCTCAAAGTCGTTTATGAGGGTTGGAATTAACCTCTTCCAAACTCCTGTTAATGTTGATATTTTGACTTCCCCCCATGAATCAGAAATGTTCTGAATGGCATCTAGAATGGTAAATCCTTTCCAGAAAGTTTTCAATTTGCTTTGCCCAGATCAGAGGAATCACCACCTATGGTAGCTATAGCCCTACAAAATACATTTCTTAAGTAATAAGACTTGAAAGTCAAAATTACTCCTTGATCCACAGGCCACAGAATGGATGTTGTGTTAGCAGGCATGAAAACATTATTCTCCTTGTACCTCTCCATCAGAGCTCTTAGGAGCCTAGCTGCACTGTCAATGAAATATTTTAAAAAGAACCTTTCTTTTTCTGAGCAGTAGGTCTCAACAGGGGAGTAACGCCTGCTCCAAACAGATGTGCTATCATCCAGTCTTTGTTGTTCCATTTACAGAACTCAGGCAGAGTAGATTTAGCCTGATTATTAAGGGCCCTGGGATTTTTGGAATAGTAAATAACCATTGGTTTCCACTTAAAAGTCACCAGCTGCATTAGCCCCTACCAAGGAGTCATGCTGTCCTTTGAAGCTTTGAAGCCAGGCTTTGACTTCTCCTCTCTAGCTATGAAAGTCCTAGATGGCATCTTCTTCTAATATCAGTCTGTTTCATCTACACTGAAAATCTGTTGTTTAGTGCAGCTGGCCTCATCAGTGAGCCTAGTTAAATCTTCAGGATAACTCACTGCAGCTTCTCCACCACCACTTGCTGCTTGCACCCTTATATTATAATGATGGCTTCTTTCCTTCAACTTCATGAACCAACCTCTGCTAGCTTCCAGCCTTTCTTCTGCAGCTTCCTCACCTTTCTCAGCCTTCACAGAATTGAAGAGAGTTAGGGCTTCACTCTGGATAGGGCTTTGGCTTAAGGGAATGTTGTGGCTGATTTGATCTTCTACCCAGACCACTCAGACTTTCCCCATATCAGCAGTAAGGCTGTTTTTGTCTTCTTATCATTTGTGTGTTCAGTTGACTTGCACTTTTAACTTCCTTCAACAACTTTTTCTTTACACGCACAGCTTGGTTAACTGGTGCAAGAGGCCTAGCTTTCAGCTTTTGACACACCTTCCTCACTGAACTTAATCGTGTCTAGCTTTTGATTTAAAGTCTCAAGGAGGCATCCAGACAATCCATGCAGTAGGAATAGGCTAGGAGGGAGGCATAGCTCCTAGAGGCTGGATGCTCAGAGAAGGCTTCAGAGGAAGTAAGTGAATTGGAGTTTGCCAGAGAAACAGAGCCAGTAATATAGTTGACCTTTAAACAACACAGGCTTGAATGACATGAGTCTACTTACACATGAATTTTCTCAATAAATGTATTAGAAAATTTTTTGGAGATTAGTGACCATTTGAAAAAACTTGCTAACGGCATAGCCTATAAATACTGAAAAAAAAATAAGAAAAAGGTATATCATGATCACATAAAATATGAAGATACTAGTCTATTTAATCATTTATTACCATAAAATATATATAAATCTATTATACAAAGTTAACATTTATCAAAACTTTCACATACAAATGTAGACCACAAGGCACATTCACATTCTAGAGAAATGTAAACAAATGTAAAGATGCAATACTAAATAACTGCATAAAATTGACTGTAGTACATTCTGTATTACTGTGATAATTATAGAGACACCTTCCATCTATTGCAAAAAGCTCGTGTGTCGAGTATCCACTTAAAATGCTGTGTGACTGTGTGACACCAATCATCTATGTGTGAGCAGTTCATCCCTCTGGTAAATTGCATTTCGCAGTAAAAAGTGATCTCTTGTGGTTCCTGTGTATTTTTCATTGTGTTTAGTGCAACCTTGAATAACACCATGGGGCCCATACAAAGTGCCACTAATGATGCTGGAAGTACTCCCCAAAAGCAGAGAAAAGTCACAACATCACAAGGAAAAGCTGACTTGCTTGAGATGTACTGTAGATTGAGGTCTGCAGCTGCAGCTGGCTGACATTTCAGACAATTCATCTTGTAAACAGACAATGGGAACTTACTTGCCATATTGATAAATACAGTACAGTCCTGTATATATATTTTCTCCTTCTTATAATTTTTTAATAAGATTTTCTCTTTTTTTGCACTGTTTCAGCAGAATCAACATTTTTCATTTTCTCTAGCTCACTTTATTGTAAGAATACAGTATATTATACAGTATATGATATTGTAAGAATACAGTATTTAACGTACAAAATGTATGTTCATGGACTGTTTGTGTTATCAGTGAGGCTTCTGGCCAACAGTAGGCTATTAGTAGTTACATTTCTGGGGAGTTGATATGGTTTGGCTCTATGTCCCCATCCAAATCTCATGTCGAATTCTAATCCTCAATGTTGGGGGAGTGGCCTCGTGGGAGCTCAATTGATCATGGGGACAGATTTCCCCTTGCTGTTCACGACAGTGAGTGAGTTCGCAAAAGCTCTTGCTGTTTAAAAGTGTGTGGCACTTCCCCCTTGGCTCTCTTTCTCCTGCCTGGCCATGGTAAGATGTGCTTGCTTCCTCTTTGCCTTCCACCATGATTGTAAGCTTCCTGAGGCCTCCTAATCATGCTTCCTGCACAGCCTGCAGAACTGTGAGTCAATTAAAGCTCTTTTCTTCATAAATTTCCTGGTCTCAGGTAGTTCTTTAGAGCAGTATGAGGAATTAAGAGCGGAGACCCCAGGCTCAAGTTCAGAGTGGAGGGTTAGGCTGAGTGCAGTGGCTCACACCTGTAATCTCAGCACTTTGGGAGGCCACAGCAGATGGATCACTTGAGGTCAGGAGTTCAAGACCACCCTGGCCACCATGGTGAAACCCCATCTGTACTAAAAATACAAAAATTAGCGGGGTGTGGTGGTGTACACCTATAGTCCCAGCTACTCAGAAGCTGAGGCAGGAGAATCACTTGAACCCAGGAGGCAGAGGTTGCAGTGAGCCAAGATCACACCACTGCACTCCAGCCTGGGTGACAGAGTGAGACTCCATCTCAAAAAAGAAGAGACAGAGTGGAAGGTTAGTGTGGCAGCAGCCTCAGGAGGAGGCAAACACTGCCAACAGAGTTCTCAACTTCACACACCTCCCTCGTGCAAAAGGGAGAGTGAAGCGAGCAGCCCCAGATGATGTCAGAAGCTCACACTTCTATGTAGAGCGTACACCAGCCATAGCTTAGGGATTCTCCCACAAACGTGTGTTAAGTATCTTAATTACCACAATACCCAAGAGACAAGTACTAGAATGGTCACCATTTTACATGGGGAGAAACTGAGGAACAGAGATGTTAATAGCCTGTCCAAGGCCACACAGCTAGCAAGTGACACAGCTGGGATTCAAATTAGACAGTCAGTGTAGGTGTGAGGTTAAGTGACCTGTCCATAATCATAAGGCAAGGAGATAAATTCAGGAGTCAGGCATAGCCCCAGATATATATATATATATGGTGGCTGGTTTACCCACGCAGAAGCAAGCTAGCTGATGTGGCTTGGAGCTGTGTCCCCACCAAATTTCATGTTGAATTGTAGTCCCCAATGTTAGAGATGGGGGCTGATGGGAGGTGACTACATACATCATGGGAATGGATTTCTCATGAATGAGTTAGCACCATCCCCTTGCTGTTATTTGTTCTCATGATAGTGACTGAGTTCTCCCACGATCTGGTTGTTTGCAAGTGTGCAGCCTCCCCCACCTTGCTCTCTCTTACTTCTGCCCCTGCTTTGCCTTCCACCATGAGTAAAAGCCCTAAGACCTAGTGCCGCCATGTTTCTATACAGCATGTGGAACCATGAACCTATTAAACCCCTTTTCTTTATAAATTACCTAGTCTCAGGTAATTCTTTATAGCAATACAAGAACAGACACCAGCCTATATGACCCTGTGAGCAGGTGCTTGTGATGCCCTCTCCAGACCCTCAACCGGGTACCTGGTTCCCAACATCCTTGCAAAGTCTGGTCCCGAACCAGCACAATGTCTTCTTCACAGGAGCTCAAAGCCTGGCATCTGAAGGGCAAGAGTTGCAGCTTCAGGAACCAGCAAACTCAGCAGCCTTAGCACCTCTAGAGGTGCCCTGAGGAGCTAGTGGGTCACCTGCCAGGAAGGTCCTCCCACAGGTTTAGGGAATGCCAAACATGCTAAAAGTGGCTCAGCCCAGGGGCCCTGAGGAGACACCTCACACCAAGTTCCCTCCAGCTCTACGAGACTCTACCCTTACTGAGCCGTGGCACACAGCTTTGGCATTTGGAGGTTTATTGATGACGCACTGCGCCATTGACCTCTTAGCCTGCTGAAATCCCAACTTGTAATTAAACCAAATCCAAACAACTGAGAGAGTGAGCCTGCACTTTAATAATCATCATATTGCTTTTACTTATTTTACTTTACTTAATTTTTATAGAGATCAGGTCTCACTTTGCTGCACAGGCTGGTTTTGAACTTCAGGCTTCAAGCGATCCTCCTGACTTGCCTTCCCAAAATGCTGGGATTATAGGCATGAGTCACCGCACCCCGGCCCATACTGCTTTTACATTTGTACCTTGCATTTTACTCCTAAACTCTTTTGTCATACAGAAGGGTCACTCACTGCAACCTAAGAACCAAAATACTGCTTTGGGGCTCGTGCACCCAGTTATCACCTCAAGACTCAACAGACAAACAGATATTCTGCTGACTTCTCATTCTCAGCCAAAACCCTTCTCTTGCTGCAAGGCATTACAGCCAACCCTCCAGCACTTCTCAGTCCCCTCCCCTCCATCTTCCAGCTACTCATCTGCGCCTCATTCTTTCTCCTCCTTCAAGCCCACTGCTCAGCCTGTGTTCCACAGGCCCAGTTCCTGTTCGCTCTGCTCAGCCTCCTCCTCCGCAGCTGTTCTTGGGATGAGCAGCTCTCGGGGGAAGGAGAGAGTGAGTTCTACTCCCAGCAGGAGAGTAGAGTGGGCAGGAGGGCAAGAAGTAGAGCTTGAGGGCCAAGCCCTAGCTTCCTGTGACCCTCTCACTGGTCACTCAGGCTGCCTCCTCAGAGCCACCCACAGCAAGTGGCGGCCCTGGCTACCAGGTCCACAGTTCATGGAAGGGGAAGTTGCCCAAGGTCCAGAAATTTTCCAGGGACTGTTAATATTTTCCTAAACATATCCTCACCCATGATACAAATCAAAGTTCCCCAGATATAATGTCTGTTTTATTGTTGCCCTGGAGATGATTCTGGGAGCAATGGGCATATGCTTTCTATTTAAGAGTTTTGTATTTAATTTTACCATCACCTTCTATTTATAGGGATGAGATACTGGATTTCATGTGCGGTCATGGTATAAAGTTTCCTGCTAAAATAAATTTTCTAAGTGAAAAAAAGAGAGTCAATCATTTTTAAAAGTAGAAAGTCCGTCACTGTAGGGGTGAAATGCAGATATGCCAAAACCCACAAAGGTGGTAAGCAGATGACCACTGACTGAATGATTCTGACATCAGTTGCATAAATACAGACCCATCCCATAGACCCACCTTGGTCTTTTGTTAATCGAGAACAGATGAGACTCACAAACCCATTCCATTCAATGGGCAGATATCCACCAAGAGCCTCTGCTGTGTACAGAGCCATGAGAGTCACACAAAAGGAGAGTTTCCACAGCAAGCCCTGACTCAGGAATCTTACTTGCTGCAAAGAACTAGTGGGCTCTGTCAGAGAATGGAGCAAACCAGTACATAAGAGAATGAGGCAGGCACAGCGCAGTGTGGAGCACGAGAAAGGGGCCCAGGAGATTCAGATCAGTGCCCGGGAGACCAGAAACATTCTTTCCATGCTGACCTTGCCACCTGGACCCTAAGAAGTCCCTCTGGGACCCTGATGACCTTCCTGTGGTAGTGAAAGCCACAAGAGGACTGTGCTTCTAAAGGTGGGGAGCATGATGAGAAAATGACAGCCACCTGCTAGCCATTTCCCCTCCTGCCTTGCAGTCCAGACAGCCCCTGTAGGAGCCCGTGAGGAAGGCTCTCCTGGGATATGTTTGATCAGGCATGACTGAGCATCACTCTCTAGCCAGGCTTCCACCTACTCTCTGCCTTCCTTGTACTGTTTCCTCACTTTCAAACTTCTCATGCTGTTCTCTGTGGTGCTTGCTCCCTCCCATTCATTCTGACCTAGGAGTTCTAGACCTTGAGAATTCCTTCGTGGCAACAGAAGCAGGCATGTGGAACGGCCACACTTCCTTCCACATCTTCAGTGCTCACACCTTTGGGGGCCTTTTGGTGTCTTGTGTACCACAAGGTTCCATGGTAGGGAACTGCCCTTCCCACCCTACCCACAGGGTCCCAGGGTGACCACCAGTTCACATCACACATCACATGGTCACACAGCTAATCAACATCAAAGCTGAGTCTCAAATCCCTTGACACCTAGCTCCAAGCCCCTAACCTTCACACCCACACCACCGCCATCCCCACCTACACGCTCCCAAGACCATCTTGCAGTTCTATCCACAGCAGAGGCTCTTGGAGGATATCTGTCCATGGAACACCATCAGTTTGTGATTCCGACTTGTTCTCAATTAACGAAGGACTAAAGTGGGTCTGTGGGATGGGTCTGTATTTATGACCCTGCCCCCTTAACCACAGGCATTGGACTAGGGATATGAGCCAATCAGATTCTTCTCTGGAATTAGGAACTATTAGGAATTTGGAACTGGAACTGAGAGACTCCAGCTTGCTCCGGGCTGGGCTCCGTACAGCAGTGGTGTGACCTTCCAGAGTTAAGGGAGGCCATTTTCTGCCAGGTGGTCCAGAAACGCAGAGGAGGCAGAGCTGCAAACAGGAGCAGAGATGGGAAGGGAGACAAGCACTGCCCAGGCCACTGTGATCTACCCAGGCCCTAACAAGCCATGCTGTTGCCCAGCCTTTGCCTAGTACTCCCTCTGTCTACGATGCCCTCCCTGCCCTTCTTCTCCAAGTCTTACAGGGCTCGAGAATTCTATCATGTATTACAATAAAATCCACACTCCTTCCCTGGCCCCTGGCCCTAGAGCACTCATCTCTTGCCACCCCCCTAGCACTCACTAGGGTCTGGCCACATCAACTGTCTTAGTCTGTTTTCTGTTGCGTATAGCTGAATACCTGAAACTGGGTAATTTATAAAGAAAAGAAACGTATTTCTTACAGTTATGGAAGCCAAGACATCCAGGTCGAGGGGCCAAGCTGGTGAGAGCTTCTTGCTGCTGGGGACTCTCCACAGAATCTTCATGGCAGTGCAGAGCATCACATGGTGAGGGGCTGAGCACGAGGCCCAGGTCTCCTTCTTCTTATAAAACCACTAATTCCCCTCCCATAATAACCCGTTAATCCATTAACCCATAAGTGAATTAACCCATTCATGAGGGCAGAGCACTCATGACCCATCACCTCTTAAAAGCCTCACCTCTCAATACTGCCACATTACAGATTAAATTTCAACATGAGTTTTAGAGGGGACAAACATTGCAACCATAGTATCACCCAGCTTTCCATGATTCAAACAAGCCAAATTATCCCAATCTCAGGACCTTTGCACTTGTGCTGCTCCTGCCTGGCTGGCTTTTTTGTGTCTTTCAAGTTCCTGGAGAAATGACCCCAGTTCCTGTCATTGCCTGACTACCCGAGCTAGCATCGACCCTTAGTCACGTCGCTTTTCTTGTTACTCGATCGGCTGCATGCAACCAGCTGTCTTGTCCATCTACGTCACCCTGTGTCCCCCAGATCCCCACACGGCCCCCAGCACATCAAAGGCACTCATCAGCTGCTTGTTGATAAGTGACTGAGCTGTGAGGCTCTGGCCTCCACTGGTCCAGCTGGAGAGCCACACTGATGCAGGTAAGAGGAGAAGGGCTGACACTCGGCAGGGCCACCACCATTAGCTTGGCCCATGTTCAGAAGTTTCTCCTTCAGCAAGCCGGCTCAAGCAAGTCCTCCTAAGGAAACACAAGTCAGTGAAAAACTTGACAAATGGATCCCACGGCTGGTCAAAAGACGGTCACACTCCAAAATATGCACGACCAGATTTCGTGCACCGCGCAAGTTTTATCTTTGACCGTACTTATGGAAACATTATTCAAGAACATCGTGAACACTCAAAAATAAATCTTTAAAAATACCATTTGGACGACATACACGCACCAATGAAAGATTTTCTCTTTCTACTACAGCAGCCCAGTAAGGCGTTTTCAAAAAGCAAATGTGGTAAGTTACTGCACACAGTAACCTGGAAATAAAAACGTACCCAGTTACAACCCACACAGCTTCCTCACAAATCAAAGCCACCCCAATCTCCACATCTACATGGAGCCACCCAAGGTGAGGGTGGGGACAGCTCACTGACTTTGTTTCCTTGCTTCCTGCCTCCTGAGGACTTGACAACAGTACCCAAAAAACAGAAGGTCACAACTCTTACTGAGACTCTTTACAGATACCTGTCAGAGAATGGCTACAGCCACCACCCGCTGCTTTGATCACTGGGAGAATCAATGGCTATGCAGTGCCTGCCAGGCACCAAGCACTAAGCAAGATTTGTGACACAACACATTTAACCCCACAACAACCTATAAAGTACACAGTATTATACCTGTGCCTGTGTTGACCACACTGAAGCTCAGAGAGGCTAAGTAATCTGGCCATGGTCACACAGCTAATCAACATCAAGGCTGTGTTTCAAATCCCTCCACACCTAGCTCCAAGCCCCTGCCCCTCCCACCCATACCAAAGCCATCCCCACCTGCACACCCTTTAGATCATCTCTCCTTGCCCTCAAACATTTCCCCATGTGGCTGCCATCAGCAAACTGATGTCAAAGGGCCTAACATCTTCCCCTTTTCTGTCTCCCCTAAACACCCACCACACGCTGGGCCTCCAGTGTTCACCGTCTGGGGATGGCTCAGCAGGGCTGAGCTGTGCTGGGCCATGGCTGCCTCCCTCTGCCCCCCCCACCTCGCTTTTCTTCTGCCTCCCCCCAGGGAACTGTTTTCTCCTTTTTTTCTTCATCAATTATAAACCTTCTTACTTTAGTAAGCCTAATTTATCTTGTTACCCACATCTCTTTGTTGGTAACCTTGCCAAAAACAAGAAGAATCTAAATATGTTCTTTGTCTTTTAGTTTATCATCTTACCTTTGTTTTTTTTCATTTGTTTCCTCTGAGGCCTTTCTTCTAGTTATATTTTTCTCTCTCCCTAGTTCTTCTGCCTTTCTCAAGGTTTTAAGTTGTTAGGGAGAAAATGTATACATACACACATATATAGGGCTTAGCTTTATGAAAAAAAAATATATATATATATGTGCAAACTAACCTCACTTTGATCAGCATCAAAATGAAAGTATTTTGCAACATGATTTGTCTTCCTTATTGTTCACTGGTAAAGGTGGAGAAAATGGGTTATGACTTCTAGAACCACAATAAAATACAAAGATCTGGGGATTTGAATACCCAGGTCCAATCTGGACTTAGAGCCTTCCAGCTATGTGAGCCTCAGACAAGAATCTCTGTGCTTGAGGTTTTATTCTGTAAAATGAGAGTAATCATTCTACTCCCTTCCAAGGTTGTAGAGAGGTCTAAAGGGGCCATGTCTATAAGCACTTTTAACTTATACATAATCTCCACATAAAGCAGTATGGGATGGGAAAGTGTTAAAGAGTAGGGAGGATCTGAGTGGGTTGTCCATTGTACATCCCACCTGGATGGCCTGCTCACCCTTTGCTTTCAACACCTTCCCCTGCAAACTGGGCTCCCCCTCTGTGAGTCCCATTTCCGCAAATGGGACTAGGGGCCTTCTTGTCATCCAACACACACACAGGCACACACACATACATTTAAAGCTGTGTGTCAAGGATTGTAGCGGGTGCTGGGGAATTAGACATTAAACATGACAGGCAAAGTCCTCTCCATCAGGGAATTTATCATTCATTTTGGGTAGGAGAAGGAATAAGACAAGAAACAAAACAAATAAATAAAAAAGGTAATAATTGACCGAGACCTCTGATCTGCAGGAACACTCTACATTAAGGACCCACAGCAGGGGAAAGAGCTTGGCCTATTTGAAGTAAAGAAGAATGGCACCAGAAGAGCATGAGAAAGTGAGAGGGGAGGGGCCAGCAGGGCCAGGTCTCCCGGAGCCTTCCATGTGGACAGGACTGGGTTTTATTCCAAGCTGGCCTCTGGAGTTAAGCAAGTGAGAGGTATGATTTGGTTTGGGGACATTTTGCTCGTTGATTTGGGTTTTTTCATTATTAATCGGGCTACATATGATGCAGAGGATTTGGTTTGGAGAGAATATCGGTTGGCAAAAGTGGATACAAGAAATCAGCTGGTTAACCCCGCAATAGTTCAAGACAGAGATAACTGAGGCTTGGAGGGTAGAAATGGGAAGGGGAAAACAAGAATTGATGATGAGTTTCACGCAGAGGTGTGAACAAAAGGAGGATATCGAAGATCACTTCTGGGGTTTTCGTTGGAGATCAGGGATGGTGGAAGGGTGGGGAAGGTGTTATAGGATGGGAGAGAGGGAAAGGTGACAAGGACATAGTCAAAGAGAGCTCTAAACTGCCATCGTTTTTCCCATTTACCCTTCCTGTGCAAAACTTGGTTTTCATGCCAGTTTGTCCCTACAAGCTTCTCAAAGTCACCTCTTCCTTCCCATCTCGAATTTACCACCAGACTTATCAATGGGTCCCTGCCTCAGGGGTCTCCCCTCCAATCCATCTGCAGTTCCCACATCCTCAGGACTTCCTGGAATAATACACCTCTCCTTTATTGTTTAAGACTTTTGCATTTGGCTTTCTGTTACTTGCAGATGAAGCCAGACATAACAGGTCCTGGGGTCTAACCCCAGTCAAGCTTCCAGCCATGAGTCCTCTCCTACCCCAAACGCTGCTCCCCCCACCCATGCTAAATCACCCAGCTCTTCCAACCTGCCACTTGCTCACCTCTCTAGGTCTCTGCATGAGTTGATCCAACTGCCTGGATTCTCCTTTCTCCTCTTCTCCATCCTCAAAATGCCACCCTCCAATTCTTCAGGATCCAGTTTAATAATATGTGAGTATAAAAACTAACATTTTTTGTTGTTGACATCTTTCACAAGTCCCTCACCCATCCTCCTGGTTCATCTGTATCGTAATTCTTGCCATGTGATGCTGTAAAAATTACTGCTTCCTCCCTCTCGATTGCCACCACAATAAGGGCAGCAATTGTGTCTATCTCTTCCTGTTTCCCCGGATGCCCCACCAAATCTAGTATACAGGCATGCACAAGAGTTTGTTGAATGAATGAATATAACCACAGAGTGAGTTAGATTCTAAAATCTTCAAAGTGAAAAATCTTCTGTGGTCAAAATTAATCTTAAACAGTCTGTAAAACAGTCATTAAGATATGATATCCATGAGTTATTATATCAGTCCTATACAGTAATTCTTATGCCCACTAGAATTTGAGAAGAACCGAGTTACAATAAATAAGCAGAGAGCCTATGTGACAATGTCTCACATTTAAACCACCCGTCTTTAATGTCATTATCAATCAATGATGGGCCTGTGTAAGGAAGGGCTGGGAATGGAGCCCTCTACAGTGACGTCCATTTGCTGAAGGAGTTTACTTCATTTTTGTTTTGGTATTTTGCCTCTATAATCTTAACACCCAGTGTAGCAGGAAAGAGTTGTCATCATCTTTTACCATCAGGGTCCAATGGATTCTTTCTATTTTTATGAATAAATCTACAGAAGTAAGACTAAAAGGATCATTTTTTAAAAACTTTACTAGAGACGTTAGTAATAGCAAATTTTCACAGCATATTTTCCTGGCTTTGAATGTACATTGGCCCAAAATGAGCAATGTTTTCTGAATGCAACTAACTGCTCACCAGCTGTCGTGCATAAACCTGGGACAGACCCATCTTATAAATACCAAGTCCAGATTTCAAGGAAATCTCTAATAAGTTCTAGCTCATCATTACTTCTCGTTCTTCTTACACTTGCAACATAAAACATATTACCTTTGATAGTTCATAATTTTGTTCAGGAGAAGATAATTGTCTACTTTTTCGTAATTGAAAAGCATTTTTATTTTTAAATGTATAAACACCAGTTAGAATGTTTAGTCCAATGATTTTTTCTTTCCTTTCCATACCACCTATTTCTTTTCAATCATCTTTGTACTCACCTTTGATCTGACTTCATCATTTGTCCCCTTCAAACTGTATCAAGTAAGTTCAGTAAATGAACGTAAAAAGTAAAAACAAATTGGCCCCCATTGTTTTAGCTCCAAGTTTTTGCTGCAAAATATAGTGTGATGAAATCATTCCTATTGAATGACTAACAGGATAAGAATATCATATTTTTTGTTGTCCTTAGAAATATATTGTTTACTCACAAACCCTTAAATCTGAGGAAACTAATCTAGGTTATCATCATGTAGGGCTCATAGCCTGAGACTTCACTTATACAGTTCAGTCAGTTTCACCATCATCTTTAAAACCTTCCAACTGCTGTCTCTTTGCATTCATCTTCTGTTTTGACTAATAATTGTACAACATTTTCCTCTGTCACTTTTCTCTTTTCAGTTTTGTGCAGAAAAATGAAAAAATATAGTTGTATTTACAACTCTATTTAATGAAAGCAAGAAGAAGACTCCAACGATGATGTCCTCTGTCTTCTTTTATACTTTCTCGAGAGATGAAAGTATACTTTTATACTTTGGGCAATATGATAAAAAAAAACGGAAGGATGATGCAATAGTGATCATTTGTTTCATTGTTGCCTCATCCTTCCAGGTGATTGCATCATTCTCCCATTTTCTTGTTAGTTTTTTTAATGATAATTGGCAATAATTGATGAGTAATGATGAAATAATTTCTAGGGTGATAAAATGAGAGATGTTTAAAGATATAAGAAAATGAAGATCACTAAGATCCTATGACATATCATAAATGTATAAATTATTTCAATAGTCATATGGTAACTTTAAGATAGAATGAGTTTTACTCTATTTTTGTTAAAAACTAGATGTTATCTTTCATCTTCAGAGACTTCTAAAAACAAACAAAAGTTATGAAATACTAATCCTCACAAAATGTTAGAACTTCTCAGGAAAAACATAGTAATAACTTTCAAACTCTGATATTGGGTCCAATGGACCCTGATAACATACTGAAGGTTAAATCGCATTAATAGATTTGATCATTTCCTGAAGCTTTCAATATCTGGCTCCATAGAAAACTGCTCCACAAGAAGACTCTTCCTTCATCCACTTGAAGTCTAACCATTCTCAAATCAAAGTTAAAACCCACCCAGGAAGAGCGCTATCATAATATTCCAGCACCACAATGCCTGGCGCCTCTGGGCCCAGACAGGACTCTCCATGGAAGCCAGGCAGCCCCTTGCCTGAAATACGTTCTCCTGGAGTTCCTCTCAAGATACAACCAAGAAGCAAAAATTATGACCTATGTAAAACAGAGAGGCCTTCAGGCTTCAGAGCAAGGCGCTAACAAAACTCAGACCACGATCAGATGCCCAGTGTTTACTACTTTATATTCCTTCCAGTAAATGGTTTTATTGTGAGGGATACAGTGTTCCCACTTTCTTGGGTTTTCTTTTCTCAATCCTGTTTGTCTTTTGTATTTTCAGTCAATCCATGAATGGTTTGACTATTGATCTGTTAACAGAGAGGAAATGCCCAATTCACAAAAGTGTTGTGCTCCAACACTCCAAAATTGGTTGTTTTGGGGACTCAGAATATATTTTCTTCCAAGAAACAATATTATGCATGATAGGTTTACAGGCCAACCCCACAAAATCCTTCTTAACTCATAGTGTTGTTGGGCACTGCACTTGTTTGGTATAAATGAGCAGAATGTAATTTGGTTATAGTATTAATAAACAAACCCAAATATTGAAGATATAATCTCCTTTATTCTGAATCATATTTAATGAAATAACCAGTTTAATGAAAAAAGATAGAGGCTTTTTTTTTGAGACAGAGTCTTGCTCTGTCACCCAGGCTGGAGTGCAGTGGTGCAATCACTGTTCACTGCAGCCTCGACCTCCTGGGCTCAAGCCATTCTCCTACCTTAATCTCCCAAGTAGCTGGGATTGCAGGTACATACCACTATGTCCGGCTAATGTTTGTATTTTTTTAGAGACAGGGTTTTGCCATGTTGTGTAGGCTGGTCTCGAACTCCTGGGCTCAAGCGATCTGTCCACCTCAGCCTTCCAAAGTGCTGGGAGACGGAGGCTTTTTAGGGAGAGACTCTGCTTGCAAGATAATTTGGAAGGCCTGATGGCAGCAGTTTGATATGTTTTTCTGTCCGATTTCACCTTGACCCCTTTTTTTATTTTCCTTCATACAGGTATGATGCACAGGAGCCAAGATTAGGGTAGATTTGAGGCTCACAAAGGAAAACCATCAAAGGATAGGGGAGCAAGAGGGAAAATAAGTTTAAAAGAGATCTCTCTGATGGGGGAATTAAAGCATGTTGTTGCAAGGAAATTGGCTAAATCTGCATTAATTGATTTGCTAAGAAGAGGTAAGAAAATTGGGAAGAAGGCTAGAAATCCAGTATTAGAGCCACAGGCCTTACAGGTAGGCAGAGTCCTGAGGCCCGTGTGGTCAGACAGTTTTCTCTCCGACCATAAGGTGGTGCCATCAGCCCAGACAGTCAGCCCCGAGGGGGCGGGGCCTGCAGTGGGCGGAGCTCCCCGTGTACAAGCCATGTTCTCCACTCAGGTTCCGGAACTCAGAAAGCCTGTACCAGGCAGCATGTGTCAACCTGCACATCACTGACTCAGTGCCCATGAACTGTGCCCATCCGCTAAAGCCCCTTCGGCTCACACCTGAGCAAGAACATGTCTGTCTTGCTGGGCATCCAGACGCACATGAAGATTCCAACTAATTCCTTCCCACTCCTCTCCTCTTTCTCCACAGTGGCAGCTCTGGGCCTCTGAGTATTTCCTAATTCCTAAAGAGAACCAGGTCCAAAGTGCCCTACTGTCTCATCCTTAAATACCGTCAGATGTTCCATGAGGAGCACAGATTTGTCACAAGGGGCCCAGCCTTGACAACATGCCCTGGCCGACTTCCCTAGTTTGATGTCCCACTTTCACACCTCACTGGGCAACCCCTATTCCTGATACAAATCCCACCGGATCCTCTCCATGCATCTACTCCTGCTGGTCCTCCCACCTGCCATGCCCACTCTTTGCCTTGCCTCTCCTTGTCACTATCCTCCCCCATCCTTCATGGTCTAACCCAAATACCCCCTCCCCAAAACCTGCCACTCAGTGTTGACGGCATGTAACTAGCAAAGTGGATTTAGACAGGAAAACATGGGCTCCAGGCATCAACCACAGAAGGCCCTGCATGACACAAGGTAGTTAGGTGTGCCTCTCCATGACTGGGTGTGCATTAAACTGAGGAGGAGGGTCCATCTAGACAGGCAATGCTGAACCACAGGGCAGCAACAGCTGACCCATCCAAGAGACCTCCCAGGTCTCAGTTCCCATCTAGGGCAGGCCCTAGGTCTGGAGAGACACCAATGGCTGTGGTCTGTGGCACGGTGTCTGTTCTCAAGTCATGTTAGCTTTATAATAGTAATAATGATAATTATTACCGTCCTCTGCCCCACCCTCATCAGCCACAGTCTGCCAAACTTGGCCCTAGTTACAGAGCTAAAGGAATCAGCCAGAGAGAGGGGGAATCAATCACAACAAAGTCACCAGTCTGAGCCCCCATTCCCACTTCTATCCCTGTGGCCTAGACTGGCAGTCCCAGCAAACTGCCTAGTAATTCTGCAGGGGAATTTACATAGCCCTGGTGATCCCACTGAGATGGGCATTCTTATCTGGAAGCTTTGGACTTGGCTAAGTGGCCTAGCGATAAACCTTTAGGAATTAGTGCCTGTGTTTACAACATCTTGAATTCTAGCTACTATGCGTTCTTTTAGTTCTAAAGGGGCAGTCGACTGAGGTGGAAATCAGGAATGTCCCTTTGTGGGAGCAAACTGCCTCAGGACAAACTTTGGAACTATGTAGGTCCTCTGAGGGCAGCCCCAGGGGGGCTGGGCAGAGCAAGAGCCAGGAGAACTCAATCTGCTTGGCCCTTGCTCCAGGTATCCTCAGAGGCCTCTGCCCAGTACACTCAGTGTCTGCATCTGGCAAAGGAAGTCTTGCTCCTGCCCCCTAGAGCTCTCTACTACTTCTATTTCTCAAAAAACTAGGTGACCCTATGCCCTTTTAAAGTCAATATTGCTCATCACTGTGCCCAGGTAACCGTTTCAATCACGTTCTCACACATGAAAGAGGCCACATAGAAAGAAAGTCTGTGAAACTGTATCCATAAGCAGGAGTAGGACCAAATGACCACTTGGCTTCAGGAAATTCAGAGCCTTAAAGAATTAGGAGAGACCAGAATGCCGCTGTGTTGTTTGTTTGCTTTGTTTATAATGATCTACAAAAAGTGTTTTTCCATAAACTAATAAAGGAAGCTAAGTTAACTATGCAAACAAAAGCAGGGTGGGCAATGTGAACTGCCCATTTTAATCTATTTGTATCTGCCCGTCCTTCCACAAAAGATCCGAGGCTGCGGGGAGTAATTACTATTAGAATACTGGACATGAGTGGTGAGTTTTTCCCCACCTATGCAGGTTCGGACCTTCAAAGTGACCATTTATGGATGCTCCCTGGTGCTCCAGCCCAGGGGAATCCCCCTCTGAAGGCGCCCTTCCCACCCCCTCCTCTCCCTTCCGACTCAGCTCCACGCGTCTGATAGCCGCGGCCAGCGGCGGTCACCCTGGTCCCCCGCCTCCGCCGGGACCCAGAGAAGGGAAGCTTTGGAAGCCAAGCGGCAGCCAAAAGACCTGCCCTCGGCGGGTCTCCGCACCCCCTCCCCCAGCCCTGTCACCTGGAGGCCCCAACCAGGCTGGCAGTGCGCCCCGCCGCGGAGACCCGAGGCCGCGTCGCCTGGGCAGTGGGTGATGAAACTTCCCAGGCGCATTACTGCAGAGGGCGCGGGCGGCGCGCGGGGCGGAGGTGGGGGATCGAGAGCTGGTACCCGGGCTCACCTGCTCTCCTGGAGGAGGGTGGGGACGAGGGGGAGGGGCGACAGCGCACCAACGCCGGGGGTGTGTGCCCTGAGGCTCTCTGTCCCGGCGCTCGCGTCCCTGCCCTCCGCTTGCCCTACGAGACCCCCGGGCTGAGCCGTGGGGTAACTGGGCCGAGAGCAGTTCTTGTCCCCGGCCCCGGCGCGGGGGAGACGTGAGCGTGCACACGTACACACACAGCAGGGGAAGAGGCGCTTCACGCTGCGCCCAACTTTCTCCTTCCCTCCGCGGGCCGGGGGGAGAAAGTAGCCGGGGCTATCCCGAGCCGGCGATTCCTGGGGAGGGGGTCGAACAAGAAAAGGGAGGAGATAGAAGTAATTTCCCTGGATTTAGCTTGTTTTGTCTTTGTTTTTGTTCTCACCATCTCCGTCCGATGACTGGAGAGTAAAAGGGAACCCGGAGCTGGGTGGCAGGCAGCGCTTTGAGAAAATGCAGGAGTGTTTGGAGACGCGTAAAGTTGCCTTTCAAGCTCTGGCCTCCCGGGCAAGCGAAGCTCCGCGGCGGGCTGACTCAGGTCTGCCTTGGGCCTCCCTGTCACCCTCCTGGAAATGATGCAAGTCCCGACTGTCACCCAGATCCCTGCAGCCCAGCCTGGAATAGGGTCGGGATTAGGGGAAGGATGAGAAAACACCCTCCAGGTGTTGCACGGCCCACCCAAGCGGGAATAAGGTGCAGTTGCTCAGCCCAAAGACTATATCTAGTGCTTCCGCTCCTGTCTTCAATAGCGGGGTTCTTTTTAATGCAAATTGTCACAAGGCCAGGAATTCCCAAGTGTGCTCAGTTGGCCCACAGCATCACTGTGCCCAGGAAATTGCTTCAATCTACCAAGTTCTCTGGGCTGGGAATCTCACTCAATTTCAAATGGCGGGGAAAGAAAACTTTCCCAACCCGATGCGGGTGTCACGCGAGCCAGGGGCCCCAGGGACACTGTCCTAGCGCCGACCGTCCCCCTTTAGCTGCAACTGGAGCTGGGATTGGCTTTTATATTCTACAGCCCGTTCGGCCATTGCCCTGGAGCTCCCGCACACGCGCACGCATCTCCGGCCGCGCTCGCTCACACA
Source organism: Callithrix jacchus (assembly GCF_049354715.1). Taxonomy (NCBI): domain Eukaryota; kingdom Metazoa; phylum Chordata; class Mammalia; order Primates; family Cebidae; genus Callithrix; species Callithrix jacchus. The sequence goes on along the minus strand of NC_133503.1, from coordinate 65,700,715 downwards.
CACACACACACACACACTCAAAAGCGTCACCGCCGCCAGGTCGGCAACTTTGTCGGGCGCTCGCGGCGGAGCTCGGCTTCCTCCTGTAGTAGTTGGGCGCAGGCCCCGCCTCCCGGCCGTGTTGTCAAAAGGGCCGGGGTCTCGGATTGGTCCAGCCGCCGGGACAACACCTGCTCGACTCCTTCATTCAAGTGACACCAGAGCTTCCAGGGATATTTGAGGCACCATCCCTGCCATTGCTGGACATTCGCGGCGCTGCTAACGGCCTGGTCACATGCTCTCCCGAGTGCTACTGGAGGGCGCTGTGTAACCTCTATCGAGCTGCAGCCGCAAGGAGGAGGGAAAAGGCGAGCAAAGAGGAAGAGGAGGAGAAGGAGGGGTAGAGGGGAAGGAAAAAGAGGAGGAGGGGAGCACAAAGGACCCAGGTCTCCTGGTAGTAGGTTAATACCAAGAACCATGTGTGCCGAGCGGCTGAGCCAGTTCGTGACCCTGGTTTTTGTGTTGGCCACCTTTGACCCAGCGCGAGGGACGGACGCCAACAACCCACTCCAAGGTCCGCAAGACAGAAGCTCCCAGCAGAAGGGCCGCCTGTCCCTGCAGAATACAGGTAAGTGCAGGCGCCCCCGCAGCCAGGAGCTGCTGGGAGAGTGCACCGTGCACCCACGCGGCGCTCCCCAGGCGTTTCGCCGGGAGCCAAGCACCCACCCAGGGCCACCCAAACTCTTGGGATGGCACGGGACGTGCGAAGGGAAGCGCGAGGCAAGGCGAGGTCCGCGCCGGGTTCCGAGAGCCCGGAATCTGTACGTGCTAGCAGGGTGATGAAATGGCTGGGACAGGACTTGTTGCTGTCCTCCCCAGGGTCGAGGGGAAACGAAGCAGCGTCTGACGCTGCCAGCGCCAGCCCCCGCCCCCGAGTCCCGGGTCCGGTGCAAAGCGTGCTTCATCCCGGCCTGCACGCGGGAGGCACAGGGGTCCCCGGAGCTAGGCTGCGCCCTGCACCCAGCGAACTTCTCTTCCCAGCCAGCCGGCCTCAGTAAGAGCGCCGCGTCTTCCCACTCCTCAAAAACTGCCCGACATCCCAGAACTTTGCGGGCGAGACAGCTGGCATTGCGAACTTTCCCCCGGGGGCACTGCTTTCCGAAGGGAGCGTGGGGGTGGCGCAAAGCGTACCTCCACTGTGCTGCCGCCATCCCCAGCTCCTAGCCAGGTCAGCAAGCCAAGAAATGGTGACACGACCCGAACTGTGCGCCTCCTCTGCTCGACCTGCTCTTGGCTCACCCGCAAGCTGCAAAGCAGAGCCAGGCGTGCAGGGCACGGGGCTGGCCCGTTTCCCAGCTCGGAACGAGAAAGAAAATCTGCCAACAGCTCCTTCGCTCCACGACCACCTCCCCCGACTTTGGGGAGCCGTGCGATCGCTGCGGCTGCGGCGTGCGTGCGCTCGCTCACCGCACGAGCAGGAAAGCACGAGTAGGAAAGCACGAGTGCCCATTAGGGACGCCCCAAGAGAGTGAATCTCGGCACTGCGCAGTCCTGCCCCGGCGGCGCGAAGGGTCTTCCAGAGCCTGTCACCTCCACATGCTGGGGCCGGCACCCCCACCACCCCGAGACCCTCTCCCACCCTCTCGCTCCTCTGGAGCTTCCGCTGAGAACTGAACCTGATTATCGGTGGTTGGTGACCCTCAACAATAATACACGCCCCTCCTTCGCTTCCTAGATTTAATCTGAATGCGGATTATCTGCTCCGACCCCGCCCTTCTTCCAAAAAATACTTTTCTGATGTAATTTTGTGGTTGGTTTAAATCAGAGACTTGGGTAGTGGGGAGGGAGGAAAGAAGCCTTGCACGCTGCAGCCTGACAGTTAACTCCCTCCGTCTGTCCTTTCGGAGAGAGGAACGGGGGCCACATTTGGTGAAGAAGAGCTGCCAGCTCCCAGGCTGTGGGAATTCTAGGGGATTGAGTGATATCTCATCCCTATGCCTAATTAAAAGGAGCCTGCAACCGTGGATAGTGGTGTTTCTAAAGGCTGGCCCCCGTCTAACTCCACTCCCAAGCCTGCTTGCCAACCGCAGCTTCCCTAGCTGGTATTTTAATGTGAAGGGTTGGGAGGCACTGCCTTAATAGGAATTTTGTTTTGATTTTTAGGTGTTGAATCATAAAGCTGAATTGCAACTGCTTTTTAGATGCTGTCACTTGGGTGTCAGGAAGGAAATGGCTGTGATTTAATAGCAGCTTCTGCAGATCAAGTAGAGAAGGGTACTTCACTGATGAAGCACAGTCTTCAACTTTATTTTTATCTGTGGGTTTAAAAAGCTGGAATATATTTTGCTCTCAAACTAAGTATTCCCACACACACTTTAATAAAATGGAAAGATGAAACGGAGGAATGCTCAGACCAACCTTCTGGTTATGATTTTTGTAATTTTTTGGCTCCTTCCTACAAATATTTACAAACAGGGACATTTTTCATGAGTAGATTAAAGGACGAAATTTTGTTTCGCAGGTCCTGAAATCGTCATTACTAACTCTTTTTTCCTCCTTAAATTTTCCTTGTTACTTTTATTTCAAATGACCTCTCTGCATTGTCCAGCATGGGTCAGAGTTTTGTATATTATTTGTATGTGATTTTCCTTTTAGCGCAGATCCAGCACTGTTTGGTCAAAGCTGGCGATGTGGGGTGTGGCATGTTTGAATGTTTCGAGAACAACTCTTGTGAGATTCGGGGCTTACATGGAATTTGCATGACTTTTCTGCACAACGCTGGAAAATTTGATGCCCAGGTAAAAATCCTTCCAGAGCGTGAAGATTGTTTGGGGTGGGCATACATGATTGAAATGTTCATTAGAAAGCCTTGTTAACTAACTTCCTTTGCTATTCCTTGTGGTGTGTTTTAGTGCTTGCAAGCAGCAGTCTAGGTGTAAAACATTATGCCAGTGTCTCCCTTCTGCCCTCATAAGCTCATAGACAGGGTGGACTGGAGACCAATGTCATAATAAGTGATAAACACCTTGTAAGGGGACATGCTGTGTCTGGCCACCAAGAACTTCATCCCCAAAGCCCACTGCATGAGGTGCAGGGGCAGGAACACCCAATCATACATTTCAAAAGCCATTTTCACCTGCTAGGAAAATGAGACAAAAGTGTGTAAAAATTCATCATGTGGTATGTGTGCTAGCAACCCAAATAACTCAGGACGTCCAAAAGGGCAGACTTCCGTTCCTCCTGAGTAGCAGATCCTTCTCTTCAAACCTGACAGGTCAAAACCCTGATTGAGTCCTTCAATTCCACACTTCCCTTTTGCTCTATATAATAAATATAGTCAAGGCCTGACCCACTTCAGTTATCCCAGGGTCCCAAGGGGAACGCTGAGTTGATGCTCAGGGCAGGGTAGGAACACCACAAGCAACCTTATGGCTCCAGTGCTGACAGCTCAAATACATTTTTAGATGATATGTGGCATGGCACTAGGCTCACCTACTTCATGTTCTCCCTGGCTGCTTATATGCCCTGGGGAAACCCCGTTACTATATCTCAGAAACCTCTCTCCCTCAGTTTATTGGAAAGGGTGGCCATCAGTTTAGGTGAGATTTATGGATGTCACCAGTCACCATCCACTGACATGGAGTAGTGAGCCTGACAAAGCAGTGCCTGGGAACCAGGAGGGGAGGCGATGACGGGGCCAGCAGCCTGCACTGCAGAGGAGGTGCAGTGGCCAGAGAGAAAACTGAAACCAGGATCGGAAAGAGGTACAACTTTGAATTCCTCGAGGCTCCCTAATAAAGCATCATTCTGGATTAACGGGAATTAGGAAACATAATAGGAAATCCAGAGGAGAGATGTGTTTTTAACAGCAATCCTACAGGAGGTCAGGGAAGAATACCAAGCACAGATGGCCACAGCCCTCGCAGAAATTAATCTTCCTTTTTTTTCTCAACCAACAGGAATATATTCTCAAGTTAGAGGCATCCCTTTCAAGTCGATGCTCAGCACAACTGCTTAATAAATGGGCACACCCTGCCCTCCATTCCATTTGGCTCTGGCTGGAGAGTCAAAAGAGGGGGCCGTGGGGAGGGTGCCTGGGCCACATGGTTTTTCAGAGATCAGACGCTATCTGTAGACATTTCTATGGCTGCTAAAGAAGAGAACCAAAATAAATGCGCTGGCTAGCTTCCTGCTTCCAACCTAAACCCGTTTACTTTCTCAACTCAGTGACTTCCAGGCCTGTCTAAAAACAGAGGGATGACCTCTCTATTGACAGCTCGTTTCTATAGTAATGTGGGGTGCGGGGATTCCTGAGTAAGCATCCCACAATGCCTACAGGCTGTGGGAGGTTGACAAGGGAGCAGCACCAAGTTCCCCTCACACCCCCAACAGCTGTCTCCTTTCTAGGGTAAGCACAATCAAACGGGGTTGCCAGGAAAGAGAAATGCAGGCCAGATGTATGCCTGGCTGCCTTCACCACTCAGAGGCAGGGAGCGTGGGGGAGGGGCCCCCAGTGCGGCAGTTCAGACTCCAGATGCTGCCAGGCAGGGTGCCAGGCCAGCCTTTTAGAGGCAATAATCCGAACAGTTTAAAGGAGTAGAGTCATTTTCAAAAAGGAAAAGAACACTCTTCCTGGTAGGGTGGGAGGAGACAAGGTATGGATTTGGGTCTGAGGGAGGGACTGAGGCAGAAAGGGAGGCACAGTCAGCACTCAGTCTTGGTGTTGCTCCTGGAATCAAGGGACAAAGGAAAAGTGTGAGATTTGGACAAACAGGCACCTTCCTCTTAGGGAAAACTGCTCTCTGAGAACCGTGAAGGATTTATGAATTTGTATCTGGCCAAATTCCCTTTGTGTTCCAGAAAAGTTGACGCTGAACCAACATGGGGCTACTTGAGGGACATATACCCATGGAAGCCCAGTTGGAGGGAAACTCACAGAGTAGCAGGGGAGGAAGAAGGGAGAGGTGTTAGTCTACAGAATGAACATCCCTTGCCGCCAAGTGCTGGAGCTGTCCTGTCACTCTGGACATGCCTCCTTATGTGGCATTGCCTGTCACCTGGGAGGATGTCCATCTCAGGTGGGGCCTTGGGGTTTCGATGTCAGAAACATCCTGTGTACACTCAAAAAGGGCTTAAATGTCCAAGCATGTAACAAGGACTACTGCTCTCTGCCCCCTCTCCCTTCCCTGGCCTGTGTGTTCTCAGGGCAAGTCATTCATCAAAGACGTCTTGAAATGTAAGGCCCACGCTCTGCGGCACAGGTTCGGCTGCATAAGCCGGAAGTGCCCAGCCATCCGGGAAATGGTGTTGCAGTTGCAGCGGGAATGCTACCTCAAGCACGACCTGTGCACGGTGGCCCAGGAGAACACCCAGGTGATAGTGGAGATGATCCATTTCAAGGACATGCTGCTGCAGGAGTAAGTACTGCCCCGCAGAGGGCCTGGGGTGGAGGGGCTGCCCAGCAAGGATGGCAATGTGTATGGGAGGAGAGCCACGTTGCTTCTAGAGGCTGGATGCCTGACAAATGGAGAAGGCTTCCATTTACTTCGGAAAGCTACACTGACTCTCCTAGAAGGCTCCTTTCCTGCAGGTTTTTAGAAAAAGAGAATTCTCTCATCAGTCCCAAAATCACAAGCAACAGAAATGGGAAATCATTTTACTAAGCATGAAATATGTCATTTCAAAAATGCTCTTCATCTTCCCCTTAGCCAAGAACCCATTATTCTCTGACTATTCTGAGTAGCTGTAGAGGTGTCCTTACAGACAGCAGATTGATAATAACATTTGTTGATTCTTTACTAAGTGCCAGGCACTGGGCTAAGAGCTCCTTGTGACTTTTTCACCTGATCCTCACCACAGCCCTTGTCACCTCCATTTGACAGATGAAAAATCTGAGACTCACTAAGGTGAAACACACACAGCTAGTGATAGGCAAAGCCAGGCTTGGGACCCAGCAGTCTGGCTCCAGAACCTATACTCTTAAGTGCCAAAAGCAGAGCTCTCGATGCTTTTCCTGCCTCCTTAACTTTCCTTTCCCTTAGAAGGTTTGGTTCACCTTCTCTAACACATTGGTGCCCTCCCAGAAAAAATACAAAACAAATGGCAAAAACTTTAATCAGCCAAATACTTTTATGCCAAAACAAGGAAATGTGAACTTACTTATTTGAAGACTTGAAATTCAATGACAAATTCGGGATGCATCTCATTCCTTATAAAATATCCCAGCTAGAGGATCCTAAATTTTACAGCATGATAAAGCACATTGGTACACAGTTGTTTCTAACATGAGGCAAGGCCGGGCACCCCTGAATATATTTTTTTTAATATTGACGATAGTTCTTTCCTCAGAGACACAGGGCAGAAAGCCACTCACCAAGCCAGTTCAGTATAAGCCATTACCAGTTTGATGGCACTGTTGGTCTCTCCATGGTGACTCATTGAGCCAAATCAGTATAACTGTACGAACTCTTGCTCCTCGGTTTATGCCACAACCTTCTTCCAGCTATGTCCCTATCAATATCAACACCACTTAGATGACAAAGGACAGCAACCACCTCCTGTCACTCTCTGCTTGATTATAAGGTCATAGGCGTCTTGCAACCGTCCCTGTCCGGGCGAAACTGCAGGAAGCTCTGGCAAAAAGCAAAATAATGTTGCATTTCCTTGAGTTAGGCTAATACCTTATAAAATATTTTTTATTCTTCAAATACTTGTAAAGGAGCAATAGCAGCCACAGCATCATCAACAACAATGATAGCTGTCATGTTTTCTAATGTGCTAGGCCCTTGGCCAGGGCATTTACAGGGGTCTTCTCATTTATCTTTCCCAAAGATGCTACCAGACAGAAATCACTATGCCCAAAAGGAGGAAAGTGAAGTTAAGAGATTAGAGAACTGGCACTGAGGTTTGATTCCTGCTTTTTAGCTTTGGAATTGCTGGTATACACGACTAAAGCCAATTGTCAGGAATAGACTTCAAAGCTGCTCCTGGCCTATCCCCTCCCTGCTAGACCTGAAAGGGCTCACAGCTCCCCACATACGGTGGGCTTCTTTTCCTTTTATCAAATATATCCCCACTACACAAGGAGAACACTCTAGAATTCCTTTCCTTCAGGTGCCTGTGGAAGAGGTAAGTGCCCCATGGCTAGGAAGCGAGAGGACCACCAAGCTTCCCGCTAAGTCAGCATCTCTAGGCAAGGGTCTCCCCTAACTCCAGCTTCCCAAAAACCCCCATTACCTTTCCTTCTGAATCCGTGATGTGGCTGTGCATCAGCTGCACTTCTGGCTGAACGGCCTGTTTTTCAGTTGTTTTTTTCTCCAGCCATCTTAACTGATTTAAAGTATCCTATCGGTCCCCAAATATCAAGAAGGCCATTTCCGAATGTGTGGCATTGGTTAAAAAAAAAAAAGGAGAGAGCCTCCAGAATTTGCTTTTTATTTTAGAGAAGAGAAATCACAGTCACCCCAGAATCTGTACCACCCCCATTCTTCAACCCAACCCCCACCACACCAGAACACTCACCCTCAGTTAATGCTGCTCTTTTCAAGCTCTTCCTCCCTGCTCCCCTCGCCCCTTCCTGCCTGCCCCACTTTCTGCACAGCATCTGTTTCCCCCTAGCTGCAGCCAGCCTGCCTCGGCCCCCTGGCCCCCACTCACTGTGTCGCTGGGTGCTGGCAGTCCCCAGGCACACCCCCCTCCAAGTATTTTTTTTAAATCCTTTAGCCTTGCTGACACCCAGTTGAATGAGCTAGACTTTGTCATTAGACACGGGCTGAGCTTGCAGCCTGAGAAGGCACCATGCCAGCTCAGAACAGGGCTTAGATGAACTTGGTTCGGCACACAAACCCCTCCCCGCAGTTCACAGCTTCCTCCTCCTGAGAAAGGGCCAAGGGCAGAGGAGAGTGTGGGCTCGTCCAGCCTTCTCAGATCCAGATTGGCCTTGGGCTTCTGAGGGCTCATCTGGCAGACAGAACTCCCTGGCCAAGGAGGCAAAAGAGAGGCCATCTGTATATTCCCAAGACAGCTTTCCCCTTACTCCGGGGAAAGGAGCTTGAAGACAGCATCCAATCCAGTTAGTATTTCAGAAAGACAGATACTCAGCCCTGGGGCTGAGGCAGGCACAGTCAGGTGCTATAATCTTGCTGCCGCTTTAGCAGATACACTCAGTGAACTTGAGCTCCAGAGGCAGGTTCTAGTTTTCACGAAACAGAAGGAAACAAACACGCATGGAGCATTTGCCTCCTGCGTTCTCACCTCCGGACAACCCCAGGAGACAGTGTGAGGTTGTCTTGCACTGTCAGGGGCCTGCCTTAGAGGGCTCAAAGCCCTTTGCTCAGCCTCCACGCACAGACTTGCTGACTCCAAAGTCATCAAGCAGGCCCTGAAAAGCAGCTTGATCTCTATCAGCCAGAACATTCCTCCTCTCTGCTCTGCTCTCAGCCCAGCCCTGGACCCTGAAGCCCAGAAGCTTCCAAAAGCCACCTTCTCCCCGCTCTTCTTTTTTTTTTTTTGCATCCATGAAGTGAGGACTCAATTTCAACTTGAGGACTAATTAATAAAACTGCAGTAAACAACTGCACATCTCTCAAAACACAATCTGCTCTATCCACATATCGACAACTGCCAACTTGCAAAGAAAGGGTTATAGGCTGTAACACAGCCTCTCTGGCAGTCCAGGCTTAAGGAGGACAAATCAGGTTGCTCCTTGTTATGAACGACCTCACATTCCAGGGTGACTTCCCTGCTCAGGGTAATGGCCCAGAGCTGCAATGCTTGTGGTCAGATAGATCAGAAACTTTGCCAGTGAGGACTGACTAGGAATGCTGGTTAGCCGCATGAAACATTCTATACCCCCTTTGGTGGGGGCGGTTTAAAGACCAGTGAGAGGTTAAAAAAAAAAAAGCTCAATGAGTGACCCGTTGCTGTGGACAGTCCTTACCAGATGGGCCTGTAAATATAAAAAGCAGATGCACACTGCTCCTGCCTTCTACACACCTTGTCCACCCCCAGAATCATTTCTTCCAGCAGTTTCCCTAAAGAACAACCTAAGACAGCCAGAATGGCCTGAGCAACTGGCTCTGCCCTCCAGAACTAGGTGTGTTGGTCGCACAAACACAGGGGGCCCTGACCACCAACCTTCACCTCCAAATCCAGGGAAGCTCAGACTGAAAGAATAAAGATGTGTAGATGGCCACACCCACTCCTCAGCCTCTACTACTGAGAGAGGGAATGTATGGGCAGTGACGTCCCAGGAAGGTGGTCTTCCTACCTCCCACTTCAGCTCTTCCAGACTCCTCCAGATGTAGAGGAAATGCATCCAATAACTTCAAAAACACCCGTCTTTATCGTGAGCCTAAACCCCAGGCAAACACAGACATGGGAAAACAGTTTCTTGGGAGCTTCTCATAGAAGGCACATGGCCCTCAACCTTCCTGGCTTCCCCTTCCCTACCAAAAAGAATCCCCTGTTTGAGAGTCTATGTAAGGCCCTGCACCATTTGCCTAATTATGATTCCACTGGACCCCAGAGCCATCTCCACTCAAACTGAAACTCACCTAGTTAGTGTAGCCTAAACCCACCCAGAGCTCTCCTGCCCTCCTGTCATTATTCATAGAGGCACCTAGAGTCCTCACCTTCCCCAGAGACTCTTCCTTTTAGGGTCCTAAGCTCTCATCCTAAGAGCCCTAAGCTCTTACCCTATGCACCTATGAGCCTGGAACACAGTGGCCACCAGAACTTTATAGCAAGTGAGAAAAGGCTTGAAGTCATTTGAGAGAGCTCTTCCACCTAACCCAAGCCAAGCATTGTCCATGCCTCTTTCCCGGCATCACCTCTGCCTTCTGTGGTCTGTTCAGGACTTGCTCCATTCTCTCTCTCTCTCTCTCTCTCTCTCTCTCTTTCTCTCTCTCTCTCTCAATCTTTGCTTTCAACCTTTAGACCCTACCTGGACCTCGTGAACTTGTTGCTGACCTGTGGGGAGGAGGTGAAGGAGGCCATCACCCACAGCGTGCAGGCTCAGTGTGAGCACAACTGGGGAAGTCTGTGCTCCATCTTGAGCTTCTGCACCTCCGCCATCCAGAGGCCCCCCACGGAGCTCCCCGAACGCCAGCCCCACATGGACACAGCCAAGCTCTCCAGGGCCCACCACTGGGAAGCAGGACATCATCTCCCAGAACCCAGCAGTAGGGAGACCGGCCAAGGCACCAAGGGCGAGAGAGGTAGCAAGAGCCACCCAAACCCCCATGCTCGAGGTAGAGTCGGGGGCCTTGGGGCCCAGGGACCTTCTGGAAGCAGCGAGTGGGAGGATGAACAGTCCGAGTATTCTGATATCCGGAGGTGAAACGAAAGGCCTGGCGACGAAAGCTTTCCTCTGCGCCGTCCATTTTCTTATCTATGGACATTCCAAAACATTTACCATTAGAGCGGGGGGATGTCACATGCAGGATTCTGTGGGGACTGTAGACTTCATGGAGGTGTGTGTTCTCGGAACGGACAGGTGAGATGGAGACCTCTGGGGCCACGGGGTCTCGGGGGTGCCTGGTGAATTCTGCACTTACACATACTCAAGGAAGCGCCCCCGCGTTATCCTTGTATCTTTGTCTTCTTTCCATCTGTGGAGCAAATGGGTGGTGGCTGCTCTGTACTGGGGGAGGTGAACCGGGAGGGGCAGGGTAAGGCAGGACCCCCGGGGCTGGACCACACAGTGGGTGCCGGGCACCGCCCCAAAGCTTATGGTGCAGCAGCCTCTGGTGCTGTCTCCACGAAGTCAGGGTGGCTGGATTCCAGGACAGGAGTGAATGTAAAAATAAATACCGCTTAGAATGCAAGACACGGGTGGAGAGGAGGCAGGGCCGAGGGGGTGCTTGGTGCCAAACTGAAATTAAGTTTCTTGCATGGGACCTTGCCGTTCAGAGCTCTTGGTGGGGGCGGGGGGAGGGGTGGGAGGAGTGTCATTTCTCTGTGTAATTTCTGAGCCATTGTTCTGTCTGGGCTGGGGGCGGGGGCACACTGTCCAAGGGAGCGGCCCCTATGAGTTTATATTTTTACCACTGCTTCAAATCTCCATTTCACTTTTTTATTTGTCCAGTTATATCTACATATCTGTCATCTAAATAAATGGCTTTCAAACAAAGCAACTGGGTCATTAAAACCAGCTCAAAGGGGATTTTTTAAAAACTGCCCATCCTTTGAGGCTGATTTTTTTTTTTTTTAAGTTCTATTTTAAAAGCTATCAAACAGCGACATAGCAATACATCTGACTGCCTGACGTGGACTCCTGCCCACTTGGGGGAAACCTTATGCCCAGAGGAAAATGCACACATGGGGAGTACATTTGACAAATTTCCCTTAGGATTTTGTTATCTCATCTTGACCCTCAGCCAAGATTGGTAAAGCTGCGTCCTGGCAACTCCAGGAGGCCCAGCTGGAAACCTGGCTTCACCATCTGAGAGGATGGGAAAGGAAAGAAGAGAATGAAGACTGCTTAGTAATTCCCATCAGGAAATGCTGACCTTTTAAATAAAATCAAGGAGACTGCTGAAAATCTCTAAGGGACAGGATTTTCTAGATCCTAATTGGAAATTCAGCAACAAGGAGAGGAGTCCAGTGGGACAAAAGAAAGGTAGAGCGAAGAGACAGAACTCAAAATATGAGGAAGGGAGGGTGAGGATACTCATTAAAGGTCTCAGTAGTGGGTTCTTGCATTATTGCCTGTAATCCCAGCACTTTGGGAGGCTGAGGCAGGCAGAGCACCAGGTCAAGAGATTGAGACCATCCTGGCCAATATGGTGAAATCCCGTCTCTACTAAAAATACAAAAAATTAGCTGGGCATGGTGGCGGGCGTCTGTAATCCCAGCTACTCGGGAGGCTGAGGAAGAATTACTTGAACCCCAAAGGCAGAAGTTGCAGTGAGCTGAGATCACACCACTGCACTCCAGCCTGCTAACAGAGTGAGACTCTGTCTCAAAAACAAAACAAAACAAAAATCACCTAGATAGGTCTTTTCTTCCTAATAAGCTATCAGATTAAAGCTTATCCTTTCTCAAGCAGAAGCTGATATTAAACATGGAGTAGGTATCCTGGACTGTGCTCTTCTGGAGCAGGGGTCTGCAAACGTTGTCTATAAAGGTCCGGATAGTGAATCCAGTATTTTCAGCTTGGTGCGCCATAAGGTGTCTCGAAACCACTCAACTCTGCCGTCCTGGCACAAAAGCCGCCATAGACAACACACAAACAAGCGGGCTTGGCTCCCTCCAGGAAGATTTATTGAACAGGCCCCCGGCTGAATTTCACTCACAGGACGCAGTTTGCTAATCTCTGTTCTAGTGAGTGGGCCAAAAAGCGCATGCATCCTTATCTGTCAACTCATTAGCTTTTCCTCAAAGCAACCTGAGGCCAGATACCAAGAAGCTAAGTATATCTGCTGTAAAATGACTAGTTCCCGGGGAATGTGTTCACCCAAAACACAGCCAGTATTTTTATGTCCCAAACCCAATCCCAGTCTTTCATGGTCCATGAAACGAGGAAGTGGGGAAATCATCAGTTGGGGGAGGGGAGGAAACCCTGCCCTCAGCCCCGCCACCTGGTCCCCCCGCACCCAGCAAGATCTGGGTCTGCAGAGAAGAGAACAGAAGAGCTGGTGCACTTAATCCAGCTCCGCCCTTGGTGGGAGGAGGACTGATGTGTCAGGCTCTGCCAAGGGAACAAGTGTAAACTGCGGCTGTCTCCTGCAGTGAGCTACCTCGGCAGGCAGGCACGTTGACGGTTTTACTAACATCACTCAAAAGCTAAAGCAGTAACTTTCTCCCACATTGCTGAGTCAGCTGTTCGTTTGTCCCCCAGCTCCTGGACTGGATGTGTGAAAGGCATCACTTTTCCATTTTCCTCGGTGTAAATGTTTTATGTGTTTGCTTACTGATGTCCCATTTGTTGCTTCTATTGTAAATATTTGTCGTTTGTATTTATTCTCTCTCAATCTCTTAGCCTCGTGATTCTAAGGCATAAAATTGCTTACTATGTTCATTCGAACCCATTTACTGATCTCTGTTGTATATTTTTCATGCCACTGGTTTGTCTTCTTCTCGGAAGTCAGGTAGATAGCATTTCAGTCTTGTCCCTCATGAGATTGGAAGCATATGATAGTATTGATTGCTCAGGGTCTTCTGCTCAAAACCGAGGGAGGTCCAAATTCCTGTAAGCATTGATTGAGACATTTGCACAATCTAAAATGTAAGCAAAGCCATCGTTAAAAATACACCCTCTGCTTGGGCTTTATGTTGCTTACAAATTTACTCATGAGCCTTCCTTTGAGGAAGGATGTGGATCTCCAAATAAAGATTTGATGTTTATTTTGAGTTCTGCATCTTAACAAGATGATCTGAACACCTCTCCTTTGTATCAGTAAATAGCCCTATTATTCTGAAGTGAGAGGACCAAGTGTAGTAAAATGCTGACATCTAAAACTAAATAAATAGAAAACTCCAGGCCAGAACTACACTCATACACACAGAAAGGGAGAAATTTAAACTCGAACCAAGTAAAAGTCTTTGTGAAAATAGCATGGAAAAACAATGCTTCCAGTGGCCACTTCCTTAGGAAGAACAACCCCATCCGATCTCAGAATTGGCACCACGTGACCTTGCTAAGTCATAATATCTATTTCTGTTATGGGTTTAGGCAACAGGACCTGTACATTGCCACATTGCATTCTTTTTCTTGAAGCATTAATAAAAGTTTTAAATAAATGACTTCCACTTGAGTAGCATCATTGTCTGAGAGGGTTACTGGTGTCCAGTGCTCAGGGGGACAGCTGTGAGCAAGTGAGCTTTTGTGTCAAGAGAATCCTATTCTTCTGTGATGTTCAACCTACAGGGAGGGGCACCAGATAAAGAAGACCACCCTGGGTCGCCTGCATCAGAAGGATTCTGTCCAAGTCCCTGCCTGAGTCACCCAGACAAGGAGAAGAATACATTTCATGCAGCTGGCCTGGAAGTGCCACCCCCACATCCCATTAGGGAGGTCCTCAAGGCTCACTCTGGTCTCACCTTTGAGTCTCCCCTGTGGCCTGGCCAACCCCTCTCTCAGACTGAGCCTGCAGCAGACACCCCACCAGCTTAACAACTGAGTGTCCTGGCACATGCAGGGAAGCCCACTGCCTCCTCCCCAGCTCTTGCTCACGACACCAGAAAGAGCTGGAGCCCTTGGTTTATGGGATTTATGCCACTGTTGGTGTACCCACTACATGGCAGGCACCACAATAGGCATTTTGCATGCATGATCTCAGGCTCAGTACGTCCCACAAATAATAGGTATTATCCCCATTTTACAGGTGAGGAAACTGAGGTGCAGACTTGTCCCAAACTGCGTGAGTAGTGAGTGGGGTTGGGTCTGAACTCAAACCCAGATCAGGACTCCTAAGCCTGCACACCTTCCCCTACTTCAGGCTTAGAACCTTCACTTTCTTTTTAATTTAAACCAATCAGTGTTATTCCAATTTTACACAAGGCTTGGGGAAAGAATAATTATACTCTTACTTTTATAGTTCCAGACCTCCAAGGAGTTCTGCTTCAAAACAGAAAGGAAAATTAATGCTTTCACCTTTGCTCTCTGCAGAGACTCAAATTTTGGTTCCAATAAGGAAAGCAGGAGAGTCGTGGAGCCTCTTCACTTTTCTTTGCATGTGGATAATTTTTTATAAGGTCTTCTCATGCACCACTGGGAAAGCATTTAGGGAGCGTCTGGCTTTTGTGAAACATGCAGCTGAGGCTTTCCTCACTAAGAAGCCAGGCTCCTCCAAACTTACCATCACTCTCACCACAACAGGTGCAGATTCCTGGGGACCCATGATGTGCTCCATGCTTTGCCTGGTGCTTTAGGGATATTATTTCTGAAACGCATTTTAAAGACAAAGAAACAGAGGCTTCATGACATTTAATATGCCTGGAGCCAGTCACAAGGCTAGTGAGCTCTAGCTTCAGAGGCAAATGCATCCCTCTGATTTGTCTTCTCACACCCCACGCATGAATACATGGGTTAAATTCACCCAAATGACTTCAGAAATGCAGCGACTTCCCCCTAAGCCCTGGGGTTGTTCCAATCCAACCGTTCTGGAATTATTAGGCTTCGGGAGGAGAAGGCCAAGAGCTTCCAAATATGCTGGGATTTAAGCAAAGTTTCCAAAGGAAGCTGGATCTATGCACCCCAAAATCTGGACACAGAACTCCATATTGGTTCTAAAGTCAACAACAAAAAAAGCCCCTGCTGAGGAGGGGACAAGCCCTGGCCAGAGAATCGTTTTTATGTGAATTATTTTTTGTGGGTGGAGAAGAGAAGAAAAGAGCAATAGAAGTTTGGGCTGGGAGTCCTGTGTTGCTGCTTGCATAAGCAGTTCAGTTTTTATCATTCCCCACAAAGAACAACAAAAAAAGTCACTTCCCAAAGAGTACAGAAAAAAAGTCACAAAAGCAACCTAGACTTGTACATGAAATGGACTCCACACCAAGACGAACTCAGATCTCACGGCACCTTAGCATCTGTCATCACCTTGCCACCACTGAACAGCAGGCCTGCCTGAGTGAGCTAAAACTTGGGAGAAACAGGGAAAGCTCCTACATGGAATTCTCAGTGACAGCAGAGACAGATTATTGTTCACAAGGTAATGAGGAGAATCAGCTGGTTCCATTTCCCATTCGATAATTTCCAGGAATTTTTATGGTTTTTAAAATTGAGGGGGAATGTACATGTAAAAAGCAGTGGCATGCTAAAGAGAATGAGGACCGTCTGCTTGTCCCCCGAGGTATGAATAATATTCTGCAAAGGGCTGAGGGCTCCAAAGAGGGCTCTGTTCGGAAGGAATGATCAGTCCCTAGAATTCTGTCCCAGTTGTTTATTGCTATGTAACAAAACTATCCCTGAAGTTTAGTAGATATAAAACAACTATTTTATTTGGCTCGTAATTTTATAGGCCAGAAGTTTGGAAAGGGTGGTTAGACTCTTCACACGGTGGTGGCTGGGGCAACCGGGGCTGGAAGATCCACTTTCAAGATGGCCTCCTCAAGACGGTGCCTGGGTGACCAGGCTCCTCTCTTCTCCCCTTCCACCTCTTCTTCCACAGGTCCCATTGCGGCCCCTCATCCCCCAAGGCCTGTCAGAGCATGACCATCTGAGGTAGCCTCACTTCTTCCATAGTGACTGGCTTCTCCCAAGACAGGCTGGAGGATCTTACAGCGTACTCTTCAAATCTGAGCTTTGTTTTCACCCTTGGGACTATAAGTACTACAGCCTCTAAACTCCATGAGGACAGAGGCTGTGTCATTTTTTTGAACACAGTTTCCTGTATTCCCAGCAGCCCTGCCATTGCTCAGTGTGAATGAATGAATGAATGAATGAATGAATGAATGAAACCTCTGTCTAAAAGGGTGCCAAAATGTCAAATCAGATGAGTTTGAATTTACTTTAACTTGGAAAGCAAATATATCCTTGCATCCTTGTATGAGGGATCAACATGTCATAGAATCAGTGAGAGGGTGTTGGAATTGAAAATCACTGGGAAGCCTGTAATTTTGGAGTCAGGAGACATGGACAGGGGTACCAATCCAGCCACCTACTCATCTTGCACCAGGTAAATCTCTTTGGGGATAAAAAAGAAATATAAATAATGACTGAAAAAAGAAATCAGGACTGGCCCTGAGACCTTGGCAAATCAGTTCAACTTTCTGAGCCTGTTTCCTCAGCTGCAAAATAAGGAAACTAACAGCTACCCTGCTTTCCTCAGGGGGATGGGGGACAGTTGAAGATAAAATGACTTAAGCGATATAAAAAGTCACAAAGCCTAGGAAATGCTTTGAAGACTATGAAATGCCACGTAAAGAATGGTGATTATTTCTCCCAGCCATTTCAGAAGGCAGTGGCCTAAGTCAAGATCACGGATGGAATGAACTGCCCCATGCTCTCTGCTCTGTCCTGTTCCTTCTGGGGCAGGCTAAAAGTCTCTAAGGGAACAGACAGAGGGGCCAGCCCCGCAGGGTGGGACTTTGCCTGAAGTGTGCATGAGGGGTTGGAGGCTAAGGGGGAGCCCTGAGCGAGTCCCAGCCCCTGTCCCAGGTGGGCAATTGGACCCTGAGAAGCCCCTGTGCAGCCCCATGGTGCTCTCACCAGGCTGAGTTCCATGAGGAGTGCCATGTGGCAAGCTCCACCAGGCAGCACCAAGGCCCACGCCAGGGAGCAGAGGGCCCTTCCTGCCAGGGCTTTCTCTGAAAACTTCAAGGCAAACGTTGCACAGAAGAGCTAATTAATAAACCTCTTTACTGAGACAGGAAAGCAGAGCCTGACAAAGACGAGGGAGGAAAGAGATTTAGGGCCAGAGCCCACTCTGCTCTGTGCCAAGGTTCCTAAGAGTTTGACATTTGGAAAAGATCTGGCCTGCAGGAGCCAAGGATTCGGGACAGGGCTCCTTCTGGCTCCCGGGAGTGTCAAGAGGAGGAGGAGGAGGAGGAGGAGGAGAAGGAGGAGAAGGAGGAGGAGGAGGAGGAGAAAGAGTAAAATGACTCAGCTGAAATGAAGAGAAATGTATTTTTAAAAAGTGAAACAACGAAAGGCAAAAAGGAATGAAATGGAGCCCCAGGACAGGGTCCAGATGCCTTCTCAGAGTAAGTGGGGCAAATTTTCAAAAAGCTGGAGAGCTTGCCTGGGTTTCTTAGCCAAGAACAACACCATGAAAATGAAGACAGTCCTCTGGGCTCACCAGGCCCACCACTCTCAGAAGCCCTCCCCTCGCAGGTCTCTGCTGGGGCTCGTGCCCACCTCTGTAGGAGAAATGCTGAAAGCCGCCTGGCAACAGAGACGCTTCTCACTTCCAACTTGGAAAATGCAGTCCGCAGCAAATGAGTTCAGGAGAAAGGCAACCCATGGGCTCACGTTCACCTTGTAAGGCAGGGACAGAAACGGGGGTCCCATGGCTCCATCGAGTGCATGGGAACTGTGAGGGGGGGCAGTGAGGAAAGGGAGATGGAAGGAGTCTCCCCCCCCAGAAGCTGCCACAGCCCATCCCTTCCAACAGCCAAGGTCAGATGACCCTGATTGCAAAAGTGTCATTTTGAAATATTCGATGGAAAGCCAGCACAATAATGACATATAAGAAAGAGAAGCCACCACCTCAACCGCTCAGCACCTCCCTTCTCCAGGGTCATTCAGCAAACACTGGCTTCATGGCTTCATGCTGGGCTCCCACCTTTCTCCTAGCATGCAAGGCCATGGAAACTCACATTTCTAGAGAGCCAAAATGGCTGGGAGCACAATGGCCAATGCAGAGAGGGACCCTAGGAAGGGGATCAGTTGATTGAACTCCCCAGCCCCAACTGTCTTAAAGCAGGGCCAGGGTAGGAGGCCCCTCACAGCCCTCAGGAGGAAGTAGCCTAGCTGTACTCCCCACATTGCAACAGAAAATAGCAAACAAGCAGAGAGTTCCTGGCCCTCCAGCCTCTGGGTCAACCTAGTGTCTCCAAGGAGGGAGTCACTTCTGTGACCCCTCCAGATGGCCACCAGCAACTGGTGGGGAGGTCCTCAGCCTCCTAATGGCTGTAGCTGTGCAGAAGGAATGGAGCCGGCTGCCCTTGGAGGCCCCTCCCTACCAACCTTGAATGTCCTGAGATTCCTTTTCCAACCACCACTTGTCTATGCAAACATGGTAGGCCAAGAGGGAAGTCAGCTCCATTCCAAGCCTGGAGTCTTAAAAGCTGTGCCCCTTAGGGTCCTCTGGGAAGCAGAGGCAGAATTAAATGTGGAGGAAATGTCGTGAAGGATCATGTGAAGAACAGGAGTGGGTAGGCAGAGCCTCAGGCTGTGGTGCCTTCTGATACTTTTGGAGGGACAGAGGAACAGGAGGAGGGCCAGGCAGGACTGTCGTTCAGTCCCGAAAGTCCCTCACAGGATGATGGGGAGCCCCAGAGTGAAGCATGCTTGCTGGAGGCCTGTGCTGGACAGATGGATGCCCTGCTCCAGCACCCCCGTGTGCTCAGGGACTGCCGGGAGCAGCCTGGGAAGAGTGTGGCTCAGCAGGGACACCGTCAGGGGTCCTGACAGTGGGGCAGCTGGAAGCTGTGAGCAAACCACATTCTTCACAGCAGGGAGATCTGAGTAGCACACACCATGGCTACCTGAAGTCAATGCTTTTTTGAAAAAAAAAACCTTTAAACAGAACATCATGCTTAGATCCTGAGACAGGTCCTACACATGGCAAGATCTCTGGCAAGAGGCATCACAGGATTGTTGTAAGAAACAAAAAGAGAAAGAATGGAACAGTCATGTGCACACTGTAGGGTCCATACTTGGGGGCGACAAAATTGTGGCTCATGGGCCAAATTGTGCCCGTAACTGTGTTTTGTTTGACTTACATGTTGATTTTTTTAACACCAGATTCTTTGCCAGCATGTACAAGCCACAAAAATCCAAATTTCCAGTGTCTTTTCAAGAATGAAAACATCTGTCATTACTGAGCCCACATTCCAGTTCAACACAGTCCCCACCACTCCCTATTGTCTTCTACCCTGTCCACCTCACTCAAGTGCTCCACCACTCTGGCCCTTGTAGGCCTCCTGCCCACATTCATGGGGGCACCTAAGCTATTCATGGTCATTCTAAAAGGGATATAAAGAAGAGCATTTGGCTGGGTACAGTGGCTCACTCCTATAATCCCAGCACTTTGAGAGGCCGAGGCGGGTGGATCACCTGAGGTCGGGAGTTTAAGACCAGCCTTACCAACATGGAGAAACCCCATCTCTACTAAAAATACAAAATTAGCCTGGCATGGTGACGCATGCCTGTAATCCCAGCTACTCGGGATGCTGAGGCAGGAGAATCACTTGAACCTGGGAAGCAGAGGTTGTGATGAGCCGGGATCACACCACTACACCCCAGCCTGGGAAACAAGAGCAAAACTTCATCTCAGGAGATCGATCCAAGATGGCCGACCACTAACAGCTCAGGATTGTAGCTCCCAGTGAAAGCCCAGAGAACGAGACGACGCCACTTTTAGACGAATTTTCGTCACTCACCGATCAGCCGATTCCCAGTGGAGGAGCCCCACGGGTCGCCAGCGCGACTCTTGTGGCCGCCGCAGCGGTTTTGCCGGCGTCTCGGCGCAGCAGCTCTTCATGTAGAGCCAACGGGACTGCTTCCCCTACTGACCGGGGTTTGGAGCTCCGGGAAGTCAGAGCCACTTGTTGCGGACTCGAGGGATGCCAGACCAGAGATTCCCGGGCAGAAGAGCACCATCAGTCTTATCGCTGCTATTTAGGCTGCCACAGTGGGTTGCTCGGATCCCAGCACTGGGAATCAATAAGTCGGACGTCGACTCAGAAAACTAATTAGAAAGGCGGTTCATCTACAATGAAGGGAAAAAAACAGCCTAAGAAGGCCGAGTATACTCAAAATCAGAACCCATCAGCAACAGAACAAGCCCTGATGGAAAAGGACTCATCAGCAGCAGAACAAGCCCTGATGGAAAAGGACTCATCAGTAACGGAACAAGCCCTGATGGAAAAGGACTGTGTTCCATTATCTGAAGTAGGCTTTAAAAGGTGGATGATAAGAAACTTCTGGGAGTTAAAGGAACTTGTTCTAACCCAATGTAAAGAAACTAAGAACTTGGAAAAAAGGTTAGATGAAATGTTGAAAAGAATAGACAATATAGAGAGGAATACAAATGAACTTATGGAGTTGAAAAATACAACATGAGAACTTAGTGAAACATGTACAAGCTTAAACAGCCGAATGGATCAAGCAGAAGAAAGGGTATCAGAGGTCGAAGATCAGCTTAATGAAACAACACAACAAGACAAGAATAGAGAAAAAAGGATAAAAAGGAATGAGCAAAGTCTCCAAGCAATATGGGACTATGTGAAAAGACCTAATATACGCTTGATTGGTGTACCTGAATGTGACGGAGAGAATGAATTCAAGCTGGAAAATACTCTCCAGGACATTATCCAGGAAAATTTTCCTAATTTAGCAAAGCAGGACACTATTCAACCCCAGGCAATACAGAGAACACCACAAAGATATTCCTCAAGAAGACCAACCCCAAGGCACATAATCGTTAGATTCACCAAGATCGAAACTAAGGAGAAAATATTAAGGGCAGCCAGAGAGAAAGATCAAGTTACCCATAAAGGTAAGCCTATTAGGCTTACAGCAGATCTCTCAATGGAAACCCTACAAGCTAGAAGAGAGTGGGGGCCAATATTCAATATACTTAATCAACAGAACTTTCAGCCCAGAATTTCATATCCTGCCAATTTAAGCTTTACATTTGAAGGAAAAATAAAATTTTTTAGGAACAAGCAAGTACTCAGAGATTTTATTACCACCAGGCCTGCTTTACAAGAACTTCTAAAAGAAGCACTATACACAGAAAGGAACAACCAGTATGACCCTTTCTAAAAATACACCAAAAAGTAAAGAGCATTAACATAAAGAAGAATTTTTATCAATGAAAGGACAAAATAGCCAGTTAATATCAAACGGCAGCAACCCTAAATTTAAATCGACCAAATCTCCCAATCAAAAGATACAGACAAAATCTAACGGTATATCCAAAGATATACATAGACTCAAAATAAAGGGTTGGAAAAAAAAAAACGTACCAACCAAATGGAGAGCAAAAATAAATAAATAAGCAGGAGTTGCAATTTTCACATTTGACAAAATAGATTTCAAAGCTACAAGGATACAAGGATAAAAGGATTAATGTAATAATAAGAGATCTTAACACCCAGATACATAAGACCCATAATGAGATTTAGATTCAACGAGACAGAAAATTGATAACGATATCCGGGACTGGAACTAAGATCCAGAACAAATAAACTCAATAGGGCTCTCCATTTTAAACACACAAAATATACATTATCCACAAAATCTAACGATATATCTAAAGATATACAAAGACTCAAAACAAGGGGATGGAAAAAAGCTCACCAACCAAATGGAGAGCAAAAATAAATAAATAAAAAGCAGGAGTTGCAATTCTCACACTTAATAAAATAGATTTCAAAGCTACAAGGATGCAAGGGTAAAAGGATTAATACAACAATAAGAGATCTTAACACCCAGATACATAAGACACATAATGAGATTTAGATTCAACGAGACAACAAATTGATAAGATATCCAGGACTTGAACTCAGAACCAGAACAAATAAACACAACAGAGGTCTCCATTTTAAACACATAAAATATGCATTAACCACTTTAAACACTCAAAATATTGATCGGCCATTATTGAAACCCATTTTAGGAATGAAGTAATATTCCTTTTTCCCTCTTTTTCTTTTTTTCCCCTTCTTTTTCTCTTTTTCCCTCAAAAAAAAAAAAAAATCGTTAAACATCATATAAAAAAAAAAAAAAAAAAAGAAGCCTGACTTTCTAGACCGATAAGGACAAGACTTGAATGTAAGTGGCACAGAGTCAAATGCCTATTTCATGATACTTCTTGTGTTAACATGCAGAGGAGTTCAAAGAAAAAATCATTGCACTGAAATCCTCTATTATGTTGCTTTCACCATTTGTTTAATGAACGAAATGAAGCCACCCCAGGTTTCTGGTTTTAGCTGGGCCACTTAACTTACTACTGCATTCTTACGAAACTCACACCCCTCTGGGTCTCAGTTTCTCTGTATTTCCTCTGTCAAACACATGGGGCATCATGAGAGTCTCATGGATGTGAAAGGGTCACAGTTTGTGAAATGCCATTATACACATGGCAATGAGAATTTCAACAAGTTCTCAGGGTGTGTTCATGGAAGCAGCCACTATCTTCCCAATGCTGGTGAAGCCAGTGTTTCTAAGAACCAGAAAAAAAAAAAAAAAAAAAGAAAAAGAAAAAAAACTTCATCTCAAAAAAAAAGAACATTCAGGAAACCAGACAAGAGTTCCTGAAAACCAGAATAAGAGAGAAAACAATAAAAAATACAGTAAAACAGTTGGAAGATAAATTTGAGAAAATCTCTCAGAAAGAGATGGGCTATGGAAGGAAAAAAGATAGGAAAGTTAGAGGATCTGTCTAGGAGATTTAACATCCAAATAGCAAGAGCTCTAGAACAAAGGAACAGAGAAAATGGTAGAGAGAAAGTTGTCTAAGAAATAGTGCAAAACTGAAGGATAAGAGGTTCCAGATGTAAAAGGACTGCAGAGAACCCAAAACAGTCAATGAAAAGTTTCCCAGCATGACACAGTCTTGTGAAATTTTGAAACTCCTACTGATAAAGAAAAAAAATCCCAAAAGGTTCCCAGAGCAAGGAAAAAGTCACATAAAAAGGATCAAGAGCCAGTATGGCATCAGACTTCTCAACAGCAACTTTGGAAGCCAAAAGACAGAGGCTCAGTGATTCAGCCTTCCAGGGGAAAATAATTCTAAACCTAGTCAGCTCATCAATCAAGTGGGCTACTATCAAGACGTATTTCTGGCATGGAAGGTCTCAAAACATTTCCTTCTCAAATATCATTTTGCAGGGAGCTCCTGGGGCCGTGCTCCACCAAAACTGAAGGAGTACAGTGGCAGACATAATCTGATTCAGGAAGCTGAGATCCAGCCCAGGAGAGAGGGCAGGGTCCCAGGATGTGCAGAGGTACAGTGGTGGAGAGAGCAGCCAGCCCCAACAGGAGCTGGGGACAGAAGGGGCTGCAGGTGATCTGGTGATTGCACGGTTCTGTCAGATGGCTTGGGGATAAACCAATTATGATTAAATTTGGTATAGATAAAACTAAGGAAGCCAAAAATGAGCAAAAGACTTGGACAGGCATTTCACAAATGAAAATGAAGGGGGCACATGAAGGGGCCTCAGTATCATTAGTCATCAGAAAAATGGACATTGACACAATGACAATCACTAACCACCCAGCGGAACAAATAAAATTAAGAAAATACAAACCCAAGTGTTACAAATCAGTGACATGACTGGAACCCTCATTTGTTGTCGGGGGGGGCGGGGCATGAATGGTACAACCACTTTTGGAAAACCCTTTGGCAGTTCTTTTTATTTTGTTATTATTTATTTATTTATTTATTTATCTTTGAGACAGAATCTTGCTCTGTCACCCAGGCTGGAGTGCAGTGGCACAATCTTGGCTCACTGCAACCACAACCTCCCAGGTTCAAGCGATTCTCCTGCCTCAGCCTCCTGAGCAGCTGGGATTACAGGTGTGTGCCACCATGCCTCACTAGTTGCTTTTGTACTTTTAGAGGAGGTGATCAAGTGATCCACCCACCTCGGCCTCCCAAAGTCCTGGGATTACAGGCTTGAGACACCGAGCCCAGCTGGCAGTTTCTTATAATGTTAAACATAGATCCATCCAGTGGCCCAGCAATCCCAGTCTTAGCAATATACAGAAAAGTGAGTGCCTATGTCCACAAAGATACTGATACAAGAATATTATAGCCCAAAACTGGAACCAGCCAAATGCCCATTAAATAAGGGATGGATAAAAAGAGTGTGGTGTTTCCATGCAAGGAATATTACTCAGCAATTAAAAGGAATGAACGGCTGAGTCACACAGCAACTTGTGGATCTCAAGACGTGGAGTGTAAGAAGCCAGGAAGAAAAGGAGGCATGTGGTAGGAGTCTCTTCACACGAGATTCTAAAGCAGGAAAACTAATCTGTGGGAATAAAAGTCAAAATAGTGGTTATATCTGGAGAGAAAAGCATAGGCAGGTATTAACTGGACAGGGACACAAGGGAACCTTCAGAGATGACAGAAGTGTTCTGTATCTTGGCCTCAGGGGTGGAGTCACAGGAGATCATGTGTAAAAGTCATTAAGCTGTGCACTGAAGATTCGTACGTTTTACTACATGTAATTTGTTCCTCCACAAAGCACTAGACACATCCCAAAAGATACATTATTAATTCCATGTGAAGTAAAGAGTTATTTAGCTCAGATGTGAACAATATTTACATGATTGTAATAAGGGACAAATGCACTATCTATGGATTCAGCCAGACATCTGCACTGGGAGGACGAGCAGAAGGACAGTGTTTGGGGGCAGTAGCAGAGGACTAGGGGTGAGCAGAGAGCTAAATCCCAATATTTGTAGGAAGATGTCAATAGATAACATCTCAAATAAAATAAACACATAAACAAGACACAGCAGCAGAGCTATTTTGTTCAGACATCTGGAGGGAAATACTAGAAGCAGCAGCTCAAGGGCAGCAGGTGATTGTCTCTGGGAGTGGGATTCAGTGATGGCAAGGTGTAGGACAAGTAATTTGGTTCTGCTAGAATCAGTTTTAGCAAAAAGAAACTGGAGCCCAAAACAAAATCCCTCAATTGAAACGGAAATGTATTGCTATCTCAGACAAAAGGCTGGAGGTTGGCAACTTAGGGCTGCTCCACAAAGTTCTAGAAGACTTGAGCTCCTTTTTCTCACTGCTACTGCATTTCCAAGATGGCCTCTGAGTCAACATGGCTGCTCCAGCTCCAGCCATTGAATTCACCTTCCAGCCAGCAGGATGGAAGATGGAAAGGACAAAGATGCAAAAAGGTACGCACCATCTGTCTTTTCAGGCAGTTCCCCCAAAACTACTACATAACATTCTGGCCAGAACCAAGTCCTCGCTGGCCAGAACCTAGTCCCATGGTGCAAAGGAGGTTGGAAAATACCATCTGTATTCTGGAGCGCCATAACCACCTATGGAAGTAGGAAGTCTCTGCCATTAAGACTTCATATTTAAAGTTGTCAGCTATCTACAAGTATTACTTTGATAAAATGTAAAATAGAAACAAAAAGAAACAGCATGAGCTGCCAGTAGACAAGGTGACAAGTATGTGGGCGGTGTGCATTGGTCCTAAAGTGCATACCTGGGCAGACAGTAGGAGATGCCTGATGAGAGCAAGACCTCTACCCTGGCTCCCCAGCACAGCCCAGGAACCAAAAGATGAGCTCCAGAAGGAAGACTGAGAAGCTGGCCTGGTGGAATGAAGGCATTAGGCACATGCTCTCACTATGAGGCCAAATAACTCCATGTCAACAACCTTGCTGATAGCCTCAAATGCTGAACTCTTTCTGACCTTCCACATTTAGGCTAGTGTTTGAAACAAATATTATCTCACAATGCCCCCCCAGTAAGGTAGAAATGGCTATTCCTACTTTACAGATCCGGAAACAGACTCTCAGAGGTAAAACAACTTCCCCCAGGTTGTAACCAGACGATCCTACTCTTAACCTCAGGAATCTAAAGACCAAGTCCAGGTTTCTCTACTCCAAGGGGTCTGGGCAGCCACCCGCAGCTCCTGGGTTCCCTGCAGGGCCAAATCAGGCGTGTCAATAAGTCACGAGAAGCAAAGATTCGTTTGAAGAGAAGATACACAACAGGGAGGCATGGTGGGATGAGAAGTCCTGTTTCCTAGGAAATGGGACTTCTGCAGGGCTGAAAGAGTATACAGTGAGCAGAGAGGATCCCCTTCTGCAAACACTGGCACAGCAGTTTCCAGACAAAGAGAAAGTGCTGCTGGTGCTAGCTGGGAGCTGCAGTTATTTCAATCCTCAAAGGGCTTTTGTCAAGATGAGGCCATGAGCCAGAGCATATAGAATTCCAAGCTTTTTCCTTCCAATTTCTCCAACACCAGAAGGGAAAGTCATTCTGCACTGCTCTGACAATATCTGCCCCCTGAGTACCATCTGAGAACCACAGAATGTTTCACTAAAATTTCTGAATAAAACTGCCAACCCTCCAAGAGACCTTGGGACAGTCATTGCCTCTGGCTATACCCCATGTGTCATGGAAGGTACTAGATGGACACTGTGATTCTTGGAGAGGAGGCAATTTGGCAGAGGGCAGAGGGAGCTTACTGTCCCCAGAACCTGTCCTAGCCATGCCTATCTGGATGCAATGAATACATGAGGACCAGCCAAAGTCCAGAGCTCAGATGGTCCAACCAAAAAGGGTAGGCGGATTAGGGAGAGCCAGGCAAACAGAAATAGACGAAGGGCGGAGCAGAAATGTGCAGAGCCTGGCAACAGGGACCTAGCTGGAGGCTCCTGGACAGGGTTCGGCACCTGCAAAGATTTGTATCAAGGCAGGACCCCGCCCCCAGCTGGAATCAGGTTTCAAGTGACGAATCCGGTAGACCTGAGTCAAGGCGGGGTCACTGAGAAGCAAGACAGGAGAGGGGCCTGCTGGGGCTATAGGTCACAGTGAGGTGATTACATCACGTTGACTCAGCCAGAGAGACGTTAGAGGAACTGTTCACGCTTCCCGGCTGGTCACAGACTGATGCCAGAGTCTGCAGTTGAGGCAGCTTCGAATGTTAGGTGACAATGGGGACAGACCGGGCACCACGGACGCAATTTGGTCAGCAGCAATTGCTTTGCCCTCCCTGTGGTCCTCTTACTGATGGAAGTCTTTATCCAAATCATTAGAGCCAAGCGGGTGACCTTCAATACAGTCCTGCCACTCTCCAACAGCCCCCAGAACTAATCCCCACTCCTCCTTGACCCTTCCCAGCCTCCTCTAGCTTGAATGAACCTTCCCAATGTGTGAGTTTCATCTCTGACCCAATTTAAATCTTCTATTTTAAAAAGTTGGGTTTTTTTGTTTGTTTTGTTTTTTTATTTAAGATGTTGCCTAGATGTTTAACTTCATGTCACCCAGGCTGGTCTCAAACTTCTGGGCTCAAGTGATCCTCCCACCTCAGCCTCCCAAAGTGCTGTGATCACAGGGGTGAGCCACCTATGCCGGGCCTTCTATTATTGTTTTTAAATGACTTACTCTCACTCCACCCCAGCTTTCAGCACACACTGTCATGTATGTCATGTAAGCAGAAGAGTTCAGCAAATATCATTGATTTTTTTTTACTTGACTTGAAAATATCTATTAAGGACATAAAAGAATAATACAATCAAATAACAATATACAAATTAGCATAAAAGGATACCACACAAATAACAGTTATCAATCCTGAGGAAGTGTTGAAAAGAATAAGGGAATCCATAAGAGAGGGCACTGAGGTAGGAAGGTTGCTTGGAGGAGGTGAGTTTTGAACAAGCTACTGTGAAAAAATTAAGTTTGGGTTAATATATTAGAATTATTTTGGTTGTAAGCAATAGCAGTCTAATTCAAAGTCGTTTAAGACAAAGAAAAATGGAAAAGGATGGAAGGAGAAAAACAAGAAGGAAGGAGAAATAAAAGGAAAAAATAGAGGACACTATATTGCCCCAGGTAATGGGAAACAGACATGGCCCCTTCCAGGTACTCAGATGATATTATCAGGAATCCACTTCTTTCCATTTGGCTTTCTTCTGTGATAGCTTCATTCTCAGGCAGACTCCCTGCAAGGCAGCTCCCCAGAGTGAAACCCACAGCTTTGAAACCCCAGCCGGAAGAGAGAGCTTCTCTTTTCCAGTAGTTGAGGGAGCATTTAAAATACACACATGCACATGCGCACACACACACACACTTTTGTTGTAAAGAGATACTAGGGGGATTTTTTTTTTTGGGGGGAGACAGAGTCTCCCTCTGTTGCCTGGCTGGAATGCAGTGGCACCGTCTCAGCTCACTGCAACCTCCACCTCCCAGGTTCAAGTAATTCTCCTGCGTCAGCCTCCAGAGCAGCTGGGACTACAGGCACCCATCATCATGCCCAGCTAATTTTTGTAATTTTAGTAGAGACCGGGTTTCACCATGTTGGCCAGGATGATCTTGATCTCTTGATCTTGTGATCTGCCTCCCAAAGTGCTAGGATTACAGGCGTGAGCCACCACACCCAGCTACTAGGGGGATGATTTGTTACTGCTGCTTAAGTTGGCCTATCCTGACTAATATATGCTTCACTGGCCTAGCTTGGGACACACACTCATCCCTGAAGCTAGAGGGGCAGAGTGCTCTGATTGGCCAGGCTGAGTTACAGTTCAGCCTGCAGCCTTGGAGCTAAAAGCCAGCCACACCCTAATCACAGGGCCTGAGATTTCCCCAAAAGAAAATCAAGATGAGGTTGCCAAAAGAGAAAGGGGAATTGGGCACTGGGCAACAAAGCTCAGCAGGGCTCAACAAGCCCTTGGCAGAGGGTGGAGGGAGGGTGAGCACCCTTCACCTCAACAGTTTCTGGGTCTGAGGTCCACCACTCTGTCTAATGCCTCCCACCACAAGGCACATGTACAAAGGTGCCAAGCTTCCTGCCTCCCCATGGGGTCCTCAGTGAAGCTTGGGGCTCCCAGCGCAGGGACAGGTTCTAGCCTCCCATTCCTTGCCACTCACCACCTGCTATAGCCAAGACTCCCAGCTGTGACAACCTCCCGGCCCTGTAGGGAGACCTGAAGGTGTCAGAAGGTGACTTGGAGGCCAAGTGTCCATACCTGCAGCCTCTGAGGGCCACCAAATCCCACTCAGACCCTCTAGCAGCCAGTGCACAGATGCTCACACAACATTCCAGCAAAGCCCCTTCCTCCAGGAACTGACCGAAGGCATCCGCACTCCTAGCCCTGCCATTCCCCTACATATTTTTAACCTCCTGGGTCAATTTTAACCTCCTGGGTCAATCCTGCTCGTCTGCCTCTCCCACAGCCCCCTGAATCCTGCTGGAGTCCCTACGTCACACTTCCTGCAGCAGGCCCAAGGGTCAAGAGTTCATCCCATTGAGCCATTGCCTGGCGGGGGCGGGGTCCTAATAGGCGTCACATCCTCCCCCAAAGCTCCAACAGCTGTGTTCCCCCCTTGCTCGGAAGGAAAGAGACCAGGTAGAGCCGTAGAAGAAATTTCATGCTGCGGAAATGCTCAATGTAGGACTCACAGTCAAAAGGTCAGACTCTCAGGACTTCAGGCGGGTCATGTTTTTGGTTTCTGCCTCGGTTTTCCTGTTGGCAAAATGGAGGTGAAAAGGGCAATTTTCAAGAAGCAAACAAGTCTGTGATAGGGTATCAATTTCTCCATTCCAGCTCCACCAGGTCCAATAGCAGTCCAAAATCAAGCCAATCCTTTTATAGAGAAACTTCCAGACTCCCAGACCCACTTTAGGAAAGAGAACCGAGAAGTGAGCATGGTGGCTCTCACCTGTAATCTCAGCACACTTTGGGAGGCTGAGGCAGGAGGACCATTTGAAGCCAGGAGTTCAAGACTAGCCTGAGCAACATAGTGAGACCTGCTAAAAGAAAGAGAAAGAAGAAAGAAAGAGAAAGAAAGAAGAAAGAGAAAGAGAAAGAAAGAAAGAAAGAAAGAAAGAAGAAAGAAAGAAAGAAAGAAAGAAAGAAAGAAAGAAAGAAAGAAAGAAAGAAAGAGAAAAAAAGAAAAAAAGAGAGAGAGAAAAAAAGAAAGAAAGAGAATGAACTGAGGGACTAAGGGTCTAGCTGAGTCTGCACAATCCACTCTCCGTCTACACCAGCCACTGGATTGAGTAGAAAGCCAGAGGATTTGAGCCATCAGCTGATGGCATAGTGGCTACTAAGCATGTCTTGAAGGTGACCAGAAGCTGGCCAAGAAACAGAAGCAGGACAGGTCACAGCGTCCCCAGAAAAATGGGACCTGGCCTCTTACACTACACCTGAGAGCACCCCAGGAAGGGGCGCCTCTGAGAACTCGCAGTCTGCCACGCTGAGTGCCGCACACATTTATAACAGCAACGCGGGCCACAGATGCAAAGAGTCTGCAGTGTGGGGAGGGGCTTGAAGAGAACTAAACATGCAATGAGGTCAGAAGAGGCCAGAGAGAGGTGGATCCCAGCTGTTAGTCTAGAACTCCAAAGTTATTCATTTAAAAAAAAAAAATACACAGTAGAAAGGCCGAGCATGGTGGCTCACGCCTGTAATCCCAGCACTTTGGGAGGCCAAGACAGGAGAATCATGAGGTCAGGAGATCAAGACCATCCTGGCCAACATGGTGAAACCCCGTGTCTACTAAAAACATGCACAAAAATATAGCCAGGCGTGGTGGTGCACGCCTGTAGTCCTAGCTACTTGGGAGGCTGAGGCAGGAGAATCACTTGAACCAGGGAGGCGAAGGTTGCAGTGAGCCAAGATTGCACCACTGCACTCCAGCCTGGGTGACAGAGACTCCATCTCAAAAAAAAGAAACAGAAAATTTTAAAATCTAGTCTATGCACCTTCTATGCTCCAGGCTGGGATGAATACAACTGAATATAAGGTTACAAGCCTTCCAGGAAGCAAGGCCTGTGTGTGGAAGGGGCTTCAGAAAACCAGATCTAGCAAAATCATTTCAGCAGAAATACAGAGAATCCTGGCAATTGCATTAGATGACTTTGGTTGCTAGCAGCCCCTGAATTCACACTGGCTAAGCCAACAAGGAGGATTTACTGGTTCACTCAACTAGAAAGGTCAGGGTCCAAGCTTCAGGCATAGTAGGATCCAAGCTCAGACAGAGCCATCAGCCACCTCTTCTCAGTATCTGAGCTCTGTCTCCCTCTGTGCCCATTTCATTCTAGGATGCCACATGGCATCGCTGAGGCTGCAGGCTCCCGGACTCCTTCCCACAGGCACTCCCAGGGAAAAGGAGCTTCTCCTCCCTAGGGTCCTCATTGGCTCTGTTTGTGTCACTGTCACTGTGGTCAGGGAGAAAGAATACACTGATTGGGCAGACCTGAGCCACATTAGGGGTCTGATACAAGGGTCTTGAATTTGGGAAACCTGGGCTGGAAATAGAAAAGGGAGTCGTGCCAGGGTAGATGGGTCACACCTGTAATCCCAGCACTTCGGGAGGCCAGGGTGGGAAGATCACTTGAGACTAGAAATTCAAGACAAGCCTGGGCAACATAGCACAGAGACCCCATCTCTATGAAAATAATTTTCATTAGCTGGGCGTGGTGGCATGCAGCAACTCCCGAGGCTGAGGCAGCAGGATCACTTGAGCCCAGGAGTTAGAGGTTACAGTGAGGCTACGCTTGCATCACCACAATCAGAGTGTTGCTCAGAGCAAGACGGAAGGGAGGGAGGAAAGGGAAAGCAAAGGGAGTGAGTGGGATAGAGATGAAGGCCAGGGTTACCCAGCTTTGCCACTGACTAGCTGCACGCCCTTGGACAAGTCATCACCCCTCCGTGAACCTCTGTTTCCTCATCTGTAGATGGGGGTCACAATACTTACTGCAGTTGGCTGCTAGGGAGATTAAGCATGACATGTTATGTGAGTTAACTAGCACAGCGCACATAGAGAATAGTAGCTAGCAGTATTCTTTTCTCTATTTCTTCCATTTGTTTCTCATGTCAGTTTCCCTTTGCCTTATTTCTGCCTTAAGACAGCCGGAGGCTCCCCCTTCAGCATCACTCAGTATCCTGGGAAGTGCAGAGGCTAAAGAGATGGGCCTGTCCTGCAATTCATTCCCACTAGTTCTTGGAGCCCGGATCTAAGAGACAAATCAGGCATGCCAGGGGCCAGCCAGGGGGCTGAGGTTGGGGAGGGATTAAGGGGCCAGAGGAGCAGGGAGTTCCAACCACGCTGGCACCACCTGGGAATGACCAGTGCAGAGCCCCCAAGAACACAGCTCCAGTTTAGAAGCATCAAGGCAGGAATGGAGCTGGGACTGCCAAGCCAGGAGGGCAGAAGCAGGAAAGGGGGACAAAGGGAAGGGAAGGGGACACAAAAATGTCCTATGCAATTCAAGTCTCACCATGGAAGAAGAGACTTCCTCAGCAAGGCTTCAGGGCCGGGCTGGGGCTATCCCCAAGTTCTGAGAGATGGGTGAAATTCTTTGAATTCAGAAAAACATCAGAACAACCCAACTCACTGTTCCTGGAAAGGACCACATGATGATGACACCAGTGGTTATGGCCAGGATGCCATATGGGATGGACGGTCACAGGGAAGAAAGAGCAGCCACTGATTTCGAAAGAGTGGTCATCCCAAAAACCCTCTCTCATCCTTCCCTTAGTCTCCACCTTTGCGAGTCTTCAGACCACAAATGCCTTCCAGACCTTCCTGCACGCAGTGAGAGTTCTCCCGCTGAGAAGAGCCCCCTTCCGCCTTTTCTATCCATCCTGCAGCCCAGAGGAATGGACCCTCCTACAGACAAGATGGGAGTCTGGGCCTGGGGGCCAGCAGGAGAGCAGGGAGAGCTGACAATGCGGGTGTCTGTCATTCCCGGACGGGAGGACCTTGACAAGTCTCATTTCCTTGTTTGGAAAGTTGAAATAACTACTTTTCACAGTGTTTCCAAAAGGAGCGAAAATAATGCATTTGAAAGCACTTTGTAAAATCTCAAGAGCAGTTTAAATGCTAGGTTTTAATGGTATTATGAGCACTCAAAGAAGCCAGTCCTCTGCCCCGACTCACCCACAACCTCTGTGTGGCAGACGCTGCCATGGACATGCCCCACCCTCACACCAGCACATTCCATGCCGGGACACATATCTGTGCCTCTCTACCTGGAGGCTGTCCCGAGGCCTGTGCATGCGGCAGGCAGAGGGGCTGGGGAGCTGGTGGCCCTAGCAGCAGCCTTTTGCTAGGACAGACGCTCTTGCTGTTTTTACCTGCTTGGACCCCACTCTGTCTTCAGGTAACTGCACAACAGTTTGGGGGCAAGGGGCAACTCCCCTCAGTCCTCGTGCTACAGTTAGGGGGACCAGTCCCTCCTGGCAATCCCAGGTTACCCAATCAACATCAGAGGCTACTTGGGAATGAGCCTGTGTCTGTCCCCAGGCCAGGGGACTCTCTGTGGGGGAGGCAGCTAGAGCTGACAGCAGAGGCCTGCCCGAGAAGGCCATGGTCTTTGACCGGCTTCCTGGGAAACGGCTTCAAGACAGAAAATTGCAAGGTTTGTTGCGGAGAGCACTCAGGAGACACCCCGGCACAGAGTGACCAGGCAGGAGTGGGCAGCGGGGAGGCCGACCCACCGTGCCATAGTGAGACCGCCAGCAGCCCTATAAGGAGATCTGAACATGGTGACCTTGCAGAGTAGTCTGAAGGACACCAGGAGCCAGCAGCCACGGGCCAGCCCCCTGGAGGTGAGCGTGACCTTGGGTGAAGTGTTCCTGGAGTCCAAGGGCTCCTCCTGGTGAGGGGAGGGCAGGGAGGTGTTGGCGGGCCCCAGCATCAGCAGAGCAGGGTACACAGGCCCTGAGGAGGGCTGGGCTGCACCGCAGCCTTCCCCACAGAACCTGACTCCAAAGAAAGCAGAGATGGGCCAGAGTGAGGAAGGCGCACTGGTGGCCGGTGTGACCCCAGGACCTGCTGCCCGAGGGAGGCTCGGGTTGGGGAGGTGATGCGGTCACTGCAATGGAAACGGCCCCCTTCTATGCTCCATGTGTTTGCCACAGGACAGCCTCTGGACAGAGTTTCTCCTGGGAGAAAATGCAGGGGCCAGTCAGAGTCCAGAGAAAGCCAGAGGGGATGCATGTGTCCCCACCCTTACAGATACCTTCCGCTGGGTTCATTATCCACTCAGTCATGTCCTCAGTACACACTCACCAGTGCTGGCCATGGGAATGCAGGGGTGGCACAGAGGTGAGCAAGGGGCACTGCTGTCCTTAACAAGCCGCAGGCCTCCACCCGCTACCCTAAGGCCCCCCTGGCTTGGAAGGCCAGAGGCAATGCTTCAAAGACCTCTAGCTCTCTTCCCCCAGGTTCTCCCATGGCCGCAGAACTCTGGCACATCCCTGGCCTTTTCGGAGTCTGAATCTCTCATCAGAGTGGCAGACAGCTGGCTGGGAGGCAGCTCAGCACGTGTTTTGGGGCCCCATGGCTGCATTCAAATACTAGCTTACTATTAGCTGTGTAACTTACTAGCTATGTAGCTATGGGCAAGTCATTTTTCTGGTCCTCCATTTACCATCTGTAAAAGAGCTTCTGTGTCATAGGGTGCTGAGAGGTTGGCATGAGCTCAGTGGCTAGCACATAAAAATTACTCAAGGATAATAGCCACCTTATCAATGTTGTTGTTGTTGCCATTATTATTAGGCTTTGGGATGAAAAGATGTCTTCAGCAAAACATTTCAAAATTCACAAATTTAAGAGAGATGGCTTACAACCTAAAATTCCATTTCATCATTCCTCTATGTCTCTGCCTTCTTGTCTCCTGGGCACCTTCTTTGCAAAATTGCCCAAACATCTGCCCTCTGTGGATCAGCAGCACAGAAATGGGTGGCCAAAAACCAGACATGGAGATGGAAAAGCTAGCCATGGACAGCTGCTGGAAAATCAGACGGAGATGCAAATGTCAGCATCTGATTAAACAGGTGAATGCCCATGGAGCTCAGAAATAGGCCTGGGATAGAATTCTGCCTCTCCCACTTATTATCTGTGTGACTTTTGACAAGAGGTTCAACCTCTCTGAGCCCCATTTCAGCTGTAAAGTGGGGAGAAAGCCCTAACTCACAGGGCTTGAAAAGGATTATATGAGATAATGTACGTGTTCTTGGCAAAGAAATAGATGCCCAGTAAATGTCAGCTCCCCTTCCCAGGAGACGCATGCCAAGCCAAGCAGTGGAGAAGGTCACCTTTACCAAACACAAGGATAAAGTTAAGGGTCTTGTTCCTGGCACAGTCCAGTGACCGCTTACATGATAAGCACTGAGGTGCTTGTGTTAGAACTGAGGTCCTTGCAACGAGCCCCTGAGCTAGCAACTTTGTAGCTGGGATCTGAGGAGCTACCTTTTTTTTTTTTTTTTTTTTGACATAGTCTCCCTCTGTCACCCAAGTTGAAGTGCAGTAGCACCATCTCGGCTCATTGCAACCTCTGCCTCCTGGATTCAAGCAATTCTCTGCCTCAGCCTACCAAGTAGCTGGGATTACAGGCACCTGCCACCACCCCCAGCCAATTTTTGTATTTTTAATAGAGATGGGATTTCACCATCTTGGCCAGGCTGGTCTTGAACTCCTGACCTTGTAATCTACCCGCCTTGACTTCCCAAAGTGCTGGGATTACAGCCGTGAGCCACCGCATCCGGCTGAGAGCTGCCTTTAACAAGCACACAGGTATTGCCTGGCTCATCCCTAGTCCTGGGGTCCTGTGGTTGATGAGACCTAGTCCTCATCCAATGAGGTGCCCGTGGCCCTATTTCTTGGCTCCTCACTCCATCACCCACAAGGAGGAGGGCAGTTGTAGTCATTCCCGCTTCACCAAGGCTGTCTGATGGAGGAGAGGGACAGAGAGTGTGTTGGTCTAGAGCGATCCCTCTGAACTTTTCAGACAACCCCTGTCCTAACCTCTCCTCCCCCGTCCTTGCCAATGAGAATTCAGACATCCCAGAGACCATGAACCTCAAGAGGTCTGGGAACATCCAGGTCTCAATGGCCACACTGATATCCTTCAGCTTGGCACCTGAGCCCACTGCCCACCCTGACGTCTTTTGTACCTGGCAGGTTTCTCAACAGATAGCAAGCTCCTCCAGGATCTCGGCCTTCGAAACTGGCCAATGCAGGGGCATTTGGAACCAAGACAGTCTTGATTTGATGGCTGCCCCAGGGACAGGCATCCTGGACTTGAATGCTCAGAGGACCACAAATGCCAGGGCAAGTCTGAGCACTCTGGCTGGGCTTTTAGGGCTTCCCATGAGGCGTCCTCCTCCCCATCCTGCTCTGATTCACTCACTCTGCACCAGGACTAAACCCTCTAAGTACACCACATCACTTCCTACAACCAGGCCTTTGCTTATGCTGTCTCCTGAACCTAGAATGCCTGGATTCCATCTCTCTATTCAGTTCCCGCCTGATTTCTGAGACCCAGCTCAAGCCCCACCTGCTCCAGGAAGCCCTCCTGACCCCCTTATCTGATGGCCTGATCGTGTTCTGAAGGGTACACCTGCTCAACTGATCCAATGCAACCAATACAATATTTGGTGCTTTCTAAGAACAAGACACCCAGAGAGGGCTCGTAGGACGATGACAATGCTAATGGGCACACGAGAACCTAACACTATGTAGAATCGTGAGGTTACTGCGCCTTCCCGGCAGGCAGGGTGAGCCCCTAGGACAAGAGCCCCTTTCTCCTTTTCCCATATGCCCTGCAGCCCGGAGGAACCATCCAGTCCACAGACGAGACCTGAGGCTCAGGAGCAAAGCAACTTGCCACGATCGCATCACAGTAAGTGCCCGAACCTGCATCCAAGCCTGATCCCTGTGGCCCCGGAACCCAGAGAAATTCCATTTCCATCTCACCACCTCTCAATACGAAGTTTTTAAGGACAATGTGTTCATTGGCTCATTGCTGCTGTATCTTTCTCCCCCAGTATGTGTCTATTTCTGCTGGGCTCTCGCCCTCCCTCCTCACTCTGTATGATGCACATACCCTTAGTGGCTGTGCATTTCAGCTTGCTTCTTTCTTGTCTCTCAAAATCTCTGCTTTGCTCTAACTTTATTTAGCCTTTCAGCCCTGAGCAGAGATGCGTTTCCTATTCCACATCGCCACCTAGCGGAGAGAGAGAGCGAGAGCGCACCGCGCATTTTTGATCCAGTGAGCAAAGGCAGGGAAACCCTCACGTCAAACAGGTCTGAAGACCTCTTCACACCCACGGCCAGCTCTCTATGGGACTCGCGCTTGCACTAACTCCACTACACAGCCCGCCCTGTCGGTGGAGGAAATAGACATAAAAGGCTTCCCTTTATCACCAGGTGGCCCTGGCGGCTGATAGGCCACATCCTGTACAAGCAGGGGACGCCCTTCCTTCAGGGCAGTCCTGCTCGTCGCCCAGGTCCTGCTCCGAGTCTACCAGCTCCGAGTCTACCCCAAAGCCTCAGCATGCTGCCTTTTCCCTCTAACTCGGGAGAAAGTACGTTCAAGACAGCCCTGGACTCAGAGGCTCACGCCTGTAATCCCAGCACTTTGGGAGGCCAAGGCAAAGAGGACCGACCACTGGATCACTTGAGCCCAGAAGTTTGAGACCAGCCTGGGCAACACAGTGAGACCCCTGTCTCTAAAAAAATTAGTTAATTAATTTTTTTAAAAGAGACTTTTCCTTATCTTACTCATTCTTTTGACATCATTTTAAATGAGAAATGCAGAATATGACATTATACATACTGATATTTTATTTTTTTACATAAAATTTCATGTGTTAAAAAACTGCACTAAAAAAAATCTAGAATTATGTTAAAATTGATGCTGGTTATTTGTGAATAGTAGGATTTTTTTTAATGTATTCCAACACCTATATATTCCAACTTTTCCACATTTCCGAAGTCTCCTGGAATACTTTGGTGATGGGAAGGAAAGATATGTTTACGGTTTTTGGAACACTGGAAAACGTTTCCTGTGATGCCCTAGAGGGTTGTGGCATAGGAGCCAGCCTTGAAGTGGAAACCCTAGGCCATCCACTCACAATCTGAGTATCCTTGAGTGAGTCATCTCTCTAACCCCCACCGTGTTCCCCATAAACTAGAAATAATTATAGCTGCCCCCACCTGACAGTCTTACTGTAAGGATTCAATGTGATGATGTAAAACATTGGTATCGTGTGAGTATTCAATAAATATTCCTTGAGTGAATTTAGTGTTTTATATGCTTAGGATTGATCAGTTTAATGCAAGTGACAGAAACCATTAGAAGTCTGCCTTCTCTGTCTAGTCATACCACCCTAGAAGCGCTTGGTCTTGTCTGATCTCAGGAGCTAAACAGGGTCAGGCCTGGTTAGCACCAGAAAGGGAGAAATCTGCTTTCTAGCTCTTGGCTCTTCTATTCTCTGTACTGACTCAAATCTCAGGCAGGCCCTTTCAACACAGTAGCAAGATGGCTCCCCAGCAGACTGCAGCTGGCATCTCAGCTTCTCAGGGCCTTAGTAGGAAGACAGCTTCTCTTTCCCAATAATTCCAACAAAATTCCTCCATGCTAATCCAAACACTAAGGCAATGTAGCCTGACCGTCAGGCCTGGGAAGTCACTAGCACTCCCCCAGGAAAGGGGTCAGGACCTGCCCCGCCAAACCACATGATTACTTGTGGTGTTTTCTCAAAGGAAACTGGAGATGTCCTCAAAGTGCACATTAATCAAATTCAACACAAAGCCTGTGATGAACACAAGGTCACACTGCCCTTGGGACTAAAATGCCGATGATTAACTTCCATACCTGTAGGAAGAGCCACAGGGCAGTGAAAGTCCAAAACACGGGTTCCACTCACAGCTGTGTCACTTCGTGACCTTGAATAAGCACCGTGGCCTGTCTGGGTCTCAGTTTCTTCATCTGTCCAATCCGCGGTTGAACTAGAATCCAGCCTCAAGTCCCTCTGGGGCTATGCAGTTAGCAGATGAGCGCAGTGTCCAGGTCAGCACAGCAGGAAGTGGTGGGGCCCGAGGGGATCCATGAGTGCAAGCCCCATTTAGCATTGTGCTGTGGGCCATGTATTACCAGGTCTTCTGATTTTTCAAGGCATTCTATGAAATCTCCTGGCTTTTCAATTTAATTTCAATTAAAGCTAATTTAATTGTGGTGATGGTTGCACAACCCTGAATTGCACCATTGACTTGTACGTTTCAGTAGCTGAATTGTGTGGGAGGCGAATTATATTTCAATAAGACTGATAAAAAGACCACAGATTGCATGATTCCATTTAGAAGGAATATCCAGAAAAGGCAAAAAGCAGATTGGCAGTGGCTAGGATCTGGGAGGAAAGGACATGGGAAGTAAATGCTTAATGGGGACAGAGGTTTTTTCTGGGGTGATAAAAATGTGTTGGGATTACATGGTGGTGATAGTCATCAAACACCGTGAAATTGAGAAATGTCACTGAATTGTATGCTTTAAAGTGGTTAATTTTATGCACTGTGAGTTTTACCTCAATTAAAAAAAAAAAGTTTGCTAAATATTCTGCTATCCAAATAAAACATATCTGTGGGCTGAATTGGGCCCAGATTTTAATCCCAGTCAGTCACTAAGGTCCCCTTTTAACATTCTCACAGCTCATATTTCCAAGGACCAAAAGTGTCACCTCCAGTCGGGGACATGATGACCAGCTGACCACAGCTGACAACAAAGAGGAAAGAGGCATTCTGCTTCCTCTAACTAAGGCCTCCCCCAAAATAAGCTCAGGCCAGAAAATAAAAGCCTGCGTAAGCTGGAACCAGGCCAAGGTTTTTCTTCTTCTTTTTTTTTTTTTTCTAACTGCCCTTTGCCACCATGAAGGGCAAAGAGTTGCATCTGGGTGACAGCGAATGGACTTTGTTGACACAGCCCAACCTCATTTTTTGTGAAGTTAATAATTAGGCTGTCATCCCTCTGCTCCAGAGCAATTAGGGGCCTGCAGAGGGAATGAATGGGCTCTATTATCAAGGGAAATTATAAATAGAAAAACGCCCGCTGGACGGAGTTCTGCACAGCATCACCGCCCGGCCCTCTCTGTGCAGAGCTGCAGTGAGCCTGAGTGTGTTGACTCGCCTCCGGTTGACAGCTCAGATCCCAGCTGCCATCCAAAAGGGCTCTAAATTCTGCCTCTGTCATCCCAGCCTGACTTTTTATGCTGTCCAGAGCCCGGCTGAGCAGCCCAGCTGAGCAGCAGGAGAGCCGGGTGAGATAAACGCCTTTGTTTAAGTTGCCTCCCGACTCCAGGGTCTGGAGGTGTCTGGTGCTGAGCGGGAGGAACTGGACTCAGCCTGACAGGCCAGAGTGTTGGGGAC
Organism: Callithrix jacchus; assembly: GCF_049354715.1. NCBI lineage: Eukaryota > Metazoa > Chordata > Mammalia > Primates > Cebidae > Callithrix > Callithrix jacchus. The sequence continues at coordinate 65,660,204 of NC_133503.1, read as the reverse complement.
GCTGAGTGACAGCCTGCTCAGCAGCTCCCTAGGTCAGGGCAGGTTCCCAGCCAGGAGTGGCAGCCCCCAAAGGTGCAGCCATGGTAGAAGGCAGCCCAGGTTCTCAAAAGAATGGTCTCCACTTGCCTTGCTTCACCTGACATCTCCGGTGGGTTCATACCTACCCTTCCCTGCAACTCTTCTGTCTATCTGATCAGAGGAAAACAAAGATCAGTAGTTCAAGAAGAAAAAGCATCTGTCACGGTAAAGGGAGAGCAACAGTCCAAAAATGAAAACACCTACAACTAGAAAACAATAATAATAAGACCGGGTGTGGTGGCTCATGCCTGTAATCCCAGCAGTTTGAGGGGCCAAGACAGGAGGATTATTTGAGCCCAGGAGTTCAAGACCAGCCTGGGCAATATGGCAAGACCCTGTCTCTACAAATAATTTTGAAATTAGCCAGGAATGGTAGTGAACACCTGTGGTCCCAGCTAGTTGGCAGACTTGTTATAGCCCAGGCAGTTGAGGCTACGGTGATCCCACCACTGCACTCCAGCCTTGGTAACAGACCAAGATCCTGCGAAGGAAGGAAGGCAGGGAGTGGGGGAGGGAGGGAGGGAGGGAGGAAAGAGAAGGGATGGAGGGAGGGAGGATAATGCATTTAAGCCTCTTAAAACTACCCTATGAGATATGTGCTATCAACCCTGTGGGACCTGTATTACCAGGACTTCTGATTTTTCAAGGCATTTTATGAAATCTCCTGATTTTTCAATGTTAAAAACTAATTTAATTAGTTTAAGTTAAATGAATGTCCCCATTTCACAGTTTTATAAACTAAGGCAATGAACTAACTTGTTCAAGGTCACACAGCCCGTTGGTAAAATTCAAGCCTGGGCCTTCTGGCTCCACAGTCCGTGCTCTGACCAGTCATCTGTACAGCTCTTACTTCACTTGATGGTGATGCAGATCACAGATGTGAAACAAGAGGAAGTGGTGGGGGCTGTGGAGCCCTGGACACAGCACATCCAGACCAAAGGAAGCAGCTGCTGCAGCCAGCTAATTGCCTTACAGGAATGCGGACTCCAATATTTCAAGAAGAGCTGGACATCTGGATTTAACATGAAATCTGATTTTTAAATGTTGGTGGCCAGATGAGGTGGCTCATGCCTGTAATCCCAACACTTCGGGAGGCCGAGGCAGGAGGATTGCTTAAGTCCAGGCAACATAGTGAGACCTCCTCTGTATTTTTTTTTTTAATAAAATAAAATAAATGTTGGCAAGTCACTCAAAGCTCTTAAAAACACCAAGCAGATCAAACAAAAGCACCCTGTGTGGGCCACGCCTTTGCAACTCTGATGTGGAAGGACGCCTCTGGCTCACTGGCCCTACCTCTGGCCTCACTGGGCTCAAATTGGAGTCAAAGTTCCTTCACTCTCCAGGCATCTTTCCAAGCAGAGAGGGTGAGAGAGAGGATGAGCCACGGACCTGGGCTCAAAGTTGTGCTCTACAAGAGCTGTGTGACTTTGGACAAGTCATTCACTTAGTCTGAGCTCTCATTCTCTCATTTGCAAAGTAAAGATGACAATAATTTCTGTGTCGCAGCGTTGTTCAGGGCCTGGATGAAAAGGACGCAGGAAGGAACGCCTTGTGGGCTATAGAGCTCCTTGCAGATGTGTGGGGCCACCTCGCCCAGGTGGTCTCAGCCTGTGGTCTACCGGGACAAGTAGAAGGGAAGTGGCCCCAACCCCATGCCAGGGCCTATCTCACAGCCACTTCCTCCACTTCCCACCTTTCCACTCACACAGCCTGGAGCCTGCACACCCCGTATCCTTGTTGACCTCACTCACCACCTCACCTCCTCCCAAGAGGGCCAGGAGACATCACAGGCCAGCCTCTTGCTCCCGTACATGACACAAAATTTTAAAATCAGGGAAATATTTAAAATATTTTTAAATGAACAACCACTACAGTCCCATAAATAATTTGATGTGCATTCAGCAAAGTAATTATTTATATGCACAAAGACAGGAATTACCCGCAGTATGTCTTCACGAAGCTGGAATCAGATGCACATCGCATCTCTTTCCCTTGCTCTGTCTTCGACATCTCTCCAAGCACTTGGCGTATCTCAGTATGTCTTCATCTCAGCGGTGGCACGGAGTTTCACTGGCTTTTAAACCAGTCTCCTGTAGGCGGATGTTGCTTCTAATTTTTTTTCTTCTGACACACGAAGAGCCCCCGAGAGCATCCATGTGCCTGTAACTTTGGGCACTTAGGAGGATGTTCTATCTGGCTCATTCTTAGAGGTGGAAACACTGAGTCAGAGAAGTGAGCATTTCATGTGAAACGATATTGTCAAATTGCCCTCAGAGGAGCTGGACCAATTAACGCTTCCCAAGCAAGATGTTGGGAGACCTCATGACCTCATCCCCCAGGAGCCTCCTAACAACCTTGCTTTTGGTCCAGGACCTTAAGGAAACCCATTCCCTGGCCAGGTTCAGTTGCTCACGCCTGTAATCCCAGCATTTTGGGAGGCTGAGGACAGTGGATCACTTGAGGTCAGGTATTCAATACCAGCCTGGCCAACATGGTGGAACCTTGTCTCTACTGAAAACACAAAAATTAGCTGGCAAGGTGCACACACCTGTATTCCCAGCTACTTGGGAGGCTGAGACAGGAGAATCACTTGAATCTAGGAGGCAGTGAGCTGAGATTGCAGCACTGCACTCCATCCTGGGCAACAGAGTGAGTTAGACGAAAGAAAGAGAGAAAGAGAGAGAGAGAGAGAAGGAAGGAAGAAAGGAAGGAAGGAAGGAAGGAAGGAAGGAAGGAAGGAAGGAAGGAAGGAAGGAAGGAGGGAGGGAGGGAGGGAGGGAAGGAAGGAAGGAAGGAAGGAAGGAAGGAAGGAAGGAAGGAAGGAAAAGAAAGAAAGAAAGAAAGAAAGAAAGAAAGAAAGAAAGAAAGAAAGAAAGGAAGGAAGGAAAGCAAGCACATTCCCTTTGTCACCACTTATGCATCAAATAGATGCTCAGAGTTGCCTTCCAGGTGCCCTCATCCTTACCTGAAATCCACTTCCTCAGTGCACTATTCTCCACTCATTTTCACTGCCAATCCTGCGCTCTGAACTCACCATCCCTCCACCTCCTTTATGCTTTGACCAGTCCCTTCCCTCCTCCTCAACCCCTGCCGGTGAAACCACCTACACCAAGCCCACCTCCCTACTGCCCTGCTAGCCCCGCCCTTATGCTCCCCATCCTCTCCAAGGGAAAGATCCCAAGCGCAGGTGTACAGGCTCCACCCCAGACGCATCATCTCTGTCCAGTCCTCTGGCTAGGGCTTGTTAAGAGAGAAAAGTGCTATATTGGGATGGTAGAAATGCATGAGTTCTTTCATTTTCTTTGATTTATACAAGTTATTTTAAGTTTTAAAACTCTTATTTACTAAGGAAGGTGAAGAAACCTAAGGTAAGCATCACAAACTAATTTTAAAAATCTTTGCAACCAAAATGTTGTGGCTTATCACAGTAGGATACTGCATAGCTTACTTAATAAATTCTGAGACTTGAAAATCAGAGCTTATACTCAGAGTTACCTTTTAAAGAGAGAGAAATCCCCCGGGAGTTTCCTGAGTTCCCTCCAAGTATTCTGGATGCGGAGGGCATCCAGATGCCCTTCCTGATGCAGAAGACTGCGATCCCAGATTCTCAGGCCAATAAGATTCATGAATTTCTACCATCCCAATGTGGTACTTTTCTCTCTAACAAGCCCTGGCCAGAGGACTGGACAGAGATGATGGTCTGGGGTGGAGCCTGTACACCTGCACTTGGGATCTTTCCCTTGGAGAGGATGGGGAGCGTGAGGGCGGGGCTAGCAGGGCAGTAGGGAGGTGGGCTTGGTGTAGGTGGTTTCACAGGCAGGGGTTGAGAAGGAGGGAAGGGACTGGTCAAAGTATAAAGGAGGTGGAGGGATGGTGAGTTCAGAGGGCAGGATTGGCAGCCAAAATGAGTGGAGAATAGTGCACTGAGGAAGTGGATTTCAGGTAAGGACGAGGGCACCTGGAAGGCAACTTTGAGCACCTGTCATGGAAGACCCAATGATATGTAGTTCTTACCTGAAGCTAAACAGAGAAAAAGAGAGATGGTAGAGGAGGCATAGGGGAAAACCAATGAATCAGGAGGAAACCTGAGTTGGAATCCTGACTACATCTACAAGCTATGTGGCCCTGGGCAGGTCATTTATCCTCTCTGACCCTCAGTCTCTTCCTCTGAAAATGAGTGCAATAATTCCACCTTATAGGTATGTGAGGAATCCAGCACAATGCTTAATAATCATTGGCAAGTAGCAAGTGCTTAATAATTGTTGGCTGGATCAGAATCTTTGAACCCTCCCCTGCAAGCAATCTAGGAAATTCTGTCTAGGTTCACAGTGGATCCCTGAACTAACTGAAATTAGCAATCAGTGGCTAAGTGGCTCTCAATGATTTTAAATCTCAGAATAAGCTGGCTGCCTCCCTGCCCTGGGGAATAGTTTGTCTGGCCGGGGCCCACAAATAGGGGTGTTTTGTTTTGTTTTGTTTTGTTTCTGGCTAATGTCATGGTTGATAGGTTGGAAATGATGCAAGCACTATTATGGGAGAAAATAGTTTTCCTAGAGCAGTCCCTGTGCTAACACACCCTTTCCACTTCCCTCTAGCAATCCCGGTTCTTAAAGACTAACTAGGGACTCACGCAGTGGCTTACACCTATAATCCCAGCAGTTTGGGCGGCCAAATTGAGAGAATCACTTGAGCCCAGGAGTTCAAGATTAGCCTGGGCAGCATAGCAAGATCCCAGTCTGTACCAAAAAAAAATTAAAAAAAGGAAGACTCACCTCTTCAAGAAGTCTACTCCAGCCCCTCACTTTGCACTGCTTCAGCCCATAGGCCTGCAGTTGGTACACACATGTATGCAAGCACACATATGCATAATGGTCTTGCAATATTTTGCGCTTGTCAGAACTCTCCAATTGCTTTATGTACCTATATCAGGCCTCCTTAACTGATAAATAAGCTTCTAGAAGATTAGGTGTCTTCTAAATTTCAGAACTTATAAATGCCATTTACAGAGCATCTACTCTGTACCTGGTATTTCACCTACATCATTTTGTTGGATCTTCCCAACAACTTTGCAAAATTTAGGTGTCATTATGTTCAATTTGCATATATGGAAACAGGTTCAAAGTCATAGAGCTCAGCACTCCAGGTGCACAAGTTGACACTTGTATTAGTCCGTTTTCACACTGCCAATAAAGACATACCCAAGACTGAATCATTTATAAAGAAAAAGAGGTTTAATGGACTTACAGTTCCACATGGCTGTGGAGGCCTCACAATCATGGCAGAAGGCAAAAGTCGTGTCTTACATGGCAGCAGACAAGAGAGAGTGAGAGCCAAGCAAAAGGGGAAACCACTTATAAAATCAACAGACCTTATGAGACTTGTTCACTACCATGAGAATAGTATGGGGGAAACAGCCCCCATTATTCAATTACCTCCCACCAGGTCCCTGCCACAATATGTGGGAATTTGGAGCTACAGTTCAAGATGAGATTTGGGTGGGGACACAGCCAAACCATATCAACACTCAACAAATAATTTTGAATGATTGAAAAAAAGGATGCATGGACAGATTAATGAATGGGCGGTTGGATGGATAGTTGAATGATGGGCGGATGAGTGGATGGATGGATAAATGGATAGATGGTTAGATGGATGAGGGGATACATGGGTGGGTGGATGGACTGACAAATGGATAGATGAATTGATGGGAGGGTGGATGAAAAGGTGCAGGGGTGGTGGATGAACAGATGGATGGGTGGATAGATGACAGGGTGGATGAATGGGTGGGTGGATGGATGAGTGAATGGATGGATGGCAGGGTGGATGAATAGATGGATGGTGGATGGATGGATGGCAGGGTGGATGAATAGATGGATGGTGGATGGATGGATGAACAGACTCAGCAAATAAGTGGTGGAGCCAAGTTTATCTGACTCCAACAGGCTTTTCCATTTTAGCACCAGAACAAGAATACAGTAGGCACTGTCAAATAGTCCCCAAAACAGAGTAGCAGCTGACCATCCCGGTTTCAACCAGTTTCCACACCTGCCTGGATGAGGCGCTGGCGAGCGGGATGCAGCCACTGGGTGAGCCACGATGGTGAAGACTAAAGATTCTCCTCCTCCGTAACCCCACGAGTGGGTTGATGGGCTGAGGTTCTCGTTTACCCGGATACGCCCCGGTGAGCAAGAGGATCCCCCGCGCCAGGCCACACGGGGGCAGCCGCTCAGCGTCAGGGGGCACCCGCGCGCCGCCGGCGGACCGGGCTGGGTCGGGAGGTCGCCGGGTGAGCGCGTCCCACCGTCGCGCTGGCCGCGGGCTGGTTCCTACAGCGCCACTGGGGTGGCTAGGGCGCGGCTGGGAGTGCTCAAGGAAACACTGGAGCAACTGCACGTCCCTGCCCAAACCGTGGGGCACCTTCAAACCTTCTGGGCATGGGCGGCGCAACTCTGCGCAGCCTTTACAAGAATGCGGTCCTGCTTCTGCACAAGATCCCGGAGCAGCAGCAACTAAGAAAAGCAAGGTGCTGGGCGCGCCTGGAGTGCCACCCCTTTGTGGATTCTAAATGTGTGCAAATAACTAGATGCATTACTTGTCGACTGGTCCACGCCCAAGAACATTCTTTAAGGAAACCCAGCCGTTTACTTTTTATTTTTTGCCTTTCTGTGCTGTTTGAATGACTGTTTTTGCCATGGTAATGTATTCTTTCTCTCTCCTCTCTGTCTTTCTCGCTCTCTTTGCCCACCCCCCCATAGGGACTATCTGGAAATTGGGATTGGGAAGATTGTTTGCTTTTCCTTTCTTACACATTCGTGGGTTTTTAACCTAATGTTTTTATAGGGAGAGGAGGATAGTTTAAGTCTTGCTGCTGGCCCTGCCTCCTTAGCCATGGGAGCAGGGGGTCTGGCTGGCAACCCTTGGCTGCTTGGTGACCCTTCCTCCCCAGGGCAAGTAATGGCTCAGCGTTAGAGCGTCAGGCCCAGGACGCCCGGAGCTACAGGGAGGCCCGCACCATTTAATTGTCCAAGGCTGCCTTTAGGAACCAGGATGGGACCATGAGGGACTGAGGGCTTGTAAAGCCCCCTGGCCCACTGGCACAGAGGGTTGCAAAGTGGGAGATGAGAGGCAGAGTTCCAGTGAGAAGAGCAGGGCCATGGAGTCACTGAAGCCACAGACTTGACCTAAAGATTTGCCAGTTCGACCTGGGCTTTGATCAACATTGTCCTTGACAGTTTCATCAGGAGATAAGCCTGCTGTAGCAAAGTGGTCAGGGCTTAGAACCCAACGGACTTTATTTAGACCTGGTTCCTGCATTTGACAGCTGGGTGACTTTGGGCAAATAACTTGACCTCTCGAGTCTCAGTTTTCTCATTTGTAAAACAGCAGGTATAAAAACATTATCATAAAATTTAGCATTGATGTATGTAAATCACTTAGCAAAAAGACGCCTATAGTAGGCATTTAATTCATGGTGGCTGTCTTCATTCTTCCTCTCCCTCTTCTTCCTCTTCTTCTGGGATGGAAATTGTAAAATGGAATAGAATAAAAACTGAATTGAGAAAGTCTGCTGTCTGGTGATTGTCATCTAATTGCCCCCAGGTCCATCTCTGAACCAGATTAGTGTCTCCTTAAGATCTCAACCCTACACCCAAACCAAAGTGCCCCAGCCAAGGCAGAGACCCATCTCCCAGAGCTGCAGTTCCTGCAAGTTCTCACTTGAAGGCAACATTGAGCTTTGGATTTCAACCTACCCAAACGCACTCCCCTCCCAGCCTAAAGTAACAGGACCAAGCTACTCTTGACACTCAAAGAACAATTCTAGAGATAAAGTCATGCCACTTCCCACAGCTCACAGCGAAGGTAGGAAACATCCTAACCCTAAAAGTGACACTGGCTGAAAATATTAATGGATCTCAATGGAAGATAAAATAAAGCAGGTGCATGAAGAGCTCTGTGCATCTTTGCAGACTGAACTATGAATAATTTTTAAAATTACAAGCAACATAAATAACAGTGATGGCTAAGTAAATTACCATTACAATTTCAAACATGCGTTCAGGTGGATGCATCACTTAAATGCATGTTTTAAATTATAATGAAGATGATGCAGTAATGGGAGAATTCTATAAATAGAAGGAAAATATTCAATATTTTGATTGCAGCTATCTAATTCTATATACTTGTAGGGAAAACAAAAGGGAAATAAAATTGAATTGCTGAGGAAATAGGGCTAGGAGTTGTTTTCTCCTTCCTTGTTAATTTCATGTTGTTTATTCACTTTTTAAATGTTAGGACTATCCACGGGTAAGGTGTGGTAGAAAACACAGATTCTGTCATTGCACAGTCCTGATGCTTCCAGCTCTCCAAAGTACCCAGATGTCCAGAGTAGAGGCACTCCTGTGAATGAAGATACAGATGGTCTCCAGAAAGCTTCTAAGAAAATGTGGACTCATTAAAATATATTAGAAAAGAAGAATGTATGTGTCTTTTAAGTTAGCTCTGTTTCCTACAGAAAAGCAGAATTTCAGCAGGAAGGGAAGAGAATGGAAGAAAATGGCAGGAGACACTACCGCATAATAATAACCCCTTGTGGCCTGGAGGGGTGGCTTACGCCTGTAATCCCAGTACTTTGGGAGGTCAAGGTGGCGGATCACCAGAGACCAGCCTGGTGAACACAGTGAAACCCCATTTCTACTAAAAATACAAAAATTAGCCGGATGTGGTGGTGCTCACCTGTAATCCCAGCTACTCGGGAGGCTGAGACAAGAGAATTGCTTGAACCCAGGAAGGGGAGGTTGCAGTGAGCTGAGATTGTACCATTGCATTCCAGCGTGGGCAATAAGAGCAAACGTCCGTCTCAAAAGTAATGGTCATAATGATAATAAGAACCCCTTATTTGAACAGACCTGGTTTATCTACCTATGTCATAATAATAATTCTTTGCCAAGTATTAAGCACCCCCATGTATTAGGTGCCAAGCATTACACTGAGCACTTCACATACATTATCCCATTTAACACACTCAACAACTTCATGTGGTAGTACATGGCGCTTTCCACCTTTTTTTTCTCTTTTTGAGACAGAGTTTTGCTCTGCCACCCAGACTGGAATGCAGTGGCATGATTACAGTTTACTGCAGCCTCACATTTCTGGGCTCAGTGATCCTCCTGCCTCAGCCTCCTGAGTAGCTGGAACTACAGGTGCATGCCACCACACCTGGCTCATTTTTTAATTTTTAGTAGCGTCAGGGTCTTTCTATGTTGCTCCACTTTCTACCTTTCATAGATGAAAACCAGAGGTTACAAGTGGTCACTGGCCTGACGTTGCATGGCTTGTTAGTGGCCACGCCAGGATTTGGATCCCAATGTGTTCCTCACCAATGTGTGTGCTCTTCCTGCACACACACAGCCAGCACTGCCTGGAGGGGCAGGACCTGGGCTTGGCCTTAAACATCAGGCGGAGGACAAAAGGCTTCACTGGAGACCCCCATCTGCATCATCATGGTGACAAGTGTGATAGATGACATATGTGATGCCAGCAGGTCTAGACACTTTTGTTGCCAGGGTGAAAGCAAAGCATTTGGTGAGCAGGAGGGCAAGGGGGGGTCTCAGGAAGATGCTCGTGGGTTCTGGCCCTACCTTTGGTTTTAATATTAGGACTATTTGCCTATTTCTTCTTTCTGGCTTCCTGCCTCTTAGCATCAACAGGTGATCCTATACATACCACTGGTACAGATTGAGTCCCTACCTATGTGTAAAAGTTCCAAGGTCACCCAGTTCGATTCAATCCACGGTTCACAAGAATGCCAGTAAGCAGGGCACCCTGAAGACTGTTTGCAAATATGCCAAGAGGAAAGATTTGTTCCAGGTGTGGTGGTTCATGCCTGTAATCCTAACGCTTGGGGAGGCCAAGGCAGAAGGATTGTTTAAGCCCAGGAGGTTGAGGCTGCAGTGAGCTATGATTGCACCATTGAATTCCAGTCTGGGTGACACAGCAAGACTTCATCTTGAAGGAAAGAAGGAAGGATGGAAGGGAGAGAGGAAGGGAGGGAGGGAAGGAGGAAAGGAAGGGAGGAAGGAAGGAAGGAAGGAAGGAAGGAAGGAAGGAAGGAAGGAAGGAAGGAAGGAAGGAAGGAAGGAAGGATTAATTTTTGGAAACATAATTTGGGTTGTATCAGGCTGGGTTTTAGCTAGCATCTATGTGTTAGATACGGCACCAATAGGAAGGTACTGTTATTGACCTATAACACAGATGAGAAAACTGAGGCTTAGAGATGGGAAGGAACTTCCCAAGCTTACTTACCTGGGAATGTGACAGATTCCAGAGTCCAAGCTCACTGGAGCTCAGGCTTTCAACCATTGCAGCAGAATGGCTTTCACTCTGCAGACCACTTTGATGTAAAAAAGAACAAACACTTCACAGCAACCTCTGTACACCGCAGGTCCTTCATCTCTAAAATGGGCCAATAATAATAATGCCTACCTCCAAGGACTATTGTGAGAATTAAGTAAATTAATATATGTAAAGTGACACATGGTTTGTACTCAGTATATATTAGTTGCTATTTAATTATTATTGAGATTATAGAATCAAGACTTGGAAGAGCAATGCCCCTAGAATAGCTTCCAATCTCTGCTTAAACTGCAAAGGCACATCCTTTCTCCATGAGGCATTTTCTTCTTTCATTAAGACGTTTGTGATTAGAAATGTCTTCCTAATATATTTGGCCAAATCTGGCTCACACAGCATGCATCCTGTCCCAGGTCTATTTCTGCCCTGGATGGGAGATAGAATGCAGCCAGGCTCTCTAGCTTGGCAGTGCTTCCCCGCAGAGGAGGAGCCCAGCATCCACCCAGGCCCCCTCACCACTCAGCACCTCTCTAGAGGCCCAGAGCACGACACAGGCATTTAGCTGGGCCCTGTGTCTAACATTAATGTTAGAATCCAACTCTGTTTGCAGGGTTTATTCTCAGTGCCTGAATGTGTTTTGAATCCAGCCTCCTTAACCTGGACTAACATTAATGCAAAGTTGATTCCCTATCATCTTACATTAACAGAATGTGGGAAAAGAAAAAAAGATACGAAAGTATAATATTGAAAAATAAAAACAGCAGGCGCATTCAGAGCACTCTGTGATGTCACGACATTTCCTGATTTTTTAGCTTCTGTCCCCAGATTTATTTTCACTGACAACTCAGACTCTCCTGGGGTAAGCCCCTCATCCTGACTTCTGGCCTCTTCTAGCATATTGAGGCATTGAGAATAAACCCGGCAAACAGAGCTAGATTCAAAACACATTTCTGTCCATGCAACCACTCATCATGTGGCCAGGCCTGTCTGGAAGGCTGAGCCCTGCCCCGGGGCCTCCTGTGCCAGTCTTCATCACCGGAACAGTGTCTACACAGCAGCCAGAGGAGGGCCAGGCTCCAGGCCAACTTCCTACAGAAGCACCATTGGTGTTTTGAGAATCTTTGTCTCCCAGGGGCTACAGGGAGCTTCTCCCTGTCAGAGAAAGTTGTTGTGGGACTACAGGAAGGACAAATACAGAGCTTCTTTCTCATCTCCGAACTTACTGAGAGTCCTTTGAATGTGTGAAAATATTCTGGAAAGTGAAAGCCTTATTCCAAGTCTGAGTTAAGTGCTCCACCTGTGTGCACTCCTCTGAACTTACTGTCTTAGTACTTACCACTAGATTGCAAAGTTCTATTTCCTTGTGCAGATCTCTCACTAACATCGAAGTTCCTTAAGGGTAGGGGTTGTGTCTCTGCTATTGTCACCTGATTTCCCAGTACAATGCCCAGACACAGGTGATCAATAAATATGCATTGAATGAATTGATCACATGAATGATTCATTTGAGCACTTACCATCTGATCCACATACTGCACTTTAGAAGAAGTTGCATAGGCTGAGCATGGTTGCTCATGTCTATAATCCCAACACTTTGGGATTTGAGGCCAGGAGTTCGAGAACAGCCTGGGTAACCCCATCTCTACAGAAGATGTCTAAATTAAGTATTAAAAATAAAAAATTTAAAGAACGGACACAGCCTAATGAGAGATGCATTAGAGGGCTTCCAGTTTCAAGATGAGGGAACAAATATTTTCCTCTTGATAATCTCACAAGGACAAGAAGCAGAAAAAACAGATGTACAGACCACATCTTCCCTGAACCTAAAGGATGTGATGTCTGTAATGCTTAATTCAAATATATAAAGCTAAAAGCATGGGAGAAATGTAAATCACCCAGCAGAGAGGTAGCAAGGCGAGCACAAGGGTCTGCAGAATTGGGTAGAGGGACCCACAAATTGTTCTACAGAGTTGTTTGAAAAATCTCTTTAAAGAGTACAGAGTTCATCAACTGATGAATGGATAAACAAATGTGATCTATCCTACAGTGAAATGTTATTCAGCAATCAAAGGGAAGGAAGCACTGAAACATGTCACAATATGGAGGAGCCTTGAAAGCATCATGCTAAGGGAAAGAAGCCAAACACAAAAGATCCCATTCTGTATGATTCTATTTCGATTCTATTTACATGACCTTCCAGAACTGGTAGATCTATACAGACAGAAAGTGTATTCGTGGCTGGCAGGGGGTGGGGCGAGGGTGGAGAAAGGAGCAACTGCTCACGGGTGCAGAGTTTCTCTTGGGGTGATGACAATGTTCTGGAATTAGACAGTGATGATACAGTGACTGTAAATATACTAAAAGCAATGGAATTGTACAACTTAAAGAGATGAGTTTTTTTAACTTTAAGTTCTGGGATACATGTGCAGAACGTGCAGGTTTGTTCCATAGGTATACATGTGCCATGGTGGTTTGCTGCACCTGTCAACCCATCACCTTTGTTTTAAGCCCTGCATGCATTCATATTTCTCCTAATGCTCTCCCTCCCTTTGTTCCCCACCTCTTGACAGGCCCCCATGTGTGATGTTCCCCTCTTTGTGTCCATGTGTTCTCATTGTTCAACTCCTACTTATGGGTGAGAACATGCGGTGCTTGGTTTTCTGTTCCTGTGTTAGTTTGATGAAAATGATGGCTTCCAGTGCCATCCATGTCCCTGCAAAGGACATGAACTCATTCTTTTTTATGGCTGCATAGTATTCCATGGTGTATATGTGCTGGAGAAACAAGAACGCTTTTACACTTTCGGTGAGAATGTAAATTGGTTCAACCACTGTAGAAGACAGTGTGGCGATTCCTCAAGGATCTAGAACCAGAAATAACCATTTGACCCAGCAATCACATTACTGGGTATATACCCAAAGAATTATTTTAAAAAAGGGTGAGTTTTATGGTATGTGAATTACTTCTCCTCAAAAAGGAGCACACAGAGCTTCCAAATAGCTTCTGATTTAAACATAAGCTGAGAAACAAGAATCCACAGGCTCTTGAAGAATACTTCCACCATGAAAGACAGACCAAACATAAAAGACTATGAAGAAACTCAGAGCACAGAGAGATCATGTAGGGCACATAAAAGCATCAAAGAATCATAATATTCTCTGTGTGATAGGAGAAGATATTGCTCCCACGAAACAAAAGCCACATACTGTAAGAAAAGGAAACGTCAAAGAACAAAATTGCTCAGAATAAAAAATTTTTATTTATTGTTGAAATAAACAAGTCCTTCAATAAGAGGAAGGTAAAGGATATTTAAAATAAAAAACTTAGATAAACAAAGTTCAGCATATTCTCCTGAAATACCCCTTTCAAAATAAAAAGTCAAAAAGTGGCAATAGCTGAGAAAAGATGGAAAAGAAATTAGAGAAGCAATTTGGGAAGCCTAACATGAAAATCCATGTAATAGGAGTTCCAGAAAATGATAGCAGGTAAAATGGTGAAACGGAAATTATCACAAAAATAATTCAAGAAAAGTTTACAGAATTGCAAAGCATTCATCTCCAGATTTTAAAAGCCTTCAAAGCTCCCAACATAACCAATGATAAAAGTAACTATGTGAAGGAACATAATTCTGAAATTTCAGAACAGCAAAGATAAAGAAAAGACACTGAACATAACCGCAGAGAAAAAATAAGCCAGTCCAGATACAGTGGCTCATGCCTGTAATCCCAGCACTTTGGGAGGCTGAGGTGGGAGGATCATTTGGGCTCACCAGTTCACGACCAGCCTGGGTAGCAAAGTGAGACACTATCTATACAAAAAAATACAAATAATAAGAATGAGCCATGCATAGTGGTGTGCACCTTTGTCTCAGCTACCAAGGAGGCTGAAGCAAAAGGATTTTCTGAGCCCAGGAGTTCAACGCTGCAGTAAGCTGTGTTCGCACCACTGCACTCCAGCCTGGACCAGAGAGGACAACGCAGTTTCCAAAAAAAAAAAAAAGGAAAAGCAAAAAAGCCAAGTTACATACAAAACTATCAAGCAATAAAATAGTAACAGACTTCTCAACAGCTAGAGAAAATGAATAATTTACTTCAAAACTTAGGAAAAATGAATTTCAACCTCTATATTCAACCAGATTATAAATCAAGTGAAAAGACAAAATTAAGACATTGTAAGCATAAAAGATCTCAATAATTCACCACTTGCACACCCTTTCTGAGAAAATTAATGAAAAACAGTATCCAGGAAAACAAAGAAAGCAAAGAATCAGGAGAAGAAGGAACCAACACAAGAGAAAAGTAAACAGATTTCCCAGGAAATGGGTGAATAGAAATACCAGGATAAGCAGAAAGCTTAAAGATCAGGGGGAAAGAAGACTTTAAGAAAAAGACTGAACTAATGCATTATCTTATGGTTTCACCATAGAGAAAATAACATAGAATGGCTTGCAGAGCTGTTGAAGAGCAAGTCAGATATTCAAAGAAAACCAAGCACACAGAAAAATTATACAACAAAGGAAATGTAATCACAGTAGACTATCAGTGAACAGTGTTGAATCATGTTATTGCAACGCCATGATAATGCAAATACTGTATGAACATTTTATAAAATAGGTTATATTGGAAGAAAAAGAAGAGAAAATATTGACGGAATAAATCTTAATTTGCATAATTGGAAGTCAAACAATAATGATCACAATTGATAAATCAAGAGACAGCTTAATATAAATGCTACTTGGAAATATTGAAGCAAATACCCAAATAAATAGCAAATAGGCTAAAAGATGTTGTTTCTGGGAGTGGGAATGAGGATTAATTGGGTAGCTAGAAGCCATAGGGCAAGATTTTTTTTTTTTCCAACCTGTCTCCCAGGCTGGTGTACAGAGGCGTGGTATCGGCTCACTGCAATCTCTGCCTCCTGGGCTCAAAGCAATCCTCCAGCCTCAGACTCCTGAGTGGCTGGGACTACACCACTATACCCCGCTATTTTTGGGGTTTTTTTTTTTTTTTGTAGAGACAAGCTTTCGCCATGCTGCCCAGGCTGGTTTCAAACTCCTGGGCTCAAGTGATCCTACTGCCTCCCCAAGTGCTGGGATTACAGGCATAAGCCACTATCCCAGACTGAGCAAGATCATTTTAACACAATTTTGTACATTAGTTTCACTGCTTTGAAGGCAACACATAATTGACCTGGTTCTGCCACTTCCAAGCTGGTGACCTTAAGTGAATTCTTCCCTTTCTCAGGCTTCAGTTCCTTCTATGTTAATAATTCCTACCTGATATGTAACAAGGACACAATGTCTGAGTAGATGGTAAATAAATGGAAGGCCCTTCTCACTCTTCCTGTGTTCCACGTGAAAGTTGTTTTGAGTCCTCTGGGGAGCAGTGGCTGTATCCTTTGCCCCTTTTGTAAGCACCCAGCATCTACGAAAGTATGATGCTGTCAAATGACAGGGATGTCATTTGACAAACTGCCAAATCAAATAATTGGATGTTACAACTGACTGCTCACCTGAAAGAAGGTAGTTCGTTGAGGGATAACTACAGGAAAATACAGATAATGCTATTATAATAATACCCCTACAACCACAGCCTTTCCATTATTCCCATACTAACAGAGCTGTATGGGTTTAGCTAAAATAAAAGACTCCAAGATAATCTGGTACAGCCATCAATTTTTAGCCATTCTTTTATTTTAGAAGTCCTCATGGCCAAAGCCTTTCGTTTTCCCCCACCCTCATTTTCCCCTTCTTTTAAATAATAAAACCCCAGGCTGCACCCTGGCTGCCCAGGCAGAAATCACATTTCCCAGACCTCTTTGCAGTTAGGTGTGTTCCCTGACGAAGTCCTCACCAATGACAGTGAGAAGACTTGATGTGTCTGACCCCCACATCTCTTCCTCAAAAGGATATTGCCCACCGTCCACTCTCTCTCTTTCTCCCATCACACAGGCTGATGACCAACAAGATAGGAGGAGCCTGGGGCCTAGATGTCTTAGTGGAGCCGAGCCACCTCCCCGCCCTCACCCAGCTATTGAGAGCCTACAGCGTATCTCACCCGACTGTTGATTATGAATGCATGGCACTGGACATGACAGGGAAAACACAAAAGCCAGTTATAGAGGGACTCCTGCTTCAGTTTTACAATTAAGCAGCAATTAGAGTTTGTCATTTGTTTTTTATTTTTTAATAAGTCATAGATACACGTTTCAAAACTCAAAATAACAAAAATGTCTGCTGTGAGACATCTCTCTTTCCTGTTTCCCTGTTACCCTGTTTCCCTGCCTGGATTTGTATGTATTTATTTTTTTTTACATAAAACATAGTTTTCTACATTGTACACCAACACTACACTGATATCGCTTCTGGGAATCTATCCTTAGAAAATAGCTGAAATTTTTACTATATGACCAAAGAAATTCATTGCAGCATTAGTTATAATAGTAAAAAAAATGGAATCCTTAATGCACAAAAAGCACAAAACTTAGCTACCAATATTAAATGTGTTATGGTGTATGTAGTGTTCATGAAAAAGTTTTGTAAACAGTGTTCAATGGCATGGGAAAATGCTCACAATTTTATATTAAATGTAAGAATAAGATCAGAAATTGCATACCATGTGTTCACAGCTATGTTAAAAAATATACATAGGCTCACTCCTGTAATACCAACACTTTGGGAGACTGAGGCAGGAGGATGGCTTGAGACCAGGAGTTCAAGATCAGCCTGGAAAAAATATTGAGACCCCACCCCTGCAATTCTCTACAAAAAAATTTTTTTTAATTATCTGGGTGCAGTAGCACACACCTGTAGTCCCAGCCACTGAAGAGGCTAAAGTGGGAGGATCGCTTGAGCCCAGAAGATTGAGGCTGCTCTGAGCCATGTGGCACCACTGCACTCTAGCCTGGGCACAGGCAACAGAGCAAGACTCTGTCTCAATAAATACCTATCTAGAGAAATGAATGAAAAGCACCACACCTAAATATTATTAGTGTTTTCTGTCAACTAGTGAAATTATTTTTTCTTCTGTTTATCTATTCCTAAAATGACAATAAGCTTGTGATTCTTTTTTTTTTTTTTTTTTGAGATGGAGTCTCACTCTGTTGCCCAGGTTGGAGTGTAGTGGTGCGATCTTGGCTCATTGCGACCTCCCTCTCCTGGGTTCAAGCAATTCTGCCTCTGTCTCCTGAGTAGTTGGGATTATTACAGGTGCACACCACCACACCTGGCTAGTTTTTGTATTTTTAGTAAAGATGGAGTTTCACCTTATTGGCCAGGCTAGTCTCAAACACCTAACCTCATGATCTGCCTGCCTCAGCCTCCCAAAGTTCTGAGCCACCGCGCCCAGCCAGAGCTTGTGATTCTTTATATAATAAGGGAGCAAGTGAGCTGAGGGAAGGATAGAAACAAACCCCTACCTCCTTCCAGAAGTACTTGAGGGGTCTGCAGACCCTTATGTGGAAGGGGGGCTATGAAGCAGGAGTGACCTCAGCATGAGGCCTAAGTTGCATTTTCCTTTCCTCTGCTTTGGAAACAGGGAGTCCTGGGCCTGGGCCTTGCTGCTGCCATTTCTTTTGTTCTCCCTACTGGTGCTTTCTTCTGCCTACAGTGTCGAGGTTGGGGGCACGGGAGGGAATCATCCATAGGTGCCAAAGCCATGGGTAGCCACTTCATTGGGTGGCCTCTCTGCTCAGCTTGCCCCCAGGTAACTTTCACTCCCAAGAGGCTGGGTTTAGGAAGCCTTCCAGGTTGGACCGCTGCATCCAAGTCAGAAAAAGCCTTGTACTAGCCGACTGGGACTTCAATGACACCTCTCCTTTTCCGCCCAAGGGATGAATGTTCCCCAAATAAGATGCTGTTCTACCTTTTCTGGCCAATTAAGAAGTTTATCTTCTGCCACTTCTCCCGCTTCTACCCAGGCCCCCACCACCAGCTACACCTACCACTGAGCCCCCATGCAGATGTTTCTGCCCCCTCCCACCCACGCCTGCCATGGTGACTGGAAAACTCCCCACTTTTCCATCTTTCATTTAGTTAGGCTAGCATTTTCCAACGCATGATAGTACCTGGATTTTTTTTTCTTTTTTTTTTTTTTTTGTTGCCCAGCCTGGAGTGCAGTGGTATGATCTCAGTTTACTGCAACCTCCGCCTCACAGGTTCAAGCGATTCTCCTGCCTCTGCCTCCCAAGTAGTTGGAATTATAGGCATCTGTCATGACACCTGGCTAACTTTTGTATTTTTAGTAGAGACTGGGTTTCATCGTGTTGGCCAGGCTGGTCTCAAACTCCTGGCCTCAAGTAATCTGCCCACCTCAGTCTCCCAAAGTTTGGGATTACAGCATGAGTCACCAAGCCTGGTTAGTAGTTGAATTTTTAAAGTTAATAAGTATTTAAAGTCTATTAAGGCAAAAAATAACTAGGGCCTCAAACCCAGGATATCTTGGATACTCTTACTTGGGACAAGGCTAAAATAAGTTTTTTTTTTTGTTTTTTTTTTTTTATCTCACTGAGGTTGATAAATTTTATCACTGAGGTTAAGAAAAAGATGAATCAATTTCAATAAAAATATTATTTCAGTAAATACATTATTTAATATGTTTATTTTATTATCTATATTTTTATGTCTTTGTACAATATTTATCTTACCCTGCTATGGCAAACAACTGGGGTTTAGAAAACTCTACAATGGGGTAAAAAAAAATTGGGGGGAACCAGTGTGGTGGCTCATGCTTATAATCCCAGCACTTTGGAAGGCCAAGGCAGGAGGACC
This sequence comes from Callithrix jacchus, assembly GCF_049354715.1. Classification (NCBI taxonomy): domain Eukaryota; kingdom Metazoa; phylum Chordata; class Mammalia; order Primates; family Cebidae; genus Callithrix; species Callithrix jacchus. The sequence goes on along the minus strand of NC_133503.1, from coordinate 65,641,009 downwards.
ACTTGAGCCCAGGAGTTCAAGAACAGCCTTGGCCACAAATTGAAGCCCCATCTCTACAGAAAAATACAAAAAATATATATAGCCAGGTGTGGTGTCATGTGCCTGTAGTCCCAGCTACTTGGGAGGCTGAGCTCAGATGATCACTTGAGTCTCAGGAGTTCGAGGCTGCAGTGAGCCATGAGCACTCCACTGCACTCCAGCCTGGGTGACAGAGCAAGACCCTGTCTCAAAAATAAATGAATAAATAAATAAACAAATTTTTTTTTTAAATATATTATACATACCTGGGAGGGCTAACTTGTCACCCTTGAGGTTTCTGCCCTGAGAGGTGGGCCTGGGCCCAGTTGGACAGAGCTCCGCAGTGGGATATGAGAAGCCAGTGGCACCTGCACAGTCCACAACAAATGTACTGTTTTTTTCTGGGCAGAATCCCTGGGGCTGCATCTGAAGCCTCTTCCTGATCTGATGGTCTCAGAGCTCCCAAGGCAGGCACAGCCAAGGACTGGCATTGTCTACTTTTGCCCAGGAGAGGGAGTGAGCCTGAAGGCAACCTTCCCAGGCAAGTGGAAGAAGCCCCACTCAGTGCGCCAGGGGCTGGGGGCCAATCCCACCCACAGTCTTTGCAGCTTTAAGAAGCTCACTGAGGTGAGCTAGTGCAACCCCAGTGAAATAGAACATACTGTTGGGGGAAAAAAAACCCTGTCCATTTCCTGAAAGACAAGCTGAGAAGCCAGGATCTTCCCACCTCCTCAAAAAAAAAAAAAAAAAAAAAGCCAGGGAGGGAAGGCGAGAGGCGAGGTGGAAATGAAGATGGACCAAGTTGAGCACAGCAGAGCCTTTTAATCTCTCTGCACTTATATTTGGGACTCTCAGGCACTTGGCGCTTTTCTGGGCTGCCTAAAATGAGGGCCCTTCAGAATGCCTTACTGCAACAGGGAGATACACGTGGGTCAGGGTGGAGCAGGGGTGGGGGGCAGGCGAGAGGGTTCCTAGACTTGAAGACTTCAGGGGATTAGGGAGGTGACAGGCGTCTTCTGCAGGGACCACTGCCAGCTCTCCACCCCTCCCACCCCCAAGTCTGTGTCCAGCCTTCGCCTGTCGCTGCTGACCCAAGTCTCTCACAACATCTCAGTTCACCACTACCGATATGTGGAAGTGGGAGGAGGAGGGGTTGGCAGGTCTGGTCCCCACCAACTGCCACCTTGCTGGGTGTTAGCAGAACAGCAGGTGGGTCCAAAAGGAAGAAGTTTGCCCACATTGGCATCTGGCAGCATCACGCTGCAGCTTCCATGATATAAATACAGGGAGTGAAAATAGCTAATCCCAGATAACAGCGGGGTAATCACCCAGCGCCCGGCCTTGAATCCCAGGGCATTTGGAGGAAGCAGCTGCGGGGCTGCTCCCTTCAGCGGCCACTGCCCCTGGGTGGCCTGGGCTGACAGTCTAAGCCAGAACAAAGCTGGAGAGCACAGAGCAACTGGAAGAAAGAGACCTGATGAAAAGCACCTCTAATCACAGCTTGGCCTAGGAAAGGATGACTTTTCTAGAAGCACCATGAAAATTGTGAGCTTCCAGCAAGTGAACCTGGTCTCCCTGCTCTTAGTTGAGACACGTGATGATATACATGGAATCATCTACGTTCAGGTTTAAAAAAAAAAAGTCTGGGTATTATCATTAAGGATATACTAATGTCCTCTAGTTTGGGAGGGTCAGGGCCTCTTCCAGGACCCTCTCAAATCAGGCCCTGAGCACCAGGGTGGTCCATCTGTGGCCATAACCCCAGGCTTCTGAGTTCAGTTCTGAGGCACGCCACTCAGAGTAGTTACTCCTGAGGACCCAGAAGGCAAGCTCGCAGCCACCGCTCCTGTGGTGACCAGAAACTGTCTGGGAGAAGCCGCTGGGCTTTGCCGTCCCCAGCCATTTTGCTTCAACAAGACACTGAATGAGGGTTGATAGAGGCGACTCGAAGAGCTCAGGAGTCGAATCGAATAGGGCGCTATTCGATTGTCTGGATGCCAGCTGATGGACAAGCCATCCCAAGCCGCTGCTGGTGACCTGGCTTCCCAGTTGCACTTCTGAAGGCTGTGGACACTCAGATCCCTTCTGATGGGTCATGAGGTGCCCTCTATCTCAGACACAGAGAGCAGACAGAGCTGGCTGCAGCTGGAGCCAGCTTGAGCTGAGCCATGACTGAGGACTCTAAGGCAGAGAGGCCACAGAGGTGCTCAGAGGAAGGGTAGAGAGCGGGACCTCAGAAGGAATTCTCCCTCAAGCACCTAAGATATGTGATTCCTTACAGAACCGGCACTACTCTATCTGGGGAAACAAGAGAGGAACCGCCCAGAACAAACCAGAAGTTAGGGGAAACAGAAACATTTGTCACCATGCAGTCTAGGAGTGGCGATGAACAGGACTTTTGACTGGTTTCTGAGAGGCTGTTCTCTGATTCTCTAAATTGGAGAACACAGCTTATTGTGAATAATGCTATTTTTGTTTGAAGTTTCATGTCACCTTATTAAACAAGTGTTTTCTTTGATCAAGCACAGATGAAAGTCACTGTGTTCTTGACTTCTAATAAAATCATAAAGATCAGCCATGAATATTTCAGTGAAAGTAAAACACAAGAAGCACAAATCTCTGATCCCCCAAACAAAGTTGTAACTGGTTGGGAGACTGAGGTGGATAGCTAGAGCCCAGGAGTTCAAGACCAGCCTGGGCAACATCATGAAACCCTGTCTCAAAAAAAAAAAGAAAGAAAGAAAGAAATATGGAGTGGGTGGATGGCTTGCCCACCTCAGAGTCCCATCAGCCCACCAGCAATAGATACCTTGTTCAAAGAGGGTCCCATGAAGTTGTAATGCCACCCAGGGCCACCGCAGGAACCTCAGCTCCCAAAATCAAATTTGAAGAGAACATTTGCTGATATGAAGAAATGCATATAATTTTTAATTAGGTAGAAAAATCTAAACAGGCTGGGCATGGTGGCTCATGCCTATAATCCCAGCACTTTGAGATGCCAAGACAGGAGGATCATTTGAACCCAGGAGTTCAAGAGCAGCTTGGGCAGCATAGCAAGACACAATTTCTACAAAAAATAAATTTTAATTAGCCAGGCATGCTTGCAGGTACCTATAGTCCTAGCTACTCAGGAGGCTAAGGCAAGAGGATCGCTTGAGCCCAGGAGGTAGAGGCCACAGTGAGCTATGATTGCTCCACTTCACTCCAACCTGGACAACACAGTGAGACCCCTATTTTAAACACAAAAAATCAGAACAGAGGTTGCATACAATTTGAAGTCAACTATGTAAAATATATAAAGAGAAAAATAATAGAAAACAACACACCTAAATATTGTCTGTTAGTCCATTTCAATTAACATATAGAATAAAGAATAATATAGTTATGTATTTGACTATGGCCAGCAACTGAGGTTTAGGAAACTTTACATAAAGATATGCAACTATCTTACATGTTCTGCACATGTACCCCAAAACCTAAAACGCAATAAAAAATAAAAAATTTTAAAAAATAAAGAAAGAAAGAAAGAAAAGAGGACCTAGAGAGAGAAAAAAAAAGATATTCGTTCAAAAAAAAACCTAAAAATATACGCAAGCCAGGCACAGTGGCTCATGCTTGTAGTCCCAGCACTTTGGGAGGCTGAGGTGGGAGAATCACTTGAGCTCAGGAGTTTGAGGCTGCACTGAGCCATGACTGCACCACTGCACTCCAGCCCTATTTCACCCTGCAGGTGAGCTCCACAAGGCTCTATGTAGAGCCTCTTCCTGATCCCAGCCTTCTGTGCCTTGGCTAGGACACTACTCACCCACTACAGATCCTTGGTTATGGACACCTGAAAACTGAAATCAGAGATGACAGTTGGGATAGGAACTATAATGCAATCTAACTATATCAGAATCTCTTACTCCACAACAAAACCTTTTTCCTGAAATACTTAACAGAAAACAACCAAAAATATATATAAGAGAATAAAAAGAAGGAAATCACCATTCATTGAATGTATACTAAGTGCCAAAAATTATATTTAAAACAGTATGTATTTTCTTTGATGCAGTCCTCATAACAACTTAGGGGATAGGACACCCTCTTTTTTATGGATGGGAAAACTAAGTTTCATGGAAGTTAAATAACTTGCCAAGGGTCACCCAGCTAAAAGTGGTCGAGCAAAGTTCAGATCTGGTGAGTCTGACACCAAAGCCCAATGTCTTTGCCCCCAAGCCCCCTGCTCCCTGCCTCTGTCAGGACTTAAATATGCAACAAAAGCAATGAGTGGGTAAGAAGATGAGAAGGAATATAAGCCGAGATTGACAAGATTCCAGGTGGTTGGTAACCTTTATTAGCAGATGTTTTAGCATTGTGGAAGCATATGAGCCTGGAAAAAGAAAGCCAGAGAAGGAAAAAACATGAAGTAAAAGCTCCGGGAAGCATTGCAGAATGGGCCTCTCAGCTCCACACGTGTTGGGCTACTGCCTACTACTCCCGAAATGGATTTCTCAGGCTGGTCTGAAACTGCGGGAATCTGCTGCATATGAAATGAACAGAACCAAACCTTCCATCTCCGCCAGACAGGCAACTCTGCTGTAATCTAATCACACCCCTCAAAGCCCCAGCCAGCAATCTCTTTCCCTCACCCTGTCACAAATGCCATCACATTGCATCACCGCCTCCCTCACATGCATAGCCGGGCAGGACACTGGGACCTGTCTTGGCCACACATCCACAGATCGGCAGGGTCAGCGCTGGTTCTGCGCAGTTCACAAAAGCCAAAATAACCGTGAGACCCAGAGAGGCCCCTGCCAGGTGGCAGGCCAAGCTGCCCAGGGAGGTCAAGGTTTGGAGGTTTTCTTTTAGCCGAGTCCAGGGTTCCTCACTGCTGCACACTGTGGGGTCTGCTCACAGAAAGGTATTAGACACAAAAACTAAAGAAAAAGAACCCAAGGAAGCTTTCTGAAACACAATTACATGGGAAAAGAAGTGAGAAAAAATACGATAAAACTCACCTGATCATCCAGATTCAAGATTTGATTCACATGATGAATGGTGTACCATTAACCTGCCTGATGTTTAGAAAACGACAAAAGAGAGCACCTGATGCAAACTGCATTGGGCACCTACACCCTGGGGCTGAGAGTCAGCACGAGCCCTCCTTCGACAGGGAAATCTGGGGTGCATGACCTGGGCTTTAGCAGCTCACATTTATACAGGGTTCCATGTTTCCATATAGCTTATCCCATTTGCTCCTGCAATAATCCAGGGGGCAGGTAAGCCCAGTGTTATTAGCCTCATTTGACTAATGAGGAAACAAAAGTACATGTGACCCAAGGTCTTTTTCTGAGACAGAGTCTCAGGCTGTCATTCAGGCTGGAGTGCAGTGGCGCCATCTCAGCTCACTGCAACCTCCGCCTCCCAGGTTCAAGCAGTTCTTCCTGCCTCAGCCTCCCGAGTAGTTTGGGATTACAGGCGCCTGCCACCACACCCAGCTAATGTTTGTATTTTTAGTAGAGATGGGGTTTCGCCATGTTAACCAGCCTGGTCTTGAACTCCTGAGTTCAGGTGATCCACCGTCCTTGGCCTCCTAAAGTGCTGGGATTACAGAGGTGAGCCACTGTGCCCAGCCTCAACCTAAAGTCTTAGAAGTAATTAGTTACCATGCTGAGACTAGAACTAATAAAATCTGGAAGGGTGAACTCTCGTTATCAGTAACAGCAAACTAGGTAATTCAGACTGACCTTCATTCCACTGAGGACAAATGGGAATGCTGCAGAGTAAGTAAATCTTGAATCAGACAAATGGGGAATAAAAATCACGAAATGTGTTGGAATATATAATGAAGAGGGACATGGTCAAGCTCAAGCTCTCTCTGTTACTTTACCCAGCATATTAAGAATTGAGGGTTATTAATTAATACAAAGTAAGTAATAAAATTCACCTGGCTTTCTTCTCAATAAATGTAAAATAATGAGCCAGGAATGGTGGCGCATGCCTGTAGTCCCAGCTACGTGGGAGGCTGAGGCAGAAGGATCACTTGAGCCCAGGATTTCAAGGCTGCAGTGCTCTAGGACACCTATGAATAGCCACTGCACTCCAGGCAGGGCAACAGAGCAAGACCCTGTCTGTAAAAGAATAAAATAAATGTAAAATAATAATAATTTATGATGATGGTGATTCCTAAATGATGATCACTTTGTCTCAGGTGTGAGGATTTGTCACTAAAGCATGCAAAGATAAAATAAACTGAAAGAAAAGTCTATATAGACTTTTTTTTAGAAGTGGTTTCTTTGTGAGAATTTTGTCAGCCAGATGAAATTTAAAAAATTATCAGCTTATTTTGCTGCTGTTGTTTATAAGTATTTGTTGTATGCTTTTAATAACATTGATAATTATTAAAAATAATTTTTAAAAACTGCTTAAAGACACCAGAGAGCTACAAAATAGTGAAGAATAAGCAGCCAGGACCCAAAGGAAGGAGGAGGCTGTGTGAAGAGAGTCTGTCCTTTGAGTTTCCCTGGACCCAGCAGCATTTGCCAATTCTTCCATGACTGGCCAAGAGGCTGAGTGGGCTTTCAAGAGTCTCGCAGACTAAAGGGGTGGGGACAGAATTTGAGGCTTACCAAGAGTAGGATTGGGATTTATCTTGAACTAGTGATTCCAAAGGGAAGCTCCCTACAAGTAAGTGTGACCTGGAAGTAGACAGGCCCTTGCAGAGACCACAGCTCCACTTCAGGTATTCTAAAACCCCAAAATTAGATTTCAGTAAACCTAAATTGTTGGTGCCCCAGAAGCTTAGCAGAGGCAAAGATAAATCTTCTTAGGAGGAAAATATCATCATCTGAAGAATAAAATTAATTCTACAAGCAATTTCTCAAATCCAATGTCCAAAACACAGTAAAAGTAAGCAAATAAGTCACAAATAATACAAAGAAGTATTTTTTTAAGGAAAGAAAATAAAGAAAAATTAAAAATAGAAAAATCAACAAACAACAGAGAGGCCAGGCATGGTGGCTCGTACACATAATCCCAGCACTTTGGGAGTCTGAGGCAGGAGAGTCATTTAAGCCCAGGAGTTTGATCCAGCCTAGGCAACACAGTGAGACACCCATCTCTAAAAAAAAATTAAAACAGCTGGGCATGGTGGCACATGTCTGTAGTCCCAACTACTCAGAAGGCTAAGGCCTCCCACCCTTAAGGCCAGGAGATCAAGCCTGCAGTGAGCTGGGATTATACCACTACACTCCAGCCTGGGTGACAGAGCGAGACTATACATTAAAAAAGAAAAGAAAACAGAAAGGCCTCCCACAAAAAAAAAAAAAGCAAAAGAAAGAAAAAGAAAGACTCTAGACATTACAGTGATCAAAGACTTTAAAGTAACTCTGCTTACCAAGTTACCAAAAAAAAAAAGATAAGACTGAGAATTTGGCAGAGAATGGAAAACTATTTTTAAAAAGGAAAGGATGGAAATGTTAGAACTGGAAAAAACACCACAACCATAATAATACTTTTAATTTAAAAAAAATGGTGAAGTGTTTCCTATCAGAAGAATCTACCAGAATACAACAGGAGAGACAAGAAGATGGAAAATACAAATGGTAGAGCAAGAGACCTAAAAGGCAGTGATATCTAACATGTGTGTGATTAAGGGCCTGGGATAAAGAAAAAGAAAATAGAACAGAAGCAATATTAAAGAGATGACAGCTGCGAATTTTCCAAAACTGGTGAAAGACATCATCATAACACAGATTCAAGAAGTCCTACAAATCCCAAGCATGAAAAATAAAAAAAGACTCATACCTAGGCACCCCATTAGAAAGACTGCTGGGGCCAGGAGTGGTGGCCCATGCCTATAATCCCAACACTTTGGGAGGCTGAGGCTTGAGCCCAGGAGTTAGAGACCAACCTGGTCAATACAGTGAGACTCTGTCTCTACAAAATTTTTTTAAAAAATTAAAATAGAAAAAAGACTGCTGAAGCCAGGCATAATGGTGCATGCCTGTAACCCCAGTTACTTAAGAGGCTGAGGAAAGAGGACTGCTAAAGCCCAGGAGTTTGAGACCAACCTGGGCAATATAGTAAAACCTCATTTCTAAAAAATAAGTATTAAAAATAATAACATGTTTTTTTAAAAATACTGCTGAAGCCAGGCCTAGTGGTGTTTTCCTGTAGTCTCAGCTACTCAGGAGGCTGAAGCAGGAGGATCACTTGAGCCCAGAAGTTCAAGGCCATGGGGCACTATGATCACTCCCATGAATAGCCACTGCACTCCAGCCTGGGCAACATAGCAAGACCCTATCGAAGAAGAAGAAGGAGAACGAGAACGAGAAGGAGAAGAAAAAAGAGGAACAGGAGGAAGAAGAGGAAGAAGAAGAGGAAGGAAGAGAAAGGAGGAGGAGGAGAAGGAGAAGAAGAGGAAGAGAAAGAAAAAAAAAGACTGCTGAAAACCCAAGATGAAAAGAATATCTTAAAAACAGCAGGTGGGTGTAGGATAAATGCTTTTACAAGAGGAGGAATTAGACTAACAGCTGACCTTCCATCAGCAACAGTGGAAGCCAGAAGACAATAAGATGACATCTTCAATTTGTTTAAAGAACTCTTGATTGCCAAATCTACCATGGCAGGGCGAGAGGCTGGGTGGACTTTCAAGAGCCTCGTAGGGCTAGAGGGGCAGGGACCAAATCTGAGGCTTACCAAGAGTAGGATTGGGATTCATCTTGGACTGGATTTCCAAAGGAAGCTCCCTACAAGTAGGTGTGACCCAGAAGTAGACAGGCCCTTGCAGAGACCACAGCTCCACCTCAGGTATTCTAAAGCCCTAAAATTATATTTAAGTAAACCTAAGTTGTTGGTACCCCAGGAGCCTAGCAGAGGTAAACATGAATCTTAGGAGGAAAATATCATCATCTGAAGCCTAAAATTAATTCTGCAAGTAATTTTTCAAACACTATGTTTAAAACACAGTAACTTCCTGATTCCAAATTTAATTCTTGTTAATGCAATATGCTACCACCCAGGCTTTCATTTCTCAGTGACTTTTAGAGCTCAACAAACCTCAGTTCAAGTACTAGCTATTTGATATTATACGTCTACACATCTACTTTCTCTCTGCAAAACACAGATAGTAAAATTTCCTTTAAAAAAATGATATATATATGTATATATGCATCTGGCATTTTAACAGCTGCTAAACAAAATTAAATCCCTGCCCCTCTTTTTCCCTTTCCTTCCTGAGACTCTGACATCCCTCAAATGATCATCATTGATAAGTTTTGGTCCCCTTCTGTTTTTTTTTTTCTTATACTTCTCTATTTGTTAAACCATTGTTATATTACCCATATTTATGTTTTCAGGGAGAACATCTTCATGTATTACATCTCACTTTCCTAAATGGTTCTTCCTTCTTGGGCTCTCCCAAAGAAGAAGGAAGAAAGGAAGGAAAAAGAAAGAAAGAAAAGAGAGGGAGGGAGGGGTAGAGAGAGAAAGAGAAAGAAAAAGAAAGAAAGAAGAGAAAGAAAGAAGGGAAAGAAAAGGAAGGAAGGAGGGAGGGAAGGAGGGAAAGAGAGAAAGAAAGAAAAAGAAAAGAAAGGAAGGAGGGAGGGAAAGAAAAAGAAAGAAAGAAAGAAAGAAAGAAAGAAAGAAAGAAAGGAAGAAAGAAAGAGAAAAGCAAGATCAGCCTAGATTCAAGGATAGAGATCTAGACTCTAGACTCTACTTCTGCTGGGGAAGAGGAGCAAAGTCGCATTGCAAAGCGGGTAAACACTGGGATCAGCAGAATCCATGGCTATTAAACCATTATCTACTACAAGAAGTAAGATTAAGTATATTTCCACTGTAGCTACATAGCTCAGGGGACAGCTCTATGCCAGTGGTTCTCAAAGTGTGGTCCCCAGACCTGTAGTGTGAACATGCCTGAGAACTTATTAGAAATGCAAATCCCTGGGAGGCCAAGGCAGGTAGATCACCTGAAGTCAGGAATTCAAGACCAGCCTGGCCAAGATTGTGAAACCCTGTCTCTACCAAAAAACAAAAATTAGCAGGACATGCTGACATGCACCTGTAATCCCAGCTACTTAGGAAGCTGAAGCAAGAGAATCGCTTGAACCCAGGAGGCGGCAGTTGCAGTGAGCCAAGATCGCACCATTGCACTCCAGCCCGAGTAGCAAGAGCAAAACTCTGTTTCAAAAAAAAAAGAAAAAGAAAAGGAAAGGAAATTCTAAGGCTGTGAATTACAAACATGGGTTGGGGCCCAGCAGTCTGTGCATTAGCAAGTCCTCCAGGGGATCATGACACTCAGTCAAGTTTGGAAGTCACAGGCCTAAGGTAAGCAACCAGATCAGAAACTACTTCATGCCCAGGTCTCGAGACTGACTCAAGATGGCACAGTGAGAACAACCCAGGATTGAAGCTCTCAGTGAACGCATGGAGGGTGAGTCAGGGCTTTATTTCCAGATGGATCTTTGTTGCCCACAGAACAGGGAAATTCCCAGGTATAAAAGAGACGCGGGGCGCCACTGCAGCAGTTTTGGCTGGTGCAGCCGGTGGCCGGCACTGCAGCGAAGCGGCGCTCCACAACGCTCCGCACAAAGCACATGGGTCGGGGTGCTCTGTTGAACTGGCAATCTGAGACTTGAGAGGGCAGATTGGCATATCCATCTGATTGAACGGGACTTGGACAGTGAGCCAGGCCAGGAGATTCCAGGAAAATGGCATTTGGGCCAGCGCAGTGGGACAAACAAAACGGTGATTCCAAACGCTCCGGGTGGAGAGTTTCACTGCGGGCACAGCTGAACCCAGGACAGTGCAGCTCGGTGGGGGAGGGGCGTCCGCCATTACTGAGGCAATCCACCCCTACTGAGGTACATCCCATTGCTGACGCAGCCTGCTGTTGCCAAGGCAACCTGCCACAACAGAGAGACTCCGCAGCAGGGCGTAGCCCGTGGTGGCAGGGCGTAGCCCGTGGCAGCAGGGCGGAGACTGCAGCAGCAGGGCAGAGCCTGCAGAAACAGGACGGACCTCACACGAGAAGGGCAGAGCCTCGGCAGGCAAATAGTGACTAGCTGGGCAGGACAGGGCAACGGACACTCATAAAGAAAGCCCCAACCCCCCGAGACAGAGCATCTGAGAAAAAAAGAGTTTTTTTTTATGAGTTCTGCTGCAGCAGAATTAAACGTAGCAGCCTAACAGCCCTGAATGAACAACAGAGCTCACAGCTCAGCACTTGAGCTCCTATAAAGTACAGACTGTCTCCTCAAGCAGCTCCCTGACCCCTCTATATCCAGAAGACTGACATTTGGCAGGCATCATTCTGGGACAAAGATAGCAGGAAAAGAAACTGGTAGCATCCCTCACTGTTCCACAGCTGCTATAGGTGCACCCCAGACTAGCAGGGCCTGGAGTGGACCTCAGCAGTCATACAGTGGAGGGGCTAGACTGGTAGAAGGAAAACCAAGTAACAGAAATACCTCATCATTAACAATCTGGGCGTCCACTCAGAGATCCAATCGAAAAGTCAGCAACTATTCAGACGACAGGTGGATAAATCCACAAAGATGGCAAGAAACCAGTGCAAAAAGGAGGAAAACACCCGAAACCAGAACACCTCGCCTCCTACAAAGGACCAAAACTCCTCATCAGCGAGGGAACAAAGCTGGATGGAGAATGACTGTGATGAAATGATGGAATTAGACTTCAGAAGGTGGATAATGAGAAACTTTTGTGAGCGAAAAGAACATGTTTTAAATCAATGCAAAGAAACTAAGAACCTTGAAAAAAAGATTTGAAAAAAGATTCGAGGAAATGATAACAAGAATGGATAACTAAGAGAGGAATATGAATGAATTGAAGGAGCTGAAAAATACAACACGAGAACTTCGTGAAGCATGCACAAGTTTCAACAGCTGAATTGATGAGGCAGAAGAAAGAATATCAGAAGTCGAAGATCAACTCAATGAAATAAAATGAGAAACCAAGATCAGAGAAAAAAGTGCAAAAAGGAATGAACAAAGTCTCCAAGAAATGTGGGACTATGTGAAGAAACCTAACCTACGTTTGATAGGCGTACCAGAATGTGACTAAGAGAATGAATCCAAGCTGGAAAATACTCTTCAGGATATTATCCAGGAAAATTTCCCCCACCTAGCAAGACAGACCAACACTCAAATGCAGGAAATACAGAGAACACCACAAAGATATTCAGCAAGAAGAGCAACCCCAAGGCACATAATCGTCAGATTCAACAGGGTTGAAATAAAGGAGAAAATACTAAGGGCAGCCAGAGAGAAAGGTTGGGTCACCCACAAAGGGAAGCCCATCAGACTCACAGCAGATCTCTCGGCAGAAACTCTACAAGCCAGAAGAGAGTGGGGGCCAATATTCGACATCCTTAAAGAAAAGAAATTTCAACCCAGAATTTCATATCCAGCCAGACTGAGCTTCATAAGTGAAGGAAAAATAAAATCCTTTGTGAACAAGCAAGTACTCAGAGATTTTGTCACCACCAGGCCTGCTTTACAAGAGCTCCTGAAAGAGGCACTACACATAGAAAGGAACAACCAGTACCAGCCATTCCAAAATCACACTAAATGCTAAAGAGCATCAACATAATGAAGAATCTACATCAACTAACGGGCAAAACAGCCAGCTAACATCAAAATGGCAGTATCAAATTCACACATAACAATATTAACCCTAAATGTAAATGGACTAAATGCACCAATCAAAAGACACGGACTGGCAAATTGGATAAAAAACCAAACCCATCAGTGTGCTGTATCCAGGAAACCCATCTCACATGCAAGGATACACAAAGGCTCAAAATAAAGGGATGGAGGAAGATTTACCAAGCAAATGGAGAGCAAAAAAAAGCAGGAGTTGCAATTCTCATCTCCAATAAAATAGACTTTAAAGCAACAAAGATCAAAAGAGACAAAGAAGGACATTACATAATGGTAAAAGGATCGATACAACAAGAAGAGCTAACGATCCTAAACATATATGGACCCAATACAGGAGCACCCAGATACATAAGGCAAGTTCTTAATGACTTACAAAGAGACTTAGACTCCCACACAATAATAGTGGGAGACTTTAACACTCCACTGTCAATATTAGACAGATCAACCAGACAGAAAATTAACAAGGATATCCAGGGCTTGAACTCAGACCTGGAACAAGCAAACCTGATAGACATTTACAGAACTCTCCACCCCAAATCCACAGAATATACATTCTTCTCAGCACCACATCACACCTACTCTAAAATTGACCACATAATTGGAAGTAAAGCACTCCTCAGCAAGTGCAAAACAACTGAAATCATAACAAACAGTCTCTCAGACCATAGTGCAATCAAGTTAGAACTCAGAATTCAGAAACCAACCCAGAACCGCACAGCTTCACAGAAACTGAGCAACTGGCTCTTGAATGTTGACTGGATAAACAATGAAATGAAGGCAGAAATAAAGAAGTTCTTCGAAACCAATGAGAACGAAGACACTCCATGCCAGAATCTCTGGGACACATTTAAAGCAGTCTCTACAGGAAAATATATAGCAATAAGTGCCCATATGAGGAGAATGGAGAGATTCAAAATTGACACCCTATTGTCAAAATTGAAAGAGCTAGAGGAGCAAGATCAAAAAAACTCAAAATCTAGCAGAAGACAAGAAATAACTAAGATCAGAGCTGAACTGAAGGAGATAGAGACACGAAAACCCCTTCAAAAAATCAATAAATCAAAGAGCTGGTTTTTTGAAAAGATCAACAAAATAGACAAACCACTAGCCAGATTGATAAAAAAGGAAAGAGAGAACAACCAAATAGATGCAATAAAACATGATAAAGGAGAAATCACCACAGATTCCACAGAAATTCAAACCATCATCAGAGAATATTACAAACAACTCTATGCACATAAACTAGTAAACCTGGAAGAAATGGATAAATTCCTGGACTCCTGTGTCCTCCCAAGCCTAAACCAGGAGGAAGCTGAAACTATGAATAGACCAATAACAAGGTCAGAAGTCGAGGCAGCAATTAAGAGCCTACCACACAAAAAAAGCCCAGGTCCAGATGGGTTCACAGCCGAATTCTACCAGACACACAAAGAGGAGCTGGTACCATTTCTTCTGAAACTATTCCAAATAATCCAAAAAGAGGGAATCCTTCCCAAATCATTTTATGAGACCAACATCATCCTGATACCAAAACCTGGCAGAGACCCAACAACAAAAGAAAACTTCAGGCCAATATCCATGATGAACATAGATGCAAAAATCTTCAATAAGATATTGGCAAGCCGATTGCAACAGCAAATCAAAAAACTTATCCATCATGATCAAGTAGGATTCATCCCGGGGATGCAAGGCTGGTTCAACATACTCAAGTCTATAAACGTAATTCACCACATAAACAGAACCAAAAACAAAAACCACATGATTATCTCAATTGACGCAGAGAAGGCATTTCGACAAAGTTCAACAGCCCTTTATGCTAAAAACCCTCAATAAACTCGGCATCGATGGAACGTATCTCAAAGTAATAAAAGCTATTTACAACAAACCAACAGCCAATATCATACTGAATGGGCAAAAACTGGAAGCATTCCCTTTGAAATCTGGCACTAGACAAGGATGCCCTCTTTCACCACTCCTATTCAACATAGTACTGGAAGTTCTAGCCAGAGCAATCAGGCAAGAAAAAAAAAAATAAAGGAGATTCAAATAAAAAAGGTGGAAGCCAAATTGTCTCTATTTGCAGGCGACATGATAGTGTACTTAGAAGACCCCATCACCTCAGCCCAAAATCTCCTGAAACTGATAAGCAACTTCAGCAAAGTCTCAGGATATAAAATCAATGTGCAAAAATCACAAGCATTCCTCTACACCAATAACAGACTTAAAGAAAGCCAAATCAAGAATGAACTGCCATTCACAATTGCTACAAAAAGAATAAAATACCTTGGAATACAACTCACAAGGAACGTAAGGGACCTCTTCAAGGAAAACTACAAACACTGCTCAACGAAATAAGACAGGACACAAACAGATGAAGAAACATTCCATGTTCATGGTTAGGAAGAATTAATATCGTGAAAATGGCTATACTGCCCAAAGTAATTTACCGAATCAACGCTATCCCCATCAAGCTACCATTGACTTTCTTCAAAGAACTGGAAAAAACCACCATAAACTTCATATGGAACCAAAAGAGAGCCCGCATAGCCAAGTCAATTCTAAGCAAAAAGAACACAGCAAGGGGCATCACACTACCAGATTTCAAACTATACCACAAGGCTACAGTAATCAAAACAGCATGGTACTGGTACCAAAACAGAGATATAGACCATTGGAACAAAACAGAGGCATCGGAGGCAACATAACATATCTACAACCATACAATCTTTGATAAACCTGACAAAAGCAAGCAATGGGGAAAGGATTCCCTGTTTAATAAATGGTGTTGGGAAAACTGGCTAGCCATGTGCAGAAAGCAGAAACTGGGCCCCTTCCTGACACCTTACACTAAAATTAACTCCAGATGGATTAAAGACTTCAACATAAGACCTGACACCATAAAAACCCTAGAAGGAAATCTGGGCAAAACCATCCAGGACATTGGAGTAGGCAAGGACTTCATGAACAAAACACCAAAAGCATTGGCAACAAAAGCCAAAATAGACAAATGGGACCTAATCAAACTCCACAGCTTCTGCACGGCAAAAGAAACAGTCACTAGAGTGAATCACCAACCAACAGAATGGGAAAAAATTTTTGCAGTTTACCCATCTAACAAAGGGCTGATATCCAGAATTTACAAAGAACTCAAACAGATTTACAGGAAAAAAACAAACAAGCCCATTCAAAAGTGGGCAAAGGATATGAACAGACACTTTACAAAAGAAGACATATATGAGGCCAACAACCATGTAAAAAAATGCTCATCATCACTGGTCATTAGAGAGATGCAAATCAAAACCACATTGAGATACCATCTCACGCCAGTTAGAATGGTAATCATTAAAAAATCTGGAGACAACAGATGCTGGAGAGGATGTGGAGAAAAAGGAACACTTTTACACTGTTGGTGGGAGTGTAAATTAGTTCAACCATTGTGGAAGACGGTGTGGCGATTCCTCAAGGCCTTAGAAATAGAAATTCCATTTGACCCAGCAATCCCATTACTGGGTATATATCCAAAGGACTATAAATCATTCTACTATAAGGACACATGTACACGAATGTTCATTGCAGCACTTTTTGCAGTAGCAAAGACCTGGAACCAACCCAAATGCCTATTGATGATAGATTGGACTGGGAAAATGTGGCACATACACACCATGGAATATTATGCAGCAATCAGAAATTATGAGTTCGTGTCATTTGTAGGGACATGGATGAATCTGGAGAACATCATTCTCAGCAAACTGACACAAGAACAGAAAATGAAATACCACATATTCTCACTCATAGGCGTGTGATGAAAAATGAGAACACATGGACACACGGAGGGGAGTACTAAACACTGGGGTCTATTGGGGGGAAAAGGGCCAGTGGGGGGCGGGGGAGCTGGGGAGGGATAGCCTGGGGAGAAATGCCAAATGTGGGTGAAGGGGAGAAAGGAAGCAAAACACACTGCCATGTGTGTACCTATGCGACTGTCTTGCATGTTCTGCACATGTACCCCAAAACCTAAAATGCAATAAAAAATTAAAAAAAAAAAAAAGAGAGCACCTGAAAAAAAAAAAAAGAAACTTCTTCATGCCCAGGTCTCTAGCTTGAATGTCAGTGGAGGGCAAAACATCCCTCCTCTCCTATCCCCTACCTCTCCATGGGTCTCTGCCATTTACCTGAGGATAAAATGTTCTTTTTAGCTAGGCTTGGTGGCTTGCACCTGTACTCCCATCACTTTAGGAGGCCAAGGTGGGAGGATCACTTGATACCAGGAGTTCAAGGCCAGCCTGGGCAACATAGCAAGACTTCACCTGTATAAAACTAAAAAATTAATTTTGTGTCAAACTCTTATATAGAATATAAAAACAAGAAAAATTAAAATAAAAACTTTTTTAAAATGCTTTCTTTCATAATGGAGTTCAGTAGAAACGGTCTTTATATACCTGGTTCCCAACTTACAATGGCTCAACTTATGATTTTTCTACTTTAAAATGGTGCAAAAGCAGTAAGATTTCAGTACACACCGTACTTCAGATTTTGGTGCAAAAGCAGTAAGATTTCAGTACACACCGTACTTCAGATTTTGAACTTTGATCTTTTCCTAGGCTAGTGATATGGGTACAGTAATCTAGCAATGCTTTACAGCATCGTGAGTACGAGAAATATTCAATATGAGAGTACATGAGATGTTCAATGCTCTTATAAAATAGGCTTTGTGTGAGACAGTTTTGCTCAGCTGTAGGCTAACGGATGTGCTCTGTAGGCTGGGCTAAGCTCTGATGCAGGGTAGTTTAGGCATATTGAATGCATTTTACTTAACAGTATCTCCAATGTATACTGGTTTCATCTGGACATAAGTTCTCAAAAGGGAGATGTGTCAAAGGCCAACAATAGGGCAGAAGCCTGGGGCAGTGATTGCCCCACAGAGTCCATGGGGTTGGGACATGGGTGGAGTCACCTCCCTCCTCAGGAGCTGGGCAAGAGAAAACAGTCCACTTTTTTATTTTTTGCTGCTAAAAATACTAGCAGGAAAAAAACTTAAATGTTAAATAAAATAAATAAATGAGTTCTTGTTTGTTTTTGTTTTTGTTTTTTTTCTCAGAGCCTGCAGTAAATAAATTTTTTTCTCAGAGCCTGGCAAATAAATTTTTTAACACACATACACACACACTCGCAGAGCACATTAAGAAATTTTTATCCCCAGCCCGAAACTTAAATTTACATCATGACCAAGAAGTAGAATCTGACTACACCACTGCTGGTGACTGCTGGCCAAGAGTTGGAAGAAAACATTAAAAACTCTGTCTTCTAACACTACCAGGCTCTGCAGCCTCTGGGCCAAATCAGAGTTAGGACACAGTCAGGATCCCAAGCTTCCCTTGAGTCCCCTCTGATGACTGTGCCACTGGTTGTTTTTTGTTTGTTTCTTTGGGTTTATCGTTGTTTTCAGGAAATAACCAAATCAGCCTCCAACCCAGGTAACACCAGCTGACAAAGCAACTCCTCTGCAAGGCGGGTGTCAGCATGAGAAAATGAAAGCCCACGGCTATCCCCGTGTGCCAGGAAAGCATCAGACCAGAGGCCACGGTAAGACGGTAAGAACAGGCATGGGTCGCAGTGGCTGACGCCTGTAATTGCAGCACTTTGGGAGGCCGAGGTGGGTGGATCATGAGGTCAAGAGATCAAGGCCTCTGGCCAACATGGTGAAAGCCTGTCTCTACTAAAATTACAAAACTTAGCCAGGCATGGTGGCGCACACCTGTAGTCCCAGCTACTCGGGACACTGAGAGGCTGAGGCAGGAGAATCGCTTGAACCTGGGAAGCGGAGGTTGCAGTGAGCTGAGATCACACCACTGCACCCACCTCAGCCTGGCAACAGAGTGGGACACTGTCTCAAAAATGAAAAAAAAAAAAAAAAAGAACAGGCATGGGCCTCTGCACTTCTGCCAGCCTCCCAAGGAGGGCTCTTGAGGGAGAAGGGTGACGTGTGGCCAACTTCTGTCCCTGACAGCATCCACGCAGTGCAAGTCAAGATGAACCAGATCCCTGACAGACCACACAGTCCGACCAAAGGACACAGTCATTGTTTAGCACATCCATGTTATCCACCGTCTCCGGCACAGGTATTAAATGGGCTACTATTAGAACCTTCTGGTGATCACAGATTTGGGAGAGGTGTAGTTAAGACAATTTTACTATTATTAAAGTAAGTCTGGCCAGCAGCAGTGGCTCACACCTGTAATCCCAACACTTTGGGAGGCCAAGGCAGGAGGATTGCTTGAGCCCAGGAGTTGCAAATCAGCCTGGGCAACATAGAGAGACCCCATCTCTAATTTTTTTTTTTTTAATTTGCAAGGTATGGTGGCTCGCACCTGTGGTCCCAGCTACTTGGGAGGTTCAGGTGGGAAGATCACTTCAGCCCAGGAGGCAGAGGCTTTAGGGAGCCAAGATTGTGCCATGCATCCAGCCTAGGCAAGAGAGCAAGGCCCATCTCAAAATACATAAAAAACAATAAATGCTCTATCTTAGCACAGTAGAAGCTGCTTTCCAAGGCATTGGGGGTGTGAGAGGAAGAAGCAAGACCATAATAATAAATTGCTGAGAATGCTGCAAAGAGGATTTAGGGACTGGACAGAGAATTTAAACAGAGCAGTTTCCAAACAGGAGCCACCATGAGGTCAGGGGAGCCAGTATTGAGAGGCCTGAGTGCCAGGCCTCTGCTACGCTCAGTCCTTCTGTTTTATGCATTGGGATTTTGCATAAATGCATCATTTGCTATGAGGGTTCCATTGCTTTAAAGCCAAAAACTCTAAAACAACTGGACAAGTGCTAATGTTCCTTTTAACTTTCAGATTGTAATGTTCTGTGTATTAAGTATGTGAGTACCAAGAGTGTTCAGTAATACCCAAAACATAATCCTATTCCTTATCCTAATGTTCAACATATAAATATAAACTATTACTGCAGCATAAACAACCCAACATCAGCACTCATATCCCCTTCCACTGAAAACTCAGGATCATCTCCTTTGGTTTCAACAGGCAGAGAGGAGTTCTTTCATTAATGACCTTTTACTTTTCGTCGCTAGGAGAAAATGGTGATGACATCTTTTTGGCCAGATGGAACTCATGGAAGATTTATGGAGCAGCTGAGAACTGTCAGAGCCAGGCAGAGCCCATAAGACAATGACCATGGCCTTTTCATCAGGGAGCACACTGCTTTCTGGACTCTGCTAACACAAGAGAGCCCTATCTACCCAGTCATCAGTGAGGTTATCCCAATACCCCACCAGCTGCTGCCACCCAATCTGGAGGCCTGCGCTCCTGCTCTTGAGGGATGGCATGTGACCGCACAAGCCCCCTCAGTCCCCCTCAGCCCCCCTCACCCCAGTCTGGCACCCAGGGCCCTCCCAGAGTGGGAAACCTCATCCAATGCCTTCTCAGTTACAGAGATTTTAGAAATTAGTCACAGAAAGGAGGGCGGGAAGAGAGTGGAGGTTTCCTGAAGGAGCTGGTAACAAGATCTGGGGTCTTTCACCTCAAGGTCACAGCAGCTCAGATTGTCCCTGAGTTAGCCACAAGTGGTCAAGAATGAAATCAACCTCTGCAAACCCTCTGCTCACTTGTCCACCATCTACTCTACAAAGAGGTCCTATGGTGTAGGGCCTCCCGCGAGGGAGACTCTTCATTCACTGAGCCTTTCTCTTTGGAGATTTTGATTTCCCAACCTGTCCCCTCCCCCAGCCTCAGAGGACAGGCATGGGCTTCTGTGATGCCCACGAGTTACCAGACAGAAGGAAGGGGTAAAGCTGGAGTCTGGAGTCCAGCATTTGTTTGAGACAGTCTTGGACTGACTTCTGATCCTCATCTTGTGAAGCCCTGTCTATTAAAACACACACTGGGACTCGTTCTGTGGCCCTAGTGACCGATGTCTGAATCTGCACAGGAGAGCCTGAGTGTGTACTTCCTCATGTCCTGGAATCATTACTGATACCATTGCCTTTCACTCTCAAAGTCCCCACGTGGACAATAAGCCATACAGTGACCCTACATTTCACCACATCATCACCTATGCTTTTCAGGAAGAATCTGAAAAACCCCAGTAGTTCTGCATGCCAAGAAATCTGGGATTAAAAACAAGCCAAAACACAGTGATGTTCATTGGTTATTAACAGGGAAACCAGAGAAACAAATCAAATTTCCACCAATAGGAAATGGTTTAATTAATTATGGCTTATTAGTATGGAATACCATACCTCCCTTTAAAGGGAAAAAGAAGATCTATATGTCCTGATGTGAAAAGATCTCTGACCAGTACTTTGGGAGGCTGAGACAGGCAGATCACAAGGTCAAGAGATCGAGACCATCCTGGCCAACATGGTGAAACCCCATCTCTACTAAAAATACAAAAAAAATTAGCTGGGTATGGTGGCACGTTCCTGTAGTCCCAGCTACTCAGGAGGCTGAAGAAGGAGAATGACTTGAACCCAGGAGGCAGAGGTTGCAGTGAGCCAAGATCATGCCACTGTACTCCAGCCTGGCAACAGAGAGAGACTCTGTCTCACAAAAAAAAAAGAAAGAAAGAAAGAAAAGAAAAAAAAAGAAAGAAAGAAAGAAAAGAAAGAAGGAAGGAAGGAAGGAAGGAAGGAAGGAAGGAAGGAAGGAAGGAAGGAAGGAAGGAAGGAAGGAAGGAAGGAAGGAAAGAAAGAAACGTCTCTGAAACAGATTGGTAAGAGAAAAAAGCAAACCATAGGTCAATGCAAAATTAATGATCCCAGTTATCTTTTCTTTGTAATTATACATGTAGAGGTGCATAGGTATGCATATAAATGCACAGAGAAAGATCTCAGACAAGGCTGTGTAATAGAAATAGAACGTGGCCGGGCACAGTGGCTCAGGCCTATAATCACTATACTTTGGGAGGCAGAAGCAGGAGGATTACTTGAGGCTAGTAGTTTGAGACCAGTCTGGGCCACAAAGCGAGACCCTATCTCTACCAAAACAAAAATGTTTTAACTAGTACAGAGCAATGGCACATGCCTGTAGTCTCAGCTACTCGGGAGGCTGAGGTGGGAGAATTGCTTGAGCGCAGGAGTTCAAGGCTATAGTGAGCTGTGATCACACTGCTGCACTCCAGCCTGTTTGACAACGGAGTGAGACCCTGTCTTAAAAAAAAAAGAAAGAAAGAAATATAATGTGAACCACATATATAATTTTTTATTTTCTAGCATCTATATTTTTACAAATTGAAATTTATTTTATGTAACCTAATGTATCCAAAATATTGTGAAAGTTAATATAAAAATTAATGAACTATTTTATCTTTTTTTTACTAAATTCTCAAAATTGTGCTTTCAGTTATCTTAATTCATTTCAGCCTTATTTTAGGGGCTCAGCAGCCACACGTATTATTGAATAGCACACATCTAGAAAGACAAACATCTAACAGATAACAAGGGTTATCTCTGAGGAGAGACGTGAGGCTAGGGAGATAGAGTGATTTGTATAGAATTCGAAATGTTTTCAGTGAGAATATATTCCTTACTTACAGAATCTTATAAAATAAAAACTTTTAATGTTTAAAAATAAGTAGCAATAACATGAGATGCAAAACAAAATCCATATGTGGCTATGATGAGGTAACAGTGTTAGATTTATCAGCCAAAAAGACAGTTTGCATTTTTTAAAACATTTGATCCCCCTGACCCCCCCGGGCTGGCCCTCTGGCTGTGGGGCTTCACTAGCCTGCCAGGGCACCCTACAGCAAGCCTCCTGAGGGCTGCCTGGCTTGGTTTCCCCATCTAGAAACAGGAAGCCCTGGCTGCCTCCCTGAGGAGTCTGTCATCTCAGGAAAGCAGGATGGTGCTCTCGAATACTCACACTGAAAGGTTAAGTCTTTCTGTCAAAATGCAGATCTGAAAACCAGTGCCATCAAAATAGCCAGGTGTGCTTGTTTCAAAATGCACGCTCCTGGGCCAGGCATTGTGGTTCATGCCTATAATCCCAGCACTTTGGGAAGCTGAGGCAGGAGGATCACTTGAGGCAAGCAGTTTGAGACCAGCCTGGGCAACATAGTGAAACCCTGTCTGTACTAGATATATATTTTTTAAGTTTTTCAGTTTTTTTTTTTTTTAATGCAGGCTCCTGAGTCCTACTAAATAAGAATTTCTGAAGGGAATCCAAGAATTTCATTGAGCAAGAATTCCAGGTGATTCATAAGCTCGACTTTGATACCACAGGTTATCATTCTCTTCTAGCCTTTCTCCCAATGCTGAGGATTCCTGGCTAGAATCTGATTCCAGCTCAAGTCCTGCTGACAAAGCCTGGGAGAAGACAGGAAATCCAAACACTGTGAGCCCCCTCTGCCCCACTGGTGGTCCGAGTGCAGTGATGTTTACAGCTAATCGGTCACAACCAGTTACAGACTTCTTTATTCCTTCTCCATTCCCACTGCTTCGCTTGAGTAGTCAAAAAAAGAAAGAACGAACGTATTTTTTTTTAAGAGATAAAGTGTAGTTCAGTTTCCCGGATGGTGTGCAATGGTGTCATCACAGCGCACTGCAGCCGTGACTCCTGGGCTCCAGCAGGAGTCCAGCCAGATTGTTTTATTTTTTGTAGAGAATGGGTCTCACTGTGTTTTCCAGGCTGGTCTGGAACTCCTGGCCTCAAACAATCCTCTCTCCTTGACCTCCCAAATTACTGGGATTACAGGTATAAACCACCACACCCAGCTGATATCATATTTAATTGACAAATCGTATTCATGGGGTACAATGCAATATTTCAATATATGTATGCAATACAGAGTAAGTAATTCAAGCTAATCAATATATCCATCACCTTGCTTACCTGATTTTTTATGATGAGACATTTGAAACCTGCAGTTAGTCGCTCTGGAATAGGTAATATATAATTATTGACTAAAGCCCCCTGCTGTGTAATGATGTCAAAACCTACTCCTCTTTTCTATCTGAAACTTTGCACCCTTTGATTAACAACTCCCCACTCCCATTTTCACAACTGAAGGAAGGGGCTGGTAGGCACACAAAGCTCAGGAGAGGCACATTATCCACTGAACTCCTCCCCAGGTGCTCTTTCCCTGCTTCATAAGAATCTGACACAGAATGACTTACCACCCACTCACACCCCACTCAGCCACCCTTAGCTGGTGAACAGAAAGGCACTCTCCCCATAGGTAAACATGCAGATGAACGTTTCCATCAAAGCTGAACGGCCTTTAAAAAGCTGATGCCCATTCTCCTTCCTTAACAGCTGACCACGGTCAGTCTCCATGTGGGTGAGAGACAGAGAGAGAGACGTTTTCCTTCTCCGCATGCCCAGAACCCCTCCGTCCCAGGCCAGGTGGGACATTCCCTCAGATCTGGAAACCATCCTTGCCCTTGAAGGGCATCTCTCTCTGTCTCTCCTCTGTCAACTGTCTCTTTCTTCTCTCAATCTCCTCCCTTCCTCTCTCTCTCTCTTTCCCCTCTCTCAATTCCTGTTTTTTTCTGTCTCAATCTCTCCTTCTCTTTCTATCTCCCTATAATATGGGAGGCAAAAAATTGGCACCAATTTTCCAAAATTGACAGTGTGCCCACCCAACTGTCAATCAAATTGTAATCCCCAGGTGTTGAGGGAGAGACCTGGTGGGTGGAGACTGGATCATGGGGTGGTTTCCCCCACACTGTCCTCATGACAGTGAGGGAGTTCCCCACAAGATGTGATGGTGTAAAAGTGTGGGACTTCCTCAGTCTCTCGCTTTCTCTTGCCAGGTAGGTAAGACATGCCTTATTTCCCCTTCACTTTCCGCCATGATTGTAAATTTCCTGAGGCCTCCCCAGCCCTGTGGAACTGTGAGTCAAATAAATCTTGCTCCTTTATAAATTACCCAGTCTCAGGTAGTTCTTTATAACAGTGTGAAGGTGGCCTAATAACCCTCCTTCTCACTTCTGCTTTCCTAAGAGAAACCCCACCAGCAATGAAGGCAAGAGAAGCAGAAAAAAACGGGCAGGTGAACCTTTGTCACGGGCACCCCCCATGGAGGAAAGTCAAGGTGAGGTTCAGGAGAGTCAGGGCCAGCCCCAGCAGGGCATGATGTGCAGCAGCATTCACAACCTGTCCAGATGTTCTGCAGTTGTGGAAAATCTGTCCCGTCATGTTGCCCTGCCTGCTGCTCTCCAGAGGACAGGGGACAGCAGTCACCACAGAAACCCAGGAAGAATCTGCACACAGTCCCAGCCCCACTTCACAAACTCCGGAGGATGTGCTGGGGCCAGGACAACATCTCTCAAGAAAAGTAAAAGAATGGTACTGCTGCAGCTTAAAATTCTGTAGTATTTGCCAAGTCCAAGGTTTTCCTTTCTGCGGGCCTGGACCCCCAGATGCCATGTCTCTTAGCTGCCTCCTGACTGCACCTCCTCCTGAGGCCCTGCAGAAGGAGAGACCAGCAGGTGGACTTGAACGGGGCTGAATGAAAGCCTGAATCACCCACAATCACAGAAACAAACTCCCCATGCAGGAGGCGGTGCACATGCAGAGGGACTCACTGTAAAGTCACTGCTCAATATGTTTCGTATTTATCAATCAGCAAGCATTTGTTGGACACTTGCAACCTGCCAAAAAGTGTGCTAAGAATGTGTTCTCCACCTTCAAATGCCTGAAGACTAGGCCATTCGGAAGAAGGCACTGGACAAACTGAAAAGCATAGAGGTAGGGATGACTGTTATTCTGCCTGATTTTCATTATGGTTACTGTGTTATTGTGGTTTCATAGTTGCAGCAACAAAATGCTTTCTGATACCTCCTCTGCTGTCCACCCCCACATTCCCCAAGCTCAACTCCAGCCTACAATCCTTGCCAATGCCACTCCAGAACTTTTTAAAAGGAGACAAGTGGGTACACAAAGGAAATTCTAAGGCCCACCAACTACCTCCTTTTGTGGCTATAAGGGGTTTCAAATTATGGAACAAGGGGGAGGGGAGCTAAAATTGGGGCCAAGATAAAACCACTGTCCAGGTGGAAGGCTGGAGATCGTCCTAGATCAGCTTCCCTAGAGCAGGGCCTCTGCCTTTTCTTCTTTAACAGCCTTTTGTTCTCTACACTGGAATGCCCCATTAACAAAATGCTACCAACAGGTGCTGTGTCTGGAGCACCTACTACCAGGCAAGCAGTATCCTAAGCCATTCTACTTGGACCATGTTCCAGCTATCTAACTGCTGCATAACAAACCATCCCAAACTTAGTGGTATGAAAACAAACGTTTCATTATGCTCACTGACATTCAGAGTTGGAAATTTGGAGAGTACACAGCAGGGATGAGTTGTCTCTGTTCTATGAAGTCTGGGGCCTCAGCTATGAAAACTGGATCAACCAGAGTGGTGAAGTGGCTCATACCTGTAATCCTAGCACTTTGGGAGGTTGAGGTGGGAGGATCACCTGGGGTCAGAAGTTCAAGACCAGCCTGGACAACATGGTGAAATCCTGTCTCTAATATACAAAAAATTAGCCAGGTGTGGCCACATGTGCCTATAATCCCAGTTACTCAGGAAGCTAAGACAGGAGAATTGCTTGAACCCAGGAAGTAGAGGTTGCAGTGAGCCAAGATCATGCTATTGCACTGCAGCCTAGAAGACACAGCAAGATTCTGTCTCAAAAAAAAAACTGGATCAGCTAGGTGCTGGAATCATCTGGAAGCTTCATCACTCGCACATCTGGCACCTACACTGGAATAACTAGAAGGCTGGCTCAGCTAGAACTATCTACCAGCGTGTTCTACATGTGGCCTCCTTCTGTAACTTGAGCTTCCTCACAGCATGGTAGCCTCCAGGGAGTCGGTCTAGCACACAGTAGCTCAAGGATCCAAGAGCAAATGTTCCAGCAAACAGAAAAGAAAGTAAGTAGCTTTTTCTGACCTAGAGCTGGAAGTCTCACGGTGCCACTTCCATAGTGCTCTATTGGTTGAGGCAGTAGCAAAATTGCTGGATTCATAGGGGGATGACATAGTCCCTACCTCTCAGTGGGAAGACTGGCAAAGAATCTGAGGCTGTATTTTACAACATCATCTTCTTTAGTTCTCACAAATAATCTTCTGACAAAGTACAAGTATTATCCCACTTTAAGGATGAGAACACTGAGGTTCAGAGTAAACAATTCTGTGCAGTAGGTTGCAGTCCTACTCCAGAACCTGAGTCTGCCCATCAGATTTCCTGCCTGGCTGATGTTCTCCTTTCTTCTGAATCCTCCCCAAGTCCCCCTCAACCCAAACTCAAGGCACCTCTTCCTCACCTCTTTCTGTTGGTTTACCTGCTCTCAATTTCCTTCTGCCCTGGGAGTAGCCAGTGGCACTCCCACCTCCCTTCCATCCAGCCAGCCTGGAGCCCAGGATGGAAACTTCAAGGAAGGCAGTCCCCTGGGTTTCCCCAGTCTCTAAAGCCAGCTACTTACAGACTCTTCATACTATACTAGGTTACAGTGGGATGGGCCTTCGTCCTATGGAATCCCCACTGCCTTGGGGCAGCTGACATTGCTCTTGACCAGTCCCAATTGGGAATCAAACACCTCACTCCCACACCCTGTGTTTGAGTGGCCCCTTTGTACATTATCGTCAAGTGTCTACAACTAAAAAATGAACGTTTGGCTGGGCGCGGTGGCTCACGCCTGTAATCCCAGCACTTTGGGAGGCTGAGGCGGGTGGATCACGAGGTCAAGAGATCGAGACCATCTGGTCAACATGGTGAAACCCCGTCTCTACTAAAAAATACAAAAAATTAGCTGGGCATGGTGGCACGTGCCTGTAATCCCAGCTACTCAGGAGGCTGAGGCAGGAGAATTGCCTGAACCCAGGAGGCGGAGGTTGCGGTGAGCCGAGATCGCGCCATTGCATTCCAGCCTGGGTAACAAGGGCGAAACTCCGTCTCAAAAAAAAAAAAATGAACGTTTAAAAAACCAAATGGGAAAATGGTAAAAATATTTGCAACACAAAATGACAAAGGGTTCCTAAGATCTCAATAGATTAAAGATGCAAACAGATAATACCTTTCTTTTTCATTTTTTCCCTAACTCCCCAAACTTGTTAAGATAATACTTCTTTAAAAAGAAAAACACAAATGGGTTTAAAACACTGAAGAATAGGCCAAGCACAGTGGCCCACATCTGTAATCCTAGAACTTTGGGAGGTGGGAGGACCGCTTGAGTCCTCCCCTCCGAGGAGTTCCAGACAGCTTGGGCAACATGGCTAGACCCTGTCGCTAAAAAAATTTTTTTTAATTAGTCAGGCATGGCAGTGATGTGTGCCTGTAGTCCCAGTTACTCAGAAGGATGAGGCTGAAGGATTGCTTGAGCTCAGGGGTTCAAGACCAGCCTGGGAAACATAGAGCCCTCTCTCTCAACAAAAAATTTAAAAAATTGGCAGGTGTGATGCCAAATACCTGTAGTCCCAGCTGCTCAGAAGACTGAGGTGGGAGGATCATTTAAGCCTGGGAAGTCAAGGCAACAGTGAGCCATAATCACACCACTGCACTCCAACCTGGGAGACTCAGCAAGACCCTGTCTCACAAAAAAAAAAAAGCTAAAAAATGATTTAAATAACTAAAAGATTTTTTAAATGAGAATTCCCAAATTGCTTTCTGGAAGGAATGTTCAAAATTATACTCACGTTTCCATTTCATTCATGTTCCAAGAGAAAAGTGACTCTTCCTGAACTGCAGCAATCAGGAAAAACTCCCCGGAAGAGGTGGGGCTCAGACTGAGACTTTAAAAGGCGATAGGCCACAGCTATTCTTCCAGATTTACACTGTGCATGTTTTTAAGCTTATGGAATTTACACTCTTCTGCTTACATTGCTCTGTAAAGATCTGGCCCACTACTATGTATTAAAAAGGGATACATAATAATGAATTCAGCCCTCTCTATCAAATCCAAAGGGTCCCACTGGAGTTTCTCCCCATTTAATGGGTCATTAAAATATTCTTGGAAAGGACAAAGCTTTAGTTGACTATGAGAAAAACAAGCAGAACCGGTCCTGGATTCTGTCTTCCAAGATTTTACCGTGACAGCAGGTCTGCTAGTCCAGAGCCCAAGAAAATATCTCGGCCACAGATACCCCAGAGGTAGACTAACAGTGCTATGACCTCAAGGTCAGAAGCATGTCACTAGACCAGAGCCAAAAATAGGTGCTATATCATTAAGAAAGTAAAAATGCAAACCACAGACTGGGCAATGTTATTCACAACAAGCATATAAACCCACAAGGGACTCCTATTCAAGTACACAAAGAACTCTCACTAATCGAGAAGAAAAAGGCAAAAGATTTAAACAGGCACTTCACAAAAAGGTGTATTTGAAAAGCCAATCAACATTTGAAAAGATCCTCAATTCATTAGTCATTAGGGAAAGGGGAAATAAAACCACAATGAAACACCGCCACCCCCACTAGAACAGCTTAAAATTTGAAACATGTAATACCAAGTGTTGGTGAGGATGTGGACAAACTGCCATTCTCGTACTCTGCCAGTATGAGAGTAAACCTGTATAACCAGTCTGGAAAACTGCTAAGTAGAATGTACTCCAGCTGGATTTGTGAATATTCTATGATCCAGCAATTTTACTCCTATTTACCCAACAGAAACGTGTACACATGTTCACCAAAAGACACACACAAGAAAATTCATAGCAGCACTCACTATTCCTAACAGTCAAAAACTGGAAACTACTCAAATGTCCATCAGCAATGAATGGGGATAAACAGTAGCATCTTCACATAATGAAATGTTTAGACAGCAATGAAAAGTAGCTGACTACAACCACAAACAATGTGGTTGAACCTCACAAACATATACTAAGTAAAATTATTAGACACAAAGAATGTACATACTGTATTTAGATATATGTGAAGTCCAAAAACAGGCAAAACTATTCTGCTGTTAGAAGTCAGAATAGCTGCAGGGGAAACAGAACTCAAGAGGGCTTCGTAGCTACTCATAATGCTCTGTTTCCTGAACTTCATGCTAGTGACACAGCTGTGCTCAGTTTGTAAAAATTCGTGGTGCTGTTCACTGTTATTTTCTGCAGTTCTGTGTTACACTGGAGTTAAAGTTCCCCCAAAATCAAAATGCAATCAGCAAGTGGAAGGAATCGCACTGCTGGACTTGATTGGGAGCTAAGGGGATTCTGCAGTTTGTCACAGACACAAGCAAAGCCCCCTTTCTTACCCTAAGTAGCATCTCCCAAAGTCAGGATCCAGGAGTAGCTTGGGAGACAGGATCCAGGAATGGCTGAGAGTTTTTCCCATGGCACCTGGTCCCGCCTCTCCTCTCCCACTTCTAATGAACAGGAAGTACAGCTTCCGTTAAGAAAAGGGCCTGGGTCCCTAGGTGACGACTGCCACATCTAGGGAGAGGGGGACATCCCTAGGTCCTCATCTAAACCCCCCTTGGCTGTCTCACCACTCTCAATTATAAATGCTCCGACGTCCTCATCTCTCACCCACACATTTTGTTGGAAGAAAAGGAATAAAGCACCCGGAGCTCCTTCTAACATAAGTGTTCTTTCAAAGCAGCCCTGCCTGAGGACCCCTGGCCTGGAGGAGTGGGAGAGACAGCCCTCCCCCTCCAGGAGAGTCATCTCCAAGACTACCCAGGACTGAGTAACTAGGTCACCAGAGTAATCAAAGAGGCCAGGAGAAAAAGGGCATTCAAGCATTGGTCCTAGAATGTGAGGGTGATGTCCAGTTCATGTTCTGCCGGTTCTAGCACAGCACATGGTGCGAATGACCCATCACGCAAGAAAACACAGCTAGTCTCCCTCCACCAGCAACCTTTGGTTACTGATACTAATCAAATTCATGATTTTTTTAAACTAAGGCTGAGATAATATGGAAAGGCCCACAAGGAATAGGAAGGCCTAACTAAGGCCTTAAAGAATGAGAAGATTCAGAAATGCCTTCTAAGGGAGGAAGGTGTTTTTCCCTCCTTTACTGCCCTACAGTAATTTTTATTTTGGATAAATAAACCCTGAAAAATGAGAACCCACATTTTCCCAAGGCCTGGATTTCCTCCAGGCTGTGTTTTGGTGGGTGGTCCTCCCTCAGCAGTTGGAGTAATCCAGAGTGATCCCGGGCAAGTCGGAAGGGAGCAAGTCTGTACTAAAGCCAAGAGGTATCTTCCCCTATGGCTTCTCAAGAGAGGGGAGACCCATGGGTAATTGTGAGGCTGAAAATGCAGAAAGGATGACTCCTGTGTTATCAAGGTGGTGGATGGGTTTGTGCCTGGTTTGGGGGTGAAAGGCAGGAGGCTGAGAGTGCTTTGTTAATGTTACTTGGTCCATTTTTCTTTTAAAAAAAAAAAAAAACTGGGTACAGCCAACTTTGAATATAGAAAATGAAAAACTGAGATTTGCAAGATTTGCATAATAGAGCGTCCCCGGGCCTAATGGCTGGTGGGGCATCTAGAAACACTTCTGTCTGCAGAATGCCGAGGGTTAGCCACAGGAAGGGGTCACCTAGGCTGGCCACAGGGCCTTTGCTAGGTCTGGAAGACCAGCCTAGGCGGCACCTTCTTTCCCCTCGGCCCTGCCCTCTGGTCCCGCTGGAGTCAGCTCCCACTCCAACTTGCTGCAGGCTGGGGAGGAGACGCCGCCGGAGGCTAGAACGGTGGTGAGACCTCACCAAGTCGCAGTCCGGAAGGTAACCTTGAATCCGGCAGGCACTTTCTAAAGTCCTAGGGGCCCTCTCTGAAGGATAAACCTGATTTTCCTCCGGACAAGGGCAAAGGAGGATTCGCTCTCAACTAGCCTGTAACCAAGATTCCCTATTTTCGTGGTTAAGAAAAAAAAAAGTCCTCCGGGTCATATGCTCCCTAATGTTGCTCCTAGATGGGTCAGTTTCAGCGCATTTGAAAGCTTGCTCTCCTACCAGCCTCGGGTTCTAAACCCCCCGCACCCTCATACGGGCTCCCCTCTCTTCTCCCCACCCTCCGGGACCCCCAAAGGGGCGGAGGGGCCGGAGCCGCGGGCTCTGCGCCTGACCCCGAGCGGAAGGGCCCCAGTCTGGGTCCTAATGCGGGTGGCGTCTCCTTTGACAGGCGGCGTTTGGGGACAACAGCGGGGACGGGAGATAAGGTGACATACCAGAGCAGATTTGGTGCGCGCGCTGATACTCCTCTCCCAACAGGAAACGCGGAGCTATTTAAAAGACGCTATCGATTACTTTATCTTTCCTGGAGGAAAGCTTCTTGCGGAGAGACAAAAGATGTTCCCTACCTAAAGACGCAAGGCCACACAACGAAAGGTCCGCACACGCGACGCCCAATTAGGCGCGGGGAAAGCAAAGACACATTGACCCCTGGAGTGCACAAATGTGTGTGTTCCCAGAGCAGCTCCGGAGGGCAGCAGGCACGCAGGGGGCGGCAAGGGGTACCCACAGGATGGTCCTCTGCGTCCTTGGAAAGTTTTCTCAGTGTATGTGTGTAAAACATGCACACACAGAGAAAGTGATTGTTCACTTTAAGGCGCGCGTGTGTACCAGTGTGGTTTTCAGCGAATTTAAACCACATCAGGCAGGACGCCGTAGCTCCCGCCGGTAATCCTAGCACTTTGGGAGGCGGAGGCGAGCGGATCACCTGAAGTCGGGAGCTCGAAACCAGCCTGGCCAACATGGGGAAACCCCGTCTCTACTAAAAATACAAAAATTTGCTGGGCATGATGGCGCATGCCTGTAATCCCAGCTCCTCGGGAGGCTGAGGCAGGAGAATCGCTTGAACCGGGGAGGCAGAGGTTGCAGTGAGCTGAGATTGCGCCATTGCACTCCAGCCTGGGCGATAAGAGCGAAACTCCGTCTCAAAATGTAGTATAATAAAATAAATAAAGCACAGGAACTCCACATTCAAAGCCAGTTACTGGTGGCTGTAGATGTATCCCATAGACACAGTTCTAAAATGTAAACGCTCCATTGTGCTCCTTTTAAGGACTTGCATGTCTACAACTGTCATGTGTACACTCAAAGCATGGGATGTGTCAACACGACCCTTTCTAGCGCACTCGTTTCGTGTCTGAATTTCCTCATTTCGCCAATTTGCTAGGAGCGGAGAACGCCCTCCGCGAAAGGTGGCTGCTGATCCCGAATTTGCTCCGGTATCTCGCAGCTTGTGGGCCTCCGGGTCCCCCGTGCCGTGCCCCCGGGAGGTTCTCCACAGATACCGGTTAAGCCGAATTGTACGAGATTGAATGGGTTGTGTGTGTGTGTGTTTGCAACACAACAACTTGCCAGCTGCCCGTCCACAATGCGCTCCGCCCGGCGGTGGAAACTTCGCTGAGTTAACGCACCGCAGGTTGGAGTACACGACTCGGAAGGAAGGTAGAGGCGAGGAAGAAAAGGCGGCGACCTTAGGCCCGCCGGCCAGTCGCTTCCAGCATCTGAGCCGGCCCCAGCAGTCCAGCGCGGGGGCTCCAGGGGTTTCGGCCAGAGCCGCGGAGGCCGCGGGGCGGGGGAGGGGGGGTTGGGGGGGTGGGTGCGACTCTTCACCTCTGTGGGGAGCCGCGGCTGACGCCCCAACCCACCCGCAGCGCTTCCGTCCGCCGGGCTGGTCCCCCGCGGGCACGAAAACGGGCGGCTGTTCAGCTGCTCTCTTTTCCCAAACCTGAACGGCCAAGCCGAAGGTTCTCCGAAAGCCGCGGCTCCCCGGGCTTCGAGCCCACGGAGCAGGTGTGAACCAGCCCCAGGACAATCATTTTCCTCTTCACTGTATCCGAACCGTGGTCCATCCGACTCGAATGTCACCTGATTTTCCCAGCAGTGACTTCCAGCGACCGGACTCCGAGGGACCGATTCCAGCATCTCTGTTCTCTCCGCCTCTCCGCCCGTTTTGGCTGAAGCCTCTTGCAGCCGTCGGGGCAGAAGGGGTAGGATGTGGCGGCCACCAGCCCCAGCCCAGAGAAGAAAAGAGAACGAAATTAACGCGAAAGGACACCGGAAGTCTAAAAACGACTCCCTCGGATCCTCGGAATCCGAGGCAAACCCTAACACTAGTTTGAAAGCGGATCATGTCCACTAATCCAGGATAAATTCGGGTTGGGAAACATACTCCCCAAAGCATAAGTGACTTACAACAAAACAAAACTGACAATGATAAAATGCAAAGGAGTTTTCGAAACGACGTTGCTGTCAGGGGAAAAAAAGCATCCTATAACATGATTTAAATTTGCAAAAACTGTCTCTAAGAGGATATATTTTTAAAACCGGTGGCAGCCTGGGAGGGAGTGGGGATTAGCTGCGAAGGGGAGAAGGAAGACTTTTTGAGGTGATGTAAATGTTTTTGTATCTTGATTATGGTGGCTGCTGTGGGAGGCGCATCCAAGTGTCAAGACTCATCGAACTTTTGTTCAAAGTACATTAGACCTCAATAAAGTTGCGTACAGTTTGGCAGCAGAAGTAGCGATCCAGTGAGATCTCTGTGAAGGAAGGGCCGTGAAGCCTTCCTTTATCCATCAATAAAGTGGATTTTAAACCTAAATAAACCAGGTAACAGTTTTGCCTGGGTGGCTGGGGGAAAGGCCTGGGATGCTTTACATTGATCTCCCTCTTATGCGTGTTTATTTTGTTTTGATTTGGGTTTTGTGATGTATTTGTTATCTTTATTCAAAAATATATCATTAGCAGAGTGACTGATGTAAATGTAAAACAAGGAAACCAACGAAAGCAGAAACAAGAGACATTTGTGCATTCAGTTAGAGGGATAAGAAAAAGCACTCTCTGTCCAAGATCATAAAATATTTTGGAAATGAATGTCGTTCAGGTTTCTGTTTGTTCGTTTTGCTCGTGTGTTTAACATCAATGAGAAATGAGGACCCAAAATTTATCCAGTGGTTACATGTACAGTGTGCGGTTGTCATCTCCTCAAGGACTGGCTACTGATGGCCACAGGAGCAGGAGGACGAAAGGTTCCCTGGATGTTGAGCCCCCAAAGAGTGAGCATCACACAGTCCCGCTTGGAGCAAAGATGTGGCTGGCTGTGCTGTGGGGGAAGGCCAGGCCCCGGCAGGAACCTCAGATCTTGATGGGGATGAGAGTGGTATCTCCCTGCAGCTGGAGTCAGTGCTGGTCTGGGAGGCTCCAGACTGTACCACCCCTGGGCAGACCTCAAACTTCAGGGAGCCGCCAGGATCAGTGGCTGCAAGGACACGCCAGTGTTTGGGGAAACTAGGTATGAAATACTTCCATTTATACCCCTACCCCAGGCCCAGACAGGAAAGTCACTTCCACCTTGTCAGGGCAGATTCAGGGCTATTTCAATGAGATTTTTAGAGGCTGGCCCTCAGGAGAAGAAAGGACAGTGGGCTGAAGGCCAGGGGCCAGGAAATCTAGGAACTGCCAAACTTCTCTGATGGCCTGCAGGGAGTGCCTGGATGGGGCTACCAAGGCCATAGTCTAGTTTCATCTTCCCACTTTGCCACCTCCTCACTGGGACCAGACTCTGCATCCTCAATGACCACAAGACTTGGGCCTGCCCTCTAGGTTGTCCATCCCTGCTTCCACTCCAACCTCCACTGTCCAAGACCCCAAGACCAAACCACAAAGCAGGAGAGATCTTGAGGGCAGCCAGTGCCACTGGGGTCCTGTTCCCAAACAGTAGTGAATAAAGGCCACCCTTCCTCTCCTCTCGCTAGAGCTCTGCTGACCTCCCTATGCAGTCTTCCTATACCTAAGGCTCCCCTTCCGTCCTTTCAAGGAGATTCACTGGATCAGTGCTTCCGCTGCCTGTCTTAAACTTTGATTCTTAAACTCTAAGATTAGGATGGGTTCCAGAAATTTGCATTTTTAATATGTACCTCAGAAGATTCTGTCCTAGATATTTCCCCAGCCCCAAAAGTAACAAGAAAACTGTTCCCCAAAGTGTACTATGGAAAGTGTCACGTTTATTCCTGACTTGCCCCCTAATTCTTCTTCCCCTAAAGCTTTCATCATCCCCAAAACCCCATAGAACTCTATGTGTACATATGCCCATATTTAAAATTCAAATTCTGTACCTGGTTTGCTATTTAAAGTATCTCAAAACATATCCATAACAATACCTATGAATGTAACTAATTCTTTGGCATCTGATATTCGGTTCTATTGGTACAAAATAATTTTTACCCAGTCCTCAAACACAGATATATTGGGGTTTTTTAAAAACATGTTTTGATTCTTAAAAAAAAATTAAAAACTGCAGTGAAAATACTTTCCTTTGCATACATTGCATGCTATAGAATGGAGTCCTAGAAATGAAAAGATTTGTTCAAAGAGTTTATGCATTTTTCGTTTTGGCAGTACCTCACTGCTTTAAAGAGGTTTACCAGTCTACAATGTGAAATGATGACTGGGCACTTATCACACTTTTCGATCATTGTCAGTCTGATAAGTGAAAACATCTGCCTCTCTGTGTTTCAGTTTGCATTTTTTTATTTCTTTTTCTTTTTTCCAGCCAGGCTCTGCTACTCTTGGTCATTTTTAAATTTTTTGCTGGATCATTTTCTTATTGGTTTACAGGTATTCTTGCCATATTGTGGAAATCAGTATTTTGTCATATATTTCTAGCATTTTTCCTGAGTACAGTTTTCTCTTGGAAACCATTTATGGTATTTTGGCTGTGCATAAGTTTATTTTTATGCAATAGGTTTATATAATTCATCTTTTATAGTTTCTAGGTCTTTTGTTCTCCTCATCCACTCTCCCAAATACACGAGCACTCCAAAATTATTATTTTAATCATCTGTAGCACTTTTATGTTTCATCTTTAAAGTCTAAATGTTTAATCTATCTGAAATTGAATGTATTTGGCATAAGAAAAGTCCATTACATTTTCCTTTTGTTAACATCACTTTAACTTTATTCTGAAAGCATATTATCATATGGACCATTCCCCCTCCCTCAAATAGCATAAGATTACAATTGCCAGAGACTTATTTCTCATCTTTTATTTTGTTCATTAGACAACCACCCACGTGCCTGTCCACCTCTGCCCACTGTCCAGGTGAGTTCAAATAACAACCTGGGATGTCTCCCAGGATAGTGCAACTGGCACGGAATGCTAGGTATACCTCATACCACTGAGGAGACAGACACAAATCTGGGGACCAGACAGGAAAAGAGACATGCTCAAAGTGAGCCAACTGCTGAAAAGGCAGCACCACACCCCCCGCTGGCTCAGATGCCAGCACTCTTTCTTGCACATGCCTGCCTTTCTCAGGGTCTGTGCATCTTGGGCATGCAAACCCAGTATCCGGTACATAGTGGGCACCCAGTCAATGTAGGTGAAGGAATGGAGGAAATCAGGCCAAGCACCCAATAGTAACCAGGCTGTGGAGTCACATGGGGGCTGGGTGAAAGCTCTGGCCCACTCTTTCAGCCTCTCCCTTCACAGCCACACACACACACACACACACACACACACACACACACACACACACACAGTATCCACTAGCCATGTGGATCTGCTCTTTCCTTCTGTGGGCTCCAGGCCCTTCCTAAGGCTGAGCAAGTTTGCATGGACAGCTCTTAAAGCAGCTTGGGGACTTTCTGCCTGTCCTAGCTGGCTAGCAGGGGGCTATGCCCCAGGGCAAAGGAAGCCAAAACTCAACCAGGAAATAGAGACCTTGGGGGACACAAAGTTAGTATTT
The DNA here is from genome assembly GCF_049354715.1 of Callithrix jacchus. Classification (NCBI taxonomy): domain Eukaryota; kingdom Metazoa; phylum Chordata; class Mammalia; order Primates; family Cebidae; genus Callithrix; species Callithrix jacchus. The sequence goes on along the minus strand of NC_133503.1, from coordinate 65,603,683 downwards.
CCAGTGCTCTGCTCAGACTGCCCAGAAAGCAGGATTGACTACATAGTTTGTGGGCTCAGCACAAAATAGAAATGTGGAGCCTCTGGTGGAAAACTTATTAAGAGTTTTAAGACAGCAACAGCAGAACATTAGACCCTGTTCAGGCCCCATGAGACTGCACAGATGCCATGCCCATGAAGGACAGAATTAATTATGGGGAAGGGGGAAGAAGGGCCCTTTCCAGGACTCTAATGGTTCAGATTATAAGGTAGAAGTGGGATAGAGGATTATTCATCATAGCCAAAATTCAGAAATAACCCAAATGTTCATCAAGTGATGGATGGACAAAGTGTGGCATAGACATACAAAGGAATATTATTCAGCCATTAAAAGGAACAACATGCTGATAAATGCTGCAGCATGGACGAACTTTGAAAACATTAGGTTAAATGAGTGGTGCCAGACACAAACAGTGTATGATTCCATTTATATGAAATGTCCAGAATAGGCAAATCTATAGAGGCAGAAAATAGATTAGAGGTTGCCTAGGGCTGAGAAGGTAGGAGAGGGGGCTGGGAGGTGATGGCTAAAGACTACACGTTTCTTTTGGGGTGATACAAATGTTCTAAAGTTGTAATGGTGGTTTCATAACTATGTGGACACACAAAAAAAATCACTGAATTGTATATTTTAAATGGGTAGATTGTATGGTATGCGAATTATATCTCAATAAAGCTGTTATCAAAATAAGAGGAGAGGGAGGGGAGAAGGGAGAGGAAAAGCCGGAAAGGGAGGGAAGGGGAAGGGGGAAGTTAGCTGAAGTATCTTAAATTATTCTACCCTCCCCCCAAATTATCTTTATGCTGGAAGTCTCCCTTGTTTATGAAGGTTTGGGGAGACCTAAGGTCTCAAATCCAATAGTCCTGGTCCTCTTCCCTGGCTGCAGGGTGGGGGTGATGGTAGGGGTCTTGCCCTTCCTCCAGTGGGTATGGTCTTGGGTGCAGCGACGTGCAATGAATGAAACAGTCTCAGTTCTGGAGCCAACTGTATGTTCGAATCCTAACACCCTGACCGTCCTTTCCCGTCTGTGTGACCCTGTAAGTCACCCCACGTCTCTGAGCCTCATTCTCCCCAGCCTAGCAGTCGGAATAAGAGGATCCGCGCTGAGGTCCGTGAGAGCGCATGGCACACCCTGTAGGTGCGGAACAAGGGCGGGAATGAGAAGGATTTGGTGCCAGCTGAGCCACCTGTATGAAGAGAGTCCCGGGGCAGGAAAAATCCGGTGCCGCGGAGGCCGCCCGGACTCTTCCGGAGCCAAGGGCGAAGTCGGCGGCCCTCAAAGTCGCCCCCCGCCCCCAACACCCGGCCCGGAAGGAAGCCCGGGCGGTGGAGGGGCCAAGCGACCGGGCCCGGCGCGGAGGCGGAGGCGGAGGCGGAGGCGGAGGCGGAGGCGAAGGCGGAGGCCCGGAGCCCGGCGCGCAGCCGGGGCTGCTCATCCATCAGCCGGATGAAGAGCAGAGTCGCGCTCTCGGCCCTCTGTTTGCTTTCTCGCCAATTATTGCAGCGCCGCAGCCCCTTTGTTGATACAGTAGTCCGAAAAAGTGCTAATGTTCATTTATCAGGGGGCCCGCCGGGGACTCCCACGAGTTGCGACTCTTCCCAAAATATAAACACGGGGCGAGCGTCCCAGACAGAAACCCCCATCTGCTTCCCCCGCGCGGGCCGAGAGCTAGGCGTTGTTGAAGATAAAGCCGCGGATAACGCCGCCTGTCTCCAATGGACGTCTCCCCGGCGCATTAATGACATTCCCGGTGATAGTTCCAGCTTATCTTTCAATTAATCATATATACCTTTTGAGGCCAGCCCTACTGATTGCACGAAAGGGGGGCCGGCTCCTGCTGCGCCGATCGCTTTTCAATTAATAATAATTTATTCGCGGAGAATGCCCACGAACCACTCTGAAATTTGGATTATCTTAAAGCACTAACTCTTTAAAAAGCAAAGAAATACACGGATAGATTTTCGATCGTTCCTCTCCGTCTCCTTTAGTCTCTCTCTCCCTTTCTCTAGGCTGAAAGCTGTTTGTTTGTCCTGCTGGTTTGGTCAAAGTGCGGCTTAGAGAGGCGGCCAGGTTGGATCAGCCGCCCTTGGGGAATAAAAGATGTGTCCCTGTTGGGGGCCAGAGAATCAAGTTTCCTTCCACCCAACCCCCCAACCATTGCAACTTCTATTTAGAGTAAAAAAAATTTTAACTCACTCGGAAACAGTAAGGACTGAAAAGTTGCAAATCACTCTTGCACTTTTCCCTACGGAGACCGGCATGGGTCGCCCCAATTTCTATTTTGCCTGCATTTATTCGTTTTTGCCCCTTCTCCTCTCTCTCGAAACACCAAGGCCTTTTTGGAAGTCAAGAGAAATCATCATCCGATTCACAATGGCCGTAGAGAGTGTAAAAGTCACTGATTTTGTTCAAATAAGGAGTATTTTATTTCCTTCCCTTTTGGTAACACCTGACCCACAGGACTGACAGTTCTAGGAAGCCCCCTTAGCCGAAAATAGGAAATAAATCTCCACCGCCTTGATTTGCAAAGGCAATGCTAATTTTTTTCTTTCTCCAGAACTCTCCTCAAAAAAAAAAAAAAAAAAAAAGAAAAGAAAAGAAAAGAAAAACAGGGATTCCGGATGTAGCCTCGATGTCCCCATTAAACAGTAATATTTCAGGCGTCGGCTCACGCTAATCTTTCAAACTGTCATCGCGACCCGCCGGACCAGCAGATTCACTTAACAGCGCTCCCAGGACCCTCATTCCGAGGAGTTCTTTTCAGCGAGACATTTAATTGAATCGGATGTGGCTCGTTTGCCAGACGTCACCGCGTAGGCGATAGGCGTCCTCTCCAACCCTCACACCCCAAACAATCTTCAAAGGCTAGGCGGTCGCCCAAGCTAGGTTAACTTGGAGCAGTAACGGTAACGCGGCCAAAAGTCCAGGCGAGGACGGAACGCAGAGGCCGCTGACGTGCAGATCTGTCCAAGGAGAATTTGGGTTGGGAGGTGAAGAGGTCGGGGGACGAGAAGGTTTTCTGGGCCTGGAGAGCCCAGATTTAAGAAAAGGCATCCTCCATAGACTAGGCTAACAATTCCAGACCCCCGTGGTCCCTGGCTCAGAAACTCCAGGCATGATTTCCGCGTGGCGGCCCGGGCCTGTTACTGACGGCTGGCGCCTAGAAGCCGAGGACAGGGCATTGCGCGTCTCCAGGGCTGCCCCGCGGGGCTCACCTCTCCATCGCCCTAGCCTAGCATGGAGGCCTCAGGCCCTGGGAGTGTAGCTTTGATGAGGGACAGGAGAAGTCCCAACATCAGGCCAATGATTGACTTCACTTGCTTCGTCGTCTCAGACGGCCCGCTGTCCGGCTTCAGCACCCAAGATGCATGTTCTGGACAGACACCATTACAGCATTTTCTCTCCATACATTTTGCGTTCGTTTCCTCCGCGCCTTGGGCAAGCGTGCCGGAGCTGTGTCTGTAGGTAGTTTTTGGCACTGCGCCGCCTTTATTCTACTCGAAGCGCTTCTTGTCAACCCGCCCTCCGCAAGGAGCCAAGCCCTCCATGTCTCCATTCTCAGCAAATCCACGCGTCCCGCCCCTGCTTCCCACCCGCAGTTCCCTGCACGAGCTCGGCCCGTGAGAAACCAACGCTTTTCCACTGACAAGCCCTGTCATTCCCAGCCATAAAAGGCCTCCTTAACCTGGGGCCGCTCTGCCTGCCCGAACTCCTGAATTGTTCACAAAGTAAAACTCCTCTGTGCAGTGTTCTGGGGAAGGGGGGAGAAGACCCCAAGCTTTCATCAGACCTCCCAGGGAGTGTGGGGACCCAGAGAAATGAAGCCCACCCAGGCCTGATCTGGCCACGTAGCTGGCGCTCCTGAAACTGGCAAATTTGTCTGATTTCTGCGCCCTACTCTACTGACCCTGGGCACAACTGATCGTGATCATCCCACCTGCAATGTCCTTCCCCCACGTGCCTGACCGAGCCGCTGGGCTGCCCCACTCGGAGTCGGGCCCAGAGGCCTCAGAGAAATCCTGGACACTCTGGGCTCAGAGGAGCCCCACCTCCCTGAGAGCTAAAACTGGGCTAGCGCCCTGAAACCTTGGGGCTGGCAGAAGCCTGAGGGCCTTGCTGCTAGGCAGCGAGGGCATGGAAAAAAAAAAAAAAAGGAGGCAGGCTCGTGGCCTCTGAACAGAGGAAAGAAGGCGGCTGGTATCTAGGGCACCCCACAAGACAGGTGTCTCCTGAGAAGCTGAGCTTACCGGCTGGGATTCCTGATTTATTTCATTATTAACGGGAGAGGCATTTCCCTGAGAGGGTACTGGCAGTGACTGACGCCCCTTGGAGTTGTGCTGTGTGTAACACTACTGTAGGAGGCGGCCACTCCCACCCCACCTGGCTATCACTCACCTGGCCCTTTCTTGCCTTGACTCGAAAAGGAGCACCCAGAGCATGGGGCATGGCTAGCCCTGTAGGCCAAGCCAAACAGAACCCCAGAATTGTCCAGAATCGCCTCCCCCTGCTATCCCCCAGCCAGCCCTGTCCTCCAGGCTTCTCTTCCTATTCAGACTCTTCCTCATCCCACCACCTTCAGTAATAAAGCCTTCCCCAAATCACTGCCCTCCCCCTGCCTTCCACCCCACCGTTCACTCTCCCATTCTGGTTTGGGTGCTGAGGAATACTTCTTCAAATCCACACCCATCCGGCCCTGCACAGAGGCCTGAGTCTGCATGCGTCTACTAGGCTTTTCAGGCTCACAGTAGGGAGCAAACGCAAGCTGCAGGAGCAAAAGGAGACCCTTCCAAATGAGTCGTGGCCCCTTTAAAAAAGCTGAGCAGGACTTTTTTTTTTTTTTTTTTTTTTAGCTGTATGACTATATTAGGTGACACGAAACTGCTCATTGCTCCTGTCATCGAGGCCCCTGGCCCAATGGCAGGCTGAGTCCCCCTCCTCTGGCCTCCTCCCGCCTCTCCTGCCCCTTGTGCTCGGCGCTACCTGCTACTCCGACACATCCAGAGCAGGCTGGCGGGTGCGCGGGCGGCGGCGGCACCATGCAGGGAGGCTGCCAGGGGACGTGGGCAGCGCCGCTCTCTGACGCCCACCTGGCGCTGTGAGAGACTGGCGCTGCCACCATGTTCCCCAGCCCTACGCTCACGCCCACGCCCTTCTCAGTCAAAGACATCCTGAACCTGGAGCAACAGCAGCGCAGCCTGGCCGCCGCCGGAGAGCTCTCCGCACGCCTGGAGGCCACCCTGGCGCCCTCCTCCTGCATGCTGGCCGCCTTCAAGCCAGAGGCCTACGCCGGGCCCGAGGCGGCTGCGCCAGGCCTCCCAGAGCTGCGAGCAGAGCTGGGCCCCGCGCCGTCGCCTGCCAAGTGTGCGTCTGCCTTTCCCGCCGCCCCCGCTTTCTATCCGCGTGCCTACAGCGACCCCGACCCAGCCAAGGACCCTCGAGCCGAAAAGAAAGGTTAGGAGGAAACACAGGTCCCCTTCTCTCCCGGGTCGCTTTCGTCCCCGAGAAACTCAGGGCCAGGAGGAGGAGACGCGCCCCTGGGCTGAGGGCTGGGCTCCGCGGCCGGGGTCAGTTGCGGGGCGGGGGGGGGGAGGTGCTCCGAATGTAAGATGCGTGGTTTGTCACAAGGCGTCCCGTGCCCCGCGTCCAATCGGAGGTTCAGAGGAAATGCTGGATTGAAAGGTTCAGAAGCAAGAGACCAAAAACCGTTCTTCTCCCGGCCTAACAAAGCCCCGGGCGGCTTAGGCTCTGCTCCTAGGTCTGTTAGAAAATTGAGGAATCGGTTTACGGTAGACAGAACGGAGAGAAGTAGATAATCTTTGCTTTAAAATCCTTTGGATTTAAGGATCTTTTTAAGGATCTGATGAGAACCGCTAAATAGAAACAGATAAGTTGCTCGCCAGACACGCTTTTGCCTACAATTGGAGGAGGGTCCTGGACCTTCTTTCTGCAGCCCATCCGCAACCAGGGTTTCTGGGGCCTTTCCTTCTTTGCGCCAGGAAAGTGGAGTCTGGGATCGAGGTCCTTGATTTTAAAATGGGATCCTGCGGACCCTCAGGAATCTGACTTCGCTTTATTATTTTTTCTAATCTTTTTTTTTTTTTTTTTTTTTTTTTTTTTTGAGACGGAGTTTCGCTCTTGTTAGCCAGGCTGGAGTGCAATGGCACTATCTCGGCTCACCACAACTTCCACCTCCTGGGTTCAGGCAATTCTCCTGCCTCAGCCTCTCGAGTAGCTGGGATTACAGGCACGCGCCACCATGCCCACCTAATTTTTTTGTATTTTTAGTGGAGACGGGGTTTCACCATATTGAGCAGGATGGTCTCGATCTCTTGACCTCGTGATCCACCCGCCTCGGCCTCCCAAAGTGCTGGAATTACAGGCTTGAGCCAGCGCAGCTTTCTGACGCGGTCAGGGCGGAGAGGTTCCCTCGCGGAAAAGTTAGGAAATCCTGCGCGACCGCGGGCGCAGGGGAATGGACGAGATGAGTGCGGGATCGTCTGGCAGGCCATGCCAAGGCCAGGGAGGGAGGCCGGCCCCGCCACAGAAAGGGGCCCGCTGGCAGACTTCACCGCCCTATGGAGGAGTCCGGGCTATCCCCCCCGAGGCCGCAGGCGCTGGGCGAAGGGCTGCTGTGAGTCGGAAGATGATTCGTAGGTTTGTTGAGGAGCAGGGGCCTAGGAACAAATGCGGTGGGCAAGGCGGCTAGAACTGATCGCTACCAATTTGAGGAAGCCGGCAGGGGAGGTTCCAAGGCTGCCTGCCCACCCGCGGCTTCTTGAACACTGCGCAAACCCTGCGACGGCCAGGCTGGAATCTGATCACCAAACCAACACCTCCTGGCCTTCTGTTTCTTGGATTCCTTAATTTTGAGTGAGGACTTGGCTTCTGTTCATTTAACTTCTCAAACCAAACTAGCCCTAATTCAGTTCACCCCAGAGCGCCACCCGGTTTTATTTTCTTTGCAGCCTGAATTTTTCAGTCGCCCTCTGTCTCCCTCATCAGGGTGTGAACTGCCCCGACGGCAGAGACCTCTCATTTTGTTCCCCAGCTCCTTGAGCTGTACCTGACTTTCGACAAATGCTGAGACGAGTCGGTGGCTGCCGGTGCACTTGGCAGAGTGAGCCGCAGCCAGCTGGGCGCTCCAGGCAGGACAGAATGGCATCCGCGAAGATCCCTTACCATTACTACATGGCTCACGTCGGCAGGTCGAGCCTCTCTTACCAAGCGTCTCTCTGCCTCTCTGTTCCTTCTCCTCAGAGCTGTGCGCGCTGCAGAAGGCGGTGGAGCTGGAGAAGCCAGAGGTGGACAGCGCGGAGCGGCCCCGGGCGCGACGGCGGAGGAAGCCGCGCGTGCTCTTCTCACAGGCGCAGGTCTATGAGCTCGAGCGGCGCTTCAAGCAGCAACGGTACCTGTCGGCCCCCGAACGCGACCAGTTGGCCAGCGTGCTGAAGCTCACGTCCACGCAGGTGAAGATCTGGTTCCAGAACCGGCGCTACAAGTGCAAGCGGCAGCGGCAGGACCAGACTCTGGAGCTGGTGGGGTTGCCCCCGCCGCCGCCGCCGCCTGCCCGCAGGATCGCGGTGCCAGTGCTGGTGCGCGATGGCAAGCCTTGCCTAGGGGACTCAGCGCCCTACGCGCCTGCCTACGGCGTGGGCCTCAATGCCTACGGCTATAACGCCTACCCCGCCTATCCGGGTTACAGCGGCGCGGCCTGCAGCCCTGGCTACAGCTGCGCCGCGGCTTACCCCGCCGGGCCTTCCCCAGCGCAGCCGGCCACTGCCGCCGCCAACAACAACTTCGTGAACTTCGGCGTCGGGGACTTGAATGCTGTTCAGAGTCCCGGGATTCCGCAAAGCAACTCGGGAGTGTCCACGCTGCATGGTATCCGAGCCTGGTAGGGAAGGGACCCGCGTGGGGCGCCCCTGACCGATCCCGCCTTAAGAGAGGGGCACTGACTTTCGGGGGGGGGGGGGGAAAGGGCTCCCAACACGACTCTGAGTCCCCTGGATTTCGCATTCACTCCTGCGGAAACCTTGAAACTTTTTGTGTCCCATGCGCGTTTGTTCTTGCGCCCGGGAGAGTTTGTGGCGGCTATTAGGCAGCCTGCAATGAGTGACCCTCCAGCCTGGTGTCTTAGCTGTCCCCCCAAGAGTGCCCTCCGAGAATCCATGGGCACCCCCGACGGAACTACCAGTGAATTGGGACTGAGAGCCCGGACACGCGGGGCCTAAGATCCGGCCATCTATTCCCGGAGCCTGGGCCGGGAGCCCGGGCCTTGGCTATCTCGCCGCCGCCAGCCCACGCACCCACCCACCCGCCCGTATTTATGTTTTTACCTATTGCTATAAGAAATGAGGTTCCTCTTCCCATTAAAGAGAGTGCGTTGACCCCGCACGTGTGCTTCTTTCAGCTTGCGGCGCCTCAGAAAGAGGAGAGTGGTGGCCGCTCGGGATTGGTCTCGGATCTCAGGCACGGGCATTTGCTGGGCAAATTGATAAAACTGATACCGATAAAAAACAACCCATGCTGGAACCATTCTGGTTCCCTGTCGGGCACTTTATGAGACTGTGTCATATAATCTTCAATAGTCCAAAAAAATATCCTATTTTAAAGTTCAGAAGCTGAAGGCTGGAGAGGTTTAATGACTTACCTGTGAGCAAATAGCCAGTACTAGTAGAAGTCAGGTTAAATTCTGGATGTCTCACTTCAGAGACCCAGGTCACCTTCCCTGTGCTCCCAAGCTCCCTTCCTTGAACCCTAATGTGTGCCAGACACCGTTCTGGGTACTAGGCATTAAATGGAGAGCAAAAGAACCTGTGTCCTCTGCAGCTGGAGAGCACCATGATCATCCCACTTAAAAGAACGTCTTAGCCCGTTTACAGATGGATAAGCCAAGAACCCAAGTCCTTGTCAAGTGTTCTCAGGCTCCACAGCATGATGATATCCAAAATGAACGTACATCCCCGGAACCCATGCCCCAGATTCCACATCAGGCCCTCATCAGCTGGCTGTGGGACCAAGTGCAGAGGCTGGGCCCCAGAGAGGTGTCTGCAGACGGTGCTCACCTCCAGCTGTGGCGAGGCCCCATAAATTCACATGGTCAAGGGAGCCCCTAAGCCCCAATCTTACTGATGTCCTTTCCTTATGGCATTTAATTTCACCATAGTTCTGACCAACAAATGTTAATATTTTATAGATGAGAAAACTGAAGCTCAATGAAATCAAAATCCTGCTTGTTATGGGACTTGCCCACTGCATGCCTCCGTGTTTTTTCGTGGAGGTTGTTGTTGTTGTTTGTAAAATGAGGTTAACAAACACACCTTGCTCTGTGCCCTGATGCCCGCCGGTCAGCAGGTGCTGGGACCTGACCTCTAGCTCCTCTATCGCCAGCCCTAGGGCCGGAGGAACTAACCCAGGATCTTTTTAAGATGTTCTTTAAAAGGAACCAAAGCCAGAGGGAGTTGAGGATTTGTTTTCTCGCTGGATATGGGTTTTTCTGATATTTTGCCCAGGAAACACTGAGTTGGAGGCCTGGGCATTGAAGCATGCAGCTGAGAGCTCCCTGATGCAGCCGAAGCATTGCTTGTGGCAGCCAGGGACTGAGTGCTTCTGTACATCCCCCTGACTCCCAGTAAGAGTCGCCAGCCTGGCCTGGCACAACCAGGAGCTGTCCTACTGCCTCACCAGGAACCATGCAGCCCTGCCAGTGCCTGTGTTGTCTCGGGTAAGTGCTACCCGCCCATGGAAGAGGGCAGGATGCCAGGAGGTTCTAAGTGCTACCACTTGTCCATACCCAGTGTTACCACTCAAGACAATAGGATACCAGGGAGCTGGAGTGTGAACAGTCTACCATCGCAGGGGTCTGGACTGTGCTGTGGGAAGGAAGAGGAAAGGGCTGTGCTCAAGGCTTGGCTGAGTGGAAGAAGGGACCTGGAGGTCCAGGCCAGCTGGCAGCTGGAGAGGGCCATCAGGAGTGGGAGGGGGATGATCAGCTCAGCCCTGGCATTCCGCCTCCTGGGCCTACAACCCTGCTGTGAGCCTTTAACTTGTTCCGGGCTCAGTCTCAGGGAGGGATACACTGAGGCTCCTCTGGGTTGCCAGACCAGCTCCTAAGCAGGACGATGCTCTCCTGCTGAGCAGCCCCAACTCACAGCCACAGCCCACAGCCCCAGCAGGTGGCCTAACTCACACAACTGGGAAATCCTTCTACCCGAAATGACCCACATTTGCTCTTAACCATATCAGTGTGGACTTGGTCCTGCTATTGTGTGGGCCTTTTTCATCTTACAGGCGTCTGCAGTGACATTAGAAATAAAATTTATTTCACTCAATGTTATACCATGAGTATATCTCCATGATACCTCCCTCTTTATGTGTCATACTCTCCCTCATGATACCTCCCTCTTTATGTGTCATACTCTCCCTTCGGGGACCGATTGAGTGACCCAGGATCTCCCGAAGCTTTCCCAAGGCACTCACAAAGCCAAACAGTGACTGGCTGGCATTTGCCAGAGCTCGCCAAATGCCAGCACCCCTGGCTAAGTTATCTCACCTAATCCATCTTCATTTGTAGACCAGTAAACTGAGGAGGTTACCTGGATGGTCAAGGTCATCCAGTCCCTAAGTGGGAGCAGGAGCTGAGAAACAGACACGGCGAACGTGTTCCTGAAGCCAGAGCCCGCCACACTGCGGACGTCTGTCCAGTAAAGATGACGCAGTCACACTGGCTCCCGGTCATGCTGAGCGGCCCCAGACTCTCACCAGAGGGGTGAGGATCTCAGGCTTCATATCCAGGCTTATGATGGGGCAAGCTATAGTCGGCAGAACTCAAGAAGCGGGCAGGGACTGCCCTTGCCTGGCTGGGGCAAGGCTTTCCCGCCTGGGTACTAAGTCAGGGAGCGGGGACTCAGGCCCGGACAGGGTCAAAAGTATCCTAAACTAACAATGCCCGGTGTTTACATAGTGAACACACCCCAATTATATCGGTGATATTTGTTTTGTTTTCAATTGCTCATTGTATAAATGAGGCATTCAAGGTAAGAAAACTCAACCAGCACAGAGGAAAGCAAAACAAAGGAGAAGCGTGGGGTGCCTCCCAGGTGGCAAAGCCACCCAGATGAGGGTGGTGCAGTCAGGAGCTGTGCATGCCCAGGGCGATAGGGAGGCACCTAGGAGACTCATTTTATTTTTAATATATTTTAAAAATTGAATAAGCACACTCCCCAGTTACAAAAATAACTGGAGATAAACAGTGATGTTAAAAAGAAAAAAAAATCGGGAAAGGGAGGTAGGTTTATTTTTAAAGAGAGGGAAAAGTCAGCTCTGTGGTTCCTGGCCAAGGGGGGCCAGGCCTGGGCGTCCCCAGTACAAGAACCCAAGCCACCGACTCCCTCCCGGCCCCAGCAGCAAGGGCCCCGTCGTCCCTTCCCAGCCCGCAGGCACAGGTTGAGCTAAATCAGACTAGCTCCCGTCCTTTTACTTTGTTTAGATTTCACCTTAAGTCGACGCCACGTTGTGTATCTAAATACCTGTATCTGAAAAGGACGCGCAGAAGCCACAGAGTTCGCCGCAGTTTACCACAGACTCGGAAACTTCATGGGGTCCCTGCAAGTAGCGCCGTCTTCCCAGCAGCGCCGGCCCCTCGAGTCCTCCCGGAAGCATCCGGACTCAGGCCTTGCGCTTCTCTGCCGCATGCAACAGCCTCGTGGCCCCTAAGGCTTGCCGACTCCCCTACCAGGCTGAGCTCCCGGAGAAAGGGGTCTGTGGCCTGCATTTGATTTATCCCTCACAGTTTACCGCGTGCCAGGCACTGTCCTGAGATCCTTGCCAGTGAACCATTTAATCCCCTTTTATACCTCTGGGTTCTCGTGAGGAAACAGCCGAAGAATTCATTTTAAACCCAGAAAGGAGGAGTATGTGTCCCAGGTCACACAGCTGGTCGGTGTCAGAGCTTGGTTTCAAGCCCAGGCAGGCTGGTTCAAGAGTCCCAGGACTTAATGTGGTGCCATTCCTAGTTCAGGACGGGCAAAGAGTAGGCGCCAAGAAATGTTTGTCCACTAAAGAGTACAATCATGATGCTAGCTAACAATTCCTGACGATTTCTATGTGCCAGGCACAACCAGTTATGAGAGAAGCACACTTATTCCCTTTGAGTCCGAGAGGAATCTCACATGGGATGCTGGCAGCTGGGACTCCGGGGGTGCGGCCTGACCCTCTTGCTGAGTCTCAGAGGTGAGCTCAGCCCAGTGGTGAACAGTGAAGAAACCAAGGGCGGGACCCTCAGAGCCATGGGCTCCCCACCCTGCTGCAGCCACAGCTGCATGGAATAACAGTATGGATTATTGCCTAACATCTGTTGGTGCTTACTTTGTGCCAGGCCCGGGGCTAAATACTTACCCTGCAAATCTCATTCTGTCATTTTCCAAGGAGGAAATTGAAACCCCAAGAAGTTAAAAACATCACCTACCTGAGGCCACTCCAGTAGTGGGGAGTGAGGAGGCTGATGCTGGAATCCAGATGGTTCCAAAGAGCCCTGACTCTTCAACCCACTCTTGGCAGTTCCCAAACTTGCCCAAAAACACTAACTGCCTGGAGGTCGGGACCAACCCAAACCCCTGCCTGCCCCAGCTCCCTTGCACTGGACTCCTCAGAAACAGGGCCTGCGAAACTGCATTGGTGTCCAGGTGATTCTCATCAGCTGGCAGGTAGGAGAACCGCAACCGTCCCAGACTGCGCAGGCTCCAGTTCTTGAGGGCCTGGGAGAAACTGGAGTCAGATTTCCCCTCTCCGGGCCCTGCTCTTCTATCTCAGGGTCTCTGTGTGTTTGCTGTAATCCAGTGGCTGAGGCTGCTGCACAAGCCAGGTGGCTGTCAGGACCCCAAGCGGGAAAGTAAAATGACAGGTTGGGAGAGGGACTCTGGGACATGCCTGTTTCGGTCCAGACCCCAAAGCCATCCCTGTGGCTTGGGAAGCTCAGGTCCTGCCCATGCTGCTTTGGAGAGAAGAGCAATTTGGGGGGACTAGTATTCAGAGACAGTCTATATGTTCTACCCAAATCCGAAACTCCACACTGGAGTCCTGCAGGAAGGAAACTAGGAGCGAACCAGCCATAGTGTTCTAGGCTCTCTGTGTGAGCTCACTGAAGCCGTGAAACCTGCTGTTTATTGTAGAGTCCATTTTACAAATGAAGAAAGTGAGCCTCAAAAAGGTCTTGTCAGGCCAGGCATGGTGGCTCATGCCTGTGATTCTAGCACTTTTGGAGGCTGACACAGAAGGATTGCTTGAGCCCAGGAGTTCAAGACCAGCCTGGGCAGCACTGTGAGATCTTGTCTCTACAAAAAATCAAAAAATTAGCTGAGCATGGTGACACACATCTGTGGTCCCAGCTACTCAGGAGGCTGAGGCCGGAGGATGGCTTGGGCCTGGGAGGTCATGGCTGCAATGAGTCGTGATTGTGCCACTGCACTCCAGTCTGGAAAACAGAGTAAGACTTTGTCTCAAAAAAAAAAAAAAAAAAGTTTACTCACTTGCCCCATTCCTGCAATTAGAAAATAGTCAAGCTGAGTTACATCACCAAATCCCCTTCTTTCCAGTATGCCCCAAACTATCCCCACCTATCTTGAACTCCAGTTTGACAGACATCCTGAAATGGGCTCATAGTAGCCTCACGACACCCTCCTCACTCCCTGCCCCTGACTGATTTCCTCTGCCCTCAGCTTTTTAGGTGAGTTTTTGGGGGCTTTTTGGCTTGTTGTTTTTTTTTGAGATGGAGTTTCACTTTTGTTACCCAGGCTGGAGTGCAATGACATGATCTCGGCTCACTGCAATCTCCACCTCCCAGGTTCAAGCGATTCTCCTGCCTCAGCCTCTCGAGTAGCTGGGATTACAGGCATGTGCCACCATACCCGGTGGTCATTTTTTTGTATTTTAGTAGAGACAGGGTTTCTCCATGTTGGTCAGGCTGGTCTCAGACTCCTGACCTCAGGTAATCCATCCGCCTCAGCCTCCCAAAGTGCTGGGATTACAGGCATGAGCCACCGCTCCCAGCCCTAGGTGAGATCTTTAAAATAAGTGGCTATAGGCTGAAAGTACCTCCTGTGATGAACTAGTTCACCCAGGCCCTGGACCGCCAAACAACTACTCGGCTGCTTAAGAGGGCTCACGAGTACAGACCAGAGACAAAGCAGGAGAAGAAGCAGAGGCTTTTGGCCCAGGCCAAGAAGAAAGCTGCCGGCAAAGAGGACGTCCCCACTAAGACACCACCTGTCCTTTGAGCAGGAGTTAACACTGTCACCAGCTTGGTGGAAAACAGGAAAGCTCAGCTGGTAGTGACTGCACACAACATGGATCCCATCAAGCTGGCTGTCTCCCTGCCTGCCCTGTGTTGTACAATGGGGGTTCCTTACTGCATTATCAAGGGGAAGGCAAGATTGGGACATCTAGTCCACAGGAAGACCTGCATTACTTTCGCCTTCACACAAGTTGACTCAGAAGACAAAGGCACTTTGGCTAAGCTGGTGGAAGGTATCAGGACCAATTTCAATGACAGATGAGATTCACCATCACTGGGGAGGCAATGTCTGGGTCCCAAGTCTGTGGCTCGCATTGCCAAGCTCGAAAAGGCAAAGGCTAAAGAACTTGCCACCAAGCTGGGTTAAATGTGCACTGTTCAGTTTTCTCTATGTAAAAATAATTAAAACAATACAAATTTTCCTTCAAAAAATAAAGAATAAGATAAGCAGTTTTGGAAGGGAGTTTGCATTTTCAATTAATGCAACCATTAACTATTCATTATTATCCTCCTGTGGCCCTTCATAAATTACCATTCAATTTCAGCAATAGGAAACACGTATTGCCAACAATGTTAGTTTAGCTTTCTCCTTACAAAAAATAATTTTTTTCTTTTCTTGCTGTGTTGTCCAGATTGGACTTGAACTACTGGGCTCAAGCAATCCTCTGACCTCAGCCTCACAAACAGCTGGGACTGCAGGCGCTCCACCATGCCTAGCCTCTTCCTACAAATTAAAATGAATAACTTCCTCTTTCCCCAACTCCAGGCAAATCTGATGCTTTGCAAATCTGATGTTCTCTCTGGTGGCTCTTTTCACACCTTTCCATGATCCAGATTTCCTAACCACCTAATGTAAACTCCTCAAAAGCCTTTTGAAAAGATTTGAGGCTTAAACATGTAAATAAATAAATAAATAAATGATGGTTTGAAATATCCCTAAGTGTTTTCTAGATTCAGTGTACTCTCAATCAAAGTGCTAATAGTGCATTTGTGTATTCTGTGATGTCACAGCTAAATAGAAATTTCACATGGAAGTGTAGAGGTCTAAGAATAGCCAAGACATTCTTTTTTTTTTTTCTTTTAATGACAGGGTGTTCCTCTGTCACCCAGGCTGGAGTGCAGTGGTGCAATCATGGCTTACTGTGTCCTCAACCTCCTGGGCTCAAGCAATCCTCTCACCTAAGCCTCCTGAGTAACTGACACCACAGGTGCACACTACCACACCCAGCTAATATATATATTTGGGGTGTGTGTGTGTGTGTGTGTGTGTGTTGCCAAGTTGGTCTTGAACTCCTGTACTCAAGCAGTCCTCCCACCTCAGCCTGCCAAAGTGTTGTGATTTCAGGCATAAGCCACCATGTCTAGATTCTGGTCACCGAGGCTGGAGTGCAGTGGCATGATCTTGACTCACTGCAGTCTCAAACTCCTAGGCTCATGTGATTCTCCCACCTCAGCCTTCCAAGTATCTGGGACTGCAGGTGCACACCACCATGCCTGGCTAAATTTTTTGCACTTATAGTAGAGATGGGGTTTCAACATGTTTCCCAGACTGATCTCAAACTCCTGGACTCAAGTAATCCACCTGTCTCAGTCTCCCAAAGTGCTGGGCTTATAGGCATGAGCCACTGCACCTAGCCTCAATACAGTCTTAAATAAAGAAATAAGGAAAACGAGATGGGGGGTTCTTTCCTATCAGTTAACAAGGCTTGTAAAACTATGGTAGTTAACACTGTGATACTGACTCAAGGGCAGAAAAAATGGACCAATGAGGCAGAATAGAGATCCTAGAGTCAGAAGTATATATATATAAAATCAATGACAGGGTTAGTTTTGTTTTGGGGAAAGTGAGATTTGTGGTTTTTTTATTAGAAGAAATTTGAGACAGAGTCTTGCTCTGTCACCCAGGATGGAGTGCAATGGCACAATCGCAACTCACTGCAGTCTTTACCTCTCAGGCTCAATTGATCCTCCTGCCTCAGTCTCCCAAGTAGCTGGGACTATAGGTGTGCCACCACACCCAGCTAGTTTTGTTATTGTTGTTGCCTGCAGAGACAGGGTTTGGCCACGTTGCCCAGGCTAATCTTGAACTCCTGGGCGTAAAGGATCCTCCCACCTCAGCCTCCCAAAGTTCTGGGATTACAGGCATGAACCACCACACCTTGCACAGAGGTATTTTTGAAGTTCAGTGGGAAAAGGGTGAACTTTTCTATAAGTGGTTCTCCATAAGGTGAAAAAAAAAAGAGAGAGAGAAAATCATTCACAAAATCAAAGTTAATTAAAGACCCACCTGTGAAAAGCAAAACTATGTAACACTTAAAAGACAAAATAGAAAAATACTTTACGACCTTATGGTAGGAAAAGATTGCTGAAACATGACTCCAAAAAGCACAAACCTTAAAGGAACAGATGGACTACATTAAAATTAAAACTCTACACTTAAGTCCAGGAATTAAATCCATACTCCCCAAGACACTACACATAGAATGAAAAGACAAGTCAAGCCACAAAACAGAAGATATTTACAATACATATAGCCAACAAAGCATTAACACTGGAATATATCATGAAATTCTAAAACTCCTTCTGGCCACTGCACTCCAGCCTCTCTGACTTCCTCACTATTATTTGAACCCTGGCAATACTGCCTCAGGGCCTTTGCACTGGCTGTTCCCTTTACTTGGAATGTCCTTCCCCCAGAATGTCAGCCTGGTGAATTCCTCATCTGCTTCCAGTCTTTACCTAAATGTCACCTTATCATAAGGCCCATTCTGAGTACCCTATTTAAAATTGCACTCCTCTGCACATACTCCTGGTAGCCTACTTTGCTCTGATGTGTTTTCTTTTTCCATTAGACTTTATCACTATGTAACATATTATTTTGTTCAATGATGTATCCCAAGCACCAGAAAGAGGGCCTGACACTTATAGGAGCTTAGAAAAATCTGATGCTGAAACAACAAATGAAGACAAATTACCGAAAGGACAAAAATGGGCAGAAGAAATGAACAGGAATTTCAAGGAAAAGGAAGTACAAATGGCCCCAAAATGTATTTTAAAATACACTCTATTTATTATTGAGAAAAACAAAAAGTCATGATGAGAAGATATACTTCATACACCAGATTGACAAAATTTAGAATTGGGAGAGTAGGCATCAGTGGGAACTCTTCTTCTGATCAGGGTGCAACTGAGGACAAAGACTTTAAAGGCAGTTAAGCACAACTGAGTCAAGTTGAATAGGAGCCTTCCCAAGATCCAGCAATTCCTCTTCTAGAAATGTACACCAGGGAGAGCCTTGTATATATGTAGACATAAGTAATAAAGTTCAAAACAGCCTTGAGTGTGAGAGTATGGACTTGAAACCACCCAGTTGCCTATCAACAGTTGGAGGAAGTTATAATTAAGTTGAAGGAAATTCACACAGTGAAAATGAAGGTTCCATGGCCACACTCAACAATGTGAATTATCTAAAAGATGAACCAATACTCAAAGGTGAGCAAAGGAAGCAAGTCACTGAAGAATATAGACAATGTGATTTCTTTTACATAATAGTCAAAATAAGCAAAACAAACTGATGTTTTAGTTAGGGATGTGCACCTGAATTTCAAAACTATAAAGAAAACCAAGAGAATGATTAACTCAAAATTCAGATATGGTCGCCTCTGGGGGAGAGAAACAAAAAAGCAATGGAACAGAGATTTCAGTGGGGGCTATGGGTGTGTTACTGCCTATATCTTGGTCTGGGTGATGGGTATGCATGTTCATTTTATTATTCTTTAAGCTATACATATACATGCTCTTTATTTTTATTTTACTATTTAGCTTTTTAATTGAGGTATAACTTAAAGTGCGTAAGTCTTAAGTGGTCACCTCCACTTAATTTTACAAACTATAATACTCTTTATGTACATATGTAGCATACTGTACCTCACATTTTTTTTTGAGATGGATTTTCACTCTTGTTGTCCAGGCTAGAATGCAATGGCTCGATCTCGGCTCACCGCAACCTCCTCCTTCCAGGTTCAAGCAATTCTCCTGCCTCAGCTTCCCAAGTAGGTGAAATTACAGGCATGTGCCACCACACCTGGCTAATTTTTGTATTTTTAGTAGAGATGGGGTTTCACCATGTTGGTCCGGCTGGTCTCAAACTCCCGACTTTGGGTGATCTACCCACCTCAGCCTCCCAAAGTGCTGGGGTTACAGCTATGAGCCACCATGCCCAGCCATATTTCACAATTTTAACATGCGTTTTCAAAATTAATCATGGGCTTTCACTACTTCACTTAGAACCAGAAGGCTTCACTTAAGATATACATACATATATATGCATACATATATAAATATTTTAAACAAGGTTTTGCTGTCACCCAGGCTGGAATACAGTGATTCAATCATAGCTCACTGCAGCTTCAAATTCTTGAGCACAAGCAATCCCCCTATGTCAGCCTTTTGAGTAGCTACTACTACAGGCACTCACCACCACACTCAGCTAATTTTTAAACTTTTTGTAGAGATGAGATCTTGCTTTGTTGCCAAGGCTGGTCTAGAACTCCTGAGCCCAAGTGATCTGCCCACCTCGGCCTCCCAAAGTGTTGGGATTATAGGCGTGAGCTGCAATATAACCTTGGAAAAAATTATGACCCTCGTGCCTAATCAACTCATGATTCATTTTTCTCCCATTCAAAACTTAGTATAGAAATGCATTTATAACCAAATTTATGAGATTAAATAAGTACATTTTGATCATTTACTGAAACTTTCATCCTTGTTTTCAGCAGATTCAGATATCCTGGCCTTCCCCATCCCAAGCCACCCAACCCATTGTCTTCTGAAAACAAGTACTTCTGGCTTGTGAAATAGTAAAATTTCACTAGGCTAAGGGTTCCCAAACATTTTGGTTTCAGGAAGCTTTTATAATTTTTTAACAATTATTCAGGGCCAGGAGTGATGGTTCATGCCTATAATCCCAGCACTTTGGGAGGCTGAGGTGGGAGGATCACTTGAGGCTGGAAGTTTCGAGACCCACCTGGCCAACATGGCAAAACTTGGTCTCTAATAAAAATACAAAAATTAGCCAGGTGTGATTGCACACCTGTGATCTCAGCTACTCAGGAGGGGAAGGCAGGAGAATTGCTTGAACCCGGGAGGCGGAGGTTGCTGTGAGCCAAGATTGCACTAATGTTCTCCAGCTGGGTGACAGAGGGAGACTGTCTCAAAACAATAAATAGATATAAAAATAAAAATAGGTCAGGCATGGTTGTTCACAGCTGTAATCCCAGTACTTTGGGAGGCTAAGGTGGCCAGATCATTTCAGGTCAGGAGTTCAAGACCAGCCTTGCCAGCATGATGAAACTAGGTCTCTACTAAAAACACAAAAATTAGCCAGGCATGGTGGTGGACACCTGTAATCCCAGATACTTGGGAGGCTAAGGCAGGAGAAGCACTTGAATCCAAGAGGCAGAAGTTGCAGTGAGCCGAGATTATGCCATTACACTGGAGCCTGGGTGACAGAGCAAGACTCTGTCTCAAAAATAAAATAAAATAATTATTTACAAACACAATGAGCTTTTGTTCAGATGGGTTATATCTCTTGAGATTGATTATATTAGAAATTTAAAAGTGAGAATTTTTAAAACATTAATATTAATTAATGCTTTATTAATATGCATTATAATACATATGAAGCAATTTTCAACTAGTTATTAATTCATTTCAAAATTATAATACACTTATTACAACATGAGCTCTGAAATGAAGAATGAATGAGGAGCGAAGAAAGATCTACTTAAGTTAGCAAACGTAAGCAAATCTTGACTATAAGTATAGGATTTAAAAAGGGGGAAGCTGGCCACGCACAGTGGCTCACGCCCGTAATCCCAACACTTTGGGAGGCAGAGGCAGGAGGATCCCTTGAGTCCAAGGAGTTCAAGACCAGCCTGGACAGCATGGCAAAACCCTGTCTCTACAAAAAATACAAAAATTAGTAGGGTGTGGTGGCGTGCATCTGCACTCCCAGCTACTTGGGAGGCTGAGGTGAGAGGATCACCTGAGCCTAGAAGGTCAAGTTTGGAGTGAGCAGTTCACTCCAGCCTGGGTGACAGATTGAGATCCTGTCTTGAAAAAAAAAAAGCAGCAGTTGCAGGGAAGCTAGGATTAAAATACCAGACAACGATAATTTCTAAATCAGGAGGAATTAAATGGAGTTAAAGTGTGTGAGGTTCCAGAAAGAGGGTGGAGGTTTCGAAACATTGTAGGTTTTTCCAGCAAGGGTGTATTTCTTGACCTGGCTGGCCATTATATGGTGTTATTTTATTATTAAGTAAAACCGTGAATATGCACTTTTACTAAGTATAACTGTGACTCTGTGCTTTATGCTTCATGCTCTATGTATATCCAATAGATAAAAATATACTTTGAGAAAATTTTCACAAAAAGTCAAAGGATACACAGTGACAAATTGGAAACTTCCAGAGATTCCTTAGGCATAAACAAGCAAACAAATATTTCTCTTTTTACCCTTTCTACATAAGTGGTAGGTTTTCATCTTACTGTTTTGCATCTTGCCTTTTTTTACTTAATTTTATTTCTGGAGATTGTTCCATAATAGTTTATAAAGGATGCCTCATTCTTTTTTATCTGCATACTATTTCACTACATGGATGTACTAGAATTTGTTTAACAGGAAATAGTTCCTTGTAAAACTATTTCCAGGCCCGGCACAGTGGCTTACGCCTGTAATCCCAGCACTTTGGGAGGCCAAGGTGGGTGGATTAGCTGAGGTCAGGAGTTCAAGACCAGCCTGGCCAACACGGTGAAACCCCGTCTCTACTAAAAATACAAAAATTAGCTAGGTATGATGGTGGGTGCCTGTAATACCAGCTATTTGGGAAGCTGAGGCAGGAGAATCGCTTTAACCCAGAAGGCAGAGGTTGCAGTGAGCCGAGTTGGCACCATTGCACTCTAGCCTGGGTGAAAGAGCAAGATTCCATCTCAAAAAAAAAAAAAAAACACAAAACTATTTCCATTTTTTGTCTTACAAATGATGCTGCAATGAAGAACTTTATTAATGTCATTTTGTATAATTGCGAGTACATCTATAGAACAGATTATGGTATTTATTTAGATTTTTAATGATGATATTCTGCTACAGTGTCTTAAGAAATTTTCTTTTTTACTCTGGCAACTGCTATATTAACATGAAACGTTTCTTCACCATGCGTTTTTAAAGGGTCTTTGAAATTTCTCAAGGGTCTTCGTAGCTTGAAAGAAATAATCCCTTCATGGACAGAGTATTATGCTACATTTTGAGGGTTTTCAAAATGCTGTTATATGTTTTATCATTTATCCCTAATCTCTAGTTATATGAAATGGGGCAAGCACAGTGGCTCAGCCTGTAAATCCAGCACTTTGGGAGGCCAAGGTGGGATTGCTTGAGCCCAGAAGTTCAAGTCTAGCCTGGGCAACATAGTGAGACCTCATCTCTGCAAATAATAATAATAATAAAATTAGCTAGGCATGGTGGCACACACCTGTGGTCCCAGTTACTCAGAAGGCTGAGGCAGAAGGATCAATTGAGCTCAGGAGTTGGAGGCTGCAGTCAGCTATGATCGCACCACTGCACTCCAGCTGGGGTGACAAAGTGAGACTCCGTCTTAAAAAAAAAAGAAAGGAAAGAAAAAAAAAGGAAAGAAGGAAGGGAGGGAGGGAGGGAAAGAGAGAAAGAAAAAGAAAGAGAAAGAAAAGAGGGAGTTGGATGGAGGGAGGGGGGAAGGTGGGAGAGGGGAGGGAAAGAAGGGAGGAAGGAAGGAGGGAGGGAGGGAGGGAGGGAGGGAAAGAGAAAGAGGGAAAGAGAGGAGGGAGGGAAGAAAGGAAGGATGGAGGGAGGGGGGTGCAAGGAAGGAAGGGAGGGAAAGAGAGAAAGAGAAGGAGGGAGAGAGGGGAGAAAGGAAGGAGGGAAGGAAGAAAGGAAAGAAGGAAGGAGGGAGGGAGGGAAGGAGAAAGGGAAGGGGAGGGGGAGGAGGAAGGGGAAAGGGAAGGAGAAAGGTATTGGCTTAAAGTTCTAGGGTAGCAGATGACAGAACCTGACTAGCTAAACAAGCAAAAAAGAGGAATTTGTTGACAGATTCTACTCAATCCAAGGAGGGGGATCCAAACAGCAAGGCTAGGGGACACAGAGTCAGCACAGACCAGAGGCCTCCCTGGAGGAGCAGCTCACAGCCATGCTCTCTAGAGGACTCCACTAATGTCACTTGGCCTCACTGAAGTGCCAGTCACTGTCAGGTAACTGGGAGAGAGCAGCTGACAGGCTTAGCTCAGGTCTAGTTTCCCTCCCTGGCTCAATCAACTGGGCCAGAGAGGCGCTCAGGGCCCACCCTGGATATAGGGCTTCTTCCCAGAGAAGGGGACATCAGGATCCAGCCAGCACTGCCAACCAGCATTACATCAGTGGGGCGTGGAATCCCTAAGTGCACCCTGGGGAGCCCAAGGAGATGTTGGCAGGACATTATTCCTTCTTATTCTTGAAAAGCAAGAATGCCAAAATCCAAAACACCGACAATAATAAATGCTGACAAGGATGTGGAGTAGGAGGAAGTCTCATTCATGACTGATGGGAATGCAAAATGATATTGTCACTTGGGAAGCCAGTTAGACAGTTTCTTACAAACTAAATGTGCTCTTACCATACAATCCAGCCATCATAAGTCTTGCTACTTACCCAAAGGAGCTGAAAACTTATGTCTACCCAAAAACCTGCACACAGGTTATTATAGCAGCTTTATTCATTAACTGCCAAAAACTTGGAACAACCACAGTGTCCTTCAAGGGGTGAGTGGATTAATAAGCTCTGGTATATCCTGACAGCAGACTAGCATTCAGCACCAAAAGAAATGAGCCATCTAGCCATACAAAGACATGGAGAAATCTAAATGCATATTACTAAGTGAAAGACGCCAATCTGAAAAGGCTACGTACTGCATGATTCCAACTCTATGACATCTGGAAAAGGCAAAACTATAGTGACTGTAAAAAGATTCCCCAGTTGCCAGAAGTAAGTGGAGAGGAAGAGATGAATAGGTGGAATACAGAGATTTTTAGAGCAAGGCAATTATCCCATATGATATTTTAATGGTGCCTACATGTCACTGTACATTTGTCCAAACCCATAAAGTATATTAGTAGGCCAGATACGGTGGCTCATGACTGTAACCGCAGCACTTTGGGAGGTCAAGGTGGGTGGATCACCTGAGGTCAGGAATTCGAGATTAGCCTGGCCAACATGGCAAAACCCTGTCTCTACTAAAAATACAGAAATGAGCTGGGCATGGTGGTGGTGTGTGCTGCTTGTAGTCCCAGCTACTCAGGAGGCTGAGGCAGGAGAATCACTTGAACCCAGAAGGCAGATGTGGCAGTGAGTCAAGATTGCGCCACTGAACTCCAACCTGGGCAACAGAGTGAAACTCTGTCTCGGAAAAAAAAAAAAAAAAAAAAGTAAGTACAACACCAAGAGTGACTCCTAATGTAACCAAAACTATGGATTTTGAATGAAAATTATGTATCAATGTAGGTTCATGGATCGTAACCAATGTGCCACTCTGGCGTGGGGTGCTGATAGTGGGGGCTGGGGGTACACAGGGGAATGGGAACATTGGAGTTGTCATTACTTTTCTGGTCAGTGCTGTGAAGCTAAAACTGCTCTAAAAAATCGTCTATTAAAAAGCAGCGTTCGCTACTACAAAGTTAAACATTTTATTTTGACATATTTAGAAAAATACAGAGAAACGGCCAGGCACAGTGGCTCATGCCTGTAATCCCAACACTTTAGGAGGCCAAGGCGGGCAAATCACAAGGTCAGGAGTTTGAGACCAGCCTAGCCAACATGGTGAAACCTGTCTCTACCAAAAATACAAAAGAATAGCTGAGTGTGGTGGCACATGCCTGTAATCCCAGCTACTTGAGAGGCTGAAGCAAAAGAATTGCTTCAACCCCGGAGGTGGAAGTTGCAGTAAGCCAAGATTACACCACTGCACTCCAGCCCTGGCAACAGTGTGAGACTCTTGTCTTAAAAAAAAAAAAAAGAAAAGAAAAATACAGAGAAGCAAAAATTACCCATGATGCCACTCAGAGAGAAATAGGCAACATTTTTCTCTTTCAGTGCTTTTTCTAGGCACACATCACCTTTCTTTCTTTTTCTTTTTTAGAGATGGGGTCTCAGCATATTGCCCAGACTGGTCTTGAACTCCTTAAACATCCAGACAACAAAATAGTATTCAGCACTCAAAAGAAATGAGCCATCAAGCCATAAAAAGACATGGAGGAAGCAAAATGCATATTACTAAGTGAAAGAAGCCAATCTTTCACTTAGTGAAAAGGCTATTGTATAATCCCAGCTCTATGACATTCTAGAAAAGGCAGAACTATGGAGACAGTAAAAAGATAAAAGATTGCCAGAGGTTGGGGGGAGCTCCAGTGGGGCTCAAGTGATCCTCCTCAGCTTCCTGAGTAGCTGGGATTATGGATGTGTGCCACTACACTGGGCCTCTGATTTTATTAAAGGAAAAAAGAGAAAAAACAGGCTTGTCTTTTCACTTAACAGTGCATCGTGAATGTCTTTGAGAGCTTGGAGCCAGAATGTCTAGTTTTTTGTGTTTTTTTTTTGTTTGTTTGTTTTTTTAGAGACAGGGTTTCTCTATGTTGGTCAGTCTGGTCTCAAACTCCCAACCTCAGGTGATCCACCCTCCTCAGCTTCCCAAAGTGCTGGGATTACAGGCGTGAGCCACTGCACCTGGCCCAGAATGGCTAGTTTCAAATCCCAGTTCTACCACTTAACAGTTGTATTACCTTGGGCAACTTACTTAACCTCTCTGGGCCTCAGTTTCCTCAAGAGCAAAATGGGGATAATAATAGTACTTACCGCTGCAGACTGTATGAAGGATCAAATGAGTCATTTACATAAAGCACGTAGAACAGCACCTGCACACAGAAAGCACCCACCGCTATCATCTTTCCATAATGTTCAATATCCTTCTTCAACACAATGATGCCATTTTTATTGGCCAACTACAATTCTTTTATTCAGATATAGCATAACTGGTTTAATTCATCTTCTCACCTAAAGCATTTGGGGCCCTTTTGTTGATGAACGTCCTTACAGTAACTATCACATCACTTTTAATGGCAAAAACTGCAATTACTTTTGCACCAACCTAATGTACAGTAGAACTGATAGACACAGGTTGAGAACTTGAGCTTTGTTCAGTCAAGTTTCCCTGGAGAATGCCGTACCAGTGAATACTTTCCCTGCACTAGGGGAGGTTCCTGCGCCTCTCAGGGTGTCAGTCCCTGTGAATACATTTCCATCTGGGCCCACCTGGGAAACAGCAGCCATCCCTGACTTCTCATCCATCACCAGTCATCCCTCCAGTAGGTAGAGACTTCTTCTGACCTGATTCCTGGGAGCGCCTTCTGTCCGCTCCAGGCAACCCATTGGAAGCCAGGCCCACTTCTGCTGCACCCTAGAAACTCTCTGCCCCTTAAGTGCAGATCTGGACCCTACTGAAAACATTTTCCAAAAACAGAGACCAAAGAAAATCCTCATTCATCTTCCAACCAAGTGGTGTGTTCCAGCATCAATTCCCAACTTATAATATTAATAATCCTTTCCATGCTGATCATTAGTGCTATCTTTATGGCACATGTACATGGATAAATTAGAGGGTTTGTTCTCTTTATGCTCTGACCAGTGTGCCCGGAGGGGGATACTCTTTGCCATAACTTAGGTGGCTGGGGTCCCCACATGCTGGCCTTTCCTCATTTAGCCTACCCATGCCTGGAGTCACATTGAGATGGGGGCCTCCTGAACTCCACAAAACACCCTATAAGGCAGATACTGTTGCTCCTATTTATTTATTTTTTATTTTATTGATTGATTTTTGACAGAGTTTTGCTTGTTTCTCAGGCTGGAGAGCAGTGGCACAATCTCAGTTCACTTCAACCTCCGACTCCCAGGTTCAAGCAATTCTGCCTCAGCCTCCCAAGTAGCTGATATTACAGGCGCTCGCCACAACACCTGGGTAATTTTTGTATTTTTAGTAGAGATGGGGTTTCACCATGTTGGCCAGGCTGGTCTCAAACTCCTGACCTCAGGTGATCCTGACCACCATGGCCTCCCAA
The DNA here is from genome assembly GCF_049354715.1 of Callithrix jacchus. NCBI lineage: Eukaryota > Metazoa > Chordata > Mammalia > Primates > Cebidae > Callithrix > Callithrix jacchus. The sequence goes on along the minus strand of NC_133503.1, from coordinate 65,577,182 downwards.
ACTGCTGGGATTACAGGTATGAGCCACCTTGTCTAGCCAAAAAAAAATATTTGTATTGGGGTAAACACATGTTACAGAAAATATACCATTTTAGCCATTTTTAAATGTACAATCCAGAGGCACCAAGCACACCTACAAGTTGTGTAAATGTCACTCCTCCTGATCTTCAGAATTTTTCCTCACCCTAAACAGAAATTCTGACTCTGCTCTCTTTAAAAAATAGCTCCCATTTTCCCTCCCCAGTCCCGGTAGCCACCATCCTACTGTCTGTCTCTATGGATTTGGCTATTCTACATACCTCACATAAGCGGCATCCTGTGGTTGTTGTCCTTTTGTGACTGGCCTGTTTCACTTAGCATAATGATGGTACTTTTTTGTTGTTGTTTTTTGTTTGTTTGTTTGTTTATTTGTTTTGAGAAGGAGTCTTGCTCGGTCTCCCAGGATGAAGTGCAGTGGAGCGAACTCAGCTCACTGGAACCTCCACCTCCTGGGTTCAAGCACTTCTCCTGCCTCAGCCTCCTGAGTAACTGGGATTACAGGTATCTGCCACCATGCCTGGCTAATTTTTGTATTTTTAATAGAGACAGGATTTCACCATATTAGCCTGGCTAGTCTCGAACTCCTGACCTCATGACCCACCTGCCTTGGCCTCCCACAGTGCTGGGATTACTTAGCATAATGTTTGTTTTTTGTTTTGCACATCACTCCTTTGTTATATTGGTCTAGAAAAAGGGTTTAGTACAGTTACGCTCAAATGAACACTGGACCCATGTGGCAGGGCCAAGCAACTAGAACATGATTCAGAAATCAGTGAAAGAGACACTTGGACAGGACCAAGAGGCATTTCATTGCCACAAAACAAGGTGAGGAGGGATTGGAAAACACACAGCAGGGAGCACTCCTGCCCCTCAGAGGTCAAGGAGCTGATCCCATACTGGTATGAGGACAGGCTTGTTTTCTGAGGACCACGTGTGGGACCATTTCAACCACCATGAGAAACATGAGAAGGGTTATTGTTTTATGTTATTTGTATACACTATACTTTTTTCTATAAAAGTGTAACACCTAAACTAAATTCAGGATCGACCCCGACCTTCTGGAGCCAGCTCCTCTGGGGCAAGGGAGGAAACAGTTGTCACATCACCATGCAGGTTACATTTGTCTTCCACCGGAATGACCAGAGCCCCCAGGTAGCAGCCTGCAGAGGAGCATGGGACTGGCTCCTGGGGCAGACAGGCTCGCTTGCTTCTCATTATTGGTCATGGCATGGTTTCTCCCTACAAGTCCTTAGCAAACAAAGCACTTACCAAAACCCAAGTTACTACCTTTCAACTCTCTTGGATAAGGGGAGCCTTTCTACAGCTTGGACTGAGAACCTGTGCCCTGGAAGTGCTATTCTGACTATAATTTATGAAGGGGGAGGATGCAGAAGACAAAATGTCTAAAATGAAAATGGAAGCCACCGGTCCCCATCCACAGCTACAACGCAAGATGTCTATAGATGTGGTCAGTGTGACATATGCAGGAGGGAGGGGCAGAGGGACGCAATGGGCAGGGAGGGTGCTCCTGGGACAGTAGCCTGCCCACTGGCCTTCACTTCATGGCCTTGCCCTGGGCAGCCACATCTTCCATGGCTTTATGCACAGTCTCTTCACCCCCCAGGAACTGCATGGCCTTGATGGCTTCAAGTTCTTGATCAATTCATAGACAATGGGAACACCAGTCGCCATGTTCAGCTCTATGACAGCCTCTTCAGAGAGACGCTCCAGATAGCATAATGTTTTTAACCTTCATCTATGTCGTTGCATGTGGCAGAATTTTCTTCCTTTTCATGGCTGAATAATATTCCAATGTTTGGATAAACCACATTCTGTTTCTCTCTCCCCCTGTTGATGGTCAGCTGGGTTCCTTTCACCGTTTGGCTATTGCGAGTACTGCTGCTGTGAACATTGATGCACAAGTATCCGTTCATGTCCCTGCTATTGATTCCTCTGCATCTCTACCTAGGAGTGTAATTACTGCACCATATGGTAATTCTGCTTAACTTTGTGAGGAAGTTGTTCTCATTTTGCAGATCGGAAAACTGAGGATCAGAAAGGTGCTGGGACTGGTTCCGCTGCAGGAGGATAAGGTACTGGGACTCCAGCCAGGCCTGTCTCACTCTGAAACGCATACTATTTCCAGCATGCTCTATGGCCTCCAGGTTGAGAGGCAGGGCTGAGATCTGGACACATGTATGGGGTGGGCATTGATGGATCCCCTCTAATGAACCTCCAACCAACACCTCACATCTGCACACTTTTTTCTGTTTCCACTGGTCTGAGCCACTTTGAGGTTTCACCAGGATTTCAGCCACAGGCTCCAATCTGCCTGCTCCCCTCCAGCCCCTACAGCCGGTGGAATCTTATGAAGACACAAGTCAGATGCTACCCTGATTAAAGCTCTCTCCTTAAGCTTAGGTCCAAATTCCAAGGTGTGCTGCTCCGGCCTCTGCTTCTTCAGCTTCACCCTAGACCCTCCCCTTCCTGCCCGAGGAACACAAATCTGCAGTCCCTCCCTTGAGCCAGTGAAGCCTCTTCTGCCTCAGGACCTTTGTCCATGCTGTTTTCTCTGCTGGGAGCCCTTCCACAGGCTTATTGCCCCTAGCCCTTTCCCAGCCTCTGGTCATCCGGTTAAGGATCATCTCCTTAGAGAGGCTTCCCTGGCCATCCTACACAAAGTAGCCCCGCCTTCCCAGCTGACTCCCTGTGACTCCTGCCTTGGCAGTCCATGATTCCAGAAGAGCCTCTTCCCAAGCATGAGGGAGCAGCAACCCTCAGACCCAGCTTACACAAAGGAGGGGTCGGGGGCTGGGTGAGGCCACCTGGGCCACTGGCCACCCTTGGGCAGAGTGGGGACAGCTCTTGCTTCAATGTGGCTGAGAACCCAGCTCCTCCCTGTCCCCTCCAGTACACTCAGCTGTCTCAGGGGAGATTTCTGAAGTTGGATCTCACCAACTTCAGATCTGTGCCACTTAAACTGGTCAGGGCTCCCTGTTGCCATCAAGGGCAAACCAAGCACTGGAGGCTGCTCAGGCCTCCATTCCCAGCCTTAGCTCCCTGGGCCTCTCACCCTTGCACTTGCACTTGCACTTGCACAGTGCAGACCCTCTATAGCTCCTGGGTCACCCTAGCCTTGGACCCAGCAACTATAGAGGGTCTGCACTGTGCAAGTCTCTACTACACCAAGGCTCCAGGAAGCAAAAGTGTCATTAAGGACCTGACCTCCTACCCAGTCTGCCCCAACTCACATGCCCTGCCTGCCTAGATCCATTGCTCTGCCCACCCCACACCAACAAGGCCACTATGAATCTTGTTAATGTCTTTGTGAGTTTGCCAACAAGCATCTGGTAAGATGGTGCAGATCCAGGGCAAATCAAGAGCAAAATGAGAAGGCCAGTCTTGCAACAGATACAGGAGGTCATGGAATCAAGGACCACGACATCAGGACCATGACATCAGGAACCTCACAGATCTCAACTCAGTCATGGACAATGGAGGACTGGCCAAGTGATCAACCACTGATGAAGAGAAAAATGAAGGGAAAACAATGAGACAGGGGCAGCCTCACTGGAGAATGATTTCACACCCAGAGGAGAAGGCAACCCCAGGGAAACCTTGGCACCTGCACTCTGAAATCAAACACAAAGTGAAGAATGTGGCCGACTTGACCAGAAAAACTATACCTTTCCCCAAATCTACATTTGGTTCCATTTTGATTTGTTCCAAGAATTAAAACATAACAACTTTTTTTGACTGTAAGATGAATTTATTTTCATAGGTTTACATTTTATTTTCTTTAAGACAAAGTCCCAAACTACTTTTTTTCTTCCCTTAAAATTTGCTTTTACATTGGACTCTATATATTTTATTTTTTAATTTATTTATTTTATTTTTTATTTTTTTATTTTTTTTTGGAGACAGAGTTTTGCTCTGTCACCCAGGCTGGAGTGCGGTAGTGCAATCTCGGCTCACTGCAAACTCCACCTCCCGGGTTCAAGTGATTCTCCTGCCTTAGTCTCCTGAGTAGCTGGGATTATAGGTGCCCTCTACCACACCTGGCTAATATTTGTATTTTTAGTAGAGACAGGGTTTTACCATGTTGGCCAGGCTGGTCTCAAACTCTCGACCTCAGGTGATCCGCCTGCCTCGGCTTCCCAAAGTGCTGGGATTACAGGCATGAACTGCCGCACCCAGTCCCAACTCTATTTTAAATAGTTTTTTTCTGGCATGAGTTTTCCTTAGAACTAATGATCCCGAGTTCTCATTGTCTTAAGGACAGAACATTGTCTCATAAGCAACCACATTCTTGTATTTGCAGTTTTCCCTTTCTACCTAGTGAGCTCCTCTTCATCCATGAAGGTCCATGTCATGAACCCACCTTTTCTGAAAAGCAGCCTTCACTGTTAGAGAATTGACTTTGTAACATGCAATTCCTATCGTGCCTGATTACTCCCTGTGTCCACAATGCTTAACACAGAGCGTGCAACCTAGTAGGTGGTCACATGTGGTGAATGAGCAAGTGCATGGTGAATGAATGAAGCCTGCATGCAGGAAGCAGCACAGCTACAGGCTCATCGTCTCCCATACTTCCTTTCTTCAGCAGTTGTGGCATTTGTGAATCCTGTTCTGATCCTGCCTCTGCTGCTGAACTGTGGGCTCCGTGGTATGAAGACAGTGTCTGCACGCGCATCCTGCATAAAGCCTGCCTCCCAGCAGGCAGAGAATGAATAGGTACTGCCTGAGTGAATGAATGGATTTATTTATTCTTTACTCAAGATAAAGAAATACACTTCTGGAGACAGATTTTTTTCTTTTTTCTTTTTTTTTTTTTTTTGAGATGAGGTCTTGCTACGTCTCTGAGGTTGGAGTGCAGTGGCACTATCTTGGCTCACTGAGGCCTCAAAGCCCCTAAGCTCAAGCAGTCCCCCTGTCTCAGCCTCCCAAATAGCTGGGACTACACACATGCACCACTATGCCTGGCTAATTTTGTTTTTTATTTTTTGTAGCGAAGAGGGCTCACTACATTGGTCTGGAACTCCTGGGCTGGTTTCAAATTCCCAGGCTCAAGGGATGCTTCCACCTCAGCCTCCCAAAGTGCTGGGGTTACAGAAATGAGCCACTGCTCCTGGTCCAGAATCATTAAAAATATGCCGGTTTGCAGTTGCCCTGTCACCTTTGCAAATTCCCTTCTTCTGCTCCTCCCTGGCAGTCCTGAAATTTATTCAACATGAATTGATTAAACACTTTGAAAGCACTGGGAGCCTGACAGCAGACAAGGTCCCTGCCATCGTGAATCTTAGGTTCTGGTGGAGGGACAAACAGTAAACAAATGAACAAGTATACAAAATAAGACCATAGGAAATGAATAATCAGTACTGAGAAGAGAATTCAGCTAGCAGATATGATAAAGAGGACCATGTGAGGGCAGCTTAGACCAAATAGTCTGGCAAAGCCACACTCTGGAGGTGACATTTGAGTTAATTCCTGAACATTCAGGTGGAGCAGCTGGAGGAAGATCTGAGAAGAGAGTTCAAGACAAAGGCAGCAGCTTGTGCAAAGGCCCTGAGGTGGGAATGGCCTAGCGTGTTCAAAAAACAGGAAGTGTAGTTGGAATGAGCACTTGGGTGGTTGCTGGGTGGGTGGAGAATGTGACATGAGTCAGAGAGGTCAGCCTTGTAGGCCTGGACAGACCAGGTCACTGGTCATAGGTCTCCACTGCCCTGTATATAGTACTTACATCCATGCATAGACTGCCCTGCCCCTTGACTTTGGGCTCACCCATGGGACTTGCTTTGATGCATGGGACGTATGCAAGTATGACCCAGGCAGAGACTTGACATTTGCTTTCATGGTGGGACTTGCTCTCTCGGGCTTCTGCCATTACTGCAGGAGGAGCTGCCCTGCTGGCCCACCAGTCCAAAGAAGATGAATACACCTGGAGCAGGCCTGGACCCAGCTCTGCCAACACCAGCCAAAAAAACTCCAGCCAACCCAAAGATGTGCAAAAGAGAAAAACTGATGGTCGTCAGCCACTGGATTGGGAATATTGTCAGCTGATATAAAGTCTTGGGAGGAAGCTGGGATTTTCTTTCAAGAGGAATGGGAAATCAACCACAGGAATGCCGCTTTTGATGGCCCTTGCCCGTGTCTCCACAGCAGATGTGGTGGTCAGGGAAACAGTTCATACTGCATTTGTTCTGTGGTGGGGCGGCGGGGCGGGCACATGACGTAATTCACTTTTCCACAGTGGTTGGTTACCAGCTTGCCTGAGTCTGGTGTGACAGAACACACACACACACACACACGTTATGTGGAACAGACTGATCACTTACAGGCAGCAAGGGGCAACAGAGCCTCAGATTCATCATTAGCCCATCCCCCAAGGCTCAGGAAAGCTGCTGAGGGTAACAGGGTGGATGGCGTTGCATCTATGTGTGCTCCACTCGCACCACAGCTGAGGGGCCCTGGAAAGCAGCCCCCACTGGGTTTTATACCCTGGAACAAGATGACACACTGGGCTAAAGCAGTGAGGGGCATCCTGTTTCCAGAGGGGAGCAGGAACAGAGCCTACGCTGTTCCCACCAGTTCCCCCCAAGCTCAGGATGTTGCATTTCCATCACATTCTACAGTGATTCTTGAGAACTACATGTGAGAAAGGAGAAAGAACTGGGTCGGTCCGAGGCCATTCAGGAGAACTGTCCTACACCTGCCCCTGAAGGTTAGCGCAGCCGTGTGACCTGTGAGTAGGCAGATGGAAGCTGGAAGAGCCAGAACACATCTCCCTCTCTCACTTTTCCTCTGCCAGGGCAACCAGTGAGTCTCTCTCCATTCCCTCCACTTCCCTTCCTGCCCTGGTCATGACGACCACTACCTCTTGCCTGGATGGCTGCAGGTGCCTCCCACCCAGCCTCCTCCTGTTCACTCTTGCTCCTTATGTCAGACAGAATAACAGCCTCCCACTGATGTCTACCTCCAACCCTAGCACCTGCAAACACCTATTCCCAAGAGCCTGAGAAGGAATTCAGGTCTTGATTTTAGTACTTCTGAGGTGCAGGGCTGTAAGATAATACATTTGTATTGCTTTAAGGCACTAAAACTTATGGCAATAGAAAAGTAACACCCCTCCATACACTCTGTTTTTTACAAAGCAAAATGATCCTTTCTTTTTTCTTTCCTTTTTTTTTGGAAGCGGAGTCTCGCTTTGTTACCCAGGCTGTAGCGCTGCACGATCTCGGCTTACTGCAACCTCCACCTCCCGGGTTCAAGCAATTCTGCTGCCTCAGCCTCCCAAGTATCTGTGATTGCAAGCACGTACCACCATACCCAGCTACTTGTTGTATTTTTAGTAGATACGGGGTTTCACCATGTTGGCCAGGCTGGTCTCGAACTCCTGACCTCAAAAGATCCACCCACCATGGCCTCCCAAAGTGCTGGGATTACAGGCCAGAGCTACCACACCCAGCCCAGAGTGATCTTTTCAAAACCAGAAATCGGGCACCATCACTCCCCTGCACCAGGCCCTCTAGCCTTCCTTGATGCTTGCAGGGGATTCTGAACTATTTCTCTGGGCAACAAGGCCCTCTGGAGCCCCATCTCCCACTCCTGGTCACCAGCTCCAGCCGCACCCGCCTTTCCTCAGCTCCTTCCTGCAGATCTCCCCCTTCTGCTCACACTTGGCCTGTGTCTCCTCCTCCTCCATCAGGACTCAGCCTTACTGCTGCTCCTCAGAGAGCTTCCCAAGCCTGAGTCAAAATTGGGTCCTTCCAAGACCTTTTATTTATTTATTATTCATTTATTGACACAGGATGTTGCTTTGTCACCAAGGCTGGAGTGCAGTGGCACAATCACAGCTCATTGCAGCCTTGATCTTCCAGACTCAGATGACCCTCCCACCTCAGCCTCTTGGGCAGCTGGGACTGCAGGCATATGCCATCATGCCTGGCTAATTCTTTTATTTTATTTTTTGTAGAGACAGGGTTTCACTTTGCTGCCCAGACTGGTCTCAAACTCCTGGGTTCAAGCAACACGCCCACCTCAGCTTCTCAAAGTGCTGGCATTACAGGCGTGAGCCATCAAGCCTGGCAGCCCAAATCTTTTGGTTTAGCCTCACATTCCAGCCTGCTACTTACATACTTGCAAGTGCCTTGCTTTCCTGACTCCTTTCTTGAAGAAGGTAAGCACCATGAAGGCAAGGACGATGCAATCACAGTCGATACCTACTCAGCAGTTACCAAGTGTCAAGCTGCACGTGCTGCTCCTGGACCAGGACATTTAATCCTCAGGCCAAGCCTACAGATAGACACTATCATTCTCTTCATTTTACAGACAAGACCCACAGTCTTATCCGATAAGACACAGAAAGTAAGGGGAAGAGCCAAGACTGAACTCAAGCAGGCTGCATTCAGAGCCCAGACTTTTATCCACAGGACTCACCTGCCTCTCTTTGGTCCACCACTGCCTGGCACACAGTAGGTGCTCAGTAAATACATAGCAAATGAAAGGATGTTCTCTAGAGGGGCAGTCACAGGGTTGAGAATTTGGTGTTCCTGCTGGGAAGAGTAATGATGCCAAAGAACACAGCTGCATCACCGAAATAAAACGCAAATGAAAATCAAAAGATAACAACATCCAGCTATTTGGGCTATTGATGGCCCAACTGCCCACCTGTTCCCTGTGCCACCCTGTCCCCATTAAGTGAAAAGCTCTAGAAGTTTCATCTTGTTAGAGCAGAAACCAAGTCTTTAATAGTGTTTACAGATGAGGATAGAGCCACCTGGAGCATGAGGGATTTCAACCTGACAGTTTCCCCACAAGGAAATGAACACTCTGGTCCTGCAGGCATCATCTTCAAAGCCAGACAACCTGGCTTAAGCACAGCATTTAGAAGAAACAAATCATGCCCCCAACTCCCACCAACCAGATGGCTGGGCTTTCTCTTGTGGAATGAGGGGCCTGCTTCACACAGCTGTCCGAGCTGTGGGCTGAAATAAAGATCCTCGAATTCCTCCCCTCTGCCCTTTCATCCAGCAGCCTTCTGGGGCCTGTGGTCCTGAGTCAGATGTGGGTTGAGCCACAGGGGCTGTGGCAGGTGAGGCCCCGCCAGCAATTAGCCCCCAGGCCCAGACGCTTGCTCCTTTTTATGTACCTAATCTTTTTACCAGAAACAGAAGAGGTTTTGTCTTGTGCAAGTGAGGAGCATCCCCCTCTGAGAGGGCATTGGATGCCACATGCTTTCAATGCCAAGGTCCCTTTTGAGAATGGCCTCACTCTGTACTAACAAGTTCCAGAGACACCACCAGGCTACTAACAGCACGAACAGCATGAACAGCGCACTCCTAGACAACAGGTGAAGACAGAACTGTGACCACAAAAGGAAAAACAGGTAAGTTGGACTCATCAAAATTAAAAACCTCAGCATATCAAAGGGCGCTATCAGCAATGAGAAGGCAACCATAAAACCAGAGAAAATACTTGCAAATCATGCGTCTGACAAGGGATTGATATGCAGAATATATGACATACTCCTACAACTCAACACAATTGCTTATAGACTGATTTAAAAACGGGCAAAGGACTTGAATAGACATTTCTCCAAAGAGGATATACAAATGGCCGGTAAGCACGTGGTAAGGTGATCAGCATCACTAGTCACTAGGGAAATGCTAAGCAAAACCACAATGAGATTGTATTCTACACCCATTAGAATGGCTACTATTAAAAGAAAGAGAGAAGGCAAACAAGCAGAGGAAGGAAGGGAGGGAGGGAGGAAAGGAAGGAAGGAAGGAAGGAAGGAAGGAAGGAAGGAAGGAAGGAAGGAAGGAAGGAAGGAAGGAAAAGGAAGGGAAAGAGAGAAAGAAAAAGGAGAGAAGAGAGAGAGGGAGGGAGGATGGATGGAAGGAAGGGAGGGAGGGAGGGAGGTAGGGAGGGAGGGAGGGAGATAGGGAGACAGGAAGGAAGGAAAGAAATAAAGAAGGAAGGGAGGAAGGGAGGGAGGAAGGGAGGGAGGGAGACAGGGAGATAGGGAGACAGGAAGGAAGGAAAGAAATAAAGAAGGAAGGGAGGAAGGGAGGGAGGAAGGGAGGGAGGGAGACAGGGAGATAGGGAGACAGGAAGGAAGGAAAGAAATAAAGAAGGAAGGGAGGGAGTAAGGGAGGGAGGAAGGGAGGGAGGAAGGGAGGGAGGGAGACAGGGAGATAGGGAGACAAGAAGGAAGGAAAGAAATAAAGAAGGAAGGGAGGAAGGGAGGGAGGGAGACAGGGAGAGAGGGAGACAGGGAGATAAGGAGACAGAAAGGAAGGAAGGAAGGAAGGAAAGAAGAGAGGGAGGGAGGGAGAAGACGGTGGGAGAAAGAGAGGGTGGGAGACAGGGAGAGGGAGGAAGGAAGGAAGGAAAGAAGGAGGGAGGGAGGGAGGGAAGGAGGGAGCAAGGGAGACAAGGAGGAAGGAAGGGAGGGAGGGATGGAGGGAGGGAGGGAGGGATTGCCAACTCAGCAACTGAGCCACAGGATCACTCTTGAAGTCATTCTTTTTAACCCCAGCAGTGACACAGAGCGGGTCACATAATTCTGTGGATTTACATCCCTGATATATGCTGTCAATCGATAACAAAATGGCTCTATCATGCACCTCTCCCTGCATTCGTGCCTTTTGACAGTGTAAATTTTCTGCTTTTCCCATCAAGAAGTAGAGTCTACTCCACCCCTGGAGCCTGGACTGGTCTTGTGACTGGTTTTCACCAGTAGAACATGGTGGAAGAGACAGTGTGCTGATTTTGAGCCTGGTCCTCAAGACACCTCAATTCTGCCTGCTCTCCTGGCACCTCATCACTGGCATTGGAACAAGCCGGAGTTAGCCTGCTGGAGGATGACAGACTATGTGAAGAGAGCCATCCTAGCCGAAGCCACTGGAGACCATCCTACAGCTAGCCGGTCCCCAAGGTGAGCAGAGCTTGTGTAGGCGGCATGCGGCTGACTGGATGCGCATGCGCAGGCCCTCCCCAAACCAGAAACACGGCAGTTACCTGTAAACTCAAGAGCAATTGGAAATGTCAATTGCTTTACGCCATTGTGGTTTGTCATGCAGCAATAGCTAACTGCCTCAATATATTGTTCATTCTCCCCAACCTCCTCATCTTTACCACTGCTAATAACCTGCATTGAGCCTTGCTTAATTTGTGCATTTTTAAAAAATTAATTCCCACTTTTGGTGTGCATTACATGTATTTTTTTCTCCTCTTGAGTTGGAAGCACAGAATATTAATTTTTGCTTGTTGATTATATGATACTAATCTTCTATAAATTTTTTGTTGACTTTGTTACACAACACCAAAAAGTCTTGTTATGGGGGTATTCTACACCCTTCCTTCCCTCCCTCCCTCCCTTCCTCTGCTTGTTTGCCTTCTCTCTTTCTTTTAATAGTAGCCATTCTAATGGGTGTAGAATACCCCCATAAATCTCATGACAATTGTGATCTTGCCAGATTCTTCTTGTATTTCTATAAAGTTTTGTATTACATATTTAATGGCTTGTTCTTTGGCACATAAAGATCTATAAATGTTATATATTCATTCATTCATTCATTCATTTATTTATTTAAGATGGAGTCTTGCTCTGTAGCCCAGGCTGGGGTGCAGTGGCGAGATCTCAGCTCACTGCAACCTCTGCCTCCTGGGTCCCAGTTCAAGCAATTCTCCTGCCCCAGCCTCCTGGGTAGCTGGGATTACAGGCATGCACCACTATGCCCAGCTAATTTTTGTATTTTTAATAGAGATGAAGTTTCACCATGTTGGCCAGGTTGGTCTTGAACTCCTGACCTCATCATCTGCCCACCTCTGTCTCCCAAAGTGCTGGGATTACAGGCGTGAGCCACTGCGTCCAGTCTCATTCATTTATTTATAACCCACTTGCAGGCAGCATTCTAAGCACCTAATAGCAGTGAATTAATGTCTCATTTTATAAGCAGGACAGCCAAGGCAGAGGGAAGTTAAGTAGCTTTCTGTGGTCACATAGATGAGAAGTAGCAAAGCCAGGGTTTTAAACCTAGGCAGTCTGGCTCCCAAGGACTACACCACGTTGTCTCTTGTTGCAGTTGGCACCCTTGGTCAATATAAACAACCTTTGTCCATTTGTCCTTATTGCCTTGAATTGGCTTTGTCTGCTCTTGATGTTTTGACAGCATGACTCATTTTTGTTGGCATTTCCCAGGTGTCCTAGCCTGGTTTTTCACAAGCGACTACTTCAAAGTTGGATACCAGAGCAGCAGGAGTGGGGCAGAGGAAATGAGGTGGGAAGGAGGCACACGTAGTATGAAGGTGGGTTCCCAAGCCAGTCACTACTTGGTACCCAGTACATCTGATTGGGAGTCTCGTGGGACCATCTTCCAGAGGTCATATGCATAACTGCCACTCAGGACAGCATGGAAGGAAGGAAGGAAGGAAGGAAGGAAGGAAGGAAGGAAGGAAGGAAGGAAGGAAGGAAGGAAGGAAGGAAGGAAGGAAGGAAAGGAGGGAGGGAGGGAGGGAGGGAGGGAGGGAGGGAGGGAGGGAAAAAGGGAATGAGGGAGGAGGGAAGGAGGGAAAAGGGAGGGAAGGAAGGAGGGGAGTGCTCTGCCCATTCCCATCTCCCATAGGCAGAGGGTTTGCCCCACAGAGATGGACTCCCCTGCAGTTCCAGGTCTTGCATGCATGGGACTGAGAGGACCCTCAGCGCCTCATTCCTCAGCAGCAATAGGGAAGCCCTCGGACTACAGGTGAGAGGTGGGCAGCCTGGGCACGAGGCCCACTCTCAGGTTGTACTTGGCGTGCATTTGTATAGCACTTACAGAGGGGCACTCCCTGCAGCCATGGCCGTGGTGACCTGAAGACGATGAGGCGTACGGGACATCTACATGCACATCACCTGTGTCCATTTCAACCTCCCATGCCTTTGATATTAGATCTGTTGTTGTGACTTTGCGGGCAGATAGGTCCGGACCACTGGAGAGGAGGGAGAAGAGCAGACCACCACAGCAGAAACCAGAGCTTCCCGCAAGATGAAGAAAAGGCCAGGAGCCTGTAAGGATTCTTCCATGTTTGGGAAGCAACTTGATTGGGTCCTAGAAAAATGGGGTCAAGGGGGAGACATAACCAGTTAAAAGATGCTTTCCCCTAGATTCTGAGAGTATGAACCTGGACCCAAGTGCCAGGCTGCACTCCAGGCATCCTCGGAACAGCTCTACCCAGTGCCCAACACAGCAAGCAGGAGATGTCCTTCCCCCGAGGGTGAAGTGTGCGCCCCCAGCCCGAATGGGTTCCTCCCCCAGCCCAGCTTCCCAAAGCAGTTTGCAGTGAGACTCTCCCCAACCCCCATGTCACCCTGTCCCCACCAGCCACACATGGACCTGGCCAGACACTTGACCTTTTAGGTTTTTATCCTTAAATGAGGATGAAAACTTTTCTCAGGCAGACTTGGGAGTAAACAGGGGACGTGCTGTGTGCAAAAATACTGAACTCATGCCCAGCACATGGGAATCAGCCAAAGGAATTCAAAACTCGCTGGTGGAGTTGGCAATCACAGCTCAAGCCCTGTCCCACCTCCATCCTCTACCATGTCTACTCACTGGTTATGGTGTTATTTGTTGTATTTTTTATGATGATGATGATTGTTTGCCCATGACAAAGCTCTCAGAAGACCCTGAGACCATGTACCCGTATTTCATATTTTTCTTTAAGTTCACATTAATGGACTCACTGCTTTTACTCTAATTCTTGAGAGTGTGTTTGGAGGTTCTAGCAGGGGAGCAAAGCTACTCGTACACCCTTGACCAAAGACCGGTCCTCCTCCATCAGGGATGGTCATCCTCCTCGACCAAGCACACAGCTTTGGGAGGGACTCACATGGAGCGGTGAGGGAGGAAGGGGACACCCGCCTCGCCAGCCAGATCAGCCAAATCAACACTGGTGATCAATGGGGTGACAGATGTCTCAGCCAGATCACCTTCACATCCTTACTTACCTAATTCTAAACGCGTAATATCAGTGAAATCACAGTTTTGTTATACCAGCTTTATTTCCCGAAGGCATTTGAAAAGAAGTACAGAGCACTCAAAAGTCAAATGTTTTCTGTGAGTCACCTAAAATTATCTCTCACCGCCCAGGAGTTTGTGAATCATGTCCTGGGCGTTGTTGCCTCAGTGTAACTTCCAGCTGTGTGGCCAAGGCCATAGGCAGGCTGCCATAAGCCAGGCGCATTGCCCCTCGACGACTTCAAGTTCTGGCCTTGACCTAGACAGGCAGAACAACTTCCTGGGCAGCACGTCCCCATGTTTGTGCTGTGACCCTCAGCTTTCCCCTCAAAGGATTCAGGTTCGGGAGAGGCAATTCTCTGCTGGGGCCAGCATCCCTCAACCTTCCCAACCACAGACCACAGGGCAAGGCTCCACACCTTGCAGAGGCACTGCCTGGGCTGAACCAGCAAAAGAGGCCAGCCGAGATCTCAGCTGCAGCGCTGGACTCTGGCCAGCCTGGTCTTCATCTCCTGGTTGGGCCCCACTGCCTCCTGTCAGCCCAGACACTAGCTTTCTCTCGCCCTCCACCCATTCTCCATGCTTCAATTTATTTTTATTTTATTTTATTTTTTAGTGTTGCCGAATTAAGCAGAATCTCCACAGTGTTTTGGAAACACAAATCTGTCCCCTTGATGTCCTCATTCAAACTTCCATCATGCCTTTCAGCCACTAGAGCCAAGGCCATAAACTAGTTTTGTTTGAAATGATATATGTGACCTTTATGAATATTATGTAACAGCTGTAAAGGTTACACCAGGAGCTCAGAAAATGGCCTCCTTTTCCTCCCCAGCATAGCCAGCAGGGCTGGAGGAGTCAGGCTCTGTGCTGGTCCCAATGGACTTCTGTTTTGTCCTGCATCATCTTGGTTCTAGGTGGCCTGCAGCCCATGGGACTCACACTGCTGTATGGAGCTGCAGGCTGTCCGTGGGACCGAACCTTTCCGTGAGGCCTCTGAGTGGCAGCTCTCTCAACAGCCCCTGAGTTTCTCCCCTGTATAAACTGCTAAATTTACAAATCCAGTAAATCTCAGAAACTTCTGAGAAATTGGGCTATCTGGCTAAGGAGGGATCCATGTTCCCATGTGGCAGCAACTGGAGAAGTTCCGTGGCGGCTTAACCTGAGGTGCCTTCATCCATTTCACCATAGTCCCCACCACTCCCTAATTCTCTCTGATAAAATGGTGGTGGTGCCAATTAAAAAAAAATGACAGGGCACAGTGATTACAGAATCTCAGCACTTTGGGAGGCCAAGGCAGGCAGATCACAAGGTCAAGAGAACAAGACCATCCTGGCCAACATGGTGAAACCCCATCTCTACTAAAAATACATAAATTAGCTGGGCATGGTGGCACACACCTGTAGTCCCACCTACTTGGGAGGCTGAGGCAGGAGAATTGTTTGGACCCAGGAGGTGAAGGTTGCAATGAGCCGAGATTGCACCACTATACTCCAGCCTGGCAACAAAGAGAAACTCTATCTCAAAAAAAAAAATTATTTTTAGAGACAGGGTCTTGCTCTGTCACCCAGGCTAGAGTGTATTGACATGATCTAGCTCACTCTAGCTTTGAACTCCTGGACTCAGACAATCCTCTCCCCTCAGTAGCTGGGACTACAGGTGCATACCACCAACCCCAGTTAGTTTTTTTTCTTATAGCAGAGTTTAGAACAGAGAAAGATTTCTATATCAATGTCTTGGAGAATTAAAGACAGATGAAGAGGGTCCTATGTTTCAAGAAGAACAAGAAAGGGTATATTTCTTGGTGAAAGGAAACATCCAGCCCACTGCATGCCCCTCCTGGCCCCTATAGCCCTTTAATTTGCTGCCCCTGATCTGGGGATGGAATCTACATTCCTCTGCATGGTATAATGAAGTTGTATGATGCAAAAGTTAGGATAATGTCAGGCTGCTACAACAAAAAGACCCAAACTAGAATAACCTAAACAAATGAGAAGTTTCTATCTTCTTCGTGTAAATTTGCTCTGATGTGTGGCTTGATGGTATTGGGAATCCAGGCTCTTCCTATCTTCTGCAATTCATTCTTAACATGCAGCAGCCATGTCTCTAACAGAACCACTTGGTAAAGAGTCATTTTTTAAAATGCAGCAGCCACCTCCTGGTCTCAAATGGCTCCATCCCAAAAAGGGAAGGGGAGTATTCTTGTTCCTTTAAGGGCACAATCCAGAACTTTCACTCATCTCATTATCTGAAACAGTCATCTTGCCATACCTACCTAGCTGCAAGGGAAGCTGGCAAATGCGGGGTTAAGCTGGTATTCATATTAATGCCCATCAGGAAATTCAGTTACTCTATCTGGAGGAGAAAAGGAACAGCCTCTGTCACATGACAAGCCCTTTCCTCCAGCATCATCTCCCACCTGCTGCCTCCAGAAATTTACTCTCTGGCAGCACTTAACCACGTGCAGTTTCACAGCAGCCACAATCATCTTACCCTGCACCTTAGCATGGGCTGCTCCCTCTGTCAGCAATGCCCTTTCTAGCCTCACTCTCTGTAAGTCCTCTTCGTCCCTCAAGTCTCAGGTCAAGGGATGCCACTTCCATCATGCCTCTGCCACCTGCCCCAGCTGAGCCCAGCATTCCCTCCCCAGGATGTATTTTATACTCAATGAGAGCTCACACTCTAGGGCCAGACTGCTGAGGCTGCGTTCTGTTCTTACAGGGCCTTGTGACCTAGGGCAAGCTACTAACTTATTTGGACCTCAGTGCTCTCATTTGTAAAATGAGAATATTAGGACTTACATCACAGGGTTGCTAAAACAAATAAGAAAAAGAGCCAGGTGCAGTGGCTCATGCCTATAGTCCTAGCAGTTTGGGAGGCCAAGGTGGGTGGATCACCTGAGGTCAGGAGTTCGAGACCAGCCTGGCCAACATGGTGAAACCCCGCCTCTACTAAAAATACAAAAATTAGCCAGATGTCATGGTCCGTGCCTGTGATTCCAGCTACTTAAGAAGCTGAGGTAAGAGAATCATTTGAACCAGGGAAGTGGAAGTTGCCGTGAGCCTAGATCATACTACTTTACTCCAGCCTGGCAACAGAGCAAGACTCCATCTCAAAAAAAAAAAAAAAAAAGGAAAGAAGCAAATCTCTGGCACATAGTAGGTACTCAGTAGATATTAGCTATTATCATCATTATTATTATCTGTTGAGTGTTTTTCTGTGGCCAGCCCTGTACCAAAGACAAGGAATCCAGCAATCAGCAAGGGTCCCTTTGGAGCTCACACTATGGAGCAGATGTGTGGTAGATTCATTTATCATAGCAATATATTAATTGCATCCCCCCAGCCCACCCCCTTGGCGCTGGGCTTGGCCCTGTGACTTGCCTTGGCCATGGGATGTTGGCAATAACATGGCAGCAAAGGCAGGGGCAGCACCTGCACAGTTGGGCTGTACTCCTGCATTTCTGCCGTATTCGGAGAAAAGCAAGCCCAGGCTGGGCCGCTGGTTCTAAGAGATGGGGAGAGACCTAGGGAGTGAAGCCAGCCAGCCAAGATCAACCCTTCCCCAGTTAATACACAGCTGGCTGACAAAAGCCACAGAGCAAATGTAGTTTTTATTGCTGTGTGCCTCTGTGGTTCTTATTTTTATTTTTTTGAGACTGAGTCTGGTTCTATTGCCCAGGCTGGAGTGCAATGGTGTGATCTCGATTCAAGTGATTCTCCTGCCTCAGCCTCCCGAGTAGCTGGGATTTTACAGGTGCACACCACCATGCCCAGCTAATTTTTGTACTTTTAGTAGAGATAGGGTTTCACCATGTTGGCCAGGCTGGTCTTGAACTCCTGACCTCAAATGGTCTGCCTGCCTTGGCCTCCCAAAGTGCTGGGATTATAGGCATGAGCCACTGCACCCAGCCACCTCTGCAGGACTTCAGTTGTTAGGCAGCATTACTGTGGTCATAGCTAACGACACAGAGAGAATCATCAACAGGCAAGTGTCACCTGACGTGGTTGCTGTCATGGCAGTAGCAACAACTAGAGGAACTGGGACATGTGCCAGGAAGTCTGCCTTTAGAACTCAAGCTTTTAGACTCTGCAGCCTCTCTCTCCTCCCTCTCTCCTTCCTCCCATCCCTCCTCCCCACACCCAGTGCTCGATAAACACTTAGTGAATGCTGTGGCCCCAGCAGTGATTTTCCCACTGGAGCTCAAGGGCCACCTCTAAGTGGTCTCATCCAGGGCTTGTCAGCCTTCACTGGTTACTGTAGCTTGTCCTCATTTCTTAATCTATACCAAAGGCCCCGAGGGCTATGCCATCCAGGTGTCTCTCCACCTGGGCTAGGCTGTTCCCACCCCTAAATGCCACACAGCCCAGCAGTCCCGGCCCTCTTACCTCTAGTGCAGCCCTCGGGTGGGGGGATTGGCCGCATCCTACAGCCACAAAGCCAGCAGGGCCCATGGCTGACCAGTCCTGGAGCAAGAAGCCCTGGGAGGAGAAACGGGGACCTGATATGTGAGTGAGCCAAGGGGAAATGGGTGCAGCAAGGTCCTCTTCTGGAAGAGATGGTGCGGTAGTGAAGAAAACACCAGCTTTAGTGCCTTCTGACCCAGGTTGTCATCCCAGCTCTGCCTTTATGAAGCCAGCTTGTTCCACCTGTCGGAGCTTTGATATCCTTGACTGTAAAAGGGAATGACAAAGACCGCCAAGCCCTGTGGTTGGAAGCACAAAATGGATAGAGTCCCAACAAATGTCAGCTCCCGTCCCCACTTTCCTGTGGGTCTCAACCTCAAGCAGGAAAGTGGACCTAAGGCCTCCAAAGCTGAGATTCCTCCCAGACAGGTGTGGCAGTGGAGGTCCGAAACAGAGTGATCAGAGCACAGGCTTTGGATTCAGACAGCCCTGGGCTCTGCTCACCAGATGCATAACGTTGGCCGGGACGCCTCACTGCTGAGCACTGGCTCTGCTTCTGTCTCCCTGGGATAACAGAGGTCCTCCAGAGTGGAGCTGCGAGTGGTGGACACTGGGACACAGAAGCACCCATTGAATGGGAGCTGGTAAAGGATTTGGAAGTCATTGAATAGGTTTGCATAATGTGGTTTGAACAGAAAGATATGACATGTCTGCTTGTGTGTGCCCCTCCTTGTCAGGGGGCTTGCCAAGTGCACACATCGCCCTGCTATCACTGTCCCTGGATGCCAGAAAAAAAAGGTGCAGAGGAGAGGTGGGCCTGGACAGGGGCGGGTTAAAAGCCTCACTCTGTTGAATTTGACCACCACACAGCTGGAAAGGAGGGGCTGGGCCAGCACTGCCCGCTTTCATGTTGTTCTATATTTACCACCTGTCGGTCTGTCCGTCTGGCGGGTGTGCGTTGATCCCTGCCCAGCGCCTCCCTGGCTCCCAGGGGCGCCGTTATCACTGTACGTGAACGCTTTATCTCCCTGCAAGGCCCACAAGGCATTTTGCTTTCAGGTCTAAACCTCCACCAGTCCAGTTTCAAACGCTTTCTACGTGACAGCCGGTGGCTGCAGCCCGCTTCCTGGTCTCATTGACTTCCGTCTCTGCCCCTCCACAGTGGCTCAAAGGGAGCTTTCTGAAACCTTTCTCCCTCTGACAACTCACTCTTTATTCACTCATACACTCAGTGTTTATTGGAACATTGTGCTGGGTGCTGGGGATATAGGAGCTAATGCTTCCTAGAGATGATAGTGAAAAAAATAGTGACCTGTGGTCATGAGTGCCACCATGTATAAAGAGATGCAGAGAAACAATTAAAGGGGATGGCACTTTTAAATGAGGCAATAAATTGATGGTATAGCTGGTGCATTGGGGGCCCCCACAAGTCACCCATGCGGGGCAGTGGGGAGCGCCACTGGTAATCTGTCGAATCCCCAGGCTCAGTTCTCACCCTTGTCCCATTGACTGGGAAGTCTGTTGATCAGCATCCTGGGAGCAGACCTTTGTCTTAGGGAGAACTTGTGTTAGCCAAGCTAAGTTATGAGTTGAATTATGTTCCCCATAAAGATATGTTAAAGTCCTAACCCCCAGATGAGGTCATTAGGGTGGGTCCTAATCCAATATGACTGGTCTCCTTTTAAAAAGCATACATTGTGACTCAGTGGCTCACACCTGTAATCCCAGCACCTTGGGAGTCGAGGAGGGTACATCACCTGAGGTCAGAAATTCGAGACCAGCCTGGCTGACACAGTGAAACCCTGTCTCTACTAAAAATACAAAAATTAGCTAGGCATGGTGGCGAGCACCTGTAATTCCAGCTACTCGGGAGATTGGGGCAGGAGAATAGCTTGAACCCAGAAGGCGGAGGTTGCAGTGAGCCGAGATCGCATCACTGCACTCCAGCTTGGGTAACAGAGTGAGACTCGGTCTCAAAAAAATAAAATTTAAAAGTGTACATTTGGACACAATGACAGAGTCACAGAGAGGGAAGATGACATGAAGATAGAGAGGGAGAAGACAGCCGCGTGATGACAGAGGCAGAGATTGGAGTGACGCATCTACAAACCAAGTAATAGCAAAGATTGCTGCAGCACGAGAAGCAGGGAAAGGCCAGGAAGGGTTCTCCCCAGAGCCTTCAGAGGAAGCGCGGCCCTCCAGCACCTTGATTCCAGACTTCCAGGCTCCAGAACTGCGAAGCAATCACTTCCC
This sequence comes from Callithrix jacchus, assembly GCF_049354715.1. Classification (NCBI taxonomy): domain Eukaryota; kingdom Metazoa; phylum Chordata; class Mammalia; order Primates; family Cebidae; genus Callithrix; species Callithrix jacchus. The sequence continues at coordinate 65,556,485 of NC_133503.1, read as the reverse complement.
TTGTTTTAAGCCACTTCGTTTTTGGTACTTTGTTATGCGCAGCTCTAGGAAACTCACACAAGAGTTCACAGGCTGATGTGGAAAACCTGATGTGAAGACTTATTGCTTGGCTGTGGAAGATGCATCACTCCGTGAACCAAATCGCTCAGCATCAGATCAGTAAATTCTCTCCCTGAACACGAGCCCCATGGGAAGCCAATTCATAGCCACTCATTCATGCACCATAGACTTACTGAGCAACTACCACTCACAGGATCTATGCTAGGTGCTGGGAGCACATCTAGGTGCTGGGAGGCCAGAAAGCAGGCTGATGCAGGCCTGGGACACAGGTGGTAGGACCAGGGCACTGTGAGCTGTTCCTGGAGAGCTGTTTGTGGAGGAAACAGGGCCAGAGGCAGGAACGGAGAGGACCCATTCCTTCCTGGTGGACAGAGGTGGGGGACTCTAAGTGATCTGGGCAGCCCTTTCCAATCCTCCCAGGTGGACTGATCCATAGCTTGCTTCTCTAGATGGGCCCAACACAATGGCTGAGGCTTCTGCTTCATAAACTCCAGGCCTGTTGCAATAGCTGGGCCTCCCCGAGATTGTCCCAGATGAGGCTGGTTGAAGTTGGAGGTGTCCCCAGAACTATTCATTCACATTTAGCAAGGTGTTACTGGTGTAATCCAGGTGTCACAAAGGGTGCGTCCTAGGGCCATCCAGTGGGTGTTCTGCCTGCAGGGTGCAGTGCTTTGCCCCAGGTCCCTCTATTCCCTCACAGTTTTACTGCCAGCCTTACCCACTTGTAAGCATCAGTGATCTCTGGCTTCCTTGAATCATTGATGATGTTCCATTTATCAATTGCTGTGTGAGCAACTACCCCAAAAGTAGTGGCATGCATCCTCCACTATGTTCATCTTTTGTAGGTCAAATAGTCAGATGAAGCACAATGTGGACACCTTGGGTTTCTACTCCACAATGTCTGCAGCCTCAGCTGGGAAGACTGGAAAAGTTCGGGGCTGGAAGTGCCTGGAGCCTGGGCTGAGATGACTCAAAGACTGGACTCAATCGGAGCTGTCAACCGGAACGACTTCTTGCGGCCTCTCCACATGGCTTGAGTTCCTCACAGCATGGTGGCCTCAAGGATAGTTGGACTTCTTACATGACAGCACAATTCTCGAAGAGCAAGAATTCCAACAGACCAAGCTGGAGAGCCTTTTATGAGCTAACCTTGGAAGTCATATGGCATCATCTCCATTGCATTCTGTTGGTCAGAGCAGTCCCAAGTCCTTCTAGAGTTGGGGAAGGACTTAAAGTCATGGACATGAATATAGACCTGTACTCCATAGAAGGAATGTCAAAGAATTTGCAACCACACTTTAAAACCACCACAATAAATTACATATGTAACTACGCATGTAATTAAAACCACCACAGTAAATTACATGTGTAATTACCTAGTCATTACACAGTTAATTACTAATAGCAACCCAGATTTCCCTTAGCTCTAGGTTTTGGGAATACACCTCACTTGACTGTCAACACTTGGCTCTTCCATCAAGTACAGGATGAGGTCCAAATCCCTTGCATGAAAACCAAAGTCCTACCTAGCCTGGTTCCAGCCTGCATTCCAGCATCCTCCTTTGGTCGTCTGCATTTCCCCAAGCTGGCTGAATGCGCTCACACAAGCATGCCACTGTGGTTCTGAGGACTGTGGCCCTCAGAAGGACATGATTTTTTCTTTCCCTTTTTTGTTCTTTTTTTTTTCCCCCCTCCTTTTTTTGAAACAGGGTCTTGCTCTGTCACTCAGGCTGGAGTGCAGTGGCACAACCAGGGCTCACTGCAGCCTCGACTTCCTGGGCTCAAGTGAGCCTCCCACCTCAGCCTCCCAAGTAGATGGGACTATAGGCACACACCACCACATCCAGCTAATTTTTAAATGTTTTGTAGAGATGGGGGTCTTACCATGCTTCCCAGGCTGGTCTGAAACTCCTAGACTCAAGTGATCCTGCCACTTCAGCCTCCCAAAGTGCTGAGATTACTGGTGGTAGCCACTGCACTGGGCCTGGACAGCCTTTTCTTACCCACCAAAGGTGTTACTGAGGCTGGTGGCATCCCATAGACGTCTAGAACCTCAGAGCTCCCAAAGGGGACACCGCAAACCCATCTGGAGCTCTGGATCTCCAGCTGAAGGATGCTTTCCCTGTGTCCTCCACTAATGACCCAGCCATCTGTCTTCCTTTCCTGAATGCTGCTCCGCTGGAAGCTGCACAGAGGCCCCATCTGGGGCTTCAAAGCCAGTGGATTGAGTGACCCTAAGCACAGGAATCAGAGCTGCCTGTGATTCTCTGGAGTTCCCATCCAAATTCATAACCACTCACAGAGCACAGACAGCTGAGCATTGTCTGCCCCGTTGAAAGGGCCGCCTTTGAAGCCGTCAGTGGAGCACTGAATAGGCCCGAAAGCACAGCAAAGACCTGGAGGGACCACTCTTTTAAAAGGACCCAGCCCTTGCCATAAGGGCTGGAGAGAAGACCAGAGGGCCATGCTACTGCCAGCAGGGACCTGTGATCCCCACCAAAACAGGTGATCAGAGGGATGGGAGGTCCAGACACAAAGCCCCTTCTCACTTTAGTCAGTTCTTCCCTTCCCCCTCCCTTCATTCATTCACTCATTCATTCAACTGGTATTCACAGAGAGCCTACCTTAGACAGGCTCTGCTGGGCCTGACTCTGGAGGTTACCAGATGACCAGGACAAATTCCCTCCACCCCATCCTCATCCTCCAGATCCTCAGAGCAGCCTGAGTTCATCCTGGCCCTGCCGCTCCCCAGCCAAGTCTCCCTGGTATAGTGGGTTGAATGATGGCTGCCTAAAAGACAGGTCCTCATCAAATCCCTGGAACTTGTGAGTATGCCCTTATTTGAAAAAAAAAAAAAGGTCTTTGTAGATACAATTCAGTTCAGGATCCTGAGATGAGATCATCATGGATTAGCCAAGCCAGCCCTGACTCCAATGACAAGCATCCCTTATAAGGGACACAGAGGAAGACTGGAGACACACGACGAAAAAGACCATGTGAAGGCAAAGGCACAGAGTGGAGTGATGTCGCCACAAGCCAAGGGATTCCCGGAGCCACCAGAAGCTGGAAGAGGCTGGTAGGACTGTCCCCTAGAGCCTTTGGAGGGAGCACGGCCCACACCTTGATTTCCTCCAGGTCTGTAGGAGAATACACTTGTGTTGTTTAAAGCCACCCAGTTTGTGGACATTTGTACCAGCAGCCACACGAAACAAATACACCAGACCAGCTTCCCCACCTTCCCAAGGTGTGGCAGAGAGGCCACCCACTTCCCAGGGTGGCAGAAAGGAGGGAGCAGGCATGCATTCAAGGAGGCTCTGGGGGCCCAGCCTGGCAGCTGATAGGAGGTTGGGAAACACTGGCTGTGGTTTGGCTCTAAAGACACTCTCACCTCTACTAAATTTCCAAGTGGAGCTCTGAAATGTGAAGATACAAGACTGGATTCTAATCCTGTTTAGAGGTTTTTAAAGGGGCTGCTTGTGCTAGCTGCCACCTTGGAACCACCCACATTCCATGAGGTGTGGTTTTCAGAGATCTTCGGTCTCCTGGACAAGAACGAATTCTTTGGGGATTGACACATCAAATTTACAAGCATATAAGGTCAATAGCACGGGCCTGTGCTTAGGCTTGCACACCCAAAAGGTATTCAGTGCATCAAGCCTGGGTAAACTAATCCCAGGGTCCGTTGTAAAGAATTCAGTTATATTCATCTGCAGGAGCTTCTAATGTGTAGGGCTTATAAAAGACTTTTCATTTGGAAATAATTATAGATTCACAGGAAATTTTAAAAAATAGTACATAGGAGTCCGTGTACTGTTCACTGTTCACCCAGCTTCCCCCAGTGGTGATGTCTTACACAGTCCAACATCAAAAGGAAATTGAGGCTGGGCACAGTGGCACATGCCTATAGTCCCAGCACCTTGGGAGGCTGAGGCAGGCAGATCACTTGAGGTCGGGAGTTTGAGATCAGCCTGGCCAACATAGGGAAACCCTGTCTCTACCACAACTACAAAAAAAATTAGCCAGGCATGGTGGCAGGTGCCTGTGATCCCAGCTACTCAGAAAGCTGAGGCAGGAGAATTGCTTGAATCCAGGAGGCAGAGGTTGCAGTGAGCCAGATTGCACCATTGCACTCCAGCGTGGGCAACAGAGCAAGACTCCATCTCAAAGAAAAAAAAAAGAAATTGACATGGGTTTGATCATGTGAGCTGGACGCCCACCTGGATCCACTCCCTCCAGGTTTTTCACATGCATTCATATGTGTGACATACTGTGTGGGAGGATTGTCTAAGTAACATTATCCTGTGGACTACATTTGTGTAGCTACTACCACAATTAAGATCCAGAACAGTCCCACCCCTACACAGGAACTCTCTCAAGCTGCCCCTTTACATGCATAGTCCTCTGCACTACTGTCCCCTGGCAGCCACTACGCTGTTCATCTCAGTAGTTTTGTCATTTCAAGAATGTTATAAATGGGTACACGTGACACAAAGATAGGAACAGTAAACACTGGGGATTCCACAAGTGGGAGGGAAGAAGGGGCTAAGGGTTGAAAAGCTGCCTGTGGGGTCCTATGTTCACCACTTGGGCAACGGGATCATTAGAAGCCCAAGCCTCAGCATCACACAATGCACCCATGTAACAAACCTGCACATGATGTACCCCCTGAATCTAAAATTTTAAAACAACCAAATATTCCAAGTGAAAGAAGCCAATCACACAATATCACATGTTGTATGTTTCCACTTATATGAAATGTCCAGAATAAGCAAATCTACAGAGACACAAAGTAGATTGTGATTGCCTGGGGATGGGGTGGCTGAGAGGGGGATTGAGGGGTTAAAGGGTTTCATCTGGAGGGATGAAAATGCTCTAAAATTGATTGTGATGACTGTTGTCCAACTCTGTGAATATACCGAAAGCCACAGCATTGTACACGATAAATGGGTAAATTATGTGCAAGTATTTACATAAATAAAGCTGCTTCTAAAAGAATATTATGGACCTGGTCACCAATGGTATGTAACCACTTGAGACTGGCTTTTCTCACTCAGCATCATTCCCTTGCAGTCCTTCTCAGCGGCTTCCCAAAACAATAGGTGGACCCTCCGTATGGCTGAGTAGTATTCTGCTGTACGGATGTCCCAGATTATGTTTAACTATTTACCTGTTTGACATTTGTGTTGTCCCTTTTTTGGGGAATTAAAGTGGCTATGGCTGGGTATGGTGGCTCACATCTGTAATCCCAACAATTTGGGACGCCAAGACGGGTGGATTACCTGAGGTCAGGAGTTCGAGACCAGCCTGACCAATATGGAGAAATCCCATCTCTACTAAAAATACAAAACTAACCAGGCTTGGTGGTACATGCCTGTAATTCCAGCTACTTGGGAGGCTGAGGCAGGAGAATCACTTGAACCAGGGAAGTGGAGGTTGCAGTGAGCTGAGATCGCACCATTGCACTCCAACCTGGGCAACAAGAACAAAACTCCATCTCCAACCCCCCCCCTAAAAAAAGCTGCTATGACATTCGTGTGCAGATGTTTGTATGGACCTAAGTTTTCATTTTGCTGAGATGAATACCTGAGTAAATGTTTCACTTTGAATGTCTGCTATCCAGTGCACATCTGCTAAGAAATGGCTATCTGCATCTGGGAGCAGGGGTTTGTTCCTGTAATCCTAGCACTTTGGGAAGCTCAGGAGGAAAGATCACTTGAGACCAATAGTTTGAGACCAGTCTGGACAACATAGATAGACTCCATATCTACAAAAAATAAAAATAAAAAAATTAGCCAGACATGGAAGTGTGTGCCTGTGGTCCCAGCTACTCAGGAGGTTGAGGCAGTAGGATCGGTCAAGCCGAAGAGGTCAATGCTGCAGTGAGCTATAACTACACCACTGCACTCCAGCCTGGGTGGCAGGGAGATCCTGTCTCTATAAAATAAAAATCAAAGAAGTTACTCTCTGCAAAAGCTTTAGATTTTGTGTTTTAAGGAGCCATGTAGTTAGTCACTTTTCTAAAGGGAAATCAGGCCAGGTATGGTGACTCACACCTCTAATCCCAGCAATTTGGGAGGCTGAGGCAGGTGGATCGCCTGAGGTCAGGAGTTGAAGACCAACCTGGCCAACATGGCAAAACCTGTTTCTACTAAGAATACAAAAATTAGCTGGGCATGGTGGCAGGTGCCTATAATCCCAGCTACACAGGAGGCTGAGGCAGGAGAATCACTTGAACCTGGGGGTGGAGATCACAGTGAGCAGAGATTGTGCCACTGCACTCCAGCCTGGGCGACAGAGCAACACTCCATCTCAAATAAATAAATAAAAATAAAGGGAAATCATCTTGTTCTAACATTGGTTTTGAAAATAGGGCTTGTTCTATACAGAAACCACCTGTGAGAGAATATTTGTGCCGGGCGCGGTGGCTCAAGCCTGAATCCCAGCACTTTGGGAGGCCGAGGCGGGTGGATCACAAGGTCAAGAGATCGAGACCATCCTGGTCAACATGGTGAAACCCCGTCTCTACTAAAAATACAAAAAATTAGCTGGGCATGGTGGCGTGTGCCTGTAATCCCAGCTACTCAGGAGGCTGAGGCAGGAGAATTGCTTGAACCCAGGAGGCAGAGGTTGCAGTGAGCCGAGATCACGCCACTGCACTCCCGCCTGGGTAACAAGAGCAAAACTCTGTCTCAAAAAAAAAAAAAAAGAAAGAAAGAAAAAAGAGAGAGAGAGAGAATATTTGCTTCAGTTTTATCCAAGGGAAGTCTAATTATTCTCACAACCAATTTGAAAAGTATAGAAGAGTCAGGCATTGTACCATCATTTACATAAGGTGACACTGAAATCAGTGGTTGATGTTTTATTTTTAATTCTAACAAGTCTGAACTCTAATAGCGGACTACCTGTAAGCTTTCAGAGGGATGGATACCTGGCAGGAGAGAGGACCAGGTTATGCTGTGTCCTTGATTGGGAAGATAATGACAAGGCAGCGGTCCAGGCTTCTGGATTCCCAGCCTTCACACTTCTAAATAAGACATTTCAGATACACCATGAGGCCTAAAGCAGTTTTACCATTGAAAATGGTAGTTTCTATGGTAAACTGTGGAAACAAAGGGAGCTTTAGGTGTGTCCCTATGAGGCTTAGCAAAAAAAAAAAAAAAAATCACCACATCTGGACTGGCTCAGTGGTTCATGCCTGCAATCCCAGCACTTTGGGAGGCCAAAGCGGGTGAATCACTTGAGCCCAGGAGTTTGAGACCAGCCTGGCCAGGTGGCAAAACTCTATCTCTACAAAAAAATACAAAAATTAGCCACGCATGGTGGTGCATGCCTATAGTCCCAGCTATTCGGGAGGCCAAGGTGGGAGGATCACTTGAGCCCAGGAGGGTCAAGGCTGCAGTGACCGTGATCACGCTACTGCACTCCAGCCTGAGCAACAGAGCAAGACTTGTCTCTAAAAAAAAGGGAAAAAATACCTACCACATCTTTACACTATATAATTCTGATTCAAAGGTAAATTACAAAGAGGATTAAAATATATTTAACATGAAATTTGAATAAAATATTTTCCAAAATCTAAATGAAGACTTACTTTTATAAAAATAACTTTTACATCAGGCTTCAGGCTCGGTGGGCACCTATGAGTTCACATTTAATGATAGAAGCTTCAAATTCTTGGTTTTTTAAAAAAATGATTCTTCATCATTCCTTGATTTTTAAATTTATTTATGTATTTATTTTTAAGAAACAGGGTCTCACTGTGTTGCCCAGGCTGAGTGTAATTGTGCAATCATGGCTCCCTCAAGCAATCATCTCACTTCGGCCTCCCAAAGTGCTGGAACTACAGGCATGAGCCACTGCGACCAGTTTCCTCTTCTTTTTGTTAAATGACAAATCAGCTCTTGAATACAAGAGCTTCAGATTTTTAGTACTCATCATTGCCAAGAAATTTTGCTTTTAAAAGTAAGTGACTTTTAAAAGGTTTGAAAATTGTGTTTTCCTACCTTAAAAAATTAACAGTGGTCAAAACTACGCATAAAGAATCACCTTTTCTTTCCTTGGCAATTATGATGTAGGAACTTCTTGGAGTTTCTAATCCAATCCAACTTTTTTTTTTTTTTTTTCTCTTTTTGAGACAGAGTCTCACTCTGTCACCCAGGCTGGAGTGCAGTGGTGCAATCTCGGCTCACTGAAACCTCCACCTCCTGGATTCAAGGGATTCTTGTGCCTCAGCCTCCCAAGTAGTTAGGGTTACAGGCATGCACCATCACTCCTGGGTAATTTTTTTTTTTTTTTTGTATTTTTAGTAGAGACAGGATTTCACCATGTTGACCAGGTTGGTCTTGAACTCCTGATCTCAAGTGATCTGCCTACCTTGACCTCCCAAAGTGCTGGAATTATAGGCATGAGCCACCACATCCGGCCTAGTCCAATTTTTTCATATTGAGTATGTCACAATAATGCTGACACTCTACCTTGTAGAGCACACATGCATGACTGCAATGGTTGCCTGCAGGTGGCACAGTTACCCCTGTAGGGGTACATCAGCCACCCAAGCATCCGTGTGAAGACAGAGCAGGCAGCCCGGAGCTGGGCATGCCCAGACACCTGCCCTCATCCTTCCCTCCCACCCCTATGGGTCTCCCTTTAGGCTCTACCCACTACTCCTGAGCACCAGCAATGCAAGCCCACCAGCCCCCATGGCTCTTGCCCAAACCAGATAGCACAACGCTCAGCAGCTGGCTACTGTCCTCCACATGCAGGCGGCAGTCAGCTCCTCCTTGGCTGCATCCAGGACCCTCCCCAGATCAGGGCATGCCACAGAGGCTCATGGTGCTCCTGAGGCCACTGGGGCACCGCAGGGTGCCTCTCAGGTCCTGCCACCCAGCTGGGCCTCCCCAAAGTCAACTCACAGCCCAGGGGCTCCAGTTGCCCCAGGCTCTGCTAGGCTGCCCAGAGGACTCAAGGTATGGATGCCTCAGGCACACCTGAGTGTTGAGCTCAGCACACATGTATGCTGGGCACAGTATGTGTGCAATGAAGGTCTGGTGAAAAGAATAGCACAGGGAACCTGAAGCACGCCACCCCCTAGCTAGGAGGTGAGTTACTGCTGATTCCACTGAAGCCTGTGCGTGCCCCTCCCAGTACCACCTCCCCTCACCCCTGCAGAAGCAGACAGCATCCTGACTTTGGTGTCTATTCTTTTCATTCATTTCTTTCTATTTTACCACATGTGTATATATCCATCAAAATATATAATTATTTTGCATGTTTAAAACTTTATGCAAGGAATATTATTCAGTGTTTAAAAGGAAGGAAATTCTGGCCTATGCTGTAACCTGAGTGAAGCTTGAAGACATCAGGCCAGATGAAATAAGCCAGTCACAAAAAGATAAATGCAGGATGATTCTACTTATTGAAGCAGAGTAGTCAAAATCATAGAGACGGGAAGTGAAATGGTGGTTGCCAGGGGCTGGGGGAAGGGGAGAGTGGGGAGTTGTGTCATGGGGACAGAGCTACTTTCACAAGATAAAGAGTTTCTGGAGCTGGATGGTGGTGATGGTGGCATAACATCATGAGTGTATTTAATACCACTGAAATGTACATTTACAAATGGTGAAGATGGTCGATTTTATGTTACATATATATATTTATCATAATCAAAAAGTGTAACTTAACTCAAATAGTAGTCAACTATTAGAATCCTTCTGTAGCTGCTTTTTTTGATCGACATCGTGAGATTGGTCCATGTTGATAGACACAGATGGTATACACTCCTTTTCCTACTGCATTGTAGCCCACTGAAGAAATACACTCCAATTTCTTTATCCTGTAGACATGCATTTAAGTTGTTTCGAATATTTGCTGTTACAATGTGTTTAATGCTCTTCTTGTATAGACATGCACTTATGAACCTGTTAAAGAGAAACTCTAAGGTGTCAGTCCTCAAAGTGTGTTCAGAGGAACCCTGGGGAGTCCCTGAGACCCTTTCAGGGTCTGTGAGAATCTTTTCTTTTTTCAATGTGTAGTCTTTTATCCCTCATCCTTCTCTCCCAAATTCCTGAAGTCTACTATATCATTCTTATGCCTTTGCATCCTCATAGCTGAGCTCCCACGCATGAATGAGAACATACGATGTTTGGTTTTCCATTTCTGAGTTACTTCACTTAGAATAATAGCCTCCAATCTCATCCAGGTTGCTGTGAATGCTATTATTTTGTTCCTTTTTATGGCTGACTTGTATCCAATATATATACCATTTTCTTTATCCACTCATAGACTGATGGGCATTTGGGTTGGTTCCACAGTTTTACAATTGTGAACTACGCTGCTGTCAACATGAGTGTGCAGGTGTCTTTTTCATATAATGGCTTCTTTTCCTCTGGGTAGATACCCAGGAGTGGGACTACTGGAACAAACGGTAGATCCACTTTTAGTTCTTTAAGGAATCTCCACGGTTTTCCACAGTTGTCGTACTGGTTTACATTCCCATCAACAGTATGAAAGTGTTCCCTTTTCACCACATCCACACCAAAAACATCTATTACTTTTGTTTTTTTTTTTTTGGCCATTCTTGCAGGAGTGAGGTGGCATCTCATTGCGGTTCTGATTTGCACTTCCCTGATCATGAGTGATGTTGAGCATTTTTCATCTGTTTGTTGGCCATTTGTAGATCTTCTTTTGAGAACTGTCTATTCGCGTTTTTAGCCCTTTGATGGGATTGTTTGTTTTTTTCTTGCTGATTTGTTTGAGAGAATCTCCCTTTTTTAACTACATATCGGGTGATTGAAGTCAGATATGTTTTTGTGTATTTTAACCAAAACAACTGCAGATGCATTAATGAGACTCCAGTGACTGCTACTGAATAAGACACTAAGAAGATTTTTTTAAATGCAAAACAGTGCCCTCTTCTCATTAATTTTTCCATTTTTAAAAGCATGATTTTTTACTGGAAAGACGTTATGTTACATTATTATTGATCGAGCATTGTTGTTAAATTAGTAAATAAATATTTTAAATATTTATCAGTTTTAATTTCTAATATAGAAAATGTTAATACCTAATAAACAAAAACTCTTTTGGAGTCCTCAATAATCTTTAAGAGAATAAAAGAGTACTGAGACCTAAAAGTTTGAATACACCTGCCCTTGGATACCTACCTCAGTGTGGAATGGCCAAGCAATGGCACAAATTCAGCCTTACCGGATATTGCCAAATTAGTCTCCCAAATGACCATACTGCACAAAGACAGCAGGTTTGGTGTGTTTGTTTTGGGTTTTTGTTTTTTCTTGTTTGTTTTCTATGTGTGGGTTTTTTTTTTTTTAAGATGGAGTCTTGCTCTGTCACCCATGCTGGAGTGCAATGCAGTGGTGCGATCTTGGCTAGCTGCAACCTCTGCCTCCTAGGTTCAAGCGATTCTCCTGCCTCAGCTACTGCGTAGCTGGGATTATAGGCACCTGCACCATGCCTGGCTAATTTTTATTTTTGTATTTTTAATAGAGATGGGGTTTCACAATGTTGGTTAGGCTGGTCTAGAACTCCTGACCTCAGGTGATTTACCCACCTCAGATTCCCAAAGTGCTGGAGATTACAGGCATGAGCCACTGCATCTGGCCTGTTTTCTGTCGATTAATGGCTAACGCATAAAAATCAAGTGAATTACCTCCCAAAATTCAAGTATTTGACTTTTCTAGAAAAAACTGAAAATGTGGTGTCACTAGTCTCATGTTCCTGCTTGGCCTGAGGACATCTGTGTTGTGCCCCTGCCTCAGGCAGGGAGGCCACTGGAGAGTTCTCAGAAGGGCATCACATGTGCCTCTGAAAGAGAGGGCCTGACATAAGGGCACCAACTTGAATGAGGACAGTCTGGCTGCATTGGGCCCAGTCCAAAGCTGCCAGAATGACCCAAGCAAGGTACAGGGAGGCCTGAGGTAGGCAGAGGCCAAATGTAAAAATGAGGGCCTTGACCAGTCAGAAGAGAGAAAGACACAGGAGACATGAAGAGGCTGAGTTTCTTTTAGAGAACACCAGGAGTCAGTAGCAAGCGTAGGAGAAGCTTCCAGGTGGTTACTTGGTTGCAACCAAAATAGGGAATGCAGGGGCAGAACTCACCTGGAGTTGGTAAAGGTTTTGACATCTGGTTTCTTTCTTTCTTTTTTTTTTTTAATTTTACTTTAGGTGCATACTATATCTGGCATTTCTCCCCACGTTATCCCTCCCCATCCTCCCCTCCCTCCCCACCCCAACTGTCTCTCCCCCACCCAACCCAACTGCCCCCAGTGTGTGATGTTCCTTTCCCTGAGTCCATGTGTTCTCATTGTTCAACACCCACCTATGAGTGAGAACATGGAGTTTGGCTTTCTGTTCTTGTGTCAGTTTGCTGAGAATGATGGTTTCCAGATTCATCCAAGTCCCTACAAAGGTCACGAACTCATCATTTTTTAAGGCTGTGTAGTATTCCATGGTGTATATGTGCCACATTTTCTTTGTCCAATCTATCATTGATGGGCATTTGGGTTGGTTCCAGGTATTTGCTATTGTACACAGGGCTGCAATGAACATATGTGGGCATGTGTCTTTATAGTAGAACAATTTATAGTTCTTTGGGTATATACCCAGTAATGGGATTGCTGGGTCAAATGGAATTTCTATTTCTAGATCCTTGAGAAATCGCCACACTGTCTTCCACAATGGTTGAACTAATTTACACTCCCACCAACAGTGTAAGAGTTCCTATTTCTCCACATCCTCTCCAGCATCTGTTGTCTCCAGATTTTTTAATGATCACCATTCTAAATGGCATGAGATGGTATCTCAGTGTGGTTTTGACACATCTGGTTTCTTTAATCTTGGTCACTGGCCTGATTCAAATAGGCATCCTTCACTTACCTACTGTGCTCAGGCAGACCTGGTCTGTCTGCAGTGAAGCTGAGGAACATGCTTGATGTCAAGGAGGGCCAAATCCAGCCAGGCACAGTGGCTCACACCTGTAATCCCAACACTTTGGGAGGCCCAGGCTGGAGGATCCTTTGAGCCCAGGAGTTGGGAGACCAGCCTGGGCAATATAGTGGGACCCTGTCTCTACAAAAAAAAATTAAAAATTAGCCAGGTATGGTGGCTGGCATGCACCTGTAGTTCCAGCTACTCAGGAGACTGAGGTGGGAATATCACTTGAACCTAGAAGGTTGAGGCTACAGTGAGCAGTGATCGTGCCACTGCACTCCAGCAAGATCCTGTCTCAAAAATAAATAAATAAGAATTAAAAAGAAGGGCCAAATTCCAGATTTTAGGGCAATTTTTATTCCAGCTCTGGATTTTGGGCAATATTTATACCAGTTCACAGTCAATCAAAACAGTGGTGGTAAAAGTAAGCCACAAAGGCCAATGTCCTGCGTTCAGGCCTGGGGCCTCTGCAGGAAGAGCTCTGGACAGACACATTTATGCTTTGACCATACTGATGTGGAGGCCTCCTCTCTGGAAGCCTAACTGGGGGGTGGCTGGCCTGCCAGTTTCATCTCTCTTAATCTCTCCCTCTTCCAATAAGGCACACAAGGGTTATAGTACTAAGGACCCATTGGATTGTAAGTGACAGAAACCCAAGTAAAAGAAATTAGTTTTTGGCTGACCTAAATAAGAAGACTAGAGATATGATGGGTTTCAGGCATGGCTGGATCCAGGGGCTCAAATCATGTGAATAGATTGCTGTCTCTCTGCCTCTCAGCTCTGCTCTGCTCTGACAGATTGCCCTAAAGATGGCCTCACTGTAGCTCCAGGGTCCCTTCCTGACAGCTTGGTGACCCCAGAGAAAGAGAATCCTTTTTTCCTTGGAATTCCAGGAAACATCCCAGGACCGATGCTCAGTTGCCTGGCCTGTTTATGTGAACCAGTCGCTCTGACCCTCACCATCCAGTTCACCTCTTCAACCTTGGCATAAGGGGTTGGGTCAGCTCTGTCCCCAGATAGACTGAGTTGGGGAAGGATAGTCTCCCAAAAGAAAAGGGAGACTATCTGATCCCAGATGAAGGGGAATGGGTGCTGGGCAGACAGATGCAGTAGATGCCACTGCTTGGCATTCATCCCTCAACACTAAGGGCTTCACTACCCAGTGGAAAAGGAAGGGTCATTCTCCCAGGCCATCCCTACCAGAACTAAATAATCTCATCTTTGCTTAGCTAGCCCCACTTCCCTAAAGAAAGGTGGGAAGTACTTCCCACGGGGAAGCCATGGGGATCCACCTGAAACCCTGACTCACACCTGTTTTTACCAGTTATGTCACTGCTACAAACCAGGGAAAGAAAGCAAATTCCAAATTTACTAAAATATGCATAAGGAAAAACATTAACTTTGTGAGTGTCTTTCAAGCCAGATGATTGGAAGTGTTTGTAGTTGCAGAGTTGATAAAGTTCTGGAACATTAACATAATCTGCTCAAGAGCATCTCTGCTATTCCCTTTCCAGGTTTTTGGTTTAGAAAATGGCTAATGTCAGTCATAAAAGAATTGTGAAGTGACAAAAAGTTAAAAAAAATAGAAAATGGTTAATAATTTGGGCTCCGTTGCTGCACTTATCTGCCACATTCCTTGTAGGCCCTGGGATCATCCATTTGTTCCAGAGAGTAGCAGAAGGCAGTGCCCACACTTGCCTTGTTGGAGTGTTTGAAGTCAGCGTGATGCTGTGCAATGTGAATGGCGAGGCTGAAAGATGGATGTAAACTTTATCACAGATTTTGCTTCCTGTGCAAATCCATTCTCCAGAAGGAAGATGTCTGCAATCTCTTTCCTGACCCGCCGTGTCCTCTGGGGCGAATCAGTGCTCTAGGTAGGAAGATGTTGGAGGCTCTGGGAAAAGCTTCTCTGCCTGGAAAAGACTTGCTGTTTGAGGTTCCAAACCTCAGAGTGGCTTGCCTGACTCTAATTCATTGCCTCCCCTCTTCTCTCTTGCTTGACACAGTGAACTCCGGAAGTCAAGAATAGACCACTTCTTACCATATACACTACTCAGGTGAGGGGAACACTAACAGCCCAGGTTTCACCATTACACAGTATATCCATGTAACACAACTGCCCTTGTATCCCCAAATCCATAAAAATAAAAAATTACCTTAAAAAAGGAATCAACCATTTTTATCTTTTAATGTGGCTACAAAAGAAAAGGAAAAGAATTTACCACTCTAAAAACCTGCAAACAACCTAAATGCCCAACTGTGGGGAGGAGGCACCGGGTGGCGGGGGGGTCAAACCAAATACACTCCACCCGTCAGGTTCCTTCACCTATTCTGTAAAGATTTATTGAGCACCTATTGTGTGCCAGTGATTATCTCTGGGTATAGTGATTTTCAGGCCACTTTTTTTTCCTTCTTCAGAATGTCTCCAGTTTTCCAAATTTTCTAAAATGAGCATGTATCACTTTTATTATCAGAAAAAAAGCCTGATGTTCGTTCATTAAGGACAAAACCAACCAAAGAAACGGACTTTCTGAGAGTGGTTTAGCAGCATGCTCCAGTTATCTACTGCTGCCTAACAAATCACCCCACACTTCGTGGCATCAAGGAACAACATCCACTCATGCAATTCTCTCTCCACTTCTGGGGATTGACTGGGCTCAGCGGGGTGCCTCTTCCTCAGGTGCTTTCCTGCAGTTGCAGTCAATAGCACTGGTGCTGGCGTCAGTGAACAGCTTGCTCATGTGTCTGCCATTTGCTGCTGGCTGCTGACTGGAAGCTCAGCTGAACTACAACACCAGCAAGTGGCCTCCCTATGTGGCCCAGTCTTCCTCACAGCGTCAGTGGCTGGGTTCCAAGGGTGACTGTCCCATGAAAGAGAACCAAAGGGATACTCTGTTGCCTTCTCTCCTGGTCTCAGTCATCACACAGCGTCACCTCCACTACAGCCTATTATTAGAAGCAAGCCAACCATATTCAAGGGGAGAAGACTCAGACTCCACCTTCTGAGCGAACTGTTAATAAACTTGCAAATATCTTTTAAAAGGACTACACAATGTTTTCCTTAACGAAAGTTTCCACACGCCCTGGTGGCATTTTAACACCAACTAATCATCTTACCCACTGGCCCCTCAGTCCCTGTTTTGTGCATCTTCTCAGCACTAAACTCCACCTTAGACTCTAGACTCTCTGCTTTTAGCAGATCTTGTCTCCTCATGAATGGGAAGCTGAGACAGCAGATCCCCCTGACAGACACCCTTGGTGCTGAACTTGAACCCCATTTTCATGTTGAATCCTGCATTGAGTCTGGAGACACTTTGCCTCCTCCACGACCTCGCCCAACCTGTTCTCATCCTTCCTCTTCCCTTCCCTCACATTCTTGGAATGTGCTAGGTTTCTTTCCCTTAAGTAAATCCATCCCTTGAGCCTGGGGTAGGAAGATCACTCAGAAGGAGTCTGTAATAAGCCAGCCAAGGTCAGATCAGGGCAGAAGGCAAAAAAGAAAGGGAAGGCCAAGAGAAAGCTCGTCTTGGAAGTAGAAGGGTCATCCCCCAAAGGTGATGGTATTGGGGATAAGGGAGGTTTGAACACGACTTCAAGGTCCCAATTTCTGCATCCCATGAATCCTTGCTTGGGATCTTTCTTACTAGGTTTGGGAGAGATCTCCTCTGTCCCCTTAAATTCCAGAGCAGCAAATGGCCATGTATCCTGTTGTGAAGAGGCTGAAAAGAAGCTGCTTCTAGAGGCCGGCAGAGATGGGAGGAGGGCAGGAGTGGAGGCCTGGGTCTGTGAGTCCCTGAGGCAGGACCTGGTCCCAGAGCTGCCCAGGATTCCATTGCTCTCCCTTTAACCTGGAAGCCCCTTCAGGATGTCCCCGCAAAAATCCATTCCACCTAAAAGAAATGCATTGGAGGCCAGGTGCAGTGACTCACACCTGTAATCCCAGCTCTTTGAGAGGCTGAGGCGGGAGTATCACCCGAGGTCAGGAATTCAAGACCAGCCTGGCCAACATGGCTAAACCCTGTCTCTACTTAAAATACAAAAATTAGCTGGATGTGGTGGCACACGCCTTTAATCCCAGCTACTTGGGGGGCTGAGGCAGGAAGATCACTTGAACCCTGGAGGCGGAGGTGGTAGTGAGTCAAGATTGTGCCACTGTACTCCAGCCTGGGCGACGGAGCAAGATTCCAGCCCAAAAAGGAAAACAACAACAACAAAATGCATTGCAGTAAAACATACACAACATAAAATTTACCTTGTTTTCCCAATAGAGAGAATTTAATATATGGACTTGTTAAACAGGGCAGCAAATAGCCATGGCAAACAATCCAAAAGGCAAAACAAAAGTGAATGTTGAATTTACACAAAGAGTCACTGCAGGGAGCAGCTGCCACTCCTGCAAGAGGATGGGCAGCGGGGAGAAGTTAGGGTCCTCAGAATCCAAAAGCCTGGATCTGGGGTGGGGCTGTGCCTGGCGGCTAATCTATTAGAGGCAGGTTCTGGGAGTGTGGGAAGGAAAACAAATGAAATCAGAACCAATTGCAGCTGTGAAACTGACCAAGCTACATCTTCAAGCAAGCAGTTCAGTGGCATCCGCGTCTCGGTGCGGCCATCACCACCACCCATCCAGAGCACTTTTACTTTCCCACACTGAAGCTCAACCCATTAAATAACTCCACTCCCTTCGACCCCCACCCCCCACTAACCTCTGTTCTACTTTCTATGAGTTTGACTTTATAAGTGGAGTCATACAGCGTTTGTCCTTTGTGTCCGGCTTATTTCACTTTGTGTAACACCTTAAAGGTACACCCATGTTGTAGGAAGTATCAGAACTTCCTTCCTTTTGAAGGCTGAATAATATTCCATTGTGTGGATAGACCACACTTTGTTCATCCATTCCTTCCTCCATTGATGGACATGTGGGTTTCTTCCAGCTTTTGTCTGCTGTGAATAATGCTGCTATGAACAGGCATGTGCAAACATGTTTGAGTCTCTGCTTGCAATGCTTTGGGGTACATACCCAGGAGTGGAATTGCTGGATTGTGTGGTAATTCTATGATTTTGAGGAACCCCCATACCATCTTCCCTAGTAAATTCCCTTTTCTCACTTTATGAAATGGGCCCCCTTTCTCAGCCCCTTCCTCACTCAGTCTCCCTTCTACTCAACTCATGAGACTTTCTGGGAATAGTCCACACTGACAGGCATGTCCCTTTGCAAGCTGTCCTCTGCCCGCCCCATGCACCAAAACTGCTCTGGGCCAGAGGTTGATAGAACAGCCTCTCCTCAGACGTCGGCCTCCTGGGCCTCCCCTTGCCCCTGACGCTGAGACACTCCCCTCCTCCTCTCCACTTGCCTGCGGCGCCGCCTGGCTCCCCGCCCCCTCCAGGGTTCCTCTGCACCTTCCAGGGCCTTTTCTGCTGGTTTTTTTTGCCCACTGCCCTTCATCACCATGTGCCCCAGAGTCAGTGTCAGAGCCCTTTTCTCTTCCCACATGTACTCTGCAAGAACCTCATCCACCCCTTGGTCACTGGTGCAGAGTGCCCAGCTCTGTCCTTCCTGACCCCCACCCACCTGATTCTGAGCTTTGCACCCTCAGCCACTAGTGGCCTTTCCACATGGACTGGGTGCAAGTGACCAGTCTGGCTGGGGGCCCTGGGGGCCTGGACACGACACCCTCCTCTCAGCCTTCATCACAGTCTGTGTGAGGTAAGCACTTGACTTCCATCTGTTTTGTTTTCGTTTTTGCTTATTTTTTTTTAAATGAAATCTTGCTCTGCTGCCCAGGAGTGCAATGGTGCCATCTCGGCTCACTGCAACCTCCACCTCTTGGGTTCAAGCAATTCTCCTGCCTCAGCCTCCTAAGTAGCTGGGATTACAGGCGTGCAACACCACGCCCAGCTAATTTGTGTATTTTTAGTAGAGACCGGGTTTCACCATGTTGGCCAGGCTGGTCTCAAACTCTTAACCTCAAGTGATCTGCCTGCCTCAGCCCCACAAAGTGCTAGGATTACAGGTGTGAGCCGCTGCACCTGGCCTGCTTGCTTATTAATTGATTTACTTAAATGAAATAGCACATGAATCCATTATCATTGTAAAATGTCACGTCATATGTTAGGCCTGTAGAGTTGTAAAGAAAATCCTCCTTCTCCCATGCCCCCACCAGCTGCCACCTCCTTAGAGACAGCATTGCTAATGTCAAGTGGGTTATATTGTCCTCTGGTCCATTTTACACATTTACACACACATATATCCGTATGAAAACATATCAATTTGTTGTAAATTTAGATGATCTTACATGAATGGCTTCATCCTCCAAGTCGGGTTCTGGCGTCCTTTGTTACCAGAGTGATGTGTTCTGGAAGGCTCATCATGGCTGCACAGATGGTCTTCTCAGGCTTCCTCACTCTGCCTTGTACCCCACAGCATGGATGTCTCAGAAAGCATGGAGGGGACCAGGTGTGGTAGCTCATGCCTGTAATCCCAGCACTTTGAGAGGCTGAGGTGGGCAGATCACTTGAGGCCAGGAGTTTGAGATCAACCTGGCAAATATGGTAAAACCCCATCTCCACTAAAAATACAAAAAATTAGCCAGGCATGGTGGTGCATGCCTGCAATCCTAGCTACTTGGGAGGCTGAGGCACAAGAATCACTTGAACCCAGGAGGCAGAGTTTGCAGTGAGCTGAGATCACACCACTGCACTCCAGCCTGGGTGACAGATTGAGACCCTGTCTCAAAAAAAAAAAGAAAGAAAATTAAAGTACAGAAGGGCTCCCCAACATCCCCGGTTAGCGGGCATCTAGTCTATGTCCAGTGTTTTGCTAGCACACGTTGCACATGCCTCTTCTGGCACACGTGCAGATATTTCTTTGGACAGATGCCTAGAAGTAGAATTCCTTGGTAAAAATAATCCACATTGTATATCTCAAATAGTTATTGCCAAACTGTCCTTAGAAGCAAGAGCACTGCTCATCCTCACTTAGAGGAGAAGGAAGAGAGCAAGTGGCACTCACTAGCTGAAGAATCACTGTGACAGCTTGCAAAAATTTTTACCCCAAATTCACTACTTTAATGGGAACGTCACTGTGATGAATTTGCATGTGGTACCAGCAGACACTGAATCTGTGCAGGGGCCTGGGCGGGGGGGGCGGAGTATGTGGCTGTGCCTCAAGTCTTCAGAGTGGCTGGCTGTTCGCGCTGTGTTTAAACCTATCATAGACACTATCATATCCAACGCCCTATGCAATGAAGTGAACATGTCTTCTTAAGAAGTAGAACAGATTCGGAAGAAAGTGTATCTCCTCAGAGACTTAGGAGAAAAGTTGAAAGTGACAAAAAGCATGGCCGGGCGCAGTGGCTCACTCCTGTAATCCCAGCACTTTGGGAGGCCGAGGTGGGCAGATTACTTGAAGTCAGGAGCTCGAGACCAGCCTAACATGGTGAAACTCTGTCTCTACTAAAAATACAAAAATTAGCCAGACATAGTGGCGAGTGCCTGTAATCCCTGCTACTCAGGAGGCTGAGGCAGGAGAATCGCTTGAACCCGGGAAGCAGAGGGTATAGTAAGCCAAAATCACATCACTGCACTCCAGCCTGGGTGACAGAGCAAGACTCAATCTCAAAAAAATAGGGGGGGACAAAAAAGTAATAAATCAATACAAAATAAATATGGAAGAAAATGTCATTTGTATTTAATATTGTATGATACTAATTTTTGTTTGTTTGTTTTCATTTTTGTAGAGATGGGGTCTCACAATGTTTTCCAGGCTGGTCTCAAACTCCTGGGCTCAAGCAGTCCTCCCACCACAGCCTCCCAAAATGCTGAGATTATAGGCCGGAGCCACTGTGTCTGGGCAATGCTGAATATTATTTTTACTGAACACAAACTTACCACTTTATAAATGAAACAGTTGTTCAAATGCTTTCTATTTTGTGGAAGTTTTTGATTAGCTGTGCATCTAGATGTTTAAGACTGCAGAGTGATATTTAGGAAAATGGATTGGAATTTTTGGATGAACAGGAAATTTATGTAAAACCCATTTAAATAAAGAATTGCATAGCCTCTGGCTCTCAGAAAATTCACTCTCCTGCAAGCTTCAGGATTTGGATAAGGAGGGATACTTGCTCTCATTTACCTGCACCATTGGCAGCACCCAAATAATCATCGTTTTCATTGTTGCCACTCTGGTAGGCAAGAAATGCCCTCTCATGGTTTCGGTCTCTGGTCAGGGATTTTTGAGTCACAGTGGGGCATCCTTTCATCTCTCACTGTTTCTATTTCTCCCAACAACTAGGTAGCTTTGGGGCATCCCAGTCAGCAGATCGTCTTGCCTTGAAGAGAGTGAGATCCAGCCTCCAGTCAGTGCCCCAACTGCCCGTAATCCCTGCCCACCAAGCTAACCCACCAGAGCTTCCCAGACCTCGACAAGCTCTCTGACAAGCACCTTCCAAAACTTGCAGAGGGCACAGGAGCCTATTAAGACAGGGGTTCCCAAACTTAAGACAGGGGTCCCCAAACCCTGACCTCAAACTAGCACCAGTTCATGGCCTATTAGGAACTGGGGGGCCCAGCAGGAGATGCGCCGCTGGCGAGCGTTACCGCCTGAGCTCTACCCACTGTCAGATCAACGGAGGCATTAGATTCTCATCATAGGAGAGAGAACCCTATTGAGAACTGCGCAGCAAGGGATCTAGGTTGTGCACTGCTTATGAGAATCTAACGCCTGATGTTACCTCCTGAAACCACCCCACCCCCACCTCTGTCCATGGAAAAACTATCTGCCAAAAAGGTTGGGAACCACTACGTTAAGAGACGCAGGCTGATCTGAGCATCCTCTGGAAGAAGAGTCTAGCACAGAGGGTGAGAGTTAAAAGGCACAGAGTCACTGAGGTGATGAAAATGTTGACTGTGGCAATGATTGCACAACTCTGTGAATATACTAAAAACCATTGAGTCATACACTCATACATTCATATGGTATGTGAATTTTATCTCAATAAAGCTGTTAATAAGAAAAAGGAAATGTCAAACACAAGACTTGCAATATGCTTCTTTGATTACAACCCCACGTGCTCCTTCCCTACGCAGCATCTCCAGGGTGTTTGTGCAAATCACAAGATGCTGACCATGGACCATCAAGATAATTGACTGGATGGTAAATGTGCACAGTCGCCATCTTCCTACTGTTAGCAAACAGCCTGACTGAATAATCTAGGCCGGGAGGAAAAGTGTGTCTATATAAAGATAGTAACCAAGCATTATTAACGTAGCAGGAAAAAAGCTAACTGAAATACCCTTGGAACTATGGCATTGGTTAACTGTATCATGGAGCATGACAGAATCATTAAAAAAAAAAGTTGTATTTCATCTGCCTGCCATGGTCTCCCAAAGTGCTGGGATTACAGGTGTGCGCCACCGCGCATGGTCTCTTTTTTTTAACTAGATCCCTGATAAACTCATTACCACAGGGAAGACACCAAGCCATTCATAAGGATCTGCCCCCATGACCCAAACATCTCCCACTAGGCTTCGCCTCCAACACAGGAGATCACATTTCGACATGAGATTTGGAGGAGACACACAGCCAAACCTTATGAGCGTCCATCAACAGAGAACGGAGTTCATTATTATTATTGTTGTTGTTAGGATTATTTTTGAAATGAAGTTTCATTCTTGTTGCCCAGGCTGCAGTGCAATGGCATGATCTCGGCTCATTGTAATCTCTTCCTCCCAGGTTCAAGCAATTCTCGTCTGTCAGCCTCCCAAGTAGCAGAGACTACAAGCACCCGCCTCCAAGACTGGCTAATTTTGTATTTTTAATAGAGACAGGATTTCACCATGTTGGTCGGGTGAGTCTTGAACTGCTGACCTCAGGTGATCTGCCTACCTCGGCCTTCCAAAGTCCTGGGATTACAGGCGTGAGCCACCACGCCTGGCCATCAGAATAAATTATTTACAGTGTGTCCCACAGTGGGATGCTACATAGGCATTTGAAAGAATGTGGTAGCTCCACGGAAACTGACATGGAAGATCACCAAGATACATTGATGACAGTCCAAGACCTTGTGCATAGGATTCTTCCATTTGGATAATTTTATGTACACACATGTATACATATATATATATATATATATAAACTCACAGATACTTGAATACAGGGGCAAAGTATTTAACAATTGGTAGAGAAGAACGCCACCTGCTAGCACAGGAGCACAGAGGCTGGCATGTGTGCTGCACTGCTGCGTCCCAGCCGAATGCTAAGCCTGAGCCTTCTTTTGTGGATATTAAAAAAAAAAACCTGTTTGGAAGGAGATATAAGAAGCTCATGGCAGTGCTTGTGTATTAATTACAAAGTTTTTTGATGGAAAAGGAGATAAGTTAACCCAACTAATGCTCAACTTTTACAACTCAACAATAAGAAACCAAACAACATAATAAAAAATGGTCAAAATATTTGCAAAGGGTTGGGTGCCATTGGCTCACGCATGTAATCCCAGCACTTTGGCAGGCTGAGGCAGATGGATCACTTGAGGTCAGGAGTTCAAGACCAGTCTGGCCAACATGGAGAAACCCTGTCTCTACTAAAAATACAAAAATTAGCCGGGCATGGTGGCACACACCTGTAATCCCAGCTACTCAGGAGGCTGAGGCAGGAGAGCTGCTTGAACTCAGGAGGTGGAGGTTGCAGTGAGTTGAAATAGCACCTCTGCACTCCAGCCTGGACAACAGAGCAAGACTCCATTTCAACATTGAAAAAATGCATCTCAGTCCATTCGGGCTGCGATAACAAAATACCACAAACTGGGTGGTTTATAGACAACAGAAGTGTATTTCTCATAGTCCCAGAGGCTAGGATGTCCAAGAGGAAGACACTGACAGAGTCAGTGCCTGGTGAGGGCCAACTTCCTGCTTCCTAGATTACATCCTCTCCCTGTGTCCTTGCATGGTGGAAGGAGTAGAGTGTCTCTCTGGAGCCTCTCTGGAACCCTCTTTTATAAGGGCACTAATCCCATTCAAGAGCTCCATTCTCATGACCTAATCATCTCCCAAATGCCCCACCTTCTACTACCCTCACCTTGGGGGTTAGAATCTCAACACGTTAATTGGGGCAGGGAGAGGAAATCACGAACATTCAGACCATAGCAAGCCACTTCATAAAAGAAGATATGTGGCCAGCAAATAAGCACATAACATCATTATCATTAGGAAAGCAAAACTAAAGCCACAATAAAGACTACTCCGCATCCACCAGAAAGGCCAGTTTTGTTTTTGAGACAAACTCTCATTCTGTTGCCCAGAATGGAGTGCAGTGGTGTGATCTCAGTTCACTGGAACCTCTGTCTCCAGGGTTCAAGTAATTCTCCTGCCTTAGCCTCCTGAGTAGCTGGGATTACAGGTACGCAACACCACTCCCAGCTAATTTTTGTATTTTTAGTAGAGACAGGGTTTCACCATGTTAGCTAAGCTGGTATCGAACTCCTGGCCTCAAGTGATCTGCCTGCCTCGGCCTCCCAAAGTGCTGGGATTACAGGCATGAGCCACTGTGCCCAGAATGGCTAAAATTGAAAAGGCTGACAATACCGGTGTTGGTAAGGATGTAAAGTAACTGGAACTTTCTCACACAGTGGGACTGTAAATGATGCAACTACTCTGGAAACAGTCTCGAAGTTTCTTATAAAGTTAAACACACACTTATCATCTGGCTAAACCAATATGCTACAAGTATTTTACTGAATACAAATGAAAGCATAGGTCCATACAATGACTTGTACATGAATGTTCAAACGAGCTTTTCTTGTAATAGAAAAAAACAGAAATAACTCAAATGTCTATCAACAGGGGAATGGATAGACAAGCCGATACAGCCATGCAATGGAACATTACTATGTGACAAAATGGAATGAATTATCCATACATTCAACAACACAAATGAACCTTAAAATAATTACACCGAGTGAAAGAAAACATACCCCCCAAACTAGTATATTCTGTATGATCCATTTATATTAAATGATCAAATGTAAACCACTGTAGGGTAATAGAAAGCAGGTTAGGGAAATCTGGAGACAGTGTGGGAATGGGTGGAGGACAGCGAGGGCATACAGATTCCAAAGGGTCTCAGAACCACTTTGGGCCAACTTCCTGGTTCCTAGATGACACATTCTCACTGTGTCCTTGCATGGTGGATGGGGTAAGGGATCTCTCTGGGGCCTCTTTGGGCCTCTTTTTTTTTTTTTTTTGAGACAGATTCTCACTTCGTCACCAGGCGCCAGGCTGGAGTTCAATGGCGCGATCGCGGCTCACTGCAACTTCTGCCTCCCAGGTTCAAGCAATTCTCCTGCCTCAGCCTCCCGAGTAGCTGGGACTACAGGTGCGTGCCACCACACCCAGCTAACTTTTGTATTTTTAGTAGAGACAGGGTTTCACCATGTTGGCCAGGATGGTCTCTATCTCTTGACCTCGTGATCCGCCCGCCTGAGCCTCCCAAAGTGCTGGGATTACAGGCGTGAGCCACCGTGCCAGGCTTGGGCCTCTTTTATAAGGGCACTAATCCCATTCATGAGGGCTCCACCCTCATGACCTAATGACCTAATCATTAGCTTATCATTGACCTAAAAGGTTAAATATCTCCACAGGTGGCTACTCTATGTTCACCTTATATTATGTAAAGTGCCAATTTACTGAGCACCAGAGAATTCATCATGGACAATTCCCCTACCTGCTCCTTCTCCATGGCAACCTGTGGATGACCATACACTCTCCCTCTTTCACTTACAGCCAGGTTTTCTTCTTTAAATATTGAAGCCCTCAAAATCATCTCAGAGAAAAGTACAGACTACAGACTGTAACCAGATAGGTTTGTTATCTTAATTATGGTTTAATATTCTAAAACCCATCAAATTGTACAGTTTATATAAAGTTTATTATATAAAAATTCTAGATGGAGGCCAGTGGATGCTTGAGCCTAGGAGTTCAAGATCAGCCTAGGCAACATGGTGAAACTCTGTCTCTTCAAAAAATAAAAATTAGCTGGGTGTGGTGGTTCCTGCCTGTAATCCCCGCTACTTGGCAGCCTGAGCCTAGAGCATCGCTTGAGTCCAGGAAATGGAGCTATGGTCACACCAAGAGTGGAGAAGAGGGAGAAAAGAAGAAAAAGACACAAATTCCACCCCCAACCGTTAATGGCAATTCTCCCTAGATAGGATTATGAGTTGGTGGTTTTTTTTTCTTGTTCTATCTCCCAGGCTGGAGTGCCATGGTGCAATCTCAGCTCACTGCAATCTCTGCCTCCTGGGTTCAAGTGATTCTACCATCTCAGCCTCCTGAGTAGCTGGGATTACAGGCATGCACCATCACACACAGCACGTTTTTGCATTTTTAGTAGAGACAGGGTTTCCCCATGTTGGTCAGGCTGGTCTCAAACTCCTGACCACAAGTGATCTTCCCACCTCAGCCTCCCAAAGTGCTGGAATTACAGGCATGAGCT